>NC_133169.1:59738533-60396033 GCF_040802235.1 Manis javanica | reverse complement strand
AAAGGATCAGTTTGGGAAAGATTAGATTCCACTCCAGGAGCCATAGAATCAACAGGAAGTTCTTGCATGTGATCTTTATCCAAAAGTAGATGGGGAATCCAGTAGAGAACATTTGTTCTGAAATATCTTTAGTTTGGATCAGAATATCCATCCTACCCCTTAGAGATCTGAGTCCTCTAAATAATGAGTTTTAGGAAACGGTATCTCAAAATTACTTTCCCTGGTAACTGAAGGTAAGAGCCTGGATGGCTCTTGATACTCACGAATGGTTCCAAAATATGTCCTCTCTTTGTTTTCACCTCCACCCTCCTGAACTAGCCCTCCACTGCACCACTTCCTCCTGACTGGTGGCCTGCCATCTCTCCCCTGGGATCCAGAATCATCTTACAAAAACCCTGGTTCACATTGCCAGTAGTTTTCCACGGTACTTAAAATCTGTTCTTCTTCCCTTGCCTGCAAGGCCCTGCATTTCAAACACTGCTTCTCCTTCTAGCCTCTTCTACAGCTGCTCATCTGACATGGGCCCTGCTGTGCAGATCCTGGCCTTCCTCAGGCTTCCACTGGCTCCTTTCTATTTGTTCTTCAGGAGGCAGATTGAAAAGGAATTCCTAGGGTACTTGTGACTCCCATATATTTATGGCCCCTTGGAAATTTTCTATCACCTTTCTCGGTCCTACTCCTCCATAGCAATTCTCTTGGTATGTTCAACTTTACATTCAGGTGTTCTTTCATTTAATGCCCTCCTCCTACAAGATTAGTGCCACAAAGGCTATGACTATAACTTCATTCACTAATCCACATTCAATGCATAGCATAGTGCTTGAAATAAATAATTTTTCAAATGAAAAAAAAATGACTAAATGTTAAGTATATTTATTATTGTAATAATGATCCATTCGTCTACAATAGTAAAAGCATCTTAAATCTTGGTGTTGTTGTTGAACCTCCCCCACTACCCCACCCCCCAAAAAGTTAAAACCTACTACCTCCTTCAAATTATAAGACTGCCCCTTAACAGTGGGGAAGACGAATAGGAAATCAGAAGGCAAAAGAAGATGGAGACATTTAAAAAATAAGCTGGTGCCTGGAATGCACGAGGAGGCACGGTATGAAAGAAACTAGGGAGGACGAAATTCTTGAATGCCACATACAGACTTTGAATTTTACTCAAGAGGTAAAAAGAATCCTTTGGGGGTTCTAAGAGTGGTTTTGGCAAGATTAGAACTATAGGATTGGCATAGTGAGCCATTGTTGTTTTTGGTGCCCATTCAATTATCTGTTGAAAATAACACACTAGTTTTCCTCTGTGTTAATTTTCCTTACTCCTCTCCTAGTCTTTGTGCTTCAGGTAGAATTTAGATAGTAACCAAAACATAAGAAACCAGGTAGTAACTGAGATATTATAAGAATTCAAGTAGTAACCAACCAAGATTTTATAATAATGTGACTCCACTGAAAAGCAACAGAACCAAGGTGTTGTGTTCTAACATCCACCAGTTGGCATGTTTTTCCCACCACTGGGGAACGAGCAGGGACCACCTATTTGTTCATTCATTACTTCCCTTATTCCAAGTGTAGTGCTTAAGCATATGGCTCTACAGCTAAATTCTCCAGTTTTGAATTACAGTACCATTAGGAGTCACAGCAAGCATTTGTCCTGTGTTTCCTTTCCCTCAGCTGTGAAATAGAAATAAAAAGTATATTCCTGAAAGACTATTGGGTAAATGGAAGTTTTCAACCAGAATTCGGCATGGCCTTCATAGTGATACATATATCAGGGCCTGTTTGCACATCAGTGTGATGTACTACAGCAGAGCAGCTGGCCAGTCACAGGACTGCTGGTCAGGGGTAAGAGGTGGGGAGTAGCAGCCATTCTCTCCTCCCCTCTGTTCCTGGTATGTAATTGCCTGGGCACTAGCCAGTTACCAGGGACCCGCCCACAGAGTTCTTCCAGGAAGGGGTGGGGGAAGAAGAGCATACCCTGGCCACAGGGGGAGGACCTGGGAGCCTTCCAGGAGAAAGAGAGTACCAAGCAGCCAGTGTTTGCCACGAGAGAGATTGAGCCATGAGAGCCTTTGTCTTCTTTTGGTCTATCAGATTAATAAAGAACTTGCCCCAGACAGGGAACCCCCTTCCTCCCATACCCACAAAGAATTATAGTTAAAATGAAACTGGTTAACACAGTAAGGCTCTTAGAAAATAGTATAATACTCTCCATATATGGTACAATGCTCATGATATTTCCAGTTCCAGGGGTAACTCTGTGATTCAGACTTGGCACCCCAAAGATTGCTTTCCCTGACCACCAAGATTGGTTCAGAATGCACACAGGGTCCAACACTCCAGGAGAGGCATGGGGCTTTTGCTGACCCTATTGAGAGAGAGGTATGTTGTCTTTCTTATCAGACCTAAATCTGAAAAATTGTAGGCCTATATTTCCCAGCAGCTATTTCTGCCACCATTTGGATCCTGACAATGATATACACATGGAGGAGACGAGAGTTGACAGAATCAGAGAACCCGGGTTCTGGTAATATATTTTGAGCTTCCCTTGAACCACCCAACCCTTGGATTTCATGTAGTGTACCTAAAGCAGTAAATTATCTTTCCTTGAGTTGGATATTTCTGCCCATTCCAAAAGAAAGAATCCTGATTGATAGCTGCAGTTACAAAGATAAGCAAAAGGCCATAGACATAAGAATAGAGATAACAAGGTGACAAAAGTAAGATATATATGGGTGAGGGGAACTTAACTGAGGACAGTTTTCACGGTTTCCCCTGATTGTTTAACTACATAGTTAGGATTATTGAGGGCCATTTCTCCCCTTCATATGACTCTTAAGAGGAAATGTCCCAACTCTTTAGGAACATAAAATGTTACAAGTTTTTGTTTGGCTATAAAATTCCATCTTTATTTATATTTCTCTCCCAAATTATTATCAGATATAATGTTAATACAAGGATAGGCTAACTCATTTATTTACACATGTTTTGAAAATTTACTTAAAATATTAAGAAGACTGAGTGAAAGAAGGTATGCATATTATGACTGAAAGTAGATCCTCCATGAGTCATACAGACTAAATGTCATTTGTCAGGGAATGATTGTAATTGAGACACAATAAATCTTTGTTGATGAACAGTAACACTTATCAAACATTATGCTCTAAGAGCCTTATTATGTTAACCAGTTTGATTTTAATTATAACTCTTTCAGGGATATACTTTTTATTTCTATTTGCAGTTGAAGAAAATAAAACACAGATAGGATACATGCTTGCTCTGGCTCCTAATGATGCCAGGATACAAAACTGGAGAATTTAGCTGTAGAGCCATAAGGTTAAGCACTACACTTGGAGTAAGGGAAGGAATGAATGAACAAGTGGTCTGTTCTTGTTCCCCAGCCATGGGAAAAACATGCCAAATGGACTGAGTGTGGTAACTTGGTTCTGTTGCTCTTCAGTAGAAGCACATTCTTATAACATCTTGGTTACTACCGGATTATCAACTAGACATCTGGGGGAAGCTTTGCTCACTATTTCCAATCTCCCAGGTACAATTTAGTATACTGAGAAGGCAACTGACCCAAATGCAAACCTTTCTAAATGCTAGGCTAGTAAATTGGAAGACTAATTGCTGTTTCCCTATATTGTCTACTGGTAGTAAGGGAGTAAATGAGTCACTGAGAGAATGTGGTGTATTACAGGTCTGATATCTAGCACCCCTAGCATTTCCTGCTCACGTTGCCATGGATGCCAGGCACCACCCATGTATTTCAGATGAAAGTCTTGCCCAGGAGCCAGTGACGCTTTGCCCATCCCATATTTATAGTCTGTAGTATAAGGTGGGATAGGCAGCAATGTAATCCCTAATCTGACAAGAATCAATACTATACTTACTACAATGGCACAAAATTTTCCACTTGAATTTGCACCTGAGTTTGTGTCTCTCAGCTTGCACAGAAGTACTAATCATATCTCATACAGACAGCAATTTAAAAATCAGTCTCTGTGTTCAGGGAAATTTGACATTTAATTCTTGGCTGAAGGCACCATCATGGGATGGGTAAGATCCACCTCTATTTCAAAATCAGGCAGTTTATGCATTTAACTATGAAATATGGTCTCAAAATTTCATTGTCACCAGATGCCTCCCCTGCCTTTGGAAGATGTATCTTTTCAAGTTCATATTGACTTTTCTTAGAGCCTCTTCACTTTGAAACATACTATCTTGAAGGCTTTTCTTAAAGACATCAAAGGAGAAATTGGGTTTGTTGATTTCTTCAGATGAAAAGAATTTGGTATTGGTGATTAAAATCAGAGTTAGTTCTACCCACTTTAAGAGCATATCTCTATTGCTCCTCAGATTTCAACAGCATCAACAACTATCAGTGCTGACAGTGGGGTTGTGTAAACCAGAGAAGCGCTTCTTGGGTATTTGTCTTGCCCCCAGCCAAGGTTTGCACCCCTAGCATTTCCTGTGCGTGTTGCAAAGGATGCCAGGCACTTGACTGTCTCCTATGGGTGTGATTTCCAAATGCTCAAATTCACCTCTGTTGCCTTCTTGGCCAGAGGATATAGAACTATATTGAATGCTTCCTCCCCAATATTGTTTATACTTAATGATCTTTTAAAATAAGATTTTTCCATTTTTTCCTCCCTTTATTTCCCCAGGTGCAGATCTGCAAGAGAAAATTTACCAATCAGTATACTGAGGGTCTGGTTGCAGAGTTCTTCAAACTGTTATTCCCAGAAACCAAGCATTACTCTGAAAAGTAATAAGCTACTGGTACTTGAGCACTTTTTTCTCTCTTAGTTCTCTGATAATGTTCTCATCTGTGTCAGTATTAAGAATTTAAATGTCTATTTATACATAAATGGGGCCATTTATTTCTGACATTTCCCTGTTAGTTGATTTGGTCAAGAGGTGCTT
Organism: Manis javanica; assembly: GCF_040802235.1. Taxonomy (NCBI): domain Eukaryota; kingdom Metazoa; phylum Chordata; class Mammalia; order Pholidota; family Manidae; genus Manis; species Manis javanica. Next base: position 60,391,101 of record NC_133169.1, on the reverse strand, counting down.
GAATTTTCTCCACACTGAATCCATTCAGCAAATGTTATTCTATGTCCTAGCAGCTCAGACATTGCTGCTCAAGGCTTTTCTTTTGAAAGAAAGATGATGGAACTGGATCCTTACACCCTGACACATCCTTTCTTGGAAAAGCTTGTAGAGTAGAAAAGCAGGTATATTTCTGGCCTATTACCTTACTGAATTCTTCCAGCCAGATTTCCATAATGTAGTCATTTAGACAAAGTTCCTTTGTGTTTCTTTTGCTGCACTATTATACTCAATCAACCATTGACTGTTTCATTGACTCTCTCTTTATGGTCTGGAACTAGATTTCATGTTTCTTGAATAATTTAACCTACCCCTTTCTTTTACATCAATACTTAGTTGAAAATGCTTCTTATTTTCTAGCAATGCCATCTGCTTTTTTGTTCTGTTTAGACTTTTTCCCCATTGTACATGTATTTATTTTTATTTATTAATTTTATCAGTAAGCTGAGCCCAAGAATTCCCAGTGGTCCAAACAACCTCTAGTATGGCCCCTCTTGAAGTGGCTTAAGTCAAAAGTTGATTGCTGTTTCAAGCAAAAAATAAAGGGGAGGCAAAGGAAGGCACAGAGGGAGGAGGTGAGGGATTAGACCCAAATGACAGGTTTCCTCTTCTGCAAGCTGCAGCCAAGCTCCTCCCTCTTTCTACAGAATCCCACCAACAACCCATTTCTGGGTCTTCCCCAGTGATAACTTCCTTCTCTTTGAAACTTCCTACCTTGAATCCTGGCAGTGCCATCCATCCCACCTCCCTGAGTCACACTGCAGCTGTTCTCAAGGCTTGCCTCTGTCTCCCACTCCACTAGCTATGTGTATAGACTGACAGTTTACTCATTTAATTTGTGTTTGTTTAGTTCTTTATGCTTTTCCAAATGTACAGCTCCATTGTCTATTAAAATCATGATCAGAGGGTAAAGGATCTGATCAAAAATCCAGTTTCATTAGTTTAGTCTGATGTTTATAACAAAGAGTTGAGTCAGGCAAGAGAGAAAAGTGTCTGTTTGTCCTTCATACTATCCCCCATGGACACTAAGGTAAGTAAGACAATAAGGACCTAGAGGGATGCCTTTTTTAAACTAAATGCTTTTGAGGGAATGGAGAGTCATTCTTTAAAACATGTTGTGTAGCTTTTAGAATGATAATTGGGAAAATGTTCCCCTTAATAGCATCAATTTTAATCAAACATAAAGGTTTTACTAAAGCAGTGCTAAATTTTTGTGCATTGCTATTAGTAAAAAGTTTTGAACATACTGTCCCAATAAACAAAAGTTTATACAGATTATTTGCATGTACTGCTGTATTATATGCGTTTGTGGGGTAAATGACAGAATTTCCAGAATCTCCCACCTAGCCTTAGTTCATTCACATATCAATAGGTGTTTACCACTGCAAAGCCTCCCGTGGATCTGGGGCCAGTGGTGGAGACAAAACAGCCATTCTCTCCTCCCCTTCATTCCTGGTACATAATTGGTCTGGTGTCAGCCAGTCACCAAGCACCCCAGAGGAAGTGGGCAGGAAGTAGAAAGTGTAAGCTGTGGCCAGAGGAGATGGATGGTGCTGGGTCTAACTACTGAATTTGAGCAAGCTGTGAGCAATAAAAATGGTTTCTCCAAAGCTATCCTTTCCCTTGACTTATGTCAGTTTCCACAGTTTCATAGGGGATTTGCCCCAGAACTGGGAGCACCCTTCCTCCAAGAACTACAGCATTATAAAGCACAAATATGAAAATAAAAAAGGAACAATAATAAACCAACTTTTAATAAAATGATTTTTTTCCTCAACCTGCTGCACTGGCACCCAATAATGAACTCAACTGTCTTTAACTTTCTATTTTCCTTCAAATATCATATATAACGAATGACAAAGTCCTGTCCGTTCACCTCTAACTGTATTTCAAATACCACTTTTCCCCATCCCTACCACAGCTTTAGGTGAGAATCTCATGGCCTCTCACCAGGACTGTTTTACTAGTTTCCTTTAGCTCTTTCTCTCCCCAGCAAGCTTTATCCAGTAGCGTGGATGTTCCTTCCAAAACCCAATACTGATCATGTCTCTCCTGTCAAGTCCTTCGGTGGCTTAGCCCTGACTACGGGACCAAGTCAAAACTCAGCACAGCCCAGCTCTCCTCTCGCTTACCTCTCCAGGGTTACCTTCCTCCCTTCCCACCTGACTCTCTAGTGATGGCAAACTGATGGCAGGTTTTGGAAGACATCAGTATCTGTCTTTTATTCTCATCTTTGTATGTGGTTTTTTTCTCTGCCAGAAATGGCCTTTTCTTCCTGTCTCCCTGGCAGACCTCAACATTCAGCTTAAATATCACTTCCCTTAGAAGGATCTCTTTACTTCCCTTTCCAGAATTAAGCACTTGCCTTTCCGTATTCCCTTAAAACTTTGTTCATATAGAATCAGAGCATTTATCAGGCCACTCAACTAATTTATTTCCATGTGTCTGAGTTCCTAAATATTAGAAACTTTGCTCTCTTCCTTTTCTGGATTATGACTGTCTATCACAGGTTAGGCATGGTGTAAATGCTTGATCTTTCTTAATTAACAAAGCAAATGGAGAAATATCAATTGAACAAATGTATCATTTTGTTGGCAGTAAAGAAAACCTTCCAGTGGGCAGTCTGCAATAAACAATCAAGCAAAAAAAGCCTTTCAACAACATGTAAGAAATAAATGGCTCTTGCTGAGAGTTTGTAATATTTTCTCACAGTTCAACAGCTTTACAGTCATTTTCAAAGTTTTGCCTCTTGTATTTCCCAGTCATAATGAATGATGATAATAAATAATATTTATAAGAATTTACTATGTGCAGGGCACACTGTATTAAGGAACTTACTGGAATATTGGATTCAACCATCACTCAGCCCTGTAAAGAAGGACAAGTATTCCCTGCATCTTGCATAGGAGAGACTCAGTGAGCTTCTGCAGGGTACAGAGAGACTCGTTCCAAGTAAGAAAAAACAGTAAGATTTAAAAGCAGATCTCCAACTGCAGTCTCTTACCCCAAATGCCCTGCTTCCTTCAGGCCATATATCTCCAGATCTTTTCCAGAATGTCTATGTTAAAACCTGACATTTAGTTCCTTCGACTGCTAGGCTGGAACATTCCAGTGTTATTAGGATCAGTGCAAGTAAAATGTGTCATAAATACGATGCTTTTACATAGTATATGTCCCATAAAATTTCTAAGTTCCAGTAACTCTTTGGAAGTCTCTAGACAAGACTGTTTATTTTTATGTCACATGATATGTTTCACTGAATGGTTTCGCTTCATTGATTTTTACTTCCATGGATGAAATGCACATTCCTGTAGATGCAGTCTTTTGTTTATATTTGCTTTAGCTGGTTCTTACTACATCAACAATCCCAGTTGAAATTTGTACTAAATTCTTTACTGCCTGATCATTCTTCATGGATATCATATTAGATGAGTCTTGCAAATAAGTAAGTGGGTAGAGAGACAGCTTAAAAAATGGTGTGTGTGCTTTGTATTATGTTGAAGTGCTGTTTGTTAATTTTTTAATTACAAAATTACAGTCCATCTGATGTTCATTTGAGGTGCCCAGCAGAGATGCGGCAGGGCAGCAGAACAGGAAGTACTGAAAGACATCTAATACATTTAAAATCAGAAATAAAAGTCTATCAGTTTGCTCAACTGCATAAAAATACCCAGGTGCTAAGTACATTTTTTTTCTCACAGATCTGGAGTAAGTCATTATTTGATAAAGTAGGTAAGTGGCTGTTTTAGTAAGTAACCTAAAAACAATTCTGTTCCTCTAAACTTGGGAATGAAAGACTCTTTATTTATTTATTTTTTTTTTTTTTTGAGAGGGCATCTCTCATATTTATTGATCAAATGGTTGTTAACAACAATAAAATTCAGTATAGGGGGGTCAATGCTCAATGTACAATCATTAATCCATCTCAAGCCTAATTCTCGTCAGTCTCCAATCTTCTGAAGCATAACGAACAAGTTCTTACATGGTGAACGAATTCTTACAGAGTGAATAAATTCTTACATGGTGAACAGTACAAGGGCATTCATCACAGAAACTTTCGGTTTTGATCATGCAATATGACCTATAAACCATCAGGTCAAATATGAATATTCATTTGATTTTTGTACTTGATTTATATGTGGATCCCACATTTCTCCTATTATTATTATTATTTTTATTTTTAATAAAATGCTGAAGTGGTAGGTAGATGCAAGATAAAGGTAGAAAACATAGTTTAGTGCTGTAAGAAGGCAAATGTAGATGATCAGATGATCAGGTGTGTGCCTATGGACTAAGTATTAATCCAGGCTAGACAAGGGCAGCAAGACATCCACGGATGCAGAAGATTTCTCTCAAAGCAGGGGGGGTGAGGTTCTGAGCCTCACCTCTGTTGATCCCCAAATTCTCACCTGATGGCCCCCCTGCGACTGTGCCTGTCTTAGGTTGTTCCTCCCTTGAGGAATCTTACCCGTGAAAGACTCTTTATTTTATAAAATTGTAATAGAAGTTATCAACAACTCAAAGTAAAAGCATGTTGAAAACAATTAGATTTCACATTTGATAAAGGCAGTATTTTGATGGTCCTTTGAAAATGTTAGCTATTTATTTAGCTTCATCGATCATTGTCTATTAAATAATATTTATTACACTTTCTCACATACATGACTGTCCTACTCTCCACAAAGCAAATTAAGCAGGTCTCTACCTATGGGGATCACAGACATATTGCAGTAGACACCACTAAAAATATCCACGGAGCAGGCTATAAATGCCAAATGCAGCATTTCAAGACATGGTATGTGGGTAATTACTAACTATCTCACGTTAGACTTTATTATCTTGGTATTTGAGGGATGACTAGTGACCATATTATCATCAAGACTTCAATGGGAGTTACCACTTGAATTTTCTTCCCATTTAGTGAGGAAAAGCTTTATGGGTAAAGAGAGTTTTTAGGAAGATTCTGGGTACAAATAGAAGAAGTTGGGCATTGTGTGTTGGGGGACAAAGGATATGGGATTAGTAAAGAGAAAACTTAAAACCTTCTCAATCCATGCAGATTCATGCCAATGACTCATAAACGCATGCCTCTACCTTGACCTAGCTCCCAAAGTCTAGATTTGTATACATGCTTGTTTACACTTGATCCCACCCTCCCACCCCCAAGCCTGTTACTTTCTCCCCATTGTTCCTCATTTCAGTAAAGGGCACCACCATCTAAATGGTCAGTAAGTCCTTTGAAATATGACTCCAAACCATGTCTTGATCTACTCACTTTCTTTCCCTCCATGATGCCAACACCACTTGTTGCTTAAGTCACTGTCAACTCTTGCCCAGACTACTTCAACAGCCTGCAGCCAGGCCCTCAGCAGTCACATTACATTTTGCAAATAAACCCAGATCATGGCATACCTCTACTTAAAATGTTCCAATTTCCACTAAAGGAGAATGCAAAACTCCTGAACAAAACTTCACAGACCAAAATGGTCTGCTTCCTGACTATTTCTTCCACCCATTTTCTATCACTGTCCACTTAAAATCCTGGCTTAAAAGCTATATATATATATATATATATATATTTTTTTTTTAAACTCAAATTATTCTTGTTTTCCACTCTTTGCACATAGCTTTTTCTGACACCTCAATTCTTTCTCCTGATCTTCATTTGGCTTACTCCTTCTAGTCATTCAGGTATCATTTTTTCAAAGAGAGAAAATCTTCCCTGACCTCAGCACAATCTTCTCTGACCATCCAATCTAAAGTGGCCTCCTCCCCACCCCCTGAAGTCATTTTCTGTAACATCAGCTTGTTTTATTTTCTCCCTAAGTACTTAACACTATCTGAAATCACTTGATTATTTATTTATCGCTTGATTAGTCCATTGTGTGCCCTTACTAGTTTGTAAGCCACCTCAGAGGTGGGTTTTTGAGCTACTTGTTCCCTTTTGTATCCCCTATATTGAGAGTAGCCCTTGGCTTCTGTTAGAACCTCAATAACTGGCTGTCAAATATGTAACAGAGCAATTCACAGAGTCACTGACTTTCCTGGAGTTAGAAGAAGAAAAGGAGTTAGGTATACTTGATGCCCAATGGTGCACAGTCTTAAAACATGGAAAGAAATATCTGAGACCATCTAGGCATCAATAGTATCCACACTCAATAACTAGATTCAATTTATGACTGTTAAAGGAACTCGTGTGATCAGGTCTTCTAAAAAACAAAGAGCCAGACAGTCTATTTCAATAGGCATTCCACAAAGGAAGGATGGAGCTATGGAATCTCTGCTCAGTTTTTCTGCTTTCTTGTACAATTGATAAAAACAGGTGCAGTTGTAGAGTGGCCAGCTACTTAGCCAAGGGACAAACTTATTACTATTCACTTAAGCAGTGTCTCAAGTTCCACTGTCTTTGCAGTTACCTCAGAGATGAGAGATTAGAGCATAAAACTATAAACTGTTAAAGTAAGCCAGCTACAGCTGGAGACCATTAACAGCAAAACTGGGCACACAGAAAAGAGCAGTAGGAGGCTGAAGTTATCTCAACTGGGGAAGTTACATGGAAGTTAAAAAATTACACCGCATCCTGATCTACAAAGAGTACCAACAATCATTTTTGATGCTATTCTTTCTGCCTCCAAGATTCACACAAAGCACTCCTTGCATTATTTCATTTACTCAACCAGTTTTGTGTGTGTCCATAAATTGGAAAATACAAGGCAAAATAATGGGTGCCCTTGGAACTGAGGACAAGATTTTAAAACATCTCTAAAATTGAAGCCAATGAGCATCAACACACTATGACCAGGAGGAGCCTTACGCAAAAGCAGCTCAGAGTCCTGGGGATGATTTGTAAATGGCTTGCTGCCAGGACTAAGGTATCTCCTAGATTTTATCAACACTAAAAGGTTTTATAATTCCCTTCTGGGAAATATTAAGCTAGGATAAGATAAGATGTAACCCAAGCCATATAATGTCTCCCAAAGGGATATTTTCAGGACAGGAAGTCCCTGCATGGGGTGCAGCATAGCAGGAGGAGTGTGTGTGAGGGGGACCATGCACAACTGTGTCTACTTTTCTCAGAAACGGACACTGGTCAGGTTACTGGCCATCTGTCACAACCCTCCTATCTGCAAAATCCCACGTGAGAGCCTACAGTATTTCTCTTTGGCTGATGTATCCTACTTAGCATCATATGCTCACGGTCCACACATGCTGTCAGAAATGTCGGGATGACCCTTCTTCTCAGAGAAGCGATCAGGTGACGATATGTAAATCTATCAGGTTAACATGTACAATTTAAATTTACACGACGTATTCTGCCCAATACATTTCAATAGAAAAAGAACCCCATGTGAGAGGGGCAAGTAATTGTTACAAGTTAGGGGCAGAAATCTTATTCCCTAAAACACAAAACGCTACTCTAGTTACTACTACACAAGATCCTCACTTAGGACATGCCCTTGGTAAAACAAGAACGATGACAATGATAAAAGGTACTTAATCTTCTCTTGGGATTTTATTGATTCATATTTATTCATGTGCTCTTTCAATTGGGCGTTAAAACCGTGGCATGCACGCCCCATCTCTCCTACACTCATGAAACTCACTTCCCTTCTCGTTGGGTAACTGCAATCACAAAACAAAACTTAGAAATGCTGAGGGATGTCAGATTTTTTTTTCTCCCATTTGTAAAGCCCAGTGTTCCCACAGCCAGTATTACTGGCTACTGGCAACTTTGATGTCTGGTTAAAATATATCTTTTCCAAAGAGAACTATGCTTAGAAACCAAACTACAAGCAGTCTTTTATAATATAGTATTGATGGAAAATCATCATCAAATGGGATGATACATTTACTATTTTTAAGTAAATAAATAAGATGTTTGTTGTCAGTAATAACTTTAGCAAAGGACCTTTTTACTGTTGGGCATCTTAAGAGGGGATTTAAGTCAATCATTACTAGTAGTAGCCACTTCTGTCTAGTTCCCTCCACCACTGCCCTCTCCCATGATGTCATGATCTGTGAACTAGAGTCACTTCGCCTCTGTAGCAAGACTCATCCTTACAATAAAATCATCAGACCCTAATGACAGAGGAAATGAGGAAGTGGCAGAAGGAAACAAGTGTTTGAAAGACATTTATGTAGCTCTATGGAAAGGCTGGTGCTAACTTCCTTGTTACTATTAGCTAAATAAAGGGTCTTATTATGCCTCCAATTTAATACCTAGTAATATGTTTTTCTCAGTTGTGCACAGGCAAAAAATGGGGGCAAGGGCCCTGGGAAGGTTTGGGAGTGGGGCCACCTGAAAGGTTGTGCATACGTACTTGACTGGCTGTGTGTGTGTGTATGTGTGTGTGTTAGCTCGTGAATGAGTGCATCCAATTCAGACAAATCTGACCCTGAGATGTGAGAGCTAAATGCATGTTAGGGTGGATAGTTTCTTAGATTCAGCATGAGGGAATAGGAGACCTGTCTTTTAGCTCCTGTCCAGTGATGTCGTTTAGGCTTTAAATTATTTCTTTTACATTTTTATTTGAAGGAAGAGGAGCCTAAGAATAATAATGCATCAATGACTTCACCACTAGACCAGAGGGATTTGACTGCTATAATGCCGTGTGCCTTTTTCAAATAATGAAGTTTTTTTTTCTTTTCTTTTCACTTTGGCAGTTCCATCAAACCAAAGCTGCCTTATTAAAAAGGATTCATCCTTTTTTTTTTAAAGAAACATTACTTGGGGATGTAAGAATAACACAATGTGAGGCTGATTTGCCCTAAAGATAGAATGGCAATGAAACGAAAAAGAAACAGTAGTGATGTAGCCTCTAATCCTTCCTTAGAATAAAAAGCTCAAGTTAAAAGGGCAAAACTAGCCCATGCCTCTGAAAATGAACGTGAAGGTAGAATAATTGCTATTTTGACCTGATGGGAAGTGCAAAGGGAATAATGGGGTTACCTGACCCCACGCTAGTTTGTAAATAACTGCTTTTCTTAGTGAACAATTCAATTCCATTTACAGCCACTGTCCACCAATACCCTTTAATACACACACATACACACACACACACACACACACACACACACACACACACACACACACACACAAAAGATGGTGGCTCTACCTCTCTACCTTTCTAAGTCCAAAAGTACTTCATTCCCACATCAAGTACTGTTTCAATGGGTTTAGAACATGTTAATTCAAAATGATCCTACATTAGTCAGCCAGAGGTTTTATCTTTCTCTTTAATTATCCTTGTGCAAGCTCCTTTTGAGGCATGTTTAATGTAGGCATTTGTCTTTCCTCCGCTGCTTCATGCAAATTTTAAAAAGACATTTGGGTCCAACCACTCGAACCACTCTTGTGTCTCTTTAGGGACCCACTCCGAGAGAGATAAAAACTGTCTGTGCATTTCAAGTGCCAGCCCAAGCAAATCTAACCCTGAAGCCCTGTCAGAGAGCCCGCCTCCTCTTGCCAAGTAAATATCTTGCCTGTCACCATTTGATCAATGTCTTTATGATAACACAATAGCATTATGAAACAGTAAGGGAAATATAAAGATGCCTAAACCCAAACGAGAATGCTGCCACTTGAAACAGGGCTGAAAGGTGGGGGAAAAGCAAGGTGATGTAGTAAAAGAAAGGAAGGAATCAAATGGATATAGCTTCATATATGCTTCAATTCACTTTATTGATTCCTTCAGCATCTCACCACTTCTACCTCCCAAACAGCCAGGCAATTCTAGACTTAATTATTTTCTTTCTAAGAAAAGGAGAGAGAGCAAGAGTGAGGGAAAAAAAAAAAAGGCCAGAATCTGTTCATAAGGGAAGCAGTCATCACTGCTCATTTTTTTTTAAAGCACTTAAGGGTCATTAGTTTAACACTGCAGCAAATGTATTATTCATTTTGCCTTAGCCCAATTTCTCAGCTAAGAATTTTGCAAGAAAATGATACACGGTTCAGTAGAGAGGTGATTGATCAAGCCAGAAGGAACAGAATTTGGGCATCCTGTTAAAAATTTCTCTCAGTCTTCTCAGTTAGCATAAATCAATTTTATTTATGTAGTAACACTTGAATACTAACTACCCAATGCCATCCGTCAAGACAAAATTGATGACTGTACCTTTAGGTTAATATTACTTGAACATTTCATTCTGAATAATTTATATGCATTTCTGTCGGAGTGTCAATTCAAAATTGTTTATTTGGTTTCAGCAGGTGCAGCCGAGCCACAGCTTTTGTTAGGAAAAGGTGCTTGTCTCTGTTTATTTTGTGCCTTAAAGGGGCTTGTCCTCTTTTGGGGCCCTGATATTATTCCACAGGAATTGAAACATGGAACAGGGCTGCACCTAATGAAGGGTTGCTTATGGCTTCCTTTTGAAGGGCCTTCTTCTAAATGTTTTGTAGTTTTCAGTGGAAAAACAGCTAGGATTCTATATAACCAGATAAAAAGCTGGCAAAGTAGAGGTGAGCAGATATTTAATAATAACACTTGTATGTAGTTTGTGCAGAGGGTGTGAGCACATTGCATTAACAGCCAATTGCTGTTTTCACTAATAATCTAATCTGTCCACCAAGGCTGGTGCTAACCCCACCCTCTCCTCGCAGGTGACTTTAAGGGTATGTGTTACTATTCATCTTGTAAAGAATGTGATACATTTTCTAATTACTCTATTTGCTTCTTGAGTTTTATGGTAATCACCTTCCTAGTGGGCAGACACCATGAAAACATGTGCACAATCAGACTCAGTGACTGAATTATGAAATGCTGGTAAATTTTATATAATAAGAAAACCAAAAGGCTCTTCAGCTCAGCTTACCTACTAAGCATCTTGACCTAAGTCAACCTTGGGTCAGACTGTGTTTCTTCTTGCTAGAAATGCACCCGTAACATCAATCAGTAAGCTGTGTATGTAGCTCAGGGGCTTTACCTAATTGCTTATTGTTACATTAACAAAGAGTCTTCCCTGAAAAATATGGAGCTCTAGGTAAGTGTTCTCTTCCTCTCCACCCTCTCTGCACTTTCTTGTAGAAATAGGTGCCTCTACTTTCGAGAAACTTCCTCTCAAGCAGTTACCACAATTTGGTCTCATGGGAATGTCTGCCAACCAATGGGAGGAAGCAGCATCGTATACAAGGTAATGCCTTAGACATTAGAGGAAAAGAATCAAAACAGAGCGTGAATTCCAAATAAATCACTCTCCAGTTTGATTTAGAGCAACATTTCTTCTGTGTTCAGAGTTGTCATTAGCAGAAACCAGCAGAGCTGCTGGCTTTTATCGCTATGCACAGACACACCACACACACCACACATACACACACGTGCGCACCTATGCTGATGGAAATGAATCAGGGCTGCCACTAGAAAGCAAGCCTTCAGATTTGCCTCAGATGTAATCATGATGTTAAAGGAATAAAAATAAAGCCTACCATGAAAGACACACAGATTTAGGCATTAATTAAAAAGTAGCCTGTGCTTAGCTCTGCTTTGATATCACTTGTGCAATTTCATCTCAAGTACTTTGAATCATTTATTCAACTCAACAGATATTTATTGAACCCCAAGTTTTTGGGTTTTTGGAAGACACTGTTCTAGAAACCACACTGTTACCAAGCCAAGTCGGAATCCCTAAGCAACCTTAGAGTTAAGAGGTTGAGAATATAAGAAATACAATAAATATATTTTATTATGTATGTATACATGCCTATGTATAAATAGAGCCAAATTTTGTTAAGAGCCTCATACTAACAGTTTTCAATTAGTAGCACGTGATATATCTTATTGGAGGCACTTATTTTGGTTGTGCTATACCCATTATGTATAATCTGTGTGTTGATTAAAGTTTACATGACAAGATTTTAATTAAGAATTTTTTACAGTACTTTGTATATTCTGTATTGCTATACAAGGATGAGCAATTTTTAGTTATGTTGGCTTATTGTCCAAGGGAAGAAAGGTACTCTGCGTTTTTAAGAGCTCAAACTTGAGAACATGTCCTAAAGCATTTTGCTAAAACTAGACCAGCTGTACACAATATCAAGTAAATTTAAATACTCTGGTGTTATTTACTACTAAAAAGGTGAGTCTCATTATTTTGCAGCAAACCTCAAATTATGTAATCATTACATATGTAGTCCAGGTCTTATGAATATTATAACATATCAGTGAATATGTATTTATTATCAATATTAGGAATGATACTTTGAGATTAATTTGCCTTTATCTTATTAATTGAAATATGCCTTAAAAATCATACAGTTGTGATAAATTAACAGAAATGTAATTATGTATTTATTGCTTTATAATTTTGCTTACTTAAGAAATAGCCCTATATATAATACTTCTTAAAGTTCAGTAGATGTTCTTAATAATCAATGCTATTGAAGCAATAATTAGACCCACTGACTTTTTCAATTATTATTTTCTCAATTAAATACTCATTTTAAATATTTAATTTCTGTGCTACTCACCTGCATATGAAATAACTTTAATTCAAGATTATTTCTGTATCTAAGACTTATCTTGGGGCATATTTAAAAAAATCTATATAAAATAACCAAAACAATTTGATGCATAACTTTTAGGGATGACTTAAAAAAGACAAGAAAATGTTAGAACCTTTACACCAAGTAGATGCCTGGATTCTAATCCTTGATAAAAACCTAAGCTTTCTAGACTTTTCTCTTGAGCCACAGTAATAGGTGTTTACTGAATTTCTCAGAATTAAAATCTGTTGTTATCAATCATTAATGTTTCAGATGAATCTCAATATTGCAGAAAAGAAGGGGTTTGCTTATGGGCTGGTGGGTGCCAAGATAAATTATGACACAAATAATTCAGGCTGACCTTTTCCATGATTCTGGTGGTGGAGTGGGCTTGGTGTAGGTCTAATGCATGATTGTTTGGCCACTGTGTGTCCTTGCAGCTTAAGCAGTGCTGAGAACAAAAGCATAGATCTTACAATTCACACCCATGGTCCAAGGATCAGCAAAGCTCCTGGGGTTTATGCAAATGCTCACAGCAACCCTATGAGACATGTGTTACCAGCTCCATCTTACAGGACTGGAAATTGAAGCTCAGAAGCCATGTACCTAATAAGAAGTGGACCTTGAGTTAGAATCTGGAGTCCTGTAAAGGACAGAGAGCTGCCTCTCCACTGAGAAAACAATCCAGAGTTTTCAGGTTGGAGCCTAAGTACACAACTGTTCCTTCATTGACACCCCATAAGAATGAACACCTGAGGATGGCTCCCAGAGGGTGCAAAAATATATGATATCAAGGAAGTGCTTTATGTGGATTTTAATCTAATGAGCAAAAATTGGCCTAACTGGTTGTACTCTTCATCAGTTGAAGCAGGCACATGGTCCTAACATGTTAAAACCATGACATTAGGTATTGAACCAAATCCACTCCTTCTTCTAAGTGGTCCCTGCAACCATGCTCTGATAGAAATGTGAGAAAGCATGTCTATTTGCTTTTCCCATATTTCCTTTTGCCAGTACTCATTTAGGACAAGAAAATACCACTCATCAAAATTTTTCAAATGACTAAGAGAAAACAGAAAAATATCTGGTATATTGGACTCATCTGAGGGACATTCAGACTGTTAAAATGTGATACAGATCAAGCATAAAGTAAGAAATCTGAGATGGTGTTTAACATAGAATAATTCTTGGCAGTGAAGAGTGTTTACTCATCTGGACTGCACATCTGGGTATGAAAATTTGCTTTAACCTTTTCCTTTTGATATAGCCTGAGTGGGAGAGTGACATTATCAATGCCTGGAGTTCTGAATACGTTTCTTAAAGACAATAAATATGGAGTAAACTGTATGCAGTTCACCTACATAGTAAACTAATATATCCACAGTTATATATAAACTAATATATACATTTATGTAATTATATTCCACAAATAAATTTTTTAAAGTTGTGTTACCCACCTTTCCTCATTCATTCAGCTTTTCATTAACATCATATACCCAACAAATATTTGTTGTTCACCTTTGAGACACTGGAGATACAAAGGTAAATAAGACATTTGGTCTTCATTAATTAAAAATCTACTATACAGAGAATTTCTGCACAGTCAGCACGGCCAGATAAAGAGATGTTTGGAAATTAATCAGACATTAAAATGTGATCACTATTCATAAGTAAAATATACTGAAGTAACTTGCCCTTGCTAAGAGATAACCTGTATCTTTACACTGAAGAAAACCTTGCAAAGCCTGAAAAATCCCTACTTTGAGCCCCCTTGCTTAGACACTTTGTTATACATGTCCTGTGTCTAAATTGGGCAGAAAAATATATACTTTGTCAATGGAAGTTAACACATACTCATGATTTCTGCACCAAAGCTGTAGTTAGAAACCTACCACCCTTTCATTCTCTCCCTCTACGTTGCTGGAATTGTCTTTGCTCCACTAAAGGCTATGGGAAATTTTTTCTTTAAGCTGGTTTTGGAATAAAGGGCTTTGGGGAGAACAGTTAGCAAGTTATATAAGTTATAAATTACAGAAACACTCTCTCACCATGAGTGTTTTGACAAGATGGTCCCCTTCACACCATTCCCAATTGACCTGCTTTCAATTGGCACTTGGTTTTAGGAATCTCTTTTGCACAAAAGTGTGTGTGTTTTTTTTCAAGACACTTAAACAGAATTCCATTGTAGACATTTTTGTCAATTATATTTTCATGTCTTAGATACCTTTTCATATCAGCACATACAGATCAAGATCATTATTTTAATGTTGAAATATTTCAAATATAGAAATATTAGAATATACTGAATCCCTATTGATACATTTTTATGGTTTTTCTAATTCTTTGCCAATGCAAATGATGTTTCTGAATATCTGAGTGATGTCATCTGAATAGCTTTGTGAATATGTCCATGGTGCATGGTTTTCCAGAGAACAAGTACATAAAAGGAGAATTTTGGAGTCACAAACTCTACCTGTTGATAGATACTGACTTTCTTCCAAATGGCTCAGGTTATTGTAAGAGTGGTGTTGCGGATGGCCTGAAGCCTCTTGTTACCATTTGCTCATGATACTATTGGTCAGTATGATGGGGGTCATTAACCCATTGTTGTTTTAGGTTGTATTTCAGTGATTACTAACATAGCTGAGAATTGTTTTATATGTTTGCCATTCCTTTGTATTCCTTCATCCTCAAATTGCACTTTGAGTCCTTTGACCATTCAACCTTCGTTTGCTTTATCTAATTGATACTTGCATAAATTAATCCACTATCTGTTTCAGTATGTTGAAATTACTTCTCTCTTGATCTCTCATTTGCCTTTGAAGTCTATGATAGTTCTTATCGTGAAGAAATTTAAAATTTTTATCAGGCCAAATCTATCATATTTTCTGGGTTTGTGTCTAATTTAGGGGGTCTTTTTTCACCTCAAGAGTTTAAAAAATATCCTAGATGTTCTGTTTTTATATTTTCTCAGGCTTTGCTCTTCTATTCATCAGATATTTAAGATTAACTAAAGATCTAATTTTATTATTCATTTGTCACAAATAATTATCTTCTCCCTATTGATTTGAAATGCCTCATTTATCTTAAAAGTATTCCCATATACACAATCTGCTTCCAGGCCTTTATTCTGCTTATGATCTATGTATTTATTCATGTACAAGATTACACTGTTGTAGTTACTCTAATTATAAAGCATGTTTTGATAGTTGGAAGGACAATTCCTCTTCTTTTTAACTTATTTTTCAAAATATCACTGATAATGAGGACAAGGGGTGGGTGAAATGGGCAAAATGTATAAACTTTCAGTTATAAAATAAATAAGTCATGAGAAAGTAAGGTACAGCATGGTGACTATAAGTAATAATACTGTATTATATATTTGAAAGTTGCTAAGAGAGTAGTACATCTTAAATGTTTTTATCACAAGAAAAAAATTCTATACTATATATAGTGATAGATGTGATAGATTTACTGTAATCATTTCATAATATATACAAACATCTCATGTTGTATACCTGAAACTAGAATAATGTTATATAACAATTACATCTCAACTTAAAAATATACATTGACCAGTAGTATATATTGTCTCTAACATATAGCTATCAATTTGTCAATATCTATTATAAAATTACTGGAACTTGGATTAGGATTACATTAAATATATAGAATTTTATGGGAGTGAGTGAATATTTAAAAGAATAAATGTTTCAATTGGCTCAGGTTTTCTTTCAGGTCCTTTGGTAAATTATTATGTTTTCCTTACATTTGTTGCACCCTTTTGTTAAGTTTATTTTTAGGTTTCTGTTGCATTTTTTTTTAGTCTTTTACTATGAATGGGCTCATTTTTAATCACATTTTTTAACTGATTATTTTTGATACTTAGAAAACTGTTGTTTTTGTGTATACATCTTATATCCAGAAACTAACTGGCCTCTTCTCCTATTTCTAATACTTTTTCAACCTTTTGGATTTTCTAAGTCCAAAATTAATGTCTGCAAATGCTGAAAATTTATTGTCTTCCTTTCCAGTGTCAATAACTCTATACACTTTTCTTATTATTTTGGCTAGGACCTCAAATATAGTGAAGACTAGTTGTGATAGTAGATATTTTTGTGTATATCTTCACTTTAGTGAAAAATCCTTTTCATGATTTACAATAAAATATTTTTGCTTACTATAGGTTTCTGGCAGATAGTTGTTGTCAGTATTAGGAAATATGTGTGTTTTTTCCACAGCAGATATTATTTAATTAAAAATTGAGAGCTACATTTTATCAACTGGAGTTTTCAGGTATCTATCTAACTGATCATATGGATTTTCCCAGTTAACCTGTTTAACCTATTAATGGATGATTTGCATCTATATAGTTCCTGATGTTAAACCATCCTTACATTCCTGAGATATACTTTATTTGGTTATGATATGAATCTTATATCAATTTGCTAATAATTTATTTAGATATTTGCATCTTTGTTCATAAGTGAAATTGGCTTAGTTTATATGCATGTAACATTTGCCTCATGAAAAGGGTTGAAAAGCTTTCTTTCAGTTTCCTTACCATGTATTTATCCCTTAAAATACCAACATTTTATGTAACACAGAAATGTTCAGGGACTTGACTGTTCAGTGTAACTTGCTCATATAACCAGTTGAGTTTCATACCTGTCCTAGTGTTAACATCCACACAACCATGGTATATATGTCAAAACTAAGCAATTCACATTGGTACAATACTGCTAACAAAACTATAGACTTCATTTTTTAACACATACATTTAAACACATTTTACAAATAGGAAGTGTTCCTTATATGCATACTATTTTCCTCCCATCCCTCATATTTCAACCACATTTCTTTAACTCAAGCTAGTCTTCTTCGTAACATAATATTGCAAAAATCTGCACAGAAGCTACGACATAGAGACACTCCAAAGAACTTGTTCTTGCTGTCTGTTTCTTTGAAGGGCCTCCTCAGTCTGAGTGCATTGCCCTGTCTCTGCACAGGGCGCTCTCTGTTCTAAAAAGTCAGGAAGTGGTTTGGGGGAGCAAGGAGGAGGTAGGAGGACTAGTTCAAAATCGGCCATACTACATGCAGTGTGGGGTCCTGGACTGGACCCAGGAAGAGCAAAAGAACAGAAATGGAGAAAGTGGTGAAATGAAGTCTGTAATTTTGTTAACAGTATTGTACCAGAGTTAATATCTTAGTTTTAACAAATATGGTTACCTAGATGTAACCCCAGAAGAACGTGGGTGAACCTACTCTCTTTGCATAAGTCTTCTTCTCTATGAATCTAAAATTATTCTAAAACAAAGTTTCAAAATAGTTTTAGACATAGATCTTGAGAAGAGCAATTTTTAATCTTCATAGAACTGGAAAAGGGTCTAGTGCATAGTAGTCATGAATGATTTCTTAGTTCCTCTGCCACTTGCCATCTCACGTGCTCTGCTACCAAGAGCCCAAGGTTGTACTGTTTCATTATTTTGTTCCTACAATATGAACTTTCCATCTTAATGGAAGACATTATTTGTATGTGTCTGTGCATACATGCATACATGTATAAGTGGTTCTGCAGTTACCTGTTAAGAGACAGCTACAGAAATAATAGTGATGATAATAAAAATAATACATTAGCTACCATGTGTTCTACATTATTTATATCTGCAGTTCTATGCTAAGAACTTTCTATGGATTACCTCACTTCATGCTCACAACAGCCCTATAAATTAAGCCTAGTAGACCTATTTAAAAGGGAAAAAACATATGTCACTTAGATAAACTCTCAATGTCAGTAAGCTCTGCAGTTCAAACAGATTGTCTATCTGATTTTAGAGATCACATGATAAAATGCCACTCAATTATATTTACTTACAGTAATAACAATGTGGTTGAAACTTAATTTTCAAAAACAAGAAGACTGACATCACTCAATATGGTTATTTAGGACCATAAAATTCCAATGCCACTATTAAGTCACTACGTTATGCTAGGAAAGTAGAATTTTCAACTTTTTCATTTGTAAGAAGGGTATAATACCTGCCCTTTTATGGTGATGAGGATTAAATAGGACAGTATCTATCTGGCACATGATAGATACTCAATTAAAGTTAGTTTTTTTTCCTGTAGTCTCATGTTATCATTGGCATGTCTATAGAAATAGCAACACTTCTTCATTATATCTGTTTTAGTAACACTTTAGAAGATAACAGAAACCATATCATTAACAATACTACTACTAACAGTAGACATTTATATAATATTTATAGAGTGCTATTTTGTTAGACATATAAATTTAGATATAAACAAATATATGTAAATATATAACATACATATATTTAATTACAATGTATAATATATGCATATATGTGTTAGGCTGGAGAAAGGAAAAACAGACATGCAAACAGAACAGAGAGATGCCATAGGGGGAGAACAGACCAGACCCCAAGGTCCGTGCCGTATATGGAAAGGGGACAGCTCTCCCTGAATTCCATCCTGATGTGCCAACTAAGACCCGGATGTCAGCCTCCTCCCTCTTGGAAGGAAAAAAGTTTCTAGTTGACTATTATGTCACCTTTAGCCAATCATACCTCTCCATGCCCCCTAGGAGAGCTTGCCCACTCCTCCCCGTCCTAATCCCTTATAAGCCCCCACCTCCCTAACTGTGTGTGACTTCTCTGGCCTCTGACAAGAAGGCCACAGAACCTCACCTGGGGTTATTTAAATAAATTACCTGGCCCTTTGTTGCCTCTCTTTGCCTGCTTATTTCGGCTAGAATTTATCTTACAATATGTAAACATATGTTTTCTAAAATAATATAAAAAATAATGGTTTTTAACATAATCGTCACAGTCTGATGAAGTAGGTATTATTATCCCATTTTACAGATGAGGAGCCCAGGTAGAGAGAGTTAAATAACAGGCTCCCTATCAAAAGCTGGTAAGCAGTAGATTCAGGATTGGCTTTACAGTCCAGGACTATAGCCACTCTTCACTGTTTTTAAATCTGCTGCCTTCATGATGACCTTTGCTATAGATTTTAAGAGCTGTAATATTATTACATGTAAGGTAGAGTAGTGTCATGTGATAGAAAGGGAAGCCAGAAATTTACAGATCAAAAGTTTTCAAGCTGCATTTCCAATCAGATGTATACCTCTTTCTGCTGAACTCAAGCTGAGAACATTTAGAATACATTATTACTTAATAAGGGTAGACCACATTCTTCAAATATTAGTGATTATTATGGGAAGTATTTATTTAATGTCATGTAACTAAATTGTGTATGCATAGAGAGAATGCTATTATAAGTCATTATTGGCTAAAGAAGTAACATGGTTCAGTGATGGGTATAAAACTACAGGATGTACCCCAGCTTTGCACTGATTGAAATGACAGTGCATTATTCTGTGACATTATTCTGCTTGCTTTAGAACATGCATCTGAAAGAGGTCAGGAATGCAGAGAATTTACCTTAGATCATCATTAACTCAGGTTCATAGAGAAACTTTAAGGCTTAATCAAAACAATTAACATGGTTTTGCCTCAATTCCCTCAACTTCAGATAATATTGACCTTTGGCGGGTTGGGGGGTAGGGGGTTTTCTGTCAGAAGATGGGCAGAATAGCAAGGTGTGGGTAGGGAATACAATTTCAAATTACACAAAGCACTTTACATTTTGTAGGAATCTTTAGCTTGGGAAGAGGCAAGCTACTATTTGTGGAGTTCAAAGTCAGCACTTTAATCAGATTACACTCTAACCATTTTATATTTTTGTTTCTTTTTAGTTGAAGTGCACAGAATGTATAATGATCGTCCTTGATTCACAATATCTTATTGTCCAAACATGAACTGTAGGTGGCTTTTACTTATTTAATCTTAGTGATATAATAAGCACCTATAACTCCACTACTCAAAACAAAAGCTAAGGTCTTGATAATAACTGAAACACATTCCCTAAAACTAAAGTAAACATCACATTCAATTCCTTGATCACCAGCCCCTCCCTTTCCTTTACATGACTTTAATTACCTTCTTATTTAAAAAATAATAATATTTTTATGTTATTGTTTTCCCTTTATGAAGAAGTATCGTGGCATAGGTAAACATTTGGAACTTTTCCTATTTAATATATTGCTAAGACATATTTTTTGCATGACACTGCATCTCATTTGTTTGGAGTGGCTACCAAGTTCTCTACCTAAAGTTTGTTCATCTTTTCTTTTCCTGATTCGTGGTAGGTTGTTTCCAGGTTGTTTTTACCCCCTATTGTAAACATCAATGCCATAAATATTACCCTGTTCTACACATGCAGCTGTTTCCCTGGAATATATTCCTAGGTGTAGAATTGCCAAATTGTAAGTAATGAGTTTTCAACTTTAATAGAAATATATTTTGCAAAGTGGTTGCAT
The DNA here is from genome assembly GCF_040802235.1 of Manis javanica. NCBI lineage: Eukaryota > Metazoa > Chordata > Mammalia > Pholidota > Manidae > Manis > Manis javanica. The sequence continues at coordinate 60,370,180 of NC_133169.1, read as the reverse complement.
AAATTTTTGTAGCCACTCATAATGCATGAAAGATCCATTTGTTCTAAGGTATCCCAACACGTGGTGTTGTTATATATTTTAATTTTACCAATGGAGTGGGTAAAAACTGTCACTTGTTTTAAACTTAACGTTTTTTTCCATGATCATCACTGATGATGAACATCTGATCACAAACAAAGAAGTAACTTCTCTGTGAAAAAAATAGCAACTTTAGGTATTTAGTTTTTTTAATGGACAAATCTTAATGTATTATAAATTAACCATAAAAGGAGATCTGGTACTGTGATGGGGGGTGGAGAGGGAAGATGATTAATAACTTATTGACAGATCAATTACAGAAAATAATTGAGGGTTCACAGAAACATCTCTATTAGATAAAAGCATTTCTGAGTTCCCTTCTCTCTAACCTGCATCATAAAAGGTTAGTAGTTTTTTTTTTGTTTGTTTTTCTATAAGTGTCTTTGTTTTACATGTTTATATGTAAAGAATTCTGAGATAAGGGGTAAATCAGGGTCTCTATAACTATTTTAGGACTCGATGTAGAATTGCCAGGCTCTTACACCATTAGATTTCCTGAAGCAATATTATTGTCCTGGGAATTTTAATCTGGACATGTTTCTAACCCACAAATATTCTGTGCTAGATGGTGTGTTATACCTACTCCGCTCTTCCTTTCTGAAAAAAAGTAGTCATAATATAGAAATAAATGAGTGTGGTAGTGTTCCAATAAAACTTTATTTACAAAACAGGTCATAAGCCAGATTTGGCCTACAGGCCATAGATTGCTGACCCCTGGTTTAGATCAACAGAGAGATCTCCATTTCCCTGTAGATCACAAATACATTACTAGTCTGTCCAGTAGCAGAGTAGCCAGTCACTTAAAATGATTGAATGTATTAAACATACACTTTCTGCTATCATATGGTGTGGTACATTATCTCATTGTATTATAAAATGCATTTATCTCTCAGGCTATTTTCTGTAAGTAGCAAGGAAACTACATCTACACTATTCCAATGATAACTTCAAGCCCAACAAATAAATCAAATCCATATAATGCTTGCTAATTTTTTTTTGCAACAATGCAGCAAGGTGTATATACTATTTTGCCCAATTTACAGATGGAAAAACTGGGGATCAGAAAATGTAAGTAACTTGCTCACAGTTACACAGTGAATAAATAGCAAAAACTAGTGTTTGAGCTTGGATTTGCCTGGTCTTGACACTTGTACTTTGTCAGCTGAAGTGTGTGTCCACATGGAATGAGGAATGAGTATGGTCTTTACTTGTGGATCCTTACAGTTACCATAACATTTCTTGAAAGTTTTCTTCTTTCAACATACCCAGCACTGTACCAAGTTCTGTGCATCCAGTAGCTCATGTGATCCTTAATAAATTCTTTAATATTAAAGATTTAATATTGATATTATACTATCATATTGCACACATAAACTGTAGCTTGTGTACATAAAATAAGCTGCTCTGTGTCAGAGTGCAAGAAAGTTTCTCAATCAAAAATCACATTGGAGCACCAAAGCTGGTGCCCTAAGGCACCCTTCTTTGCAGCCTCCCATCTGACCACATAAACATACAGGAGGCGAGGAACTCTTCCAGAAAGTGAGGACACTGCCTTAAAAATACTGGCCATGTAACTGTCTGGTGTGAGATATCATCAGATACCTTAGCATGTTTTCCTGCAATGGATACTTAAAATATCTTGTGCTCTAATGTCCTTGATTTCCATAATCTAGGGTACTTATTCCTCAGACATATTGCTACTGTTTCCTTTGAAAGGCAGCAAGAAGCTGCTTTCTGAGAGATTATCATTTCTGGCGTGACTGTCAAAATACTGCTGCAAAGGCCTCTACGAAAATTTGCTTTTAGAAGTATACTAGTCGGTGTAATTTGAGAGGTCTTTGAAACTGCCTTTTTTCTTTCCTCCCCCCCTTCCTCCTCCCTTCTTATTTTCTCCCTTCCTTTCTTCCTCTTTCCTTACACCTCTAGCTCAATCACTTATTCATCGTATATTTTTTCATTCATGTGATACTTAGCAGGTGACGGCTATGTGTCAGGCACTGAGCTCAGATAAAGGAGGTGACTATAGTGTTGTCATTGTCCTCAGGAAGTGTTAAGGAATGCAAAGAGAGGCATGAAAAGAAGTAAATGCGATAAAGGTTTGGTACTCAGTGTCGGGTTCACCTGGGAGCTTGCTGAAAATGCAGAAAGGCAGGTCTCCCGCCACCTGACCTACCGAGTCACAATCTGCACGGTGACTGCACAAATGTGCGTCTGTGCACACATTAAAGCTTGAGAAGCCAGGCCATAGAGCACTGTCATAGATATGTACCTAGCCAATATCATCATGGGACACAAAATCAGCAGACATCTCGACTCTGGTGTGGGAGCAGGTATTTTTGGAAATACTTCAAGGGAGGGTGAGGCCTCATCTGGATCTTATCATATGCATAGACGTGTGCCAAGGAGACAAGAAGTAAATGTAACCTAGGGAAAGGGTAATCATGAGCTGTGACCTGGCGAGGTCGTGAAACAACCCGGAGTGAGTGGGACCCCTGGGGAAGTCACAGTGGGTAAGGGATGGTGCAAGACAAGCCTGGACCTCACGTGTAGTAAAAGCTTGGACACCCACCAGGTCAGTTAAAGGCATTAGGAGCCTATTCTTTGGGCCAGTGCTTCAGTTTTGGCTGCAAATTAGAATCACTTTGGGTATTTGAAAACACAGATACCTAAGCTCCATCCTTGCAGATTCAAATTTAACTGGTGTGGGCTGAGATTCTTTTTTTAAGTTTCCCAGATATTCAGATGTGTAGAGGCTGAAAGAGAAAAAGGCTGGTGGGTTGAAGAGCTGCAGAGAGCTGTGCAGGAAGATGGCCAAGGAGGAAAAGGGAGCGAGGTGTGCTTTGCTCCACTTCTGCAAGTGTTTTCTTAGTTACGTGCTTTCCTAGGTACACGCTTTCCTAATATTGTTCTTAATGGGAAAAATACACTCTTATCAGTTGGTTATGATATTCTCGAATTTAGAATACTCCAAGACCCGCAGAATCTCAGAGTAGGAAAGACCAGAGATGAATCTGTTTTGAACTTCTCCAATCTACCCCTCACTGCGCCCAGCAAGTGGATATCAGATTCTGATTTAACACTGTTGATGAGATGTTACTACCTTATGAGAGAGCTCTTTCTTACATTATGCAAAAATCCACAAACCTAAAATGGTAATAGTTATTGAACACCAACTCACATATGACACTAGACTCTGGGAATAACAGGCCTGATGCATTTCAACCTGTGTTGAATAACTCCATGGCATTGGAGATAGAGGAATGAAACTGGGTTCCAGGTCCTTACAGAATATATACCCTAATGGTGGAGACAGATGTATCACCAGGGGCACTCAATGTAATATGTCAAGTACAGTGAATGGCACACACCTGTATGGAGAGCTGCCTGGCTTGACCTCACCTGAGCTGTACTGGGCTTCTGGGAGTGATAAACAACAAACACTTTCTGGAAGACATTACACCTGGGCTGAGTGATGGAGAAGAGGAGAGATTAGGTGGAGAAAAGAGGGTAAGAGTCTCCCAGGTGGTGGGAAGGGGATTGAGTGAACCGCCTGTCTGGGGGTCTGCATGTGGAATGAGAGGCCATCTGGTATAACTCGGAGGCTCACTTAGCCAACCAGAGACTGGAGGGATAGACCACTGAACAGACTGTCTGGTGTGCCAGCCGAAAAGCTGGGCTTATGAAGTGCCTTGGTCTCAGCAAACCTCTGCTCACACGAAAGCTAATGCAGAAACCCACTGAGCAAAACAAGTATGGAACTTCCAAGTGCTTGCAATCCATAGGGTGTTTTATAACTTGCATTATAGGTCAGGTTCTGAGGTGTCTATGGAAGATCAACCTGAAGAGAAAAGACCAAAACAGGGAAACAAGTTAGGGGGTGGCTGACATTTTCTTGAAGATAAGTGATGAAGTTCTTAACTAGGATGGTTGTGATGAAAAGGAGAGGGGGGAGGGGGGTTGGCCAAATTAAATTTTTAAAATGGGCACGACTTTATGACGGACTGGATATGGGAACTGAGGAGTAAAGAGGAGTCCAAAAGGATTTCCAGGTCTGACTAGGAAAATAGATATAACGTGAGCCACTGCTGCCGTTCCTGCCAAGAGAAACTTCTAGGTTAGTCAGCAAGATAAACGTGCACAGCAGGAACACAAAGCTGTGCCCCACAGAGCCAGGGAGCTGAAAGGGAGAAAGAGAAGCATTTTCCTTCATTGACCCACAGACAAAATAGCAATACTCTTTCATTGCTCAGAAGGTCTGAATACAAGAAAAAAAAATCTCTGAGGCAGAGGTGTCTAGTTTTATTTTATAACCAGGCAGTTATCAAACTCTACACTCTAATGAAGAGGATGAAATAGGTTCAAATACTGAGACTGTTGACTTGAAACTGTCATGTGAAAACTTTCATTTTGATTAATATAATTGAAGTGTTGAGTATGTATCCGCTAAATGGCAATCAAATCAGTAAAATATTATTCATTTTCAAATGAATCTGTCAGAAGTTCTATGGGTATTCTGCCAACAGTGACTTGGATTTACACAGCTTCACTACAGATATTACTGTTTTATAAACGGGTAAACTGAAACATTGAAAGTTCAGTCCCTTGTGGAGGTGGAGTCAATGTCATTGACTTGCCAACAGACCACTAAGGTCCCCAGTAAGCCAAATGGATGTTGTCCCTGGTGATTCCTTTATAAAGTGGAACACATTTAATTCAGGTTCTAAATCTATTGACCGAGAGGCACCTAGCCAACTTCACTCTATCTAGACTCACCACAAACACAGGTATCAAATCAAACCATCCTGAGGCTCTCTAAGGGGTTCATTCTGCAGAATATAAAACATAATTTCCAGCGCAATAGATTAATTAATAAATAATTCATGCCGTGTCTCTACTTCTCTAAGCCAGCCATGTCAGTATTAATTGGCTTTACCCCCTCCTCCCATGCTACTGCCCCAGCCATTCCTGCTCCTCCTGCCCACCCATTCCCCCCAGTTACCCCATCTTCACTCTCCGTGGTGTCCCATCTTTGGAAGCCCACACACTGAAATATTTGAAGCTATGGGGGAGTACTTTGACCCCTTCGAGAAAAAGGAATTTCTGCAATTCAACAGTAAAAATCCAGAAGTAGTCATTCAGTTTCTTCTACATGACAGGGAGATAAGGGGGACATATAAAGTCATGGTCCTACTTTCATGGAGCTTACAGTCTAGGCTACAGTCTAGTAGGGAATAAAACCCACAGAAAATGTATTAAGTGCCATGAGAGGGTCCTCGGAAAGCAAATAGCCAGGCGCCTAACTCTGGGCCACAGGGAGGGCACACTTGCAGGGGAGACTTCTGAAAGAGACCGCAGTCCTTCAATTATCTCAGAAGCATGACTCACAAAATAAACCACAAACATAGAGGGCAGTGGATTTCAACCCCAGCTTCACAACAGAAAACTTCCAGAAGATCTTTGCAATGTTAAAATGCCCAGGTCCCTTACCATTTCTATCCCAGTCCCAGAGGTTAGGGCTCAGCCATGCATGTTCTTCAAAAGGTCCCTAGGAGAGTCCCATGTGCAGCTAAGGTGAGACCTACTGATCTTCAGATTGAGGCAAGATTTCTACATGAAGTATTGTCACTCAGTCACTCTTCATAGTCATTTTCCTTTCCAGGATGCTGCTGGGATTCTCTAAAAATGTTTAATTCTAGAGTTATTTAAAATACACACACAAATACACAACAGCAACAAAACAGAGAAACAGGACTCAAGACAACATCTCTACCTTATGTTGAGCAACAGTTCACAAAGAAGAGAATAAAATGACATTGTTTCACTGTAACAATGCATCTTTTCTCCATTATTCATAGAAATTTTTAGGCTGTTGTAACCATTTACATTTCTAGTGGAAGAGAATAATTATATTATCACACCTGACCTTTTCTACATAGATTTTGTGTTGTGGTAATATATATATTTTTTAATGAAAGCCTCTTTATGGAAAGCCCCAGAGTTAGGTATAAATAAAGTTACTGAGGAATTGCTTTGTTCCACTGGTTTACAGAAAAAAAAAAAACATCCAAAGAGCACCTACTATGTGCCAGAAACCACAGAAGTTTGTTTTTAAAATGTTATTTAATTTAGTTCTGACAACTCTCGATAGTATATGTTGTTATTCCCACATACTGATAAAGAGACTGAGTCTCAGAGAGCCAAGTGACAGGTTGTGTCACAAAGGAAGCTGCTTGTAAAGGAGGTAACTCCCGAAGCCCATAGCTTGCCCTTGGCCTGAGACCCTGAGCACTTCTACGAAGGTGTCTTGGACCTCGTTCCACCTGAATTTACAACCTTCTCAAAAAGCAGTGTTGTTTCTTAGCAGTCAGGTGTCTTTTGAGTAAGTTAATTGTAACTTTTAACTGCCAGCTCCTTAAACACAAGGCAACGAATGCCTAAAACTTAGTGACAACCCTCATCCCTATTTAAGTTAAGGGATTCTGAGGGGAGGAGAGGCTATGTTCAGCTATTAGACCATCCAAACCACCCCTTGCCCCAAAACCTAATGAAATGGAGCTGAATGCCTGAGCCACATGAGAGGTGATTGGAGCAATAAATTGTAATTCATGATTTTTAAAGCTGTTTCTAGGTACTGCCATCAAATCATAATGCACTTTGGACAGCCAAAGATTATAAGGCTGGAAAATGCCCAATGTCAAGAGTTGGTAGTTATTCGATATCTAGTTGTAGGAGACAAGAAAACCAATTGCCCAGCCTGTTGAAGGGAACATCTATTACCTAAATCTTTATATTGATTTTGATAAGTTAATATGCATACCACACTACACTTTGTTCTGTAAGAGCAGCTTGCAGAATTCATAGCTCGCTTCTAGTAAACATGATTTGTTGGCATAGAAGTTGTGGGACAACTTCATGCCCATGTACAAGTTCCCTTAACCTTTTTTCTCTTACTTTCAAATTTAAAAAAGATATTATTTTTATGGAGTAGATGCATCCTTTCTGGGGAGTTTATGGAAATAAAATCATTTTTGCACAGTTATCTAGCTATGTGCCATAGCAAAGAAGATATTCTGTAGCCAAATTCTGCATAAATATTTTATAAACAATCCTCAAAAGCAAAATCATTTGCTATTAATGGTATACTCTAATGTCTATGGAAACATCAAATAAAATCTCCCTATTACATCTCTCAAAAATAATGTGTGGCTTTCAGTGAGAAAAACTAGACGTTTTTTGCTCACAGTTCTTAAGAGAGGGAATGGGAGGGAGGTGGGGAGAAATAACTTACTTTCTTGGAAATCCCATGACTAGCACAGAAAGACAGCTTTCTGCCTCCTATGTATGCAGGTCTTTCTCCTATTCCAAGCCTTACAAGGACAGGACAAGGCCCAGAAGAAAGGAGGCATAAAGAAGCTAGTTTAGGCCTGTCTTTAGTTAATAATCAGCCAGAATTCTTGGTTACAAAATCATAAACCTACATGATCTGGTTATCTTAAGAGCAAAGCCATTACTTGAGACAGTGTCAGGAGTTTACAGAGTGGATGGCAGGGGAGAGGCAGGCTTGGAAAATGGCAGGAACTAAGCAGAGGGAACCAGGAGGCCGGAAGCACAGAAATGATGTTTCCAACAAGAATGATTCTGCCAGGACAAAAAGACGTTGGCCATGGTGTGGTGGCTGCAAGATCTGTCTCCACTGGGCAATAATACTATTGTTTAGATGAAATCAAGCCAGTCCTCTGCCTTTTTATCATTCACTCAGAATAAGAGGGCCCAGGCGGGAGGATCCATTTAGCTCACTAAAGTCACGTACTGGCTTGCCAGTTGCCTCAGGTGGGGGAAGTGGGGAACCCCTGCCCCAAGTTAACCCTGGCACAGCATACAGCCAGCTTTTGTTCTGTCTGTTTGGTGGCTGTGCTCTATGAGCTGGTTAGCATTTTGAATATTACCCAAGAAGTCCAGCTCTCTTTTGCTGGAGGCAGAGTCCTGAATTCTATTAAGACTCACACATTATGACATTTTTTCAAATGAGAAGACGTTGAGCAGCCAAGAAGTTGACAAATGTCATTATGGGACTTGAGTGAGATCAGCCAAAGAGCCCTCTTAGCTCATACGTAACCTGGCCTAACTGAGGATAGGCAATTACATATATATTACAGGAGGAATATGATGTCATTTGGGGAACAGAAACATACCTCCCTCAGACAGGAGTCAAGGAGTTGGAGGGCCCTTGGCTAAAGATTTAATCAAATACTTATTAACAGTAATCTCAAAGCTCTGACTGGGTCTTTGTGTATTTGAAGGAAAGGTCATTAATGGTAGATGGCTTAGCAGTGGGTCCTTTCTTATGCCTGGCGGGCCTTTACTATAACAATTTGAAAGGAAAGGAAGGAGAAAAAAAAGAAAGAATATTGTTCTCCATAATTATGTGAAGTACTAATCTGCCATGTATGGAGAATCACCTTATTCACGGAAAGAGCTCAGGCCGCAGTGTCTCTGAGAGTTACTGTCTGTCCTTGGGAGCTACTGGTGGGTGTATGTGTGTTTAATCCAAATAACAGGTCATGGGATGGCAACAGCAGAGGTATCTAAGCAGGACTACCCTTAGATGTTCTGTCTCTAGCAGGGCCTTCTCCAAGGCCCGTCCTTTACCAAGGTGTCTTCAACAAATTACTCTTAACAGCAAGTTCCCATACAGAGGTGTCACTGGCAGGTGTTTTCCGGAAGCAGGAATATTTACAGTAAACATTTTTCTTGTAGTGACGCCACTGTGCTGCACACTGTGGATTAATCAAAAGCCATTCATGACTGCCTTTTCCTTTGCTGTCCTCTGCTGAGTGGACTCTGGAACTGGCACAGCCTTCCGAGACTCCACTGTGACCAGGAGCAGCCAGGAGTCACAGTCCTGGCCAATAAGTATCTGTGGAAGCTCGAGGGTGGATGTTCCTTATGAAGTTAAAGGGAAAACCCTTGCTGGGTGACACAGTTTTTTTCTCACCCTTTCTCTTTCTTCCTGCCTGGAACACGGACTCAATGCCCATGAGTGCGGCAGCTGCCTTGCTCCATGAGGACAAATAGACACGCTGAGGATGACAGAGTATTGCTTTATTTGCCTTGTTTTGAGTTGCCACCAATTGTGAACTTGAGAGTAAGAAAATAAGAGATACCTTTTCTCCCAGTTTTTTTTGTATTTACACAAATTTAATTATGCCAATTATACCAAATATATTGACAATAAGTTTAGTTCCATTGATGGTAAAAAATTTCAAATTGTTTTTGCTTAATGTTCATCATATTTTTAGATTCCAACACATAAATCAACAATATCATTTTTTCCATATTATACCCTATGAAGACTATTTTCTCCCTTAACTTGGAGGAAGCTATGGTCAAAACAACTCTAGATATCAGTTTTAACTTTAAAAATGGATTTTTATTTGCAATAGCTGAGATTCAGGAAATAGGAATTAAGCCTTGTCATTCTGGGAAAAAAAAACCAATACATAAAAAAAGATTTGACTTTTTCAGTTCCTGTACTTCTAGTTTTATTTGATCAAAATGTTTTCCCTTGAAACACTCATAAAGGAGAGCTTTAATGTCTTTACCTATGATGAAACATAACTGTAGTTACTTTTAAATGGGCAAATTCTGTGGTCCTTTCCTGGTACTACAAAGGGCTTCTGAGTGTCAGTCTGAGGACATAAGAGCAGAACATCTTCAATATTTGAAGGTTGCTGTTCATTACTGAGCAATGGCTCAGGACATAAGAGCAGAATAGCTTCTATGCCAGAAGTTTGCTGGCCAATACTGAGTAACAGTATCCCATGAGAAAACATTAAAGGAAGTAACTGTCCTTGATTTTTTGGTTTAATCACGGGCTTGTTATTTTAGAACAACTTAATGTCATTAAATAAAGTGCCAGAAACTCAGTTTGGCATGTACATACATTCATTAGAGCTCATGAACAATAAAGGCCAGCTCTAATGTGGATGTATCAGATGTGTATAATTTGCATGTAATTTGAAGGCTCTTTGACACTGCAAAAACTAGAGCCTCTACTTGAAACTACTGGGAAGTTAGATTTGGCCTAAGTCCGGTGACATTTGCAAGAAACAAGTGCCTACTGATAAGTATAAAATTTAGAAGGAGTATTGTGGATTTTTATCTCCAACTGTACTCTTCTTGTCAATATATCAATTATTCATTGAATGGTGCTTTATTTGTTTATTGAAAGTAGGAAAAGAGAAAACAGTCCATAAATCCTACTTTATCTTGGTTGAGCATTTTGGGAATAGTCGCAAATTTTGTGAAAACAGCACCACATTATTAATGTCTTCTTAATCTCAGAATGTAGAACCTTCCCATGCTTAGGACACACAGAGGAAATAAAGGGACCAGGGTCTAAGAACCTAGCAGGCCAAATGCAAATATTGCTGAAAATCATAGCTAAGAATTTGTTCCCAGTGATGCATCTTCCATTCAACTTCAAAAATACAATTTTGAAAATCTTACAAGGTAGTTCACTTACAGGGATTCCAATAGGAAGGAAATCCATTTTCCAATTCTCAAGTAGTAATAGGGTATGTTCACCTGCAGCTGGTATTAAATTTCCAGCTTTTCTATAGACTCATCTATAATCAAAAACAAATTAATAAAGCAATGTCATACAAAAAGTGAGTATGTTCATAAGGACAACAATGGGTAGTAAAACAGAAGAAAATGTTCATTTAGAACATACACCCTAGCATCAAAATTCTTGGATCCAAACTTCACTCAAGCATAATGATTCTCAACTGTGGCCCAAGTCAAGAGCACTAGCAACATCTGCGAACTTGCCTTAAAATGCAAATTCTGAAGCCTGACTCCAAACCTACTGATTTAGACTCTGGGGATGGTACCGAGCAATGTGTGGTTCAACAAACCCTCCAGGGGATTCTGGAGCTTGCTAACATCTAGGAACACTACGCTAGCCCTTACCATTTATCTGACCTTGATGATTTTGAGCCTTGGTTTTCTCATCTGTAAAAAGTGGGAGAAAAATAACTGTCTGTCTCTCTCTCACAGAGTCTTTGAGAAGATAAAAGATGCATTTCAAATTCATGGAAAGCCCTTAGAGGGGCACCCAGCATAGAGTAAGTGGCCAATGAGTTTCAGCTCTAGGTAAGCCATCCTGGGTTTAAAGGCAAGAATGTTGTTACGTGATTAGTTACTTTGTGTGGGTTGGTGTGATGACATAGTCCTTTCTGCAGGCAGTGATTTCACATACATTATGCCATTTTATCATCACAGAATGTCCCTGAGATGGGAGGGACAGGAATTATAGTCCTGTACAGTAGATTCATTTCCACTTATATCTGATACATGTTTATTAATTACCTAGCTACCATATGCTTGGCCCTATGCATGCTAGATGCTAGGACAGGGTGTGAACAAGAAAAAGAAGCACCCCCACACCCCTAATGGCTGACATTCTCATCTAGTTCAACTCAACCAATGAGATACATGGCTCCTCATAAAACTTATCATAGCAGTGGGAGGACTTTATTGAAAATATAGATGCTTTGGCCAGATTTCTTCAGAATTCAATTTGTTAGTGTTGGGTTGCAGCCCTGGAATCTGAATGTGTTAGAAACTTCCCAGGGAAGTTCATTCCTGGAAGCAGGCAGTCCAGGAAAAGACATGGGAGAAGCCAACCAAGAACCTGTACCCACGTATGTAAGACCAAGTTCCCCAAATATAGTATGCATTTCACTGCCGTTGTTGCTCAGGATGATATGGGAGAAGTGGGTAATTCCATGACTAAGGGGCCTCTGTTGGGCTGATCTCCAAGGATCAGGTTTCAGTGGTTTAAAAACAACAAAGATTCATTTCTTACTTTTGCTGTATGTGCATCACGGGTCACAAAAAGTGGTTTTTATCTTAGTAACTCAGGGTCCAAGACCTATAAATCGGCCACCATCTAGAATGCCACTTGTAGTAATCAAGGGGAGAATATGCTAAGAGGCTTTGCACCAGCAATTAGATGTAGTAGGTGGGAAACAAGGCATTTCCTTTCTTTTCACAAATCATTGTCCAGAATTAGTCACGAGACCTCATTTACCTGCACAGGGGCTAATAAATGCAATCAGACCTGTAGAATCAGAGAATGATTAGGAAATCGGTGGACAGCAACATGCACCATCTTGAAATCATAGTATATATGATGAAAGTGAGCTTTAGCAATAAAAATATTCCTCAAAATAATGCAGTCAGTAAGTACCCCAAGAGAGATTCACTGTCCAGTTTTTCATATGGCATCTATTCATAAACAAGACTGAATCTCCAGCCCTATCTCCAAGTGTCCTTTCAGGACCCCGGAATCAGTGCTTCTGCTTTTTGGGAGCCCTGTTTTAGGTGCCGAGTGTTTAACGATGAGTGAGACATCAATCCTGCCTCCAAAGAGCTTATGTGCCACTGAGACAGTCATGGCACAATGAACACAGGACACCCGAGACTGTGATAAATCATGACTTGGTGGGATGAACATCTGAACAAGTGATATCCAGCTGCAGAAGGGAGATTAATTCTGCAGAGTGAATAAGGAAAGGGTCACAGAAGAGGCACTGTTTGAGGTGAACCTAAAGAATAAGCAGAGTTTTGCTAGCGGGAAATGAGCAGACAAGCATACCGGGCAGAGCTGGCAGAAGGGACATAAGCTAAGGGCCTTCCTTTGGGAAATGTGAGGAACCCAGGACAGTTTTCCCATAAGGGATCCTAAGGCCTCGAGTATCAGAAATGTTCAAAGTACTTGGCACTTTGAGAACAAAGCACCCAGAATAGCATGCCAAGGAGTTTTTCCTTTTCTTTTCCCACGTTGAGATGCTGATTAAAGTTTCTAAGGAGTGTAGTAATGTTTGAGTAAGAAAATAAAGGCAATAAGCAAAAGAATGGGGCTAGAAAGAAGAATAAGAAAGAAGATTCCAGGCTAGCTCAAGTCAGCAGAGCAAAATATGATTATGTTTCTCTTGGGCAGTCATCCTAAAATCCTAAAATCACAATTCATGTTCAAAGATGGAACTTGGCGTTAACCAAAAAGACTGTGACAATGGTTAGATGGGGACATAATGGGCCAATTCAGCTACAAGCTGCCCAAATGTTTGAGGACAAAGATGACTGGACACGAGGTGGAGGAGAGCGGGTAAGTTGGTTTACAAGATCCTTGAGCCTACTGAAATGTTCCAAATATCCTACATGTTTTGAGTATTTGAAGTGGCTAACATCTAGACCGGAAGGGTCTTAGAGGGCCTTTGAACAAAACCCATCCTTTGACAGATGATAATATAAGTGCAGAAATGGTATATAAAGACCCAACTCACAGAGATTTTTAGCCTAAAAAAGAATAAGAGTTTTGATGGGTCATGATGTCTCAAATCCTTAATATTTGCTTATATAGTCACTTCTTGATTATCCTGTAATAGACTAATTTTCAGATTGCTTGCTGTTTCTGTTTTAAAAAGGGTTCAGCAGAAAGAAATAGAGACACATTTTTGTAATCAGTTCTTCAATTTGTTCACAGTTGACATATCGTATGAAACAAGATCCTTCCATAGGCGAGATCCTAAACCCTTCATTCAAAAGAGCTAATGGCCCCTGTGGCATCTGTATGCTTCCTCGTCTTGGGTGAGATGGGAGACCAATGCGCAAGAAACGTGACAAATTTTTGACGAGATACAGAAGCAGTTTGGCACTTTTTGTAAAATATAGATAAGGCCATTGAGCTAGCATCACATGATGCCCATAGGTAGAATACATGGTAAAATTCAAAATGGAAACATTATATCAAACCTATGCAAGGACCAGTCCCTTTAAAGTTAATGTACTGGTTAAAGCTAAAAGCTGTTGGTAGTGAACTCTAAGAAGAGCCCCTTTCTTACCATGCTAGTCTCTTCTTAGGCAATTTCATCCATGGTCACAGCTTCAATCACTATTTATACAGGCATGATTCAAAATTTTATTTCTTTCTTGAACTTCACACCTGATTTGCTTGTGGGAAAAGAAGGCCAGATTTAGATTTTAAATCTAAATTTAAATTAAGGGTGGCCATCACCAGCCAAAAGTTCTATGACTGTCCCACCTCAGTGTCTTCGAAATGACAGGATCTCCTTCATCAGGAAATATCAACACATGCACTGAAAAATGCTTAAGCAAACAAGGGAAGAGAGAGGGTTGTGACTCAGGTTGAGGAATGCGGTCTGATAGGGAGGAAAAGGATGGACCTCTACATTAGCGGACTTCAAAAGAGCTATTTGAAAAGGGAGAGCATGTGCATTTGCAAGCATCCAACTATTGGTCCAACATTAAGGGATTTAGTCTTTTGGAGAATTTTTCTTTATCTGCCTAGCAAGTTCACTGGGGAGCTCTGTTAGAGAGATTGATACGCTTCATTATTTCCCAGCTACCCCCTTGGCATCTTCACTTGGATACTTCCAAGTTCTCCAGCACACCTGAAACCAAAGTCATGATGGTTCTTGAAAAGCCTACGTTCATTTTTCTATTGTATCATACAAAGACACCATGCATATTGCTAATCAAGCAGAAATCTCTCTCCCCTTCATCCCATATTCTGCATGCCCTTCACCCACACCATGAGACCCTCTATTCCACAGGAATCCCTTCAGTCCTTCCAGTCTACCACACAACTTCCCTCAACAGTCCTTCCATGCATGTTCTTCACTCTCTTGGACCTCTTCTACACAGGGGTGGTTCTTGCAACCTAGAGCCTAATCAAGAAGGGGCCTCTGAACTCAGAACTCTCTAAAGATGGCATCGCTGAGAACGATTAAATTATATCTTGAAAAGAACGATACCATTTTCATAGATAGTTAATATGCACATGAATATAGTATACAGCTGTAGATGCCACAACTACCAATAATATGTAGTAATCTGCCACCCACCAAACTGGTGCTGGTTGTGGTTCTGAGATAATGTGGCTTTATATTTTACACCAAAAAGTTTAATGTGCAATTTGTCATCATATTTTCAGACACATTAATAAGTGGTTTCTGACTGAATAAAATTACAGGTTTAGCCTGTAAAACTTGTGGGATAATGCTGATGGAACAATAGTTCCACATTGCCACAGTTCCCTACCCAGCTTAAGGAGAATGGGAAAGCGCGGGAGTTCACAATGCTCAAGGCTGTTTGGTTTTGGAACCGAATGTTTTCTAGAATTTTCTGTGTTTTTGGTTTTCCCTTAATCTCCTAATTCTCTATGATTCCTTCATCTTGTCAAGGTGCCTCTGCCAACCAGAATATTTCTCCGGGTATGACTCCTTGGACAGAAGTGTATTTTGGAAGGGCTGAGACACTATTTTCAAGTGTAACGGCACTTTTCGAAAAGCAAACAAAAACAAAACACACATATACAGATGTAAGGTTCAGACTGTGATGAAGAAAATAGTACATGAAGCAGAATGAAATATGGCATTGAAAACTCAGCTTTCAAGGCAGCACAATGAATGGTGTCTTTTTTCATATTCTGGGTCCTCCATAAAATGTGGAGCAAATAGTATTGGTCCCTGACCCTGCCAGCCCGGTCACCCATCTCCCACTGCCCAGTCTTAACTTCCCCTGAGAGTAAGACCAAGCCAACCTTCTGCTCCGGTTGGCAAGAGATTTGGGGTGACACCTTCTCATGGTGGAAAAGACTCTTCTGACATGACCAAGGACACGGCTCCATGCCCCCCCTGTGCCGGCCCCACCCTATCCACGCTCGCACCGTCAGACTCTGGCCCACACCACCTGCCTTCCACGCAGATGCTCTGCACCAGGAAGACTTTGATCACATAGGATTCCCAGTCTCTCATGGGCAGTTGCTCTAAACTGACTCAAGATGACTGTCTCAGGGACTAGAGCATATAAGTCATGGTTTCTGCAGAGATTTCTGCAATGATAGCAGTTAAAAAGCTGACTTTTCATTTAATATGCCCCTTAAAGTTCTGGCGGAGATTCCACGTCCGGGTAGATGGCCCTCTCGCTAGCTGCATGTTTTCTGCAGGGTCTGTGAGAAGATTCTGTATTAAATTGCGGCTTTTGGATAAGGGTATATATAGCTTCTTGGTAGTTTATCCTGTATAAAACTCCCTAATTACCCAGAATCGTGAATATTTTACTTTGCTTCTAACATATTTAAGCTACATTTTCTTTTCTACTTTTGACTCCCCAACTGTAATAACCTAGACTTTTGAGGGTTTTTTAAAATCATTCATGCCCAAATATAAACCCTGCCATGTGTATGTTCCTGAAATAACTGGTTTTCTGATATCCAGGTCTACTGCTCACCCCAAAGCAGCATCCCACCTATGGCAAAGGAAATTCATAACACAGCAGTGGGCAACTGCCGTGGCTCCTTGGAAGCTCAGATGGCTAATTAATTGGAAATTTCTGGGTGAACAAATAGTGCTTTGCTGCCAGTTACTTTTGTTTACTGTATCCCAGCTCTGCTTCACATGCATTTCTAAAACCTAGCATCCTTTCTTTTTGTGACAGAAGAAATGTGATGCCTTGCTGATTAAAAAGGCGATGGGAAAAACATTCTTCAAGTTAGCTCTCCCCCTAAAGTTATTTATTCACATTAAAGTTTAAGATGCATAATGCCATGTTAAAAGGGACAGAACCTTTTTTTTTTGGACATAGGATTATGAAGATGACATTAAAAAAAAAAACCTTATTTCTGTTCATCTGGAATTAGCATCAGCAAGTGACTCCCTTTGTCTTTTCTTTTTTTTAAGCTTCTCAAATGAAACCTGTTTGTCCTCAGGCTCTGTGCCAATGTGAATGGACAACCTCTTAAAAAAAATAAAAAAGCTTTATGAGCGAGAGTCAGAAAGGATCTTAATAACAGCCCAAGGAAATGACTCTGTGATAAATCTGGTCCTAGGAACTAATAACCAACTTTACCTTTGTAGTCATGACTGAGGCTTGCAACCGAGACTATTAGCCCAGGCCTCAGAACGTCTGTGGGGGGATCACAGAGGATGACCCAGTCGGAAGCTTGGGTCATTCTGTAAGAGGCCTTTGTGCATTTTCTTGGAACCACTAATCCAAGTCGAGGAAAACAGACATGAGCGCTCCAAGCCTCGTTTACCCCAAACAGTCACAAAGGGCTTTTTGTTTTTTGTGTCGAACAGGCTTGGCTATGAAACTCTTCTACCATAGCTGTGCTTAACCCTGGCTCCTGCCATAGGTCATGCACATTTACATTAGGTAATACAGCGATTACATTAGGTAATAAACTCCACGTTCCCTTGATGTACCCTCTCCCAGCCCCAGTCAGTGACACTGCCCTTAGAGAATGTCTAGGCTGTCCCATTGACAGAATGACCCTCTGTTCTGAAAGCAGATGATTCATTTAATTCCAGCAACTCACTCCTGCAGCTACATAAACACATCTCTCTGGACTTTCCAAATAAGCAAGACCCACATTTAGCACTTCCTATTTTTTTTCCAGGACAGACAAGGCTAACTGGTAAAAAGACAAAGCTTTATATGAGCAAATAAATAGTTATAACATGATACATATGTGCGAGTGTGTGTGCTATATATTCAGAAATAAATAACAACAGAAATGTTTTGCCCTCCCCTTGAAAATGATGGGAACATAAAGAAACTGGAAAGACCTGAAAATAGTTGGGAAGGCTGGTGGCACCTAGAGGGCATACAGGAGGCTTCTAGTTGAAGCAGGGAAGCCCTATGGAGCTGGGACCCCAGCCACCCTCAGCAGGTGTCCCAGGCTTGCCCTGCCCTCTCTGGGCTGAACGCAGCCCACCAGGCTGCTGTCCCTATCACCTGTGTCTGCCCTGCTGCAGACGACAATGTGAAATGTGTCGTGGGGTTTGTGCTCCCCAGAGTTTATTCAGGTGTAAGTATAAAACCGACGGCAGTTAGAGAAGGTCAGCATTACATATTCATTTTTATTTTAAATAATTGACTATGTTTCCTGGCTCTGCTTACATTAATTGCTCTCAGGTGTTAGAATATGGCTCCGTGAGTTGCCTTTTAATGTGTTTCTTTAGAAAGACAGTGTGGCTGCTCTTTGGAATATTAAAAGCACCACGCACTGTGCAGAGCTTCCTTACCGGAGGTTAATAAAGGGGATTTGAACATTTGCATTGACACTCTCTGCCATGTGCAACAGGATGCATTTAACTATACACCTAAGGATGTGAACAATGACTTTATCCAATCTCAGAATAAGACTCACGGTTACCCAGTCTCTAGAGCGAATGTGGCAGCAGAAACCAATTTGGTGTTTTCTGAGGTAGTGACACTAATAATGGACTATGAAATACAAAGTCATTTTTCACCATCCGTCCACAGGGAGATGTTTTCTCTCAAGCAGAACCCATGAGAATTTTTTCGAAGGATGCAACACCTTCCAAAGGAATGCCATTAAAAAAAA
The DNA here is from genome assembly GCF_040802235.1 of Manis javanica. Taxonomy (NCBI): domain Eukaryota; kingdom Metazoa; phylum Chordata; class Mammalia; order Pholidota; family Manidae; genus Manis; species Manis javanica. The sequence continues at coordinate 60,351,663 of NC_133169.1, read as the reverse complement.
AAAGAACTGATCATACAAAGAAGCCAGGATCTTGAAAGAATGTTGATTCTGCCACTTTTAAAAATAAGATTCACCTCACTTACAGACACATATAAAAAGGTCTGTTCTTTTTCTGTTGAACATTATTTTAAGGAGAAGGTGGGGAAATGATACAGTTGAAGCTAAAGCAGTGCTTCATTTGTACATTCTGCATTGCTGTTTCTAGGAAATACATTTATAATGCATATTTATTTACTTAGAGAAGAAGAAACTTAACTTTCACAATACTTCACTAGGATGCATGCTTCTACAGTGGGGCACTAATCAAATCCAAATTGAAACAGCTGAGACTCAGGCTGAATCTGAGCGGCAGAACAGTTGGCCTTTGAGAGTGCTGCTGGCTTTGGGGAATACCTTTAGGGGAGAGGAGGCTGAACATGGTGCCATCCTCCAGTCATTCTCTGAGTGGCTGCGCCTGCCCTAAGAGTCTCAGATCCCATCGTGGAGGAGGACTGTGAGAACACCCACTTGGTCCTGCTTCTAGGTTATAGAAAACGAAGAACAAGAGAGCTCTAAATAACATTCAAGTTGACGGTATATGCTTTTTAAGATATTTTTAGGGGCTATGCTTTTCAATAAGACAGCAACGGTAAAGAGCTTTGTATGCAGTTGAAATTTTGGTTAAGAGGCAAGATATTTTCTAACCATTAGGAACCATAACCTAATCATTAACTTAATCACTTCATTGACTTTGCTAAGTAAAATGCACAGTATTTTATGTCATATTGACTTGCCCATGTGCACAAAAATATGTGTGCAACAGAGATATAGCTAGGTGCATGACTGTGTGAGCACGCGCATGCATACACACACACACACAGCACGTCAATACAACAGCTGTTCAGCATTATTTACAATGTACTGGCATCACTGTTGACCTAAAGAGCTGAAGAAAATAATAGGCCATATTTTCAGCTTAATAAAACCCTGCAGTAGGGAGCCCTTTATGAACAATTACAAGCATTTGCTGGAAATACATTTGATGATTTAACAAACTGGGTAGGACAAATGTTTAACATGCTGTCGTAATGATGTTCAGATGCTTTTCTTAGTAGTCGTTGATCTGAGATAATGCGTTCTTGCCCAATCATGCTACAAAGCAGCAGCAGAAATAAATAAATAAATAGATGTAATGCAATGCGCTCTCACAATAGCAGAGCTGCTGACTGCTCCTGACAGATGGAAAAAAAAAAAAAGTCGATATGATGTCTGAGACAGCCCAGGCTCGGCACTGCAGAATAAATTACATGATTCACTGAATGCCTGGGCTTCGCTCAGACATACAAAAAAATTGGAAAGATAAAAGCTTGCATTGGCTTCAGATGATATTTACTGCTTGACGGATTTACTAGCAGCCCCTGTACAGTCACACTGTATTGAATTATTGGCCTCTGTTTAGCTGTGTGTCCGTCGGAGCCTGAGTGTCCATTTACGCGTAAGTGAGCTGGAGGCCCGCCAAGCCTCGTGGAGGCTGTGGGTGCAAAGGACGGTGTGAGCTGATGGCCACCAGCTTGAAGAGCAGGGAGCTTGAGGACACTGGGGGAGGCAACAGAGGCCAGCTACAAAGCGCTTTCTCATCAATATGAATACCGAAATAAATATTAAGGGAGGCCGCCCCGCACCCGATTTTCTGAATGTGACTTGTTTTCTCTGCATTTTAACACAAATGGCTAGAAATGGCTGTGTGATTTTTCTCTCTCTTTTGCACTTTCTTTCTTGCTCTGAATCTAAGGAGGCATTTGGAGAGACCGATGCTTTACTACTGTCAGCTGTCACAGAGGCAGGGTTTCTATAAGGCAAGGAGGCAAATGCCAGCTTCCATATATGATTAGGATAGCAACATACAGTACAACAGCGACAGTTATGGGTCCTGCATTACACTGTGAGAGGGTAGTTCAATGGAGAAGTAGCATTTCATGCACAAGGCACCCATTAGGAAATTCACATTGTTATCGTAGCTTTGAAATAGAGGTGGTATGTGGGGACAAAGCCGACAAGGGAATTCTCTGTACTTCTTGCTCAATTTTGCTATGAACCTAAAACTGCTCTAAATAAAAGTGTATTAATTAAATGAACACACACAGAAAAAGTGAAGGTATAATGGGTGGTGAGGGGACCAGAGAGCTAAGCACATAAAGCATTAGATTGAGCTACCTAGAGTCCAAATTGCACCTAACCTGGAGTTGTGCACAAAGCAGGCAAGATGGGAAAGAGGGTGTAAGTGGGAGAAATGGAGCAGTTCAAAGAGAAGGTCTGGGTCTGTCAGTTAGTCCCCGATTAATTGCTATTTATGGGAGAGATCCAGGGAGGGCATTCTGCAAGGCTCCAGACACAGCGAGGGTCCTCAGACCTCTGTGCAAGGGAACTGCTTCCATCAGCAGCACAAAGCAACCAAATGCCCTGGGAAAATGCACATGGCGCATGCCAGGCACCGAAATGTCCAAGGCCAGCTTCAAGACAACATCTCTGCTCTGGCAAGAGCGTGCACAACCCCCAGGGTCTGTCAGCGGGCTGCAGGTGGACCCTCCCTGCCTTTCCTTACCAGTAGCCCCAAGCAAAGTGCATGATTTCTTTTAGCCCCTATTCCCGAGACTATAGAACAGCTGATTATACCCACGAATACAGCTGATTATTATCATGCAAGTAACTATTCACTACTGCACAAGATATTTAGAGGACCAGGTAGAGCCAAGAACACTGCAAGGGGTTTAGTTATGCTTTTCTAGTTATGCTTTCACACTCACCCTCTCATTTATTCTCTGCACAACACCGTCATGTGGGTCTTGCTATAACCATTTTACAGAGAAGAAAAACGAGGCAAGACTAGGTAAGAAAAGTTATTTACCCCATGTCACACAGCTAGATCATGAAACTGCTGAAGCCGGACCCCACGCCTCCCCTCTGGTCCACTTTCTGGGCCACAAAACGAGAACCATGGTCACGACGCCCCCTCTCTGGGCGGCAGCATTAGGAGGCGGCCCTGTGGACCTGGAAGTACATCATGAACCTGAGCTGGGTCCCCGAATGGCCCCCCATCCTGCACTCCAGTACAGACCCATCTCTGTGCCTGTCTTGAGACTAGCAGTGTCTGGATGTATGAGCTGGGGGATCCTGAGACCCCAAATGTCTGCAGTAAAGTCCCTCAGCTGGCTCAAGGCAGAGCAGGCTCTATACCTGAAGGGGTGTTGGGTGGCAGAGAGGGGCGCCCCTTTCCTGGATGCTGCTTGAACTCTGCAGATGGCCCCCAACGAGCTGCATCACCATATATCCCCATCTGACCGGCGGGGCCAGGAGAACCTGGAAATCCATTCCTTGCAGGGCTTGCTGAGAACAAAAGGACCCATAAGGCACGTGGCAATAATCCCTGTAGCTCCGACTCGCAGTCAGGGAGAGTATTTGTTATTTTCATCTGGGTCCTTGACACACAGCATCTCGCTGCTTTGTCAGAGCAGGGCCACAAAGTGACTGGTAGTTTCCAGTTTCTGAATATAAGGAAATGGAGGTTTCCGGCGGGAGAGGGTCAGTCCTGGCTCAGGGTCACAAGACTGGCAAGTCCGTCAGCTCAGCTGCTAAGCCCAGGCTTTCAGTGGGCGTGCTGCTATCCTGGGGTGCCCCTGAGACGTCTCTGCTCAAGGGTGGCTCATCATACATTGCAGAACAATTTCTGTGAAATATTGGTTATTTTTCTCATGATACTTTTAAACAGGAAGTAAATAAGTACAACCACTTGTTGTAAATCATCTATTCTCTCGTGTTTTTTTTCTAGCGGCCCCACGTGGTTTGGTGAGCGCCCAGGGTTGAGACTTGGAATCAAACTGGCTGGAGTTGCAGGCCCAGCCCCACCAAGGGCAAATGGTCAGATGCTAGACAAGGCATCAGGCCTTCCTCTGCTTCACTGTACCCAGATTCAAGTCGTGGGAATGACAATACTTTGCTTAAAGACTGCTGTTGGGAATATTAAAATAATGTATGGAAGCACTTAGCCCATAGGCCTCAATACCTGGTAGTTATTACTATCATTATTATTATTTGAATTCACATAAAACAAACACTATTGACTTACTAGCAGTAGAACTATAAGGCCCAGGCCGGTGAGTGTTATAAAATGAGCAGATTAGGACAGAGAGGGTACTTTATTATATTATGATATTTGGTATATATTATATATACCAAAATGTATATTGTTAGTACTCAGAATAATCTGCAGACTACAGGTCAGAGTGTAAGTGCCCATGGGGCAGGGGTCTCCCATTAAAAGGACATTATGTTTCAGAGACAAGGGCAAGAGGGACTTTGAAGGTGGCAATCTCAGGCCCCTGCTTGGGGGAGGGGCGGTGCTAAGAGATCTTTGCTGGGTAAGGTGACAAGGTTTGTGACTGGTGCCTCTTATCACACCAAGGCTCAGCCAGCAGGGACATTTCTGCAAGGAAGCATGTGGCACTGCCATGGTAGGGACACAACTCTGCTATCAGGTGGCATCATAATGCCATGTGATGGCAGAAGCATGCATATCATCTCTGGAATGGATGAGGAAAAAGTGGTTTCAAAATTGTATTAGTATATATATTTGGCCAGACTGTAGACTTCTGTTACTAATAGGGTACATGGCCTCTTAAAAAAATGACAAATCAAACCACTTTAATAAACACTTTTAAGAGTTTTGGCTACATATCAGTCCCACATGTTAACTCATATCAAAAATAGCAACAAATGCTTGAATTTCATGTTCTTGTATCACTATGCTTTGTACATATGTTTAATCCATTAGCCTAGAACCTTCAGCTTTTTATCAGTACTTGTGTGAAAGTTGACTATCTGTCCTCAGTATGTATGGTGTATGTCAAATCGAATATTGTTTCACTTACTAATAGTCACTTATAGACAGTAGAGCTCAGTTGGAATCTGCTAGTTATTAGTTTACCCCAGCACCTAAGTTAGTAAGTATGCTGATTACTCCTCTGTGACAGACCTCAGCACTTGCTTGCTGTCTAGTTGGGACAATGATAGATCACAGTATGTTAGAATAAGGAGGCATAGTTTCAGACTCTAAGATCCACACAGACTGAGGAAGTACTGAACAACTGTGCATGAGAAACAGTAAGAATACAGTAAAAATAAACTATTGTGATGCAAATATTTAAAACCTGCATGTAAAGAGTAGTTAAGTGGGAAGACACAAAAAGTAAGAATAAATGGCTATCCTTAAGATAGAGGGGATTAATTAATAGGACACCTCCCCTTGAGATCAATCAATACCAGGACCACTACTCTCTGGCATATTGATTCACAGCCTGGAAGATGGATGGAGTGATAAGTGGATGAATTTGTTGATGACAAAACTAAAAGATTAAGGATAATGAACTATTGTAGAAAAGAGAAATCTAAGGAAACTACATATTAAATGGAAATGAACATGCAAGAAAAAGGAGCTTGGATGCATTGGTATCTCTCAAAAAAAAAGAAAAGGATGAGGAAAATTATGCATTATTCAGAAAGAATCTTTTCCAAGTATTCAAGAGCATGCTACATTTGATTAAAGACTCGGATGTCTTTAGCACTTGAGAACCCTTCCTTAACTTGTCTGATGTATCAGACTGCTATGTTACCCCTATAGTTTTGCTAATCTGAGCCTCAATATGACAGAACCAAGCACAGCTAAAAAATTCTCCAAAGGGGTGCTCCAGCTATGCAATTCACATGCAAGACACTCTGAAGAAATTTGGCACCAAGAGAATGGACCCCTTGCTTTCTAAGCAATCAAGATAGGAAAGAAGGCATGAAGGGCTTAGTGCCCTGGATATACAGGCACCTTTTGAAAATCTGTTTAGACACTTTAAGTTGTGAGTGAATGTGGAACCTCCTTAAATTGTTCACAGAATTCACTACAGAGATGGAGCTCTTCCTTCCGTTTTCAACACTGGTGACCTTTGGGTCTTGAAGTCATCCTTCCCTCCTTGTCCCACTGCTGTCACCAGGAACGCTAACCCCAGGGATAACTCCTACCACAGCATTGTGGGCTCTGACACCTCTCTTATATTTTAAGAGAATGTGAAAGCACAAGAGAGACAGAGCAATTGGGGTCATCCAGGAATGACTGTGAATTTCCCCATGTCACTTGTCCTGATTTTCAGGGAACCTTTATGCCTCATGGTGGACTCATTTGCCTTCATCCCGCCTCCATTGCTTTTTTTGGGTTTAGGGAGCCAGTGTTCTCTCCTGGTGCACAGGTGAGTCAGACAGCCCAAGGAGGCAGGGTTGCCACATCTTCTGGACAACACTCACATTTCTTTGGATGGGAGCACAAAAGACAAATGTCCCTTAGGAAGGAGTCAAAGGGTGATAGAATTTTAATACCTTCAGCTACTAGTCTTTTGGCTATTACAAATATTTATTTGTTGTGTGTGTATATGCTTATATACACATACAGGAAGTGAGACTGCTCCGACGAGAAATACATTAAGAAGGAAAATTCTATATATGCAGAGAGATCATATAAACTTGACTTCTCATAAAATAAGATCCATAAAGTTTCATTCTACTAAGTGCCATCACAGAAAGTGACTAGAGTTAGGGTCTAAATTATCACAACAGGAATTGAAGTTACAGGAAGAACAGCGAAGCCTGAATGGCAATCTGTATTCTCACAGCCAAGTTCCAGCACACGAGGCCATGCAGATAAACCCTGCTGTGCACGATGTTCAGTTACGGCACCCAGGTGCCCACCATCTGACCAAGCTGTTTGGTGTCAGCCCTGGACACACACGAGGTGTTATGGAAAACAAAATGGACCATCATCATAAAAATTTTACACATACCAGTAAACTCTCCAACTTCACCACATCGTGGTGCCCATAGCAGTCATGTGGGGATACACATCTCTTCTTTTTGAAAGATGAAGTGTCTTCATACCTGAGGGGAATGTTTCCTGATATTGTGGTCCTAACTGGCTGCCTTTAGATACTGACCATTGTGGGACATTAGCTACAGTGGCTTCACCACCTAAACACATCTTTAACCAAATGGGTCATCAGACATGACCCAACTTGAAATTTTCACCTCTGTTCAATGGGAATAATGACTTCACAGGACCATTCTGAGGATCAAATGAGAAGAGATATATTCCCATATAAGCACTTTACAAATCATAGCACCCTATGGATGCATATAAATGCTATTTCTACATCTCTGTTAAAATTCTACAGGCAGCCATGGAAATTCATTGGAAGTGCCGCATCCTATTGAGGAAAGTTTATCTGAAGAGCTAAAGGGACTTTGCCAGGCAAGGAAACCCAGAGTGGAATATCTTTCCCTTACAAAGATCTCAAGAGTAACACTGTCATTGAGAGGCTGCAACAGAAAAGGGAGACCTGTGATCGTGTGTAAGGCTTACATATATTTTAAATGGGATATTGTAAAGGGAGAAATCTTCCCCAGTAGAATCATTCATACTTGAGGAACTAATGAGATCATCTGCCAAAGATAATGACTCCATTAGTTGAAAAAGAAATCGAATTGTAAATCTATATTCTATATTTACACTGTTACATATAAATATTGAATGAAATATGAACTAAAAATACCTCATCTTATCACCCAAGTGTCCATCTGAACCATTTCCAAGGTATATCAAAAATCTCATTGAAATTGTTTCTCGTTTTCATGATCTCACTGGGAAGAAAGAAGATTTTCTTCAAACGTCTGTTGTAACTCTGTCATTATGCCGTAGTGAGGTAATTTGCTAAAACAGCCTCCTCTCATGAGTAAACCTTTCCATCTGGTACATCCAATATAGACACAACCTCATCAGCTAAAAAAAAAAAAGTAAAGAACTCTATTTTATGAAGAAGAATTCTATTTTAAGAAGAGTCTCCTAGAAGTATACAAAAGCTGAAATGCATTTTGAGGAGAGGGCCATCTCTGTGTCTCTTAGCCACTCTGTCCGTTCCCAAGCTAAATGTAAACACACTGGGCCCGGCTTCTGCACACTGACAATGTATTGCCTCTGAATGGATGACATAATCCACTACATGTTTATAACAGGAATATTTGGCCAAAAAAAATGAGACGAAAGAAATGATGGTAAAACACGTTAACTCTGGACACTGGAATGAGTAAATAAATATGTTTGTTTTTTAATATCTACATTTTTAAACTTCCTTTTAATTAAGAGAAATTGTTATTAGGCTCTTAGTGTAAAGTGTCACAGTCCATTCAGAAATCTGTCTCCTCACACTGCAGATATTCAAAGAAAGCTTTGTTATTTAATTGGTAGAAAACTGCATAAGGCTATAATCTTCATAACTGCTAATTATTTGTGGTAAGTTCTTGTAAAATAGTAACTATTTTCCCTTTACCATGTCTGTTATTATTTTTCAGCAAATATGGGGGTTTAGATTTCAGCATCCAAATTATCTATTTTATTTCATTTTTAACCACAGACATTTCAACTGGTGAATCCATGAAGCAAAAGCTACTTTATTTTTCTACTTTAGGATGTTTATTTATTTAGTCTCAATCTTAGAAACACAGTTGTTGTGATTTCTCAATCTCCCAACACTATAAACTTACTAGGTTAAAATTAAATCTAGGCATATGTGCTATTGTGTAAAAAGAAAATAAAGTCATAGAGTCTAGGTGAGAAGTTTATAGCTCTGATCTTACTGAAATGCTTTATAACTGAAGGCTAAGTATATGCCCATTAAAACGGAAGCCAGGGAGGTGAAAGTGCCAGGGCTGTCCAAGTGCCAGCGTTCTGGTTAAGAGATCATTATGAGATGGATGCGACAGGCACAGTCTTCATGTGCCTGAGTCTCCTGCCAGAAGGTTATCAGCCCTTTTGGGGAGGTAATAGCAGGAGTTTTAATTTTCTCCCTGACTCCTGCATATACTGTAAAATTAATGTGCATCATGTGCAGGTTATGGCAAAGCATTCTTGTCTGAAAGAGAAAATGGTTTGCCTCCCTGTGCCCCAGCCCTCCAGATACTTCCACATGCTGAGATAGTACAATATTGAAAAGAAAGTGTCTTTGTCATTATCAATAATTCCAAGCTGGTAAGGGATATTTTTCAGCACTAATTAGGCAGGAGGAAGTTTGCTGACCTCTAAAACTCAGTCTGAAAGCAAAGAAAATTCTGTATTCAGCAAACAGAAATAGCCCCACCTTATCTAACATTAATGTAATCAAAGGAAACTGAAACAAAAACATTTGCTCAGTAACTGCCCTGCACATAGCCTGCTTCCAGTACTAAGGAGCCATAAGCAACAGTAAAGAAATGGCAACAGTCTCCTCAGTGTTTGAGTCTGAAATCACTGCTTCTTGGACTCATCAGACACAGTAGGCTTTGGCCCAGAAATCTGTATTTTCATCAACAACACCCCAGACAATTCTAAAATAAACAGTTGGTAGAGAAGTATAGTTTCACCTACAAAAGATGGGGAAAACACCAGTAATATATTCCACATGTTATCATCAGCCAACCCTTCTCATAGGTTTGACCTTATGTATAAGCTCACAGGTGGAGAGAAACTATTGAGATCATCTATCAAATATCTAATATTTGATAAGGCCATGGGTTCTTTGGGGAAAGAATATAGGATTAACATTTTTCTAACATCAAAGAGTTTAAGAGGTGTTGTTTTCCCCCAAGAAGGATGGGAAGGAAAAACCAAGAGGAAATGAATGCTTGAATAAATTTAAAAAGGATCAGAATTCAATGAAAGAAATGTAGGTTGTAAAGACAAAATTAAGGCAAAACAGCTAATATAAAAACCAGTGTTCAAACAAAGGTTCTCTTTGCAGAGATGGAGAAAAGAGACAATATGCCCTGTTATCTGATTGAAAATGTTGGAAGATGTATAATATGGATTCCTTTTTCCCAACATACTAAATGCAAATGCAAACAGTCCTCCAAAGGTATACTGATTTTGACTATGGCCACATAGTCTCTCTTCAGTAACTCATAATGTGGAGCATTGCATGTGGATTAGCCAAAATGCCAGAGCTTTGTGCAAGAATATGACATGAGCCCACTTGGTGTGTCTCTAGATTTTTGAGGAAACTGGAATAAAAAAGGAGGCTTAAAACTGAGCTTAAATAATTAGTACAAAGTCAGTGTAGTTTTCAAAGTGACATAAACTTGCCACATTTGTCTGTGCTAGGTACTCAGTACGCAAATATCTGGGGGAATCCCTTCCAGGGGCACTCTAGCTCACCTCGTATAGTAGCAGCTGTCATAGTTTCCTTCAGCCATTACAAAATACCACAGACCGGGAGACTTAACCAACACACGTGTGTTTTCACACACAGTCCTGGAGGCTGGACATCCAAGGTGCCAGCAAGCTGGATTTCTTGTGAGGACTCTCTTCCTGGTTTGTAGACAGCCACCTTCTCACTGTGACCTTACATGGCCTTTCCTCTGTGTGTGCCTGGAGAGGGAGAAGCCCTGAAATATCTTCTTATATGGACACCAGTTCAATCATATCAGGGCCCTAACCCTTATGTCCCCATTTAGCCTTAATTACCTCCACAAAGGCCTTATCCCCAGAGCAGTCACATTGGGGGTTGAGACTTCAACATACAAATTTTGACGGGGACACAGTTCAACCCATAACACAGAGCTAGGGAACCTTGGAGCAGGGCCACATGTGCATGGTCCATGGGCCACCTGTGCATACACTACAAGGCACCCCTTCCTTTTGGCAGATATGGCCCTAATGTTGTGTGTTGGTGGGGGCTGGGGCAGCCACAGGAGTTGTAGAATGGCACATGGACTCAGTTCTGACCCCCAATTACCCTCTTAGTCATGATTTCTCTGCAGGACACAACCTGTACAACCTAGTGGATTGCAAGACTCCAACGAGGAAACTGGGGCAACCTGGGATTTCAATCATAACAAACAGGTCTTCAGCAAAGACAATCAGAAACCAACTTTCAAATATACATACAAATGGAAAATCCATCCTAAAATATCCAACTTCCATGTTAGACAACTAGTAGGTAATCTGGCATACCAGACATAAAGCTCAGGTAACATCAGACTGAGGTTCAGATTAGAAGAGGTCCCTAAGCAGCCAATGTATAGGGATCAGAGCCAAGTACAAATATACTCTTGTATCATGTTAGCATGCAGAGCGCCTCCTAGTGAAAATCAGCTTAGTCCCCAAGAAGCCCTTTGCCATGAAAAGTATTGGGGGCCTGGCTGCAGGCTCCTTGAGGAGGTGCAGTAGTGAACAATGGATCAGACCCCAGCTTCTGAGGCCAGGCTATCTGGATCTGAATCCTGAATCCTGACTATATGACCACGGGCAGGCTACTTCACTCCCTTCACTTCATTTCCCTCATCTGTAAAATGGTCATAAGCATACTGACTATTTCAAAGGTTGATCATGAGGATTTGAATGTTAGTCCATGGATATAATCCTTCATCCTAAACTCTCAAACCAAATACCTAAAAACTGGAAGAACTGACAAATTTATTTGGCAGCAAAACTGGATCCACACTGAAACCAGGCTATGTGTAATCCTTATTTATCCTACTGGGTGTTAATATTCTTTTTTTTTTTGCTACAGAAATATGAATGCATTTAATTAGAGTGCTGCCTCAGACTCAGCTTAAATCGAACGTAAAGTTATATTTGATACATACACCTTTCTAAAGTAGGAAAATACAACATTGCCTCTAAGGACTGCAGATATGGGATTGTAGATTTAGGACACTAAGTGGCACTTAGCAAGTCTGTTTAAAGTGTTAGTTCTTTAGTTAGCCTGCTCTGTGATCACGTGTTCCAATACAAGAAGAGAAAGCAATGACTTTATCCACTCCGAAGATGTGAACTTCAAACTACAGAATTACAGGATAATAGAACTGGAGGCAGGATGGGAGATGATTTATTCCAGCCACACATTTTGCAGAAGTCAAAAACAGGTAATGAGCTGGCCATAAAGGAGTAACAGGGGCCAGATTTACCCTCCCACCTGAAATAACAAAAAAAGATATAAACGACAGTTTTCACTAGTACATTAGTCAATGAAAAACAGTGACCCACAGAGATGGGGGAAAAAACGCAAGAGGAGCCCTTTGAGTGCCACAGCTTACTGCCTTGGGGGAGTTGCCAGGCTGTGGTATGGGGAGGGGAAACCAGGCCGAGCCCAGCAGAGTCCCTGGGCTGTGGACGTGCAGCTGAAAGGCCAGGAAGACCAAGGTGGCTAGAGATTGCAAGTCAGAGCACTAGACAGAGGAGAGCGCATGGAGGTGGAATTCTGGAGCTCAACAGAGGGCCCCTTGGCATATTCAACTGAGTTCTATCTATACATGCATGTAAAGAAACTGCCCAAGGCTGGGGAAAGGAGCACCACAAAAAATAAGAACAGTACCCAGTGCTGACACAGGACTGGGCCTCCTCCCACGAGCCAGAATGGAAAGAGTCAAGATTTATGGGTCATTGGGTAGAATATACAAAAGGATCTTTCTTCAGTACTGGAGGATAATTAGTCCTAGACAGAACACTGCTCTGGTCTTACCTAAAATACCTCAAAGGCAAGACCCAAATAGCTGAAGCTGTTTCCAAGCAACTTCAACGAGTCCCAGAGCAAAGTTCAAGAATATCTATAGGAATGCAAAATATCTAGCAACCAAGATGAAAATAAGGTGGCATCTAATAAAAAATTATCAGGTATACAAAGAAGCAGGAAAATATAACCTATAATAATAAAAAGAGCAATCATCAAAACTAACCCAGAATTATCCCTATTCTTCCTGCCAAGTTGCAATATAATGTTTATAAGGAATATGTATTTGGTCATTCATATGACCAAAACACACTTCTTGGATATATTTGGCATTCATCCACAGTTCCTGAAAATACTTCAGAGCCATGAAGGTGAAATGGGTGTCTTGTTGTGTTAATGGAGAGTCTTGGACCCCACCCCAGGGTAAGAGCTCATTGCCAGGAAGACTAACAATGGGATTAGCAGAGAGGGCAGAGGGTCTGGAGGTGGGGCCAGCCAATGGCCAGTGACTTAGTAAATCATGACTATGCAATGAAACACTCACAAAAACCCATGAGAAAAGAATTTTGCTCCTTTTTTGCATCCTGCTTCTCTGTCAGAGAAAGAGCTTCCATGCTTGGGGAACCAGAATGCGTCCACATACCACTGAGCCAGTCGCCAAGCTCCAGGAGGATAGAAGCTCCTTTATTTGGGACCTTGCCCTATGTCTCTCTTCATCTAGCTGTTAACTTGTATCCTTTATGGTATCCTTTATTAAACTGGTAAATGTAAGCATTTTCTAGAGTTCTACGAACTGCTCTAGCAAATTAATTGAACCTAAGGGGGAAGTCATTGGGATCTCCAATTTGTAGCCAGTTGTTTAAAAGTACAGGGAACAGCCTGGTACTTGCAACTGGGATCTGGAATAGAGGGGTGGAGAGTATTATAGGATGGAGCCCTTAACCTGGGGAATCTGATGCTGTCTCTGGGGAGATAGTGTCAGAATTGAGTTGAATTCCTGGACACCTTTCAGGTGTTTGAGAATTGCTTGGCATTATACAGTAGAACCACCCCTCCCATACACACACACACACATTGGAATTGGGTCTGGGAACACAAACAGATAAATATACCTAAAACCTCTGGACATTATATATAGAACAAACATAAGAAGACTCTGCAAGGCAGAGAGAAGGCAGACCAACTGCAAAATATAGGCTCCAAGGACAATATGGTGGCAAGTTCCCTGGGTTGTATTTTTGCCTCATATATCCAAGATTTGGTGTTGAACAAGTGCACAAGCCAGAAATAACAACATCTGCAGACAAAAAAATCTTCTACAAAAGTACCCTCTTTCTAGCCAAAGGACCATGAAAGGGACAGCATACAAGACAGAAAACTTTACACAACAACCTCTTAATCCAGGGAGACATCACACACAAAATCTGCAGCCCCAGCCCATGTACACCAGCAAAGGGCCAGCAGAGAGCCTAGGTTTCCATCTTGTGAGGACCCACAACACCCTTGTTGGGGTGTTATCAGAGAAGGCCAGGAAACCAGGTCTTTCATTCAACTAGTAATGATCTCCCCTCCCTGCATGGTGTCAGCAGAAACCAGGTAAGAAGCTGAAACTCCCATTGCCACACTAATGGAGCAGCATTGACCTCTCTACTGCACAAGTGATAGTGGAGAAAGCTACCTAAAACAGAAGTTTAAGTAAGATCCAAAGTCTAATAACGTAATGGAAAAACATGCAAGTTTCAATTAAAAATCAATTATCACACCAAGAACTAGGAAAATCACTAGCTGGATAAAAAAAGGCAATAAATAGATGCCAACACTGAGATTACAGAGACATTAAAATTATGACAAATATTTAAAGCAGGCTTTGAAAAAAAATACCTTTTCTAAGAGCAATTAAAAACACACTTGAAACCAATGAAATAAATAGAAAACCTCATTAAGAATACAGAGTTTCAGCAAAGAAAGCAGGAAACACAAAGAAGAACCAAACAGAAGTCTAGAGCAGAAAGATACAATAGTTTAAGCAAAAACTCAGTAAAGGAACTCAACAGTAGAATGGAGTAGTGATAGGAAAGAACCAATGACTGAAAGATACAGCAAGTGAAACCAGCCATGCTGAACCATAAGAAAACAGACTTAAAAAATAAAAATAAAGAGGGCCTCAGGGACTTGTGGCACTATAACAAAAGATCTAACATTCATGTCATTGAGTCCCAGGAAAAGATAAAGAAGGGAAGTCTGGAAAAGTGCAAAAAAAAAAAAAGGCAGAAAACTTACAAAATTTGGCAAAACAGATGAACATAAAGATTCAAAGAGAGTGAAACTCAAACAGGATCAAATTAATCCATGCCTAGACATATCATAATTAAACTTCTGAAAACTAAACACAAAAATTCTTGAAAAGAGCCAGACAAAAATGATACTTTATCTATAGGGAAAAACTAGTCAAAGGACAAGTACATTTATCATCAGAAACCATGGAAGCCAAAAGGACACAGAGTAATATTTTGTAAGTGCTGAAAGAATATACCTGTCATCCTAGAATGTTGTACTTAGGAAAAATATCCTACAGGAAAAAGTAAAATCAAGGCATTCACAGATGAAGGAAAACTAAGATAATTTGTCACCCAGCAGCTCTACCCTAAAAAGATGACTAAACAAAAAGACACAATAAAAGAAGGAAGCTTGGAAGAACAGGAAGAAAGAAAAGAAGCAAAAATATGGGTAAATACATGAGGTTTTGCTTCTTCTCTTGACTTTTCTAAAATATGCATAATGGTTGAAGCAAAATTCATAACATTGTCTGCTATGGTTCTAAATATATAGAGAGGAAATATTTAAGATAATTATTAATGGTGGATTGTAGTGAGGTGAAAATGATCACTCAACATGATAAAATAACATCAGTAGACTGCAATAAGATGTTTACATATCTTATTTAAGTATCTATATAAATATAGAACCACAAAAATAAAACCCCCAAAAGACACACTCAAAAACATAAATAAATCAAAAGAAAATTCTGAGAAATGTTCCAGTAACACACAAAAAGGCAGAGCAAAGAAAGCAAAGAAATGAAAAAAAATGAAAAAGAGAGAACACACTATAAATCAAATATAAAATGGTAGACTTAAGTCCTAACATATCAATAATTACATTAAATTGAAATAGTCGAAATATTTCAAGTTCACTAAAAGATTGACAAAGTAGATTTTTTTTTTAATCATCCAATATGCTGTCTACAAGAAACTCACTACAAATATAAAAACATAGCCAGGCTGGCAGCAAAAGTACAGAAAAAAATATATATCATGTAAAAACTAATGAAAAGAAAGCAAGACTAGCTATATTATTATCAAAGTACACTTCAGAACAACAAAAACACAAAGACACCACCAACCCCAAAGAGAAACCTTACATAATGACAAAGGAGTACATCTACCAGGATGATAGAGCAATCTTAAATGTGTATGCACCAAACAACAGAGCTTCAAAATATGAAGCAAAACAGATAAAATTGAAAGGAGAAATAGACAAATTCATACTGAATATTCAACACTGGTCTCTCAAAAATTGGTAGAGCAGCTATGCAAAAAATTAGCAAAGATATACAAGAATTCAACAACCTCAGTCAACAAGATTTAATCAACATTTGTAGAACACTACACCCACAAGAGCAGATTACACATGCTTTTCAAGTGTCCATGGACTATATACCAAGAGAGATCATATTCTGGTCCACAAATGTAAGATAAATTAAATTATGCAGAGTGTATTCTATAACCACAATGGAATAAAACTAGAAATAAATATATAAGTAAATAAATAAAGATAACAGAAAATACCTTTAAATACTTGTACACTAAACAACATGCTTCTAAATAATCCATGGATCAAACAGGGAAACTCAGGGAAATTTTTAATATTTGGAAGTGGGTAAATTATGTCTTTTTTCCTATTATTTAAATCTTTGTAGCAGATACTTGTTTAAACAAAAATAAAAATAATGTAGTGTGGGGTTTATAACAGGGGCAAAAGGCAACTATATGACAAGAAGGGCACAAACTTTGGGATAAGAGAAATCAAAGGGTACTACTGCATACAAATGATACATATGCCAACATGAATGAATCTCAAAACAATTGTGCTGAATAAAAGAAGTCAGGAAAAAACAGAGTACATACAATATGATTCCACCTATATAAAATTACAGGAAATATAAACTGTTTAGAGACAGAAAATAGATTAGTGGTTATATGAGGATGAACAGAGGACAGGGAGAGGTGGAGAGGCTACAAATGGGCACAAAGAAGTTTCTGGATATAATATGTTCATTACTTCAATTGTGGTGGTAATGTCATAGGTGTAAACATGGGAAAACATCTAGTTACATACTTTATGCAGTTTACTCTTTATGTCAATTATACTACAATAAAAAGGTTTTAAAATAAACATAGCAATCACCTGAGATCATATTTATAATATTATAAGTGAATGTATTTACTCACTTGCTGCAATTACAGCTTTTGTTCACTTTAAAATATTTCAGTATTTGAGTGCAGACATTTTTGTTTTTATACTTCTCTATAATTAGATTATAATCCATGTGGCTCCTCTAGGTATGTCCAAAGGCTGTAACCTGGTAACAGGGGTAGCTAAGATTGAGTGTAAACAAACAAAATGCTGCCAGGGATCAATATCAGCTGCACATTCTTTGCTGTTATTTTTAGATAAATGAAATTAATGTGACTATGGGAGTGTCTCTGTCTTTGAATGTGGCTCTCTAATGTGGATGTGGAACTTTTATCCAGGGCCAAATACTGAAGTGAGAAGTGGCTTCCCAAAATTGTTTTTACTTGTAAGATTTCAAGTACATATATTTGAATAGTTGTTAACTATCAGTTTCTGGGCATTCTGCCATAATTATAAGACAGCTGAGAAAAGTGATTATTAACGTGTGGTCTACAGCTTGTTGGAAGTCTTCAAAGGGTTTCCGGTTGGTTCATAAAAATCACTGAAAGTGTTGTTCTCAACTGCACATTTAGATCTGCATTGCAAGTCACAAAAGGCAACATTGCTTTTCTCCTATTGCATTAATTTAATTAAAAAATTAAACAGGATATAAAGGGGCTGATGAGTTATGAGTAGCCAGTTTGGCAATATTTTCCTCACAGTGTTCTGAAAGCCAACTGTACCAGAACTGTCTGAGGAAGTTGTACAAAACTAAAAATGCAGATTCCTGCTCCCCACCCAAATCTACCATATTGGATACATTAGGGATGAGCCCAGAACCTACATGTTTGACAAACATCCTGGCAATTCTTACATATGCCAAGATTTGAATGCTACAGATCTCCCTGTCTGGATATAACCCCATCTGAGTAGCAAAATATATTTTATTTCATGAAATTAAGAACATGCTGCTGCCCTGTTTGTGGACTGCTTTGCTGGCAAGCACTTCTTTTATTCTTCTGTTTATCTTCATTTGTGGTGAACTGAGCTACAAGCAGAACTGTAAGGTCAAATTCAAAGATGACTGAGAAAAACCAAGGAACTTCTGAAAAGTGGTATGAAAGATGAATGAGGGAAGCAGTCAGGTGTCTTTTTGTCAGTTTTGATGAACCAAAATATTAGTTTCAGATGGCAGTAACAAAATCCACTTCTACTGGCTGAAATAATTTACTGTGAAAGGCAACAGTGGGGAAAAAAATGTAATGATTATAAGCCCCCTATTTTGTCATTGAAATAGTTGTTTGTATAATGTAGTGTTTGCTTCTGTGAGACATTTACCAACAGAAGAGCTTGTACAGAAAAATTCTCAAAGATGACTGAGCCTTTATGGACCTAAAACTGTGAGGATGAATGGGCCAGGGAGGTGGGAGTGGCTAAGACTGAAGAATCTGCTTGCACCTAGCCAGCTCTAGAAATTATTTCAGTTCTTATACCTACAGTTTCTCGTTCATAAGAAACTATATTCAATTAGTGCTATAATAACCTAATGAGTAACTGTAGGTCAATAGTGGTAGGTTAAATTCAAATGTCAGGCTCCTTAGACTAAATAAGGAGACTTAGGCTATACCATAACATCTAATGGTGTAAATGTTACCACTACACAAAGGCCATGTTTTAAAAACAGCTGGAATAAAATATAAGGTTGTAAATGGAGCACATCTACAGCACAAGGAGAAAGTGGATAGGGTCAAAGTGCATCCTTCTTTCGGTATCAAAGTGGGTTCTCCCTCCAACACATCTTGATCTACTGACTCAGGAGTGTTCCACAGCCAGGTAGGGGGAAGAGCTGGTGAGAAGAACGGGAATAATCCTAGATGTGGATGCTTGGATGGTATCCAGCTCAAGTCCTAAAGTGTGAGTGTCTCAAGCTGTGAGATTCCAACTCTAGCCACTCCTGTGGTGGTAACAACTGAACTACAAGTTGTCCCTGCCTTACTGAGTCATGTGTGCAAAGGAATGGCAAGCCAGCCACGGGCAGGAGAGTAAGGCTGAGTCTCTGAGTGAATAATGGCACCTGTTTGTGTGATACTTCCTAAGTGTTTTGCCTCTAGTTTGCACATCAGAGAAGGAGGTTTAGAGACATTAGCAAGCCAAGTAAAACAATGTGTGTTAACTGTGATTTAACGAAGTCATAGAAAGAAGCTGAAGAGTAGATATTGGAATTAAGATCACACAAATAGAAATTGCCTCCTACACTAGTTCAGACTCTTTAACCTGTATACTATGTGCTCCCTCCTCATCTCTTGAAGATTTCTGGAGTTCATATAAAAAGATCACATTCATGGGATATCATCACTACCACCTCTTCCCATGTCAAACTCTTTGTCTACCTCAAATGCTACTTCCCTGAAGCCACCATGCCTTCCCTCAATCAAAACAATTACTCTCTGCCTCTGCTTTGTTCCTAATCATCTTACACCTCTTTTATAACACATACATATCTCTTGATTAGATTTTAGTTTGTTTGTCCCCCTTGATTATTCTCCAAAAGATGAGGTCTATGTCTGGTGATCTTGTATTGTCTTCAGCACAAAGCACATTGTCTTGGACAGAATTGGCATTTTAAAATACTTAGTCAACTGGATTTAAAGGAGTTATAAAAACGATCATGGAATCTCTAGAGAAAATATAGTTAGCTAAATAAAAATAATGTGTATTTAGTCCAAAGTCACAGAAATATCTCCAGAAATGGATGTTAGATTTACCCCAGTTTCAGCATGGATCTACCTAGACTTGAAGCTCAGCTAGTGCTGACTGCATAGTGCTTTTGGTGCATTTAAATGTATTTGAAAAGCTTGATTCAAGAGCATCAGCCTCTCCATACTGAGAGTTCAGAATATACTACTTTATATACAGAGGCCATAACATCTTTTTAGAGTTACTATCCTTTTTTTTCCAGTTTTCCCATTTGACTCATAACTAAGGAGAGTTTGAGGAATAATTTGAATTTGGATAAACAGCCTTGATGTTTGATCTCCAATGCTCAGAGAATATTCAAAGGCCTACTGTTCTACCACAGTTCAGTGGTAGAAATGCATAAACATCTGTGTCTAAATCGATACATTAAGGAATCAAAATAGAAATAGGTATAATTTGGGAACTTGATAAAAATCTATACAGGGAAATACTTGAATAATACATTATAATCAACTTTACAATGATAAAATCTTTTGAGCCCTTCCCTCAAAGTAGCTGAATACATGGACTTATATTCAAATATACCCACATAGAGAGTGCAGCTGGTTTTCATTCTACAGCAGTCTATGTCTTAAATGTATACACAAGTGTATAAAATATACCTGCCCTATATATAATCTACCTCTGGGGAAGTCATATTTATTATTTTTCTCAAATGTAAAGATCAACTAGACAATTTAGAGGTCAATAGTGAGCAGTTGGTAATTTAGGAATGATTAACAGTATCTTCAGCTATAATTTCAAAATCTGAAAACTGCTAGGATCTAGGGAGCAATTTTCTGGCCATTAAAATGGTCTTAAGCAGTAGAATAACATATAATGTCTCTACTGATGAGCAGAGCTATTAGTGGTCAGCTTAATTTTAAACAAATTTAAATATATTAATTGTGCTAGTAAATATTTAATAATGTACACTGATGACAGTAAAGTAATTCTGAAGACTGCAGTTATCTTCAGGGAATCAGAGCCTCAGGAGAATGGAGGAATTTTGACTATGGCTACTTCTTATAATCTTGATTTGCAATTTACTTTTTCTTAACATAAGAGGCCTATTTTCTTGCTAAGTAAGCCACATGGTAAATTCAACAATTTTAGTTCAGTTCAACAAATATTTATGAGGTACCTTCCAGAAGAGGAGAAAACATAACACAGTGGTTCACAGTGTGGCCTCAGGAGCTAACTGCCTGGTCAGATTCTTGCCTCACCCCTTCACACCACCCAGCTCTATGACTCAGTTTCCTCTTCTGTAAAATGGGAGCTGTAATACTAGTATCCATCTCATTAGACAAAATAACTTTAAACAAAATCATGGCATAAGTTTCTTTTAAAAGTCCTAATGTGGAAAGTTCTTAATACTTTGCATTAGTTAGGGTTCTCCAGAGAAACAGAACCAGTAGACGGATACATGGAGATTTATTATGAGGAACTGGCTCCTGAGATTATGGAGGCTAAAAAGTCCCACGACCTGCTATCTGCAAGTTGGAGACCAAAGAAAGCCTGGGGTGTAATTCAGGACAAGTCCAAGGTCTGAGAACCAGGAGAGCAGATGGTATATATCCCAATCTGAGGTCAGGAGATGAGATGTCCAGCAGGGAGGCAGGAAAAAAGGGGCGAATTCCTCCTGCTGCCTTCTGATCTGTCCGGGCTTTCATGGATTGGGTGATGCCCATGCTCACTGGGGAGGACAGCGTACTTCCCAGAGTCGATTTGAATACTTATCTCATCCGGAAACATCACAGGCATACCCAGAAATAATGGTTCACTGGGGCCCCCTGTGGCTACTCAAGTTACACGTAAAATTAACCCTCACATACATGTGAGCTGCTGTGTGCAAAGCAATGTGTTTGGTACAAGGATAAAGCATCAATACAGCACAATTCCCTCCTATACAAGAAAACGAGGCAGCTCTGTAAAACTGGGGCAGTCACCATTTTGGTCTCCTCCACAGTCCCAAGGGGGGTACTCTG
The DNA here is from genome assembly GCF_040802235.1 of Manis javanica. Taxonomy (NCBI): domain Eukaryota; kingdom Metazoa; phylum Chordata; class Mammalia; order Pholidota; family Manidae; genus Manis; species Manis javanica. Next base: position 60,329,936 of record NC_133169.1, on the reverse strand, counting down.
CTGTCTTCTGCTAAGAGGCAACAGTTCATTCTGTACTTGTAGTTCATCTGCATAGTGATAGCGTCATTAAAAAATAGGGATAGCCTGGCCCTGAGAAAGAGCTCATTTGAATATAAGTCCAAGGAGGAATAACTTCTCTTCTGCTGGTGTCCACGAGCGCTCTGGAGAAAGGCATTCCGTGGGGATTGCCTTTTCTGGTCTGTTATAATTGGTTCCCAAGTGTTGTTAATCCCTCTCACCAGAAAGTGGCTGGAAAAACCTTAATTCATTTTTGTCCCTTTCCACTGGAGATAAAATTTAAATTTCTAAGTTCAAATTTAAAAGATCAATACACATTTCCAGGCTAGCATACCTTCTCAACAAGAGCCTTCAAAAAGACTCTTTTCATTTTTAAGAAGCAAGCTGCTCAGCTGAGTAGACCCTACAACTTTTTCAGTAGGCTAATTTGGATTTGAATATAGCCCTAAGGGGTTGTCCCTGACACAGACAGAGGGGAAACACACAGCATTACTTGGAAATTCTGCTTTTCCCCTCTATCACGCAGTAACATTTCTTCTCTCAGTAGAGGAAATCCAGATGTAGTTGGCTTGAGCGAAGATAAGGAATTTATTGGCTTATATTGATGCAAAAATCAAAGACACCCTCACATAAACTGAATTTAGGGGCAACTGGATTACAACTCGGTAAATATCACTAGAGCTCCATCTTTGCATGTAATGGGCACAAGGTCTGCCATCAGCCCAAGTCCCATCCGGCTGGCCACATCACCCACTGCAAGAAGACAAGTGTGTGAACCTCTCTACCTGCTCCACCCCCTCCTCTTGAGCCCTGTGCCCAGGAGGCTGGGATGTAGGGCTCCTCCCCGGCTGGGAGCAGCCCTGAGCATGGTGGGTCAGAACAGAAGCCTGGGGACACACTACTCAGGTTTGGATTGCAGCTCCACCACTCAGTAGCTGTGTGACATTAGCTAGGCCAATGCATTAGCCAACCCGTGCCTCAGTTTCCTCATCTGGAGAATGCTGTGTATTATCCCATCCTTTCATTGCACAAGTCATTGAATTAAAGACTTTGGCAGCAAAGCATTTCGAACACTGCCTGATGCTTTAGTAGCCAACGGATTACTCACTCAGCAAGAAGCAGCTGCTCTCACAACTACAAGTGAGAAATTCATGGCAAAACAAACAAGCAAATCCCCCCAAACTCAGGTATTTGTCTCGAGCTCCTACATCACGCTGCTACCCTCCACTTTGTTCCCTAATAAGAAACCCACACAAAGATAATATCGGGACTGTTGTGAGTAAATCTCTGCTGATGCCCTGCCTTGGTGACATGAAAATACATGTGTTGCTCCTACGCTTTTAAACACGAAGCGCTTTGACTTAGTGAAGGTATGGTTTAAGGCTGCTCCAAGTCATTCTCAGTTTGCAGGTCTTATCGCTAAAGCAAAAACGCCACACAAGATTGTGGGGCGGGGTGGGGGAAATAAACAACTTACATCAGACACAGCTTTTAAAAACAGCTTTAAAAAAAAATGTTCTTCATCAAAAACTTCTTTTCTGCAGCAAATGGACGGCCCCTGAGTTGCACAGGCAGGGAGAGAGATGTGAAAGGCAAGGGAGCAAGAAAGGAAAGAGGGACCCACAATGAAGCCCGCGTGGCGCTGAGCTCGCCTTGCGGCCCTCGGAGAACTTCCTGTTCTACGCAGAGCAGGCGCCGCGGAGGCGCTGGGCCGCGGGTGCTGGGCTGCAGAGCCCGTGCAGGAGATGAACGCGCTTCGCAGCTCGTTGCATCTCGCACTGGCGCGCTGCCGGCAACTGAGAGTAAGGACAGGAGGATTCATTTGTTCAACTTCTGTTTTAAAAAGCATACTTCAAATGATACCACAGAGAACAAGGAGGAAACGCTGTGGTGTAATAAAATGTATTAAAAAAAAAAAAAAACACTAGCTGCAGCCTTTGTATTTTGTAGACGGGTTTGCAAGGCAAAGGGGTTGGCTCTTCTGCAGTTGTTGCCAGTTCCAGGGGATGAAATGTATGTACACAGGATCCTTGACTCATCACACAGCCCAAGTCCACCTTATCTGACAGAAGTATTCATATCCATTCAACCCTGAGACCAAAGATCAGTCAGAAGGAAAAACATCTAACCCTACAGTGTTTAAATAAGTCTTAGGAAATTGAAAATAGGGAACATTTTATGCAGGATCTTTATGTTAAAAGTGAATCAATACATGCTGCACATGATAGAGAATATATTTTCAGTTTTGTACTCCTGGTCTTTTTTAGATCACAAATTGAGATTTTCTTCATGTAGTCTATATTACTGTGCTTACTTCAAATTTTGGAAGAAAACATTCTGTGTCCTTTTACATAAAATGTGGTATTATTTTTCATCAGTGTATTTAGTGCTTGAGGATGAAGGGTGTTTTTCAGTTCAAAGACTCCTATAAATTATTATGAAATCTAATCTACCTAGCAAAATGGTCTTATCCCAGAGATTTATAAAGATGGGTAATATCCCATACTGGTAGCACATTAGTTATTTATGAATAATACACAAATACAGATCCAAATGTTAATGACAAATATAAAGAAATACATTCTGCCTGTTATCATTAATAGTAAACTAAAGTGTCAGTAACACAAACACATCATTCTTAAGTATTTTCTCTCTTTAGCAATTCAGTTCCATGACTGATTCTTCCCTTCGTAACTTACATGAGAAATTTGATTATGTTTTACTGTGTTTTCAACGTAGGGTTTTTTGGGCAAGAAATCATCAGAGCAATAGAAACAGAAAAGATGGTCGCTAAAAGCAATTCGCTAGGTCCCTTGTCCTCTTGAAATAATTAAGTTCAAGAGTTAATTTTTCAACTAATATTTCTGGAGCACCCACCAGGCCCTGTTTTGGGGACTCGGAATAATAACATTTACCAAGAGCTGTGGCTGTTATGGTGCGCCACTGTGGGAGGCTGTGTAGGCTTACGTTTCCCTGCTCTGGGAAGCACTATTCACACAAACCACAAGGCAAGAGGGAACCCCAAGAGGTGTGCAGTGCACCACTTCGCTTCTCGCCCAATAGAGAGAGACGGAAAAGGTACAAGCAAACTAACAGGCAAATTAGATAAGAGCTATGAGTTCAATGAACATGGTAACACAGGTAAAGATAAAAAGGATATCCTGACATTTGCAACAATGCGGGTCGTGACCCAGGAGGACATGGTCCTGAGCGAAATAAGCCAGACACAGAAAGACAAATACAGTTACCCCTTGAACATGGGTTCGAACTGTGCAGGTCCACTTATATGTATATATTTTTGTCAATAAATATATTGGAAATATTTTTGGAAATCTGTGACAATTTAAAAAAAAACTTTTTTTTCTCTAGCTTACTTTATTGTAAAAATAGATTCTAGAATACATGTACAAGATATGTGCTGATCAACTGTTTATGTTATTGGTAAGGCTTAAGGTTTTAGGGGGGTCAACAGTTATGTACAGATTTTCAACTGCACAAGGGGGTTGGCACTCCTACCCCCCTGTTGTTCAAGGGTCAACATTACTGCATGATCTTACTTAGACATGGAATCTAAAATAGTCAAACTCATAAAATCACAGAGTAGGATGGTGGTTGCAGGGCTGGAGGTGGGCAAATGGGGAGATGTTGGTCACAGGATAAACTGTCAATTATACAGGATGAACAAATTCTGGGGGTCTGATGTACAGGATGGTGCTACAGTTAAAGTGCTCGATCATATACTTGAACTTTAATAAGAGAATAGATCTTAAGTATTCACACGATACACACATACAAAATGGTACCATGTAAGGTGATGGACATACTCATTAGCTTGATTGGGGTTCTCATTCCACAAAGTATATGTATAACAAAACATCAAGTTGTAAACCTTAAATATTAATTTTTACTTATCAATTGTACTTCAATAAAGCTGAGAAGAAAAATAAAAAGTAGTAACACTGAAGCTGAGACTAACTAAGAAGAAAGTTACAGCCCTGTGAAGATCTGAGGTACTAGATCCGTGTTCTAAGCACCCGAGCGAGCACAAGAAGGGATCGGTCAGTCCCTGGAGTCAGACACGAAGGCCTGAGCACCAGCATGGTGAACCAGAGGGACAGGAAGAAGCAAGGTCAGGCTGTGGAAAGGGGCCACTCTTCAGAGGGCATGAGAGGCCGAGGAGTTTGACATTTTTCCAGGGACAAAGGGAAGTTCGGGGAGAGCTCCCTCCATCTGGGAGAGTGACATTTGAGCTCACAGGAGCAAGAGAATAGCTCAGTGTGACAGCCCCTGGTCCCATCCTGGATGCCTCAGAGCATCAGATGATGGAATTTTGAGGTCAGAAGATCAAGTATGGAGATAAATTATAATTAAAGAGTGATTATTGTATTAAAGTTCTAATTGGAAATTCACAATGATCCAAATCCTACAGAAGCAAAACTCCAGCCAGGTATAGGACAGATGTGTGTCTGAGTAGTTATTTTTCAAAGACACTTAGACACTAAATTGTACCTCTCTGCTCTGCTGTAAATGAACGGCATTTCAACTACATAGAACAGTAAACATACTCTGAAAAGGGTGTTACAAGAGGTGGGCCAAGGACTGCTGGCTCTGATAAATCCAATCCCCTTAACTCAGGTCATATATAGCTTAGTATTGAGTATTGAATATATTCAACAATAGTCCAATATTAAGTATAACTTAATTATATACATCCTAATATTGAGTTATCTATATCAAACCATATAGAAAATACAATCACTTGACCAAAGATATCCAAGGCTAGGTAAAGCACATAAAATCTTACACCTACTCTTACAGAAAGTAGTTAATAAATGTTTGAATAAATACATGAATGCCTAGACTTCAATCAGGTATCATTCAATAAAAATACGCTATTTAACGGAAATTATTTTAGTTGCAAGTGAGTTTGTATAATGTCTCATTTTTTTTTTCACGGTGAGCCACAGATACTTTATTAAAGACTTAATAAAGGGTATTTCTCCTATATTCCATTCAACAACAAATAGCACTGTGTGCATGCATGATGACTATACAGAAATTAATGCATGAGTATGTCTCATTTTTTATGACAAAATTTAAGTCTATCTAAGGGATGCATGGTATTTTATTATATTTTATTGATAAAAATTATTAAAATGAGGGATTAACAGTGGTGACTCTATTCTGTATGATTTATTGGGCATTATCAGTGGTATGCTCAGTTTGGGGCATAGATTTTCTTTCCACAAAGTCAACTTGGAAGAGTAGTGATTGATTTACAGTGTTTTGATAAAGCTTGTCATACAATACATTTTTCTTAAAGTAGCCCTTCACAAAAGAGTTAAAACATAGGGGAATGCTTTAAAGATAAGTCTAAATATAGTACTTCTGGATAACCAGAAACATTAAAAATAAATCACTGACTCAAGCACATGAGAATAGTAACAGTCTAGGATGGCATTTGGCTATATACCTGGTAATCTTTTCATTTCCTGCTTTTTCTCACCTTTTTCTAGAGGTGTAAATTACACATGGTGAATATACATAGTGAAGTACACACCTCTTAAGAAAATAGTTCAATGGGTTTTGACCAATATTTATACCCTATGAACAGTACCCATAACACAGAAACTTCCGTTAAGGCCTTTCCCAACCAATCTCTTCACCCTTCCACTTGAGGCAAATTATTTTTCTATAACCATAGCTTAGTCTTGCAGTTTTAATAATTCATTAAAAAGAATTATGTATTACTGAGCAATAACAAAGGATGAACTATTCATAGACATAATAATGTGGATGAACCACCAAATAGGATTAATGAAAAAGAAAACAAAATAAAGAAGTATCTACTGTGTTATTCCACTTATATGAAATTCTAGAAAACGCAAACTAACCTTTAGTGATGGAATTCAGTTGTATGAGACTGGGGTAGAGGGATCAGCAGAGGGAATTACAAATGGGCAGAAGTAAATTCGGAGGTACATTCTTTTGTCAAAACTACCAAATTATATACTTTGTGTGTAGTTGATTTTTTAAATTATATCTCAGTAAAAGTTAAAATCATAACTTACAAAGGACAAAATGAGTTTTGTGGGTAAGAAAAATTCACTTTTCAAGTCATACTGAGATTTTCTATTCAATAAGTAAGCTTTCGTAATTTTTTTAAATTTGGAAAAGATTCAGCCATTTTTTTCTCCAAATATTTTTCTACCCCTCCTATGATTCCAATTCCATGTATATTTGATGTTTTGATATGACCATATAGTAAAGGGGTCAAAAGAGCTCTTCCAATTTTTTTTTCACTCTGGGCTTTGATTTGGCTTATTTCTATTAACTTATCTGCAGTTCACGGATCTTATCTCATTATGGAATCTGTTGTTATGACCGCCAGTGATTTTTTCCTTCTCACTTCTCAAATTTCCATTTGGCTTTTAGTTTCCATTTCTGTACTGTGAACCCCATCTGTTCATACATTCTATTCATCTTTACCTTAAATCTTTGGCAATATTTATATTTCCTTAAATTCTTTTTGGCCAGAAGGCTCCAGTTAAATTTTCTTTCAGTCCAAGTTATAAAACAATTGTGAATATGCATCATTTTAGTCTGAGTAGATGACTCTCTTATTTAATGTTTTATGTAGTTTTGATGTACATATACTCTGTTTTTTAAATCCAAAACCTTCTATCCCCTATGTATCCAATATTTTGGATGCATATTATTATATGTGCCCTCAATCTAAAATTAAAAGTTCTGTGAAGACCACCATCATTGGAAGAAGGAATTCATTGACTACTGAAATCTTCAATGGTTTCAGTCACAATGGTTTCAATGGTTTCAATCCAGTTACATGTTACTAATGGATCCAGTGAAATAAGATGGCAAGAAGTCCAGTACTATCTTTGGAATAAGTATTTTCCTTTTTAAAAAAAACAAGTTATTCATACCAGTTATCTTTATTATAAAGAGACAAACAAAATAATGTCTCAGTCCAGATTTGTTTTTAAGTGATGCTGAACTTTGAACTTGTTGTTGATGTGTAAATCACATAATATAAAACACACATACCTTAATCATACCTTGATCTTGACAATGGTAAATATATATGTACTAACCTACTCAAATTAATATATGGAATATTTTTACCCCACCCGCCTCAAATTTCCCTTATTCCCTCTTTTCAGTTAGTTTGCTGTTCCCAGAGGAAACCAGTTTCTGATATTTATTAACATGGAATAGATTTGCCTGTTCTTGGAACTCATGTAAAATGAAGTCATACATAAAATATTCTTTTACATCTAGATGGATTCACACAAACAATATTTTTGAGACTTATTCATGCTGTTACACAAAAGTACATTCTTATTATTAAGCAGTATTCCATTGTATAAATATACTGCAGTTTCTTTATCCATTTTTGAATTGATGAACCTTTAGGTTGTTTTCGAATTTTGGCTATTATGGATCAAGTCTGTTAATAACATTCTAGTATGCATGTTTCTACAGACAGTCATCATTTCTCATAGATTAATACCTAGAAATGGAACTGTTGTGTCATAGGACAGATTTATATTTTACTTTGCCACCAGTTTACTTACACTTAGTGTTTTTGTAGTGTATCTTCTTCCATTCTTCAATTTAACTTGTGTTTTTAGTTATTATGGAATATATCTTGTGAACAATATGTAGATGGGTCTTGCTTTCTATCCAGTGTTATAATTTCTTTCTTTCTAAACAAGCGCTTAATCCATTTACATTTAATTTAATTATGGTTCTGTTCAGATCAGTTTAATTCTATTATCTTGGTATTTATTTTCTATTTGCCTTATTATTTATTTCACTGTTCATTTATTCCTATTGTCTTTGGGTTTCTAGAGTGCTTTTTATTATTCAGTGTTTATTATTCAATACTTTATTGGCATTTTAGCAATATTTCTTTGTGGATGTGTGTGCATCTGCTTGTGTGTTCTAGTAGTTACCCTAAAGATTGCAATATGCCCAACTAGCTGACCACAGTCTCAATACAAATATTATTATACCACTTAAGGAACAATCTAAGAATTTTATAGTGGTATAATTTCATTTAACCCCCACTCAATTCTTTGTATTTTAGCCACACATTCTAATTCAACATATTCTATAAACCCCACAATACATCATTATTGTTTTGGCTTTAAATCATCAATAGTCTTTCAAAAGAACTTCAGCAATCTCATGGGTCTGGGAAGACTGAAGCTAGTGTTCAGGGACAGCAAGGTAGCCAGGACTTAAGAGGCCAAGATTCTAGAGAGAAGAGTTCAAAGAACTGAGCCCAACAGTCTGAGCCTCTTTCCCTTTTGAGGCATTTGCCAGTTTGTTAGTAGTGTGGCCAAGAAGCACAGAAGCAGAGCAAAAGTAGCTGCTATGAGTCTGAGAAACCATGTGGGCTTTTTGTGAGGTTTTTCACTGTCCTGAAGAGACAAAAGATAGAATAAAAGGACCACCGAAAGGATGTGGTTCTGTTAAAAACCCCAAGTATTCATTAGACCCTATAAGGGCTACTGTCTGAGAGTGAGGTTAAACTACAAACAGACGAGCCTGAAGCCCAGCATCAGTAGTCACTAGGGAAATGCCAGTTGAAGCCATAATGAGATACCATATAGCATACTTGTCAGAATGGCCATCATCAAAAAGATGAGAGACAACAAAGGTCGGTTTGGATGTAGGGAAAAGAGAGCATGCAGGCACTGTTGGTGGGAATGTAAATTGGTGCAGCCACTACAGAAACCAGTATGGAGGATCCTCAAAAAATTAAAATAGGACTACCGTATGATCCAGTAATTCTACAATTCTACTTCTGGGAGTATATCCAAAGTTAATGAAATCACTAAGAAAAGATATCTACACCCCATGTTCAGAACAGTATTATTTACAATAGCCAAGACATGGAAACAACTTAAGTAACCATCTGTGAATGAATGGATAGCGAAATTGTGGCACACACACACACATACACAGACAATGGAATGTTATTCAGCCATAACAAAGATGAGGAAATCCTGGCATTTGTGACACCATGAATGAATCTGGGAGGCGTTATGCTAAATGAACTAAGTCACAAAGACGAATAGCATATAATCTCACTTATATGTAGAATCTAAATACAAACAATCAAAAAACTCCCAAAACTCATAGAAAAAGAGATTAGACTTGTGGTTACCAGAGAGGTAGGGGGTAGAGAAAGGTTGTCAAAAGCTACAAGCTTCCAGTTATAAGACAAATAAATACTAGGAATGTAATGTATAGCTTGATGACTGCAACTAACACTGCTGTGTGATATACAGGAAAGTTAAGAGAGTAAATTCTAAGGGTTCTCATCCCAAGGAGAAAGATTTTCTTTTCCCTATTTTCTTTCTTTTCTTTTCAAAGAAAATTATATAAATATAATTATTTATATGGAAAGATTGCTGTTAGCTGAACCTTTTGTGGGGGTCATTTCACAGTATATGTAAACTGAACCATCACACTGTACACTTTAAACTTACACAGTGATGTATGTCAATTACTTCTCAATAAAACTGGAAAAAAATAAGAAGAAAAGAAATAGATCCGTCTTATAAAGACTGAAACCCAGCTGTGAATCAGCTGGGTCTGTTTGGATTAAACTAATTCATGCCTACTCTAATTGCCTGCCAGAAGCTAAAGAAATCCTCTCTTGAGAAAGATAACATCTACCAGGAACCTCTATAATTTTTATACATAATTTCCATAATTCAATAAAAAATTTACCGGGTATGGAAAAAAAGATAAGAAAAGAAAGGCAATAGAAATGGATACACAGGTGATCCAGATGTTGGTTTTCAGAAATAGACTTTAACTGTGATTAATATATTAAAGATAATAGAAGATGGAGAAATTAATCAGAAAACTGTAAGTTATATAAAAGAAAAACTAAAATACCTGAAATCAGAAGTGCAATAGAGAGAGACCACCTCACATCCAGCAAAACTGGTCAAATTAAAACAATTTACAAAGGCGGCATGAACGGTTCCCAGGGGCTGGGGCAGTGGCGGCTGGGTACACCCTGGCAGGTGCTTCAGTCAGGTCCCAGGGCCCGGCACCACCGTGGCCAAGAGTGCTGCACGGAGCCAGCCCGAGGGCACTATGCACAGCACCAGGAGCATGGAGGCACAAGGCCTCAGCTGTCATAAGCTCACTTTCCTGGGTGCCTCCCTCAGCATCCACACGTGGGGCTCTGAATTCAAGTTCACCGACTTCACCCTTCCCTCTGGATGCAGATGCCCCTCAACCTGAGAATTGGGTGCTTTACGTGACCCAGGGCCTGGAGGATATTGCCAGCCCAGGTACCTCCTACCTGGACAAGAGGAAAGCTGCAGATATATATATATGGGGAAGATAATCACAAAGCTGTTAAAGGTGGTGCAAGCTGAGCCAGGTCAGTACCATCAAGCCCACGCGAGGCCAGCGCTCTACCTGGTGCAGTATGTGCAGTTCAGTCCCTCCCTGCACACCAACTCCTACAAGGAGGAGGACATCACTGCGTAGATGCTTTCCAGAACATGAGGCAGGTGTTACCATCTTCTCCTGCATGTGGGCAAACGAGCATGATTGGTGCTGGGCCCTGCCACATGACCACCAAGAACATTCTCCATCCCCTTTAAGCCACTCATGATGCCACTGGGCGATTTGTGAGCAAGCTAAAGGACCTGCGAGGCCAGGGCACCCAAAAGGCAGGACTGGCCGCAGGGGATACCAGAAGAACAGCTTTGGGCTTCATGAGACCAGCCAGAGGATTCTTTCCACCCACCAGAGGTCACGGCTACATCTCCGTGAGCCAGCCCTCCCGGATGAGCCAGCCCAGCCTCTGGCAACCTGAGCTGCCCCAGGACAGTTAGCTTGGTGAGTTTAAGTCACATTCATTTGGCGCTGTTGCAAAACTCCATGTACGAGAAAGAGCTGATAGAAAGCCCAGGGAGAGTCCAGCAGAGTAGAATGATGGGGCTGTTACAATACTGGAGGAACACTTAGGCCATCAGCATCTCATTCTGGGTAATACAAAAAAAATACAGATACCTGTGTCACATGGGTAAAACTGAAGCAACACTATGAACAACAGGAGAGGGAGAGGAGCACACGCTGCTGGCACGTGGCGGCCACGAGGAGGAGAAAGGAGCCAGCCGGTGGGGCAGCCATGGACCCGCCAGTGAGCCCTGTGAACCGCTGGCCAACGATGCCCTGGGCACGGAGTCCACACCTGAGTCAAGTCTGCGACCAGGGTGAGGGGAGGAAGACCCTTATCTCAGAGTACTCTTTTCTATGTTCTTTTCTTTCTTTTTTCTCTTATGGAAAGGGGACTACATTTTAGAAGTAATTCTAAATTTTATTAAAAGCTTGACACTTCTGTGCCCAAGCAGGCTCCTTGCAAGTGGCAAAACAAAGAGTTTGGGCAGGTTTCCACACCCTTTGCGCCACAACCCATGGGAGACACCCATGCCTGACGTCCTGCTCTACTGTCCAATCCCTTGGAATGCTTTGCCTCCATTTGAGGACTGTTTGCCTTATTCTCCATCTTCTCAGCAGCAGTTACTCTGTTTTCCATATAGAGGAGTATCTGTAACAAGGCAATGTAAATTCTGATTTTTGGTCAATTTGTCTTAAGCAATTTTGTCACCAATATATCTTAATAAATAAACAAAAAAACTAGTTACAGCAATGACCATGTTGTAACTGACAGTGACAAAGGAGAGGTCCCAAAATTCTTATACATTTTACTGGGTGTACAACATGGTAAAATCACTTCGGAAAAAGATCTGTTTCTTATAAAACCAAACAATACATTTCCTATGATCCAGCAATTCCACTCCCAAGAATTTAAGAGAAATGAACATTCAATTTATATATATATATATATATATATATATATATATATGTAAAAAAAACATGAGCAAGATATTCATAGCAGCTTTGTTTTAGTAGCTCAAAACTGGAATGAGCTCAATTGTCCATGAGCAGAATGGATTGTGAAATATTCATACAATGGACTTCTCAGCAATAAAAGGGAACTACTTTTATGGGTTGAGTTGTATCCCCCAAAAAAGATATGTTGAAGTCCTAACCCTTGGTACCTAAGAATTTGACCTTGTTTGGAAATGGGATTTTTATAGAGGTAATCAAGTTAAAATGAGGTTATTAGGGTGGGCCCAATGTGACCGGTGTCCTCATGGAGAGGGGAAATTTGGACACAGAAAACACATGTAGAGGGAAGAAGATGGGAAGATACACAGGGAGAGACAGCCCGTAAGTGCAGTGGTGCATCAACAGGCAAAGGGATACCAAAGGCGGCTGGCAGACACCAAAAGCCAGGAGAGGCAAGGAGGGATTGTCCCCCGGAGCCGTCAGAGAGAACACAGCCCTGCCCGTGCTTTGCTTTCAGACTTCCAGACTCCAGCACTTTGAGACAATAAATTTCTGTGGTCTTAAGCCACTCTATTTTGGGTAATTTTTATGACCACCCAAGGAGATTAATGCATCATGAATATAGTTAATCTTAAAAGATGATACAGATGAATAGGTATATGAATCTCAAAAGCATTATGTCAAGTAAAAAAGCCTTAAGTGAAAGATACATACTGAATGATGCATCTTATGTGGGGTTCTGGAACAGCCAGAACTAATCTGTGGTGGGGAAAAAAATCAGAAGAGCGCTTGCTTATGTGTGTGGAAGTTGGAACGGAGTGGAAAGGAGCATGAGGAAATTTTCTAGTGATGATAATGTTGCCATGTCTTGATAGGGCTTTGGGTCATACAATGTTTGCTTTTATCAAAACTCAGCAAAAGAATATTAACAATTTGTGTATTTCATCATATATAAATTCTGCTTCAGTTGAAATACAAATACGAACAACTACTGAACTCTAGCTAATAGTATGCATGCTGAGGTACTGAGAAGGAAGTATACTGGGGTCTGAATTTAATTTAAATGCATATAAGTGTCAGAGGGACTGATGAATGGATAGAGAGATGGATAGGTAGATATGATAATGCAAGAATAACAATATTAATGATATGATGTGATTATATAGTTGGTGTTTTGAATGTTTGTGTATTTGACTATTTTCATAATAAAGTATTAGAGAAAGAAGATTATAATATAAGAGTTTACCAGCAAATTAGACATAGCTGGAGAGAGATTAAGTCAGGTTGAAGCATAGAATTTTAAAAAGAATTGAAAATAAATAAAGGGAGCAGAAGTGATAACTGGACTCAGTGCTAAAGACTAACGTGTATAACTGGAGTTCTAGAAGTGAAGGAGAAAGAGAATGGGATGAGGCCATTTTTTAAAAGATAATAGCTGACAATTCATCCAAGCAGATGAAAGGCTTCAAGTCACACATTCAGCTAATAATACAGTGAATTGCAAGCATTTACATTTACTTTGAACACAAAGGAAAACACAACTAGGTACCTCTCGTTAAACTGTTGAAAAACAAAGGCAAAAACCTCCTACAGCACTCAGTGGAGCAATGGTAAGACTGAGAACTGACTTCTCAATGAAATGACATCTTTAAAAATGAGACACAAGGATAAAGCTAGCATTGATTAGGCTCCAATTATGTGCCAGGCTCTGGGCCAAACCCTTTACAAACATAATCCCATTTCATCCTCACACCTTCCCAATGAGGTAGAATATCCCCATTTCAATGAAAGGACATTGGGGCTTGTAAAGGTTAATAATTTTGCATTAAGTCACACAGCTAACCAGTAGTAAAGATTTAAATTCAACTGTAATAGACTCCAAACATCCATCCTGTATGTTATGCTTCTTCCTGTATTGCAAATGTTCTGCTTTTTGTTTTCTTTTCCATTCCTGTGGATCTGCCTACGCTCTAGTTCTCAGCATTCCCTGGATTGGCAATCCCCTGCCAAGTATTGTATTAGTTACGACAATATGCTTGGTGTTAATATTGAAACAAGAGACAGAGAGAAACTGAATGTGGTGGAGCACTAGCATCTAATACTGGATAACAAGGATACAGATCAGATTATTGCATGGTACTGGAGCATGGTACTGTAGAGAGAATATATCTAATTGGCATCTTCCCTTTGAATGCAGTGTATCTAGTCTCCATTTTGACACTATAGCGGATGACTGAAATTCTACCTGGTGTCTTATTAGCACTGTATTATAAAGTGTATATTATTATAGAAAATTGACAAGGTGATGAGCTGTCACTTAAGCTAAGAGAATACCCTATTTTTAATGAGTGTTATTTCATAAGGAAATGTACTGATGACAGCTTATTTCAGTGGAAACTGTTGACATATAACCTTTTTGCTAGACATTGTATCAGTAGTTTACACCTAAAAAACTATACTAGATGCTAGAAATGTGTTTGCAAGAATAATTTTTGAGAAATGGGTATATAAGAGCAAGCAAAAATATTCTAAATATATTGTGTTAGGAAATACATTACAGGAGATTGCATGAAGGGTATATTTTAAAGGTAAGTTAGTAACTTATAGCCCAATAATATTTTCCTTTTAAATGTTTTTTTAAGCCTGTGATCAGATTTAAGAATATATCTACAGAATAAATTTATATATGGAGATGAATGCACAAATGTGTGTATGTACATACTGATATGCATATAGATAAAAATTCTGAAGTCTGTACTTATAAATCATCATAACTCAAAGTCTGTACTTATAAATACATCCAATCTGGTATGTAAGCACTGATCCTCCACTGATTACTGGAATTAGGAGAGCTAAGTTCAAGTCTTGGTTCCAATTGTTTCATTTTTAATCTTGAGAAAGTCCCTTAATATCTTATTTAAAGTGCTTTTTACTTCTCCATAAAAATGGAGAAAATAATATTGCTCTACATACTTCACAGGGTGGTCAGCAGGACTTGCAAAGAGATCATGTGTATGAAAGAGACTTGATAATGTAAAATGATATTACAATTATCCATATAATTGTATATTATTATGTTATGTGTATGTGTATCATTTATAGTGAATATAATTATATATATAAACACAAGGATGATACAACCTGAATTTTTCTAGGCATCACCAACCATTGGGTTCAAATAAGGTCATGTTAACAATAATAATCAAATTTCACATTCCATTGCCCATGTGCTAATAAAGCTACCTCAAAAATCTGACCTGGCTTGTTCTAGGAGAAAGAGGAATGGAGTTTAGGGAACCAATGGTGGATCTTCTCCTGTTCCCTGTTCTCCTGTCTACCAATACCCCCATGAAGCCAGCCAAGGGGCCCAGGCCATCATGTCACAGCCCTCAGCGAGTGACATCTACATCTAGGTGCCTTCCTCCCACACCCACAAAGTGGTCAGTGTTCAAAGAACCAGACAGCTGCTGTGCTCCCATTCTGCACAGAGAGAGGAGGTCCGCCACTCTAGAAGTTTCCAAGTGCCCCTTCATGACACTGACAACCAGCTGTATGCCTCCAGGCCCTCGTTTCCTCCTGCCACTCTCTCCATCCACAGGACCCTGGAGGCATCCTGGCTTGTAGCCCAAAGTCTGGGGCAGACAGCTTGGTTTTTTTCCATTCTTTCCAGGCTCTCCTTTGGCTTTCTCCCTATATATGAAAATACTTTGTCTCATTTTTTTCTAACCAAAAAGGATTTTTAAACTGGCATCCTATCAGCCATATTGCAGCAGTTTCCCAGACTTGCCTAGATATGTCTGAAATCTGGCTGGGAACATCTGTTGTTCCAGTTACTCATTGCTGTGTGACCTACTGCTCCGCAATTTAGTGACCTAAAACAGTGATGATGTTTTGTTTCCCACAGTTCTATAGGTTGGCTGGTGGTACTTCTGCTGAGCTTACTCATGCAGCTGAATTCACCTAAGTGGACTGCGGAGTGGGCTTAGCTGGGACACTGGATGGCCGGGCCCCTTTCCACACTGCCTCTGATCATTCAGTAGTCTAGGCTAGGATCCTTTTACTAGCAGCAAGACTATTCCAAATACACACAAAGACAGAAGCTGCCAGGCCTTAGTGCCCAGGTTCTCAAATGCACAGCACCATTTTCATTGCATTGTTTATCAAAGTGAGTCACAAGACAAACCCGAATTCAAGAAGAAAAGGAATGTGTTTCCTAAGGTTAGAAGTATGCTAATTGACAGATGGTAGGAATTGTTGGGGAGACCCCTTTAAAGACAAGCAACTACCACTCAGACTCTGGCTATAGCAATGCATATCCCCCAAACATGCAAAATATATCAACCCCCTCCCAAGACCCCAACACTCTCATTCAATCACAATGTTAGCTCTAAATCCAGGATTTCATCATGTAATCTGTTCCAAATGTGAACAAGGCTCCATAGGTTCTGTTACTCAGCTGCAGCTGCCCAGATAGTTTCTCTTGATTTGTAAACTAAAATGACAAGTCAACTTGCCTTCCCACCTCACCTCCATGCATACATTCGAAATGCAATGGTGAGACAAGGATCGGATAACAGTAATATACACTCCCGTTCAAGATATGGCAAAATGGAAGGTTCATAGAGCCACTGATCCATAGCAATTCTGAAATCTGTCAAGGTATATATTTTCAGGGTCTCCTACACTGAGAACAGGGAATGTTACTTGATTAGGGGCCAGCTGTACCCCCTGGGGATAATTTCCCTTCATTTTCTTGGCTCTTGGCTTGTGCACTGGACTTTTGGCTCTACTCTCTGAGTCATTACTTGCTCTCAATACAAATAAAGAAATAGCCATATTACAATTTGTGTCCCATTTTTGGTTTCTAACAATGTACTCTGCATGCCAATAGCTGACCAGGACTTATTACAAGTTCAAATTGAGGTGTGTAAGCATTTTGTTTCTGTAAATATATTCAGCAGTATATATGAAGATACTTAAGTCATTGATATAAACTCATCAGTGTAATTGTATGATGAATACACAAATAATCTATATAATTTATGTACTATATTAAGCTGTCTTCTAATGCAATTAAGCTATGAAGAAATATTTTTTGTGATCTAAGAAATACAATATTATTTTAATATCTCTTCAATCTGCTCTTTTACTTAGTTCTAACAGGGAAGGATGAGGACATATCTTTATCCAGAGGCATATGGGAGGTAGGTGGTATTATTGACTTCCAGAAGTGTGTCCAAAGAAGGAAAAAGAAACAAGAAATATCTGCCAGAATTCCATCTCTTGTTAAAAACACAGTTAGAAAGAAGTGAAATCTAATTGGACAAGGCTTATGACCCTTTGAGAATAATATTAACAACACATTTTAGAAGCTTTCTCATGAAAACTTTAAGGTAGGAAGTCTAGAATTTGAGAAACTCCAGTGCCTATCCAATATACTGCTATGTTTATGTAGTGGGCCTGGATTAACTGCTTGTCAACTTCTGAACAGGGTTCCAATTTCTTTCCAGTTATTTATTATTTAGACTTTTTCTGATGTAAATTGGAGTCATTATCCAAGGCAACAGTTTAACACACTCATGATAAAGATTGAGTTCCTTTATTATAGTGTATTTTCGATGAGATTTTTGTATATGTTTTCCCTCCACTTTCTCAGGAAGTCCAGTTGTGCAATTATTCGCTTTTTTAATCTTTTGCGTGTTATTTTCTAATCATTAATTGTGGTTCCTTGACATTTTATTTTGCTATACTTTCCAGTCCCTTTCTATAAAGTGCACAAATGGGTTTGTCATATATCTACTTCATATTTCCTTGCCTCTGTTTTTCTCCCTGAGATTGTGTTAGATGTCCCTTTCATTTTTTCCCCAACTCCCATTGCATGGCTTCCTTTTGAACAGGGTGCATTGTTCCTATTCTTTTAAATAGTGTCTCAAAACATTTATATTTTATTGTCTGATATAATAAAGAGATGTTTGATTCACATGCTCAACTTTCTGCCATAATTTTCTCTTGATGTGTAGTGTCATCCATCATTTTTTGTTGACTCCCTTTTTTCTGGTAGTATTGCTGATGGCTCCCTTATCAATATTACTCATCTTTTAACAGGGGCCTTTTCCTCCAGCTGAGCTACTACTAGTAGTTATCGAACTCAACAGTAAGGTGCTGGGAAAGAGAACTGGGCTAGGTGGGCTGTCAGTTAAGACAGGTTGCCCCATTATTCCTGGTCAAAAGGCTATTTATTGCACACTCCATCATGAAGTTACACTTTCAAAGGGCCCCTTCCTTATTCCCTTCCTTCCTTCCAAATTACTTGATTTGATTTGATTTAATAAATCATTTCAACCCCCTAAAAAATTCCTCAAGCTTAGTAATTCCACCTCTCTGCCTTGATTCAAACTCTTACTTTTTTTCTAGAATGCTCCTTCCCTTTTCTGTTCCGTCAAATTCTCCTAATCTTTCAAAAGCAGTTCAGATTCCACTGTTGAGTGACATTTTTCTAAAGCATGCTGGCTTCTCATGTGGAAGTATAAAAATCATTTTCCTATAACTCCTTTGGCAGTTGATAGATTGCTTTGCCACCTCAAATCTATGTGGTTATTTGTTCCTATATTTGTTAATTTGCCCCACACCTAGATTTTAAGCTCCTTGAGGTCAGAAAACATGAATATCTTCCAATTTCCTATAACTTCTGGTCCAGTGATTAATAAATTTTGGTCGATTGTATATAATAGTAACAAAAATGAGGTACGCAGAAGATGAAAAGCTCTTCAAAGTTTGTATTAAAACTAAGAAAAAAAGGATGTGACTTAGTTATATTAAACATGAATAACATAGAAATGAATGAATATTTGAGAGCCTTTAAATATATGTCAGCCCTGACATGTTTTTATTACTACAGACACAAACTTCCTGGGGCACACAGTTATCCATTATGAAGTTAATAGATAAAAGAGTAAAAGGAGAAATTTTTCCAAAACATGTGAAGAACGAAAAAATGTTTTCTCTAAGGAAGCCAACTGCACTGGTCAATATTTCTTCATCCACTTTCTCCAAATTAAGACTAATTTACTTTCTTCATAATTTAAGCAGCAATAAATCAAATTTAAGTTCTTCTGGGATTCAAGCATGGGCAATAAAAAAAAATTTACTAGTTTTTTGCAATCTTGACCAGGACTGAGAGAAGAAAACTAACTGGAAAATAATTATCTCATAAAGAAAATGAGGGCACTATAAGGAGGGCAGAGCCAGGATGGCGGCGTGAGTAGAGCAGCGAAACTCTCCTCCCAAAACCACATAGAATTATGAAAATATAACAAAGACAACGTTTCCTAAAATAGAGACCAGAGGACACAGGACAACATCCAGACCACATCAACACCTGCGAGAACCCAGAGCCTTGTGAAGGGGGTAAGATACAAGCCCCAGCCCGGCGGGACCCGAGTGCCCCTCTCCCCAGCTCCCGGCGGGTGGACAGAAACCGGAGTGGTTTTTTTTTCTTTTTTGGTGAGAGCTTTTTGGAAGCATTAAAGGGACAAGGACCCCAATACCAGGGAAACAGGGCAGTAAGACCGGTGAGCGGGCGCCTGAGACCGGAGTCTGAGGACAAAGAAAATCGCACATATTTCCCTTTTCTTTTTTTTGGCGAGTGCTTTTTGGAAGCCTTAAAGGGACAGGGATGCCAATACTAGGGAAACAGGGCAGCAAGACTGGTGAGCGGGTACCTGAGACCGGTGCCTGAGGACAAAGAAAATCGTGCATTTTTCCCTTTTTTTAGGCGAGTGATTTTTAGAACCCTCAAAGGGAAAGGGACCCCAATACTAGGGAAACAGGGCAGCAAGACCGGTGAGCGAGTCCCTGAGACCAGCGCCTGAGGACAAAGAAAATCACGTGCTTTTCCCTTTTTTTTTTTCTTTTTGGCGAGTGCTTTTTGGAAGCCTTAAAGGGACAGGGACCCCAATACTAGGGAAACAGGGCAGCAAGACCAGTGAGCGGGTGCCTGAGACCGGCGCCTGAGGAAAAAGAAAATCGAGCGTTTTTTCCATTTTTTTTTTTCCTCTTTCATTGTTGCTGTTGTTGTTTTGGTTTGGAGAGTGCTTTTTGGAAGTCTTAAAGGGGCAGGACAGGACACTTAGACTAGAGGAAGGGAATCTGGGGATCTCTGGGCACTCTAACCCCCTGGGCAACAGGGAGCACAGAGGCCCATTACGGAGATAAATAGCCTCCTGGCCGCTCCCCCTCCAAAGGGGCTCCACCATTTTAGAGGAGCAGCCCCAGCCAGGTCACGCCCACAGCAACAGCGGAGATAAACTCCATTGCAAACCGGCAGGTAGCAGAAGCCCTGTCTGCGCACAGCTGCCAAGCATAAGCCACTAGAGGTCGCTATTCTCCCAGGAGAGGAAGGACACAAGCCAACAAGAAGAAAAGCTCTCCCAGCTGTCACTTGTACCAGCTCTGCAAACTATCTCTATCACCATGAAAAGGCAAAACTTTAGGCAGACAAAGATCACAGAGACAACACCCAAGAAAGAGAAAGACCTAACCAGTCTTCCTGAAAAAGAATTCAAAATAAAAATCATAAACATGCTGACAGAGATGCAGAGAAAAATGCAGGAGCAATGGGATGAAGTCCGGAGGGAGATCACAGATGTCAGGAAGGAGATCACAGAAGAGAAACAAACCCTGGAAGGATTTATAAGCAGAATGGATAAGATGCAAGAGGCCATTGAAGGAATAGAAACCAGAGAACAGGAACGTATAGAGGCTGACATAGAGAGAGATAAAAGGATCTCCAGGAATGAAACAACACTAAGAGAACTATGTGACCAATCCAAAAGGAATAATATTTGTATTATAGGGGTACCAGAAGAAGAAGAAAGAGGAAAAGGGATAGAAAGTCTCTTTGAAGAAATAATTGCTGAAAACTTACCCAAACGGGGGGAGGAAATAATCGAACAGACCACGGAAATACACAGAACCCCCAACAGAAAGGATTCAAGGAGGACAACACCAAGACACATAATAATTAAAATGGCAAAGATCAAGGACAAAGAAGAGTTTTAAAGGCAGCTAGAGAGAAAAGGTCACCTATAAAGGAAAACCCATCAGGCTAACATCAGACTTCTCGACAGAAACCCTACAGGCCAGAAGAGAATGGCATGACATATTTAATGCAATGAAACAGAAGGGCCTTGAACCAAGGATACTGTATCCAGCACGACTATCATTTAAATTTGATGGGGGGATTAAACAATTCCCAGACATGCAAAAGCTGAGGGAATTTGTTTCCCACAAACCACCTCTACAGGGCATCCTACAGGGACTGCTCTAGATGGGAGCACTCCTAAACAGAGCACAGAACAAAACATACAACATATTAAGAATGGAGGAGGAGGAATAAGAAGGGAGAGAAGAAAAGAATCTCCAGACAGTGTATATAACAGCTCAATAGCGAGCTAAGTTAGGCAGTAAGATACTAAAGAAGCTAACCTTGAACCTTTGGTAACCACGAATCTAAAGCCTGCAATGGCAATAAGTACATATCTCTCAATAGTCACCCTAAATGTAAATGGACTTAATGCATCAATCAAAAGACACAGAGTAATAGAATGGATAAAAGAGCAAGACCCATCTATACGCTGCTCACAAGAAACTCACCTTAAACTCAAAGACAAGCACAGACTAAAAGTCAAAGGATGGAAAAACATATTTCAGACAAACAACAGTGAGATGAAAGCAGGCGTTGCAGTACTAATATCAGACAAAATAGACTTCAAAACAAAGAAAGTAACAAGAGATAAAGAAGGACACTATATAATGATAAAGGGCTCAGTCCAACAAGAGGATATAACCATTCTAAATATATATGCACCCAACATAGGAGCACCAGCATTTGTGAAACAAATACTAACAGAACTAAAGAGGGAAATAGACTGCAATGCGTTCATCTTAGGACACTTCAACACACCACTCACCCCAAAGGATAGATCCACCGGGCAGAAAATAAGTAAGGACACACAGGCATTGAACAACACACTAAAACAGATGGACCTAACAGACATCTATAGAACTCTACATCCAAAAGCAACAGGATATACATTCTTCTCAAGTGCACATGGAACATTCTCCAGAATAGACCACATACTAGCTCATGAAAAGAGCCTCAGTAAATTCCAAAATATTGAAATTCTACCAACCAATTTTTCAGACCACAAAGGTATAAAACTAGAAATAAATTCTACAAAGAAAACAAAAAAGGCTCACAAACACATGTAGGCTTAACAACATGCTTCTAAATAATCAGTGGATCAATGAACAAATCAAAATAGAGATCAAGGAATATATAGAAACAAATGGCAACAACAACACAAAGCCCCAACTTCTGTGGGACGCAGCGAAAGCAGTCTTAAGAGGAAAGTATATAGCAATCCAGGCACACTTGAAGAAGGAAGAACAATCCCAAATGAATAGTCTAACATCACAACTATCAAAACTGGAAAAAGAAGAACAAAGGAGGCCTAAAGTCAGCAGAAGGAGGGACATAATAAAGATCAGAGAAGAAATAAACAAAATTGAGAAGAATAAAACAATAGCAAAAATCAACAAAGCCAAGAGCTGGTTCTTTGAGAAAATAAACAAAATAGATAAGCCTCTAGCCAAACTTATTAAGAGAAAAGGAGAATCAACACAAATCAACATAACCAGAAATGAGAATGGAAAAATCATGACACACCCCACAGAAATACAAAGAATTATTAAGGACTACTATGTAAACCTATATGCCAACAAGTTGGAACACCTAGAAGAAATGGACAACTTCCTAGAAAAATACAACCTCCCAAGACTGACCAAGGAAGAAACACAAAAGTTAAACAAACCAATTACGAGCAAACAAATTGAAACGGTAATCAAAAAACTACCCAAGAACAAAACCCCGGGGCCAGACGGATTCACCTTGGAATTTTATCAGACACACAGAGAAGACATAATACCCATTCTCCTTAAAGTGTTCCAAAAAATAGAAGAGGAGGGAATACTCCCAAACTCATTCTATGAAGCCAACATCACCCTAATACCAAAGCCAGGCAAAGACCCCACCAAAAAAGAAAATTACAGACCAATATCCCTGATGAATGTAGATGCAAAAATACTGAATAAAATATTAGCAAACCGAATTCAACAGCATATCAAAAGGATCATACACCATGACCAAGTGGGATTCATCCCAGGGATGCAAGGATGGTACAACATTCGAAAATCCATCAACATCATCCACCACATCAACAAAAAGAAAGACAAAAACCACATGATCATCTCCATAGATGCTGAAAAAGCATTTCACAAAATTCAACATCCATTCATGATAAAAACTCTCAGCAAAATGGGAATAGGGGGCAAGTACCTCAACATAATAAAGGCCATATATGATAAACCCACAGCCAGCATTATACTGAACAGCGAGAAGCTGAAAGCATTTCCACGAGATCGGGAACCAGACAGGGATGCCCACTCTCCCCACTGTTATTTAACATAGTACTGGAGGTCCTAGCCACGGCAATCAGACAAAACAAAGAAATACAAGGAATCCAGATTGATAAAGAAGAAGTTAAACTGTCACTATTTGTAGATGATATGATACTGTACATAAAAAACCCTAAGGTTTTTTATGTACAGTATCAAACTACTAGAACTGTTTTTTATGTACAGTATCCACTCCAAAACTACTAGAACTGATATCGGAATACAGCAAAGTTGCAGGATACAAAATAAACACACAGAAATCTGTAGCTTTCCTATACACTAACAATGAACCAATAGAAAGAGAAATCAGGAAAACAATTCCATTCACAATTGCGTCAAAAAGAATAAAATACCTAGGAATAAACCTAACCAAAGAAGTGAAAGACTTATACTCTGAAAACTACAAGTCACTCTTAAGAGAAATTAAAGGGGACACTAACAAATGGAAACTCATCCCCTGCTCATGGCTAGGAAGAATTAATATCGTCAAAATGGCCATCCTGCCCAAAGCAATATACAGATTTGATGCAATCCCTATCAAATTACCAGCAACATTCTTCAATGAATTGGAAAAAATAATTCAAAAATTCATATGGAAACACCAAAGACTCCGAATAGCCAAAGCAATCCTGAGAAAAAAGAATAAAGTAGGGGGGATCTCACTCCCCAACTTCAAGCTCTACTACAAAGCCATAGTAATCAAGACAATTTGGTAGTGGCACAAAAACACAGCCACAGACCAGTGGAACAGATTAGAGACTCCAGAAATTAATTCAAACATATATGGTGAATTAATATTTGATAAAGGAGCCATGGACATACAATAGCAAAATGACTGTCTCTTCAACAGATGGTGCTGGCAAAACTGGACAGCTACATGTAGGAGAATGAAACTGGACCATTGTCTAACCCCAAATACAAGGGTAAACTCAAAATGGATCAAAGACCTGAATGTAAGTCATAAAACCATTAAACTCTTGGAAAAAAACATGGGCAAAAACCTCTTAGACATAAACATGAGTGACCTCTTCTTGAACATATCTCCCTGGGCAAGGAAAACAACAGCAAAAATGAGTAAGTGGGACTGCATTAAGCTGAAAAGTTTCTGTACAGCGAAAGACACCATCAATAGAACAAAAAGGAACCCTACAGTATGGGAGAATATATTTGAAAATGACAGATCCAATAAAGGCTTGATGTCCAGAATATATAAAGAGCTCACACACCTCAACAAACAAAAAACAAATATCCCAATTAAAAAATGGGCAGAGGAACTGAACAGAGAGTTCTCTAAAAAAGAAATACAGATGGCCAACAGACACATGAAAAGATGCTCCACATTGCTAATTATCAGAGAAATGCAAATTAAAACTACAATGAGGTATCACCTCACACTAGTAAGGATAGCTGCCATCCAAAAGACAAACAACAACAAATGTTGGCGAGGCTGTGGAGAAAGGGGAACCCTCCTACACTGCTGGTGGGAATGTAAATTAGTTCAACCATTGTGGAAAGCAGTATGGAGGTTCATCAAAATGCTCAAAACAGACCTACCATTTGACCCAGGAATTCCACTCCTAGGAATTTACCCTAAGAACGCAGCAATCAAGTTTGAGAAAGACAGATGCACCCCTATGTTTATCGCAGCACTATTTACAATAGCCAAGAATTGGAAGCAACCTAAATGTCCATTGGTAGATGAATGGATAAAGAAGATGTGGTACATATACACAATGGAATACTACTCAGCCATAAGAAGAGGGAAAATCCTACCATTTGCAGCAACATGGATGGAGCTGGAGAGTATTATGCTCAGTGAAATAAGCCAAGCGGAGAAAGAGAAATACCAAATGATTTCACTCATCTGAGGAGTATAAGAACAAAGGAAAAACTGAAGAAACAAAACAGCAGTGGAATTACAGAACCCAAAAATGGACTAACAGGTACCAAAGGGAAAGGAACTGGAGAGGATGGGTGGGCAGGAGGGGATAAGGGGGGGGAGAAGAGGGGGGTATTAAGATTAGCATGCATAGTGTGGGGAGGGAGAAAGGGGAGGGAGGGCTCTACAACACAGAGAGGCTAAGTAGTGATTCTACATTTTGCTATGCTGATGGACAGTGACCGTAAGGTGGTTTTTAGGGGGGACCTGATATAGGGGAGAACATAGTAAACAGTAATCTTCATGTAAGTGTAGATTAAAGATTAAAAAAAAAAAAGAAAGAAAAGGGGGATTACTCCTTGATAGGATAAAATAATTGGTAAATCAAAGATTAACGCATGCTTTAAATATCCTTAATGTTGATCACTTAAAGGGTGTCAGATATCAGCTATGGAGGTACTCTTTTCTGATAATATTCCTTTCTCTTAATAAAAATAAAAATAAAAAAAGCAGTTCCTGTGTGCTGACCTCCAATAAGTTCTACACAGTGGTATAGAGGGAACGTTCAAAGTGTGGGCAAAGGGTCTGTTTGTTTCTATTCAGAAGATCAAGGCCTAGCTTGGCTACCCAGAAAATGAACTAAGATACGATATGAGGAGGAGCTTCCGGCATCAGCACTCTCTGGAGGACTTGTGCCGGGGGATGATCATCAAAAAGCCTCCACAGGGATCCGGGCGATGATGCGGTTGTGGCTGCGTCCACCCCACCGTTTCCTGGACCTGCCTTTGGAATGAGGAGGGAGATGTCTAGGCTGGCATGTGCATACAGTGAGACAACGAATTTGACCGGATCTGTACTGTTGGAACTCAATCAGGAGTTGGGAGGGGTGCAAGTTGTAGCGCTCCAAAATCTTACGACTATAGACTATCTACGGTTAAAAGAACATATGGGATGCGAACAGATCCCAGAAATGGGTTGCTTGAATTTGTCTGATTTCTCTCAGACTGTTCAAGTACAGTTGGACCATGTCCATCATATCATAGACTAATTTTCACAAATGCCTAGGGTGCCTAAATGGTTTTCTTGGCTTCACTGGAGATGGCTGGTAATTATAGGTCTGCTTTGGTTATGTAACTGTACTCCTATTATGTCAATGTGTGTGTGCAATTTAATTAGTAGTTTAAAACCTATACATGCTTAAGGTACTCTACAAGAAGATATGGCAAAGAAATAATCAATCCTCCCATGTTTTCTTCCATATACTACCTCTATAGCTTTTCTTCTTCCTTCTTAATTACAACCTTTAAATAGAATTCGTGCCTCATATCGAGTTTACCAAGTATCATAATTCCTCCAGGTGGTAAAGATACCTCGAGACAAGTGCTGGGCATAGAAGCCACAGGGCATAAATCTGCAAAGAACTAAAAAGCTAACCTTCTCAAACAATATGGCTTCTCTCTCACTTAGCAACTTGACATTTCCCTGCATGGCCCCGGAAGATGACTGGTTAGCCAGAGACGGGTAAGATTCCTCAAGGGAGGAACAACCTAAGACAGGCACAGTCGCAGGGGGGCCATCAGGTGAGAAATTGGGGAACAACAGTGGTGAAGCTTAGAACCTCACCACCACCCCTGTGTTGAGAGAAAGCTTCTGCATCCATGGATGTTTTATTGCCCTTGTCTAGCTCGGATTAGCACATAGTCTACAGGCACACACCTGATCATCTACAATTGCTCTCTTACAACACTAAACTGTTTTCTACCTTTATCTTGCATCTACCTACCACTTCAGCAGTTTATTAAAAATAAAAATAATAATAATAATAAAGGGAGAAATGTGGGATCCACATATAAATCAAGTATAAAAATCAAACGAATATTCATATTTGACCTGATTGTTTATAGTTCATAATGCGTGATCAGAACTGAAAGTTTCTGTGATGACTACCCTTGTACTGTTCACCATGTAAGAACTTATTCATTATGTAAAAATTCGTTCACTATGTAAGAACTTGTTTGTTATGCTTCAGAAGATTGGAGACTGATGAGAACTAGGCTTGAGATGGATTAATGATTGTGCATTGAGCATTGACCCCCTATACAGAATTTTATTGTTGTTAACAACCATTTGATCAATAAATATGAGAGATGCTCTCTCAAAAAATAAAAAAGAAAAAGAAAAAAGAAAAAAAAAGAAAATGAGGGCATTTGGGGGCAAGGGCAAGGGAAGGTGTATAAATAAAACATGGAAATGTACTGACAATAGTTCAATGCTTGTACCTTCTGAGACAACAAATATTTAAATAAAGATATATTTTCCATAAAAAAGAGAGTTATAGAAATAATCTAAGTGAGAGATATATATATATACATATTAAATATATATATCATATAAATATATATCATAACACAATGTATTCCATCCCCAATATATTACATATACATAATATATCATATATTACAATATTAAGCATCCGTTATAGAAATTTATTTGTTAACATGGAAAGGTATTCATCCTGTATGTTAAAAGTTTTAAGAAGCAATAAAAAATAATGCATACTGTGTAATTTTACTATGTAGGTATAATAATAGATTTTTGTGGAAGTCTGAAAGGACAATGTAGTGGATACTATGGATGCCCCTTGCACATCTCGCCCTTTTACTGGACTAGTGCGTCCACGTCTTGGCTGCTACAAGCATAACCTGTGACAGCTCACCCCTACCCCCTCTCTCTGAGTAATTGTCCTTCACGGAATAGAACTGCCTTGCCCAGAGTTACAATCCCCTCCTTGGGGGCATCCCACCATCAGTGACTGGATTACAGAGTATATATAGCCTGGCCCCATTGCCCCAAGTCGTGACCAGCACTGGGGCGCAGTGCATGTCTGAGTTCCCCATGAGATCAGGAACCTGAGACTTGAGCTTTTTTCACGAACTTCCTCAGCTCCTTCCCCTGTCTTATCCTATTACTTCCCATGGCCTGCGTGAACTCGCTCAATTAATCATGCGCATCTGATTCCCTGCTAGCACAGTTGGCTTCTAGGGAACCAGACCTCACAGACACATAAAATAAAATGTTAAAAGCAGTTCTACAGGGACTGGGATTAAATACCACTTTTAGCTTATTTTCCATGCTTTTCTTTAATTAAAAGTATTATTTGTAGAGTAAAAAAATATAAATTATAAAAACTTTCAAAACATTAAGGTTTCTAAATTGTTTTTTATAGGCTCTTGTTTGGTAGAACCTGGATGTTAAGTTTAAAATATAGAAAAAAGAACATTTAAAGGAGAACACTTAACATTTTAATAAAATAATATGTATTTATTTAAATAATACCCAAATTATTAAGTATCCCTCAGGAAAAAAATTGAATATGTCTCCTTATGAATTTCCAAATTATTAAGAATAAATTATTTGTTTAATAATAAAGTATTTCCTGTCACTGGTTTAGGTCTTTTATTAGAACTAACTCTGGGATTTTTTTTAGATAAAATATAAATATTAAATAGGGTATCATTGATCCTTTCTTTTTCCTCCCTATGATTGCTTAAATAGGTGTATATTCACTTTCTGGATAGGCTTGAAAGGGCACATTATAATATCAATCAGGAAGGATTTCATTTGGCAGGGGGCACGTGTTCTGTATAGTCTTATCTAAATCATACAAGTCTTGGCAAAGAAAGGCTTGAAAAGGTGTGGAAATTTTTGGTGTTATCTATTTTGGTGTCATATCTGAAAGCCATTTGTTTTCAATACTACAGTTGACCCTTGAGCACTGTGGGGAGTTAGAGGCGACAACCTCTATGCAGTCAAAGATTCGTGCGTAACTTGGGCTCCTCACAAACTTAACCACTAATAGCCTACTGTTGCCTTACTGGTGAGATGGACATCAATTAACACATATTTTGTATGTTATATGTACTATATACTGTATTCTTACAATAAAGTAAGCTAGAGAAAAGAAGCGTTTTTTTCAAATTGTCACACATCTCCAAAATGTCTTACAATATATTTGGAAAAATTCCTCTTGAAGTGGATCTACGCTGTTCAAACCCACGTTGCTCAATGTATATATATTTTTAAATTCTATATATATATATACAGTATTTATTCCAGGAACTATACATGTTGCACTAGTTTTCACCTTATCCTCACAGCACCCTTCAACAAAATATTATTCATAAAGCTCAGAGAGATTAGCTTTCTTACGGAAGGTCTTATGCCTGCCGGTGACATAAGGGTCATACTCCACAGCCATAACCCTGTCCTACCCCTTTCTTCCCTTACAAGATTTAGTAGTCAGATTTGCTACTTTCTCCTACATTATATTTATACTTTTCTCCTCTCTGCCTAACAATGAAAACTGACGACAAACTTTTCCCTAAACAAAATGGCAAATTCTTATCTAAACTAACCAAAATTCAAATAACTAAAGGGGAAAGCTTAATAAAGGGTAACTTATTATTTTAAGGGCATCCCTCAGAGTTATAATGATAACTGAAATTATATTACATTTCTCTATAAAGAGAAAACTATGTTCTCCAAAGCACATAAAATTAGTTCCAGAATTAAAAATTCAGAAGTTAGATTTAAATGAATGCCATCAATTAATTTTTATAAAAGAACTAGAACCATTTTGAAAGAGTTCAATTGTCTTCAAAATGAAAATTAGATAAATAACTTCATTTTACTGAGAAAAATTATTATGATCTTAGAGACAGAACTAGCAGGCTTTTTAGCCTTCAATTAAAAATATCAATCCTCCAGTGTAGTCCCCAAATCATTCATCCACAAAGGAGCAGAACTCAAAGAAGATTTCACCTAAAGAGCAAAGGAGCAGTTGACAGAGATGCTTCCTTATTTGGAATTCCATTATTTTCGGTGACAATGAAATTTTTTTAAATGCCCTAACAATGACTGAATATTTAAGTTATTCAAAGCTCCAGGTATTGTCTTGAAAGTTGTACCCTACAATCTGATGGAACCTTAAAACAATGAACATATTTTCCATGTGTTTTGGCTTTCCTGGATTTCAGTGCAATCTCACAGCTGCTTGAAAAGTCTGTCTGTTCAATTCTTCATAAAGTGAACAAAGAATAAAAAGAACCTGTCCCTTTATTACTAGGCTGTTGGCCAGCTATCGAGAAAGACACTATGCAGGTTTTTCATCACTCAGTATGTGAGAATCTGACCAGTCATATAGGAAGACACAAAATTTCGACCTTTTGATGTTTTCATTGTCACGATTTCGCTCTGAAGTACATGCTAGAAAACAATACAGTATTTCTGTGTCCCTGGTTACCAACCCTGTTTTTCCACTACCAGGAAGCATTTGTCAGTGAGCTTTAAGCTAGTTTAAGGAACTAGAAATGCCTCTGACCTCTGGAAAATTTTATGATAGAGCTAACAGTGACCAACCCATTTGTTACCATCTTCTCAATGGCACAAATGTCATCTTCTAACTGAAACAAGACAAAACAGACCATTTTATGTACAGTATATATATAATATACTGTATATATAATATACTGTATATATAATATACTGTATATATACAGTATATATATACTGTATATATACTGTATATATAAATATATATATATATATATTTAAAGGCATGGAAGCATTTGCCAAAATGTGGTATCTGTAATAACAAGACACAGGTTAAAAAAGAAGCAAAACACACTTGCACGGTGCTGGTGTACCATTACATTCAGCCTACCCACACAAACGGGTCGCGGCAGTTTTCTCTTTAATTCAGGATTTATGGAAACATCTGAGATTATAAAATTAACCAAACAAAAACAGATGCTATAATTGTGAGGGGCCCAATTCTTGGCGGAATACCAGAGCTAAACATTAGTATATGGAGTGGAAACATCTTAAGTCCTTATGTATCAGTTTACAAGCTGATGGGAGGATTCCACATGAAAATGACTATCTTCAACAGCTTGGAGAAATGAAATTATGTTCACGTAAATGGCCCATTTTTCTCCCTTTCTAAATGAAGACAAGGGCTATTAAAATGATAATTTCCTCAAGTCTCTTAATTAATAATATAAAATATCCCACCTATATTTACAATGCCTAGTAAAGATGGAAGGAGAGGCATGTGTTATATATAGCTCCCAAATTGTGCTTTTATATTACTCTGGGGTGATACATAATCACTCCATCATCACCTAATTTGCATATTTATTTCAGAAGATCAATTTTGAGTAGGACTTGGAGTTTGATCAGAGGTAGCATCAGCCAAAAGGAAAAAGAACATCTTTACATTGAAAGAGAGGTAACTATTTAAAGGTAGTAGAAAATACTCTTCTAGTGGAGGCTACCCTTAGACATTGTAAAAGACGTGGAAATTATCCCTTGGACAAAGAGATGTAGAAAATGAAGCTTGCTGTCCCCCATTTAAGGGCTGGGTGTGGTTGTAACAACTGACTCCTTGTGGCTATGCTTTTGCCACAAATGTTTTTAAGGTAAAAATACAAAGGAAATTAGAGACTTAAAATCAGTTTAAAAATGTGTTAGGAATGAAAGGCCTATAGGGAGTCTAAGATGCTTTTTCTGTAAAGTCATGGATTTCTCTGAACTCCAGAACACACAGCAAAGGCTATGGTTCTCAGACTGGGTAAAAGGGCTTTGTAAACACATTCAGAAATGTCAGGATAATACCTCCCAGGGACCTTGGCCAAGATTTGTTTATTGGATTTACACGATTGAACCAATCATGATTAAATTGCCTTAGGGCAAAAGTTCAAAGGGATAACAATCAGAATGCATAAATAGTCAAGCAACAACTGGCATATATTAAAATAAATAAGATGTCAATGTAAAGAGATATGTCTTGCACTTCTCTACAGTTCTGCTTGTAGAAGGTCATTAGATAAAAATGGAGCAAATATGATGAACAAAGAATACCACAAACACAGGCCTTCCACGGAAACCTAATTTCTTCTTGAATTGTTTAGGGATGAAATGTGGTAACTGTTGACTGGAGCCCTTCACCTGACATACATTTCTACGAAGCTGAAGCAGTGTTTCCCACAGTGTATTCCAGAGAACATAAAACCCATGAAATGCTAGTTAAGTGTCAGCCAGCTGCTCTCCTGTCCTATCAAGGCAAATCGTCCAGGATATACAGATTTAAATCCGGTTTTCCAAACAGTCTGCTTTCTGAAAATCTAGGTTTCTGAAATGTACTTGACTTTACAATGCCTTTTCTGTGGCAAATCTTGCAGAAATGGTGCTCCCTTGGAATTGTTTGGGGAATCCAAATCTAAGTACATTAATGTACATCCTTTCCACTTAAAGGCATAGCTCCTTCATGCTCTTCTCTATCAAATGTTGACTTAACTCATGTTAAAATAAAGTGTTTGACAACAGTTTGAGTGTTTCCTTCCACAAATGTATTTGTATGCAAAAGACTAGAAACTCTGATGTGACATAATGTAGTTCTTATTCAGGTATCTTAGGCAAGCAAGAGGGAGCAATATTTAGAGGACTAATGAAGATATTTACAAGTTTCTTGAACCATACGCCATATGCCATAGATAAATAGTCATACCTGAAAGTATGAGGAGTTGGGAACCCAAACTAAGCAGTTTGAAATGGACGTAGATGTCTCTCAAGCACTTATTTCTCAGTTCCCTGTGTCTGAGTAACTACATGCGTCATTTAATAACAGGGTCACCACGAGGTGATAGCATCAATGTCATTCAATTGCTGACCCTAGATTAGGCATTTCCTACTGGAATGGCACCTGGCGCAAAGGCCACCCAGTTGGCCGAGGCTCTGTTGACAGTGGATGCTTTGAGATTTGTCTTGGCACCCAAGGGCACTATACTCTCCAGGCGATATTCACACAAGCTGTTAGCACCCCAAGTCCTTGAAGTAACCATTCCCCAAGGCATGGAGTAAGTCAGGACTCAAAAGCCCAGACAGATAGGGAGTGAGCCTCATGACTATTTCCCCATTACAGGGTTTGTTCATTGACTAAACAGTGACTGAGTCATGGTGTTCTAGGTACTGGAGAGATGGGATGGAGAATGAGACCAATAAGACCCAAACATTCATGGGACTTACACCATGGTTGGGGGAAGACAGTCAAGAAACAGACAAACAAGGACATAGTAAGCATTGCTTAAGTCCAACAAGGAAAATACAATCCAGTGACCTCAAATATAGTGATGGAGCTATCAGGCCAGTCTTCAAAGAGAGGACTCCAGTATCCAGACACACAAATGAAAAATATAAGGCAGGGTCCTAGAAGGAAGCTGAGGCAACTGCTGAGAAATTGAGACAAAGGCTGGAATTCAGGCAGGATCTCAGACATATGACCACTAGGGGGCGAGGGACTCAGAAGTCAGGCACAAGAAGGACTCTTAACAGAAGCGGGTAAGGAGGGTTGCACCATGACTGCTACCCTTTGATCATCATGCAGCATGTGATGAGTCTAATTGCAATTGAATAATTTAAAGGTCAACACTGGGGCAGCAAATGCCATTTAAAGAGCAAGCAGAGTGAGCCAACCAGAATTCCTTCTCCAAAGAGTTGCAGTTTTGAGTTTCTGCTCTAGTTTAGATCTGGGATCTGGGGAAAAGAGATCCCTGCTGTTTGGGAGATGAATGAAAAGCTGGAGCCAGAACTTGGCATTTTACAGTGTTTGGATCAAACAATTATATACTGAGGATTCAGACGCATAAGAGACATACCTCATTTGCTTCTGCTGATGGCAGCCAGACCTCAGCGGGATTTTCTAAGTGCAAATTCAGTCCTGGCTCTACGTATTTCATTCATTTCCTGGGCTGGCGTGGTAGTTAATTTTACATGTCAGCTTGACTGGGCTAAAGGATGCCCAGATTGCTGGTAAAACATTACTTCTGGGTATGTCTGTGAGTACACTTCTGGAAGGGATCAGCATTTGAGTCCGTAGACTGAGTAAGAACATCTCAGCCCTTACCACTGTGGGTGGGCACCATCCAGTCCACGGAGGACCAAGCACAACCAAAAGGTGTAGGGAGAACAAACTCATTTGCTCGGCTTCAGCTGAGACATCCGTGAGCCCTCCGACCTCACCGCTCCTGGTTCTTAGGCCTTTGGACTCAGGCGGCCACTGCACCCATGGCTCCCTGGCTCTCTGGCCTTTGGGCCCCCCTGGAACGAGAGCTCCCCTGCTTCTCCAGCCTGTGCAGGGCAGACTGTGGGCCTTCTCGGCTTCCCTGACTGCATGAGCCGATCCTCCTTACGAGTCTATTTCTGTATATTCATACATATCTTATTGCTCTGTTTCTCTGGAGAATCTAATACAGCTGGTATAAGAAATAGCAATTCCCTGCATCAGCTACGGAGAGAAGACCATATATGACAAGTTGACTGGGCAGAAATTTGACAAGACATGTATTTTCTTCTGATGCAAAAGCCATTGTCTTTCAATCTGGTTAAGTGAGAAGCTGATTTTGCATATGGCCCTAGACTTGGTACTGCCTGTGAAAAACAAATAGTTAAAAAGTGTTTTTTCTACTTAATAAAGGTTTCAGATAATTCTAAATTTCCTGTTAAGAGGTAATATTTATGGAGGCTCCATTTCTACAAATACATAAATGGAAAAAAATATCATATTAAATATTGACTTGGGGATATTATTTGAATACAAGAACTCAGACTAGAGATTGAGACAGGAAGATAAATTAACTTCTGAGGGATTCTATATTATAACCCCTTGGGCCCATCTGTAAATAGCTCAGAAAACAATAACAAAATTAAATGAAACAACTGATTAAACATGATTTAAAAATCGGTTTGTGGTCTGCCTTCACCCATCTTTACTTTAGAGTAAATTACAATGGGGAAAAAAATTCACACTCCATTTATTTCTCTGGTCATGTAACAAAATGTGATTCTAAGCACTTTGGGAGTCCTGCCTAAGAGATTGTTTTATGGGTCAGTTTTTTAAATCAATATCCTAAAATGAGAGAGAGAGAGAAAGAGAGAGAGGAAAGCAGGGAAGCAGATGGGCTAGTTGGGGTTAAATTATAGAATAAAATAGAAAACACATTTAAAATTCACTCGACCAAAAGTTTCATTGAGCTTAATGCTTTACACCAAGCATTCGTATTTTAGAACATCAGTATTCTTGGTATTCGCTCAAAGTTCATTTTCTATATTCAACAAGCAGTAAATGAAAGGCTTTACATTTGGTTACATTCTGTGAAACTCACCCCAGTTCTCACAAGGCCCTTTATATATGTTTTGTAGAGTATAAACCCTACAGTGTTAAACATACTTGGTGCTGGCAAAGGATGCCATGGGCAGCTTTAACCTCTACATAACTGCCACTAACAACCCCAAAACAGGGTTTATAAGCAAACAGAGTTTTAATACATCCCTTTGCCGTCTCTGCCAGTTTGCTGCCGTTAAGCCCCTCCCTGTAGAAATTCTAGACCCTCAGATGGATCCTTTGCTGACGAACAAAGGAAAGAAGATGAGTCTGGTTTTGGAAGAAAGGGCATGGATAGAACATGGGAAAACTCAGAGAGGAGATACGACTTGCTACTTAATGGCTCTGTTAGATTTTCACAAGCAGAGGCGAGGGCAGGTGGGAGAGCCTGCAGGAGAAAGGTCTGGGTGGACATTGGAAAGTAAGGGAAAAATCAAGAAGGATTGTTCGAGTAACAAGTAACACTGACTCCAAGTGTAACATCGACACCCTCCCGCCACCACCAGCCATCCCCTGGGAACCATTCACATCATACCTTGCCTGGAACTGTGTTCCAGGGACCCCCTGAAGCTTAGAGCACCTGGTCAGAATATAATGTTGATGCTCCCTCATGGATTTACACTTGAGAAAAGCAAAATAGGAGCTCTTTCTGAATTGAAAGTATCCAGCAAAGACTAAATGATGCTAACAGCCTCTCCAGCTTGTGTGTATTGGTGAATGCCTTTGACTTTGCTATTTTTCTTGGGGGACTATTCATGGAGACTTGTATATATATGTCTTTTTCTATTGCTTCATTTGTCTTTCTCCTTCTACTGTAATAGCCCTGTCTCCATTCCTACTTCCCCTGATATCAGAGAAATATCTTCCTGCTTCTGGGTCTGCAGCTTCCCTTCTGCACATCTCTCCATCTCTGTTAGTCCATCTTATTTAATTTCATGCCTCTACAGACCTTCCTTTATTCTGTCATACATCTTACTTTGAAAAATCGATTGTGCTTTTTAGGTCTTCTCCTCATCTGACTTGTCCACCTCTCTGACATCTCATTTTCTTTCACTTCTCTCCAATGCACCTCACTATGCCTTCAGTGGGACAGGGAGAGCTGATAAATTATAGAAAAAGCCAATCTCTCTACTACTAAAATGGTGTTCTACTGATCTAATTTGTCAATATATTGTTTAGTACCTCACAAAATCAGACATACACAATTGGTAGTAAAAACTGACCAAATTGGGAGATGTAAATTCTCACTGATTGCAGGTCCAAGAAGCGGAAATCCACATGCCAGACGGAGTACAGAAATACTGAAGGGGGCTGCACTTGCTCAAGGGCTTAAAATCCTATTGCTGACACCCCATCAAGGTGTTGGCTCCCAACTCCCCAGGTATACTTTGGAGGACCTAGCACTGTGATTGTAATAAGGAATGAAACCTTTAAATACTGCTCCCCAGGTGCTCATCCTCATAAGTGTCTACTGTATATTGAGTGTATATTAAACATTCACAAGGACGATCTAAACTGCATGTAACACAACCTAGCATGATACAGCACCTCCTACTGGAAGTGAGTATTTCTTGAACAGACATAGGTGTTTCGCACAGGAATTGCTAAGCACACAATTGCAATGGGCCTGCTGGGGGCCCCTTATTTATGACACATTCTTCTCAAGATGCAATGTGGGTCTTTGACATAAAAGCCTATTGGAGCTAGCTTTTTAAGATAATGAAGGTCTTTGCCCTAAAAAAAGGTATCAGTGAGGAGTTCTGAAATTTATGATCAAGAAAATGATCACCGTTGTAACTTTAAAATAGCTGAATTTCCTTTTTTTAAGGCTTTGACTACCCACACTGACCAGTTTCACATTTTTAAATGATTTGGTAAGCTACAGATCATTTAAAACATACGCTGACGTCCAACACAAAGGAACCTATTGTACAATGGCTTGTGAGCGCAAATCTAACAAGTGCGGACTGTAGCTCACCTCTACTCTTTGCTTTTCTCCCTATTGTTTCTTTTTTATTTCCTTTCCTCTTCCCACCATTTTTCACAGAGTTTCTTGATAAACTTTAACTACCCTGACATGATTTGTTTGTGACCCAAATTTATAATTCTCCGACCTTTCTTGGAAGACATTTCAGGGAACTGTGTGAAGCGATTGCTTGTTTCTCCTATAAAACATGTTAATAGTATCCTCTAACTCTGTATTTATACATGCTTTCCTGCCATCCATTATAACTAATCAATGACTTATCAGATTCAGAACGCTTGAAGCACGAGCTGTTTCCACTAAGTACATCCTTTGGAATGATATCATTCGGTCGGTCCTGAGGCAATCAAATTGCTGAAAACCAGGGAAGCCTTTACTATTCCCTCTCCCCCACCAGAAAAAAAAAGTAGGTAAGGAAAATAAGGAGTACTTTTGGGGATAGAAGAAAGGCAAAGTTATATAACAAACCATGCTTCCAAGTGCTTATTTTACTTACTTTAACTTCCCTGAGCTTCTAAATTCTTGAAGATTGGGAACACAGGAACAACTGAACTGTATTATTGAAAAGATTAAGTAAGTGCACTGTTCATTCATGACTCCTGCATACAGTAAAATCCTGTGGAGGGCAAAATTAGGCCTGTTATCTGATAATGATGCACATGCACAGATGGGAGAGATATATGTCTCTCTCTCACAGGATGATTTTTATACACCCTGACTTTTCCACTACTTGATTAAAAGACTAGACATTTCCCCTTGAGATGTGTTCCTCTGCCTAATGTGCTGTAATTGTAACAGAGCGCCTGGTACAGGAGCATGAACACTACCCTGTAATAAATTTGGGTCAGAGTTCAGCTTTCAGTCATCGGCCACGAGAGAGAGAGCACTTGTTAGTTCCTCTCTAGCTTTCAGCTGCATGTCCCCAGTTCTCCTGCTTAGTGATATTAATAGAGCTAAATATACGCAAATTGTCCATGTCCTAGGTCTTCCCTCCCACTGTCTAGTAATATGTCACATCTAGTAAACGTTTCTTGTCACAATAATGTGAATCGGAAGTATGGAAGTGTGAGTTGCCAAGACAAAGACCATCCCCATTTTTTTTAGGTCACTCATTTTATTACCCTATATTTCTCCACATCAATATTTTAAAAAATGTTTTGGTTCACATGAATTCTCTCATCTGTTTCCCTGGCGGGAAAAAGCAAATAGAGCTTAGCTTGGGTTTTCTAAAGTGCTGATTGTGACAGCTCAGCGGTCAGATGAACCGCATTGAATGTTTTTCTTCAGAGATACACTTTTCACTTGCTCCGTTACCCTTACGCTTTAGACCTTCTTATTTACAGATTGTGGGTCGCAGGAATTAACTTCTGTCACCTCTAAACACATTTCACAGGGTTGCTGGCCAGACTTAACCCTCTCCTGAAATCTGTATGACTTCCAGGTCATCTCTAGATTTTTCTACAAGCACATCCAGGTCACGCTCTCCCTGTCTCCCCACCATTAGGCACATACACAAAAAAACCAATATCCATTAATTCTCCACTTTTGCTCTGTAACATTCTTAAACATCATTATTTTAATAGAATTGAGGGAGGATTCAATGAAAGGAATGAAAGCAATAGAGCAGAAGTCAGAACCAGAAAAATCAGATTGAGTGGTTCCCTTTTAACTCCAGACCCATATTTAAAGCAGTGAATTCTATGCCTAGGCTTAAGTCAGACGGCTGAGATGTGCATTTTGCTTTTGAAGATTTTTGCTTTAGAACACTTTCGAAGCATTTAATAAGTGAGTTAGGACTATGTAAATCTTGCTAAAGCAAGTGAACATGGAGTGCATCACTGAAGAGGCAGCCTGTTAATGCTTGGAGAGAAGTAAGTGTGCTTATTCTACTCTTACATCAACACCAGAGTGAAGGAAGAATGCATACTTTACTTTGCCGTGTACTGATGAAAACTCTATACCTTTTAAAGAGAGAAAAGATTTTACCATAAGCAGACACCCCCACTTGCTAATTATTTACTCCTTTTACAATAACTTTTTTTTTACGAGGCATTACATGATTTCTTTAACGCTATGTATATGTTTTCCCAGCTGTGACCAGGTACAGAGGAATCCTCATGACTCAAAGATCTGTCATGTTACATGAAACCCCTCAAAACAAAGGGGGGTCAAAACAGCAAAGGACCACTTTGTCATCAAGAGTATGCACAGGAAAATGTCCTAAGGAGGTGGGTGTCCCATGACACCAGGACTCAAATGCCTGAGACATGGAAGTTTTGCATGGTTCCAGAGAACCAAGTTCCCAGTCCGATGGGCCATGACATCTTTCCACAGACAATATTCACAAATATGTGATAATTTTCTATAAGCCTACAACCACAGTTTTTGATAACTAACCATGGATTGTGCAGACAACAAACTTCTGACTGACAGGTGACATTGAAGAGGTCACTAAGCCTCCCTGGACCTCACATCCTTCCTCCGAATTATGGGACAATATCTACTCTTCAATGGCTGCTGAACGAAGCAAATGAGCTCATGTGACCAAAACACCAGGCACAGGGTACCACTAACAAACTCCAAGTCCCTACTATCCATCTTCCACTCTAAAATGCAAAAACCATGTCTCAATATATGGAGAAAATGCATTTTAAGAGTATTGGCAATGGACTTGGAGTTTTATCAAAATATAGCCTACATTCAACCCACTGTGGACTCTTAGAGTGCTTATTGCACCCAGTCTCATTGTGTTTTCTTTCCTTTTTTATCACCAAAAAGGTTGCCGGAGTTATTTATTTCCCTGCAGGAGCACCATGGATGTCTTTGTAAGTCCGATAGCACTATCTGACAAGTAATCAATGTTTGGCTGTAACCCGAGGGTCTCCAGACCTAGAGGACATCACTCAGCCCAGTATCACGGGGAAGGAGGCAAAGCCTATACAGAAACTATCATGTGATTTTGGCCCAGGACTCTCCATCATAGCATTTCCTGTGGGCTTAGATGTGAACCTCGGCA
Source organism: Manis javanica (assembly GCF_040802235.1). NCBI lineage: Eukaryota > Metazoa > Chordata > Mammalia > Pholidota > Manidae > Manis > Manis javanica. The sequence continues at coordinate 60,289,390 of NC_133169.1, read as the reverse complement.
TTATTTTGACAATGCATCATGTCACCCTTTGTACCTACACAGCTTTGCCTTCACAAACTGAAGGATAGCACAAGCCCAGATGAATGTTTCCTCACGTGTATCAGCAAAGGAACAGAAAAGCTATATGTCTTTACACTCTTCATTTTGCAGAGAGGTTAAAGTGACCTTTTAACAGACCCATGATAAAATTGGAATCTGAAAAGACGGTAGAGACCAGGTATAAAACAGTCTCCAACCTTGCTGACATAAATACTAATAGGATGGAATAATTTGAGTGGATAAAGGAAAAATAAATCAAATTTGCCCACACTTAAATATATAAAACTATGGTAGAGACACAGACCGTGACTAAAGGTGTGATTTATTTCTGACAAAGCCCAGTAAAATTGAAATACCTAATACCACATTCCAAACCACCTTCAGAGAAGCACATGTTCAGAAATGTTTTTCTTGCTTCCAAAATATGTTCTCCCTCTGTTGTCTGCTAACAGGGAAGCATAAAGCATATGGACTGATAAGAAAAATTCCCTACTATATCTTTTTGAACTGTTGGAAGAGTATATAATTTACATATAATAAAAGTCTCATGTAATAAATACATGATCTTTTAACTACCTGACCTTATATAATGCACTGCCAACAGAGATCTGCACTTAGCCAGAGATGTTTTTAAACTTGAATGTGACTTGGGCATAAATAAGTACTGCATAATGAGTTTTTAATACCTTGTCTATATAACCAAGGTAACTAAAAGTCTAGGCTGTTTCAGTGATGGCAGCTAGTTTTGTTATCATTTTGAGGGACTTGCAAAATCAGAGCCATGGGAGAAATGAGAATTGGGAAATACAATAAGACATCCCCACTGAGACCCAATAGTGCGGGAACAGTGGACAACTGGAGAAAGAAAGGCTAAGGGTGGCCCTGAGGTCACTGGAGATGCCTGAGAGATGGATAATTTTTACTCACCCCTTCAGGAATGATGGTTGCGCTTGCAAAGGTATCCTAGACAACAGCCTGAAGAATTTAAGATCTTGACCTGGGAGACAGAGGGTCTGTAAAGTGAGTTACCCTTGGAATGTTAACTTGATAAATTAGGTTCTGAATTCCTACTCTCATTGCTGCAACCCATGCCAGAGACGCAAGTCCACGGCACCTGGGTGCTGGCTCCAATCTGCTGACTTTTGTGACAGGGCCTGCATGCGTGATTCAAAACAAAGACTGTTCTTGGGGCAGCCAGGTTTTGGCAAACAATCTTGGTATTTTAAGTGATTTTTTAAATGTTTTAAAACTCTTTTACTCTCTGCACCCAAGAGGGCATTCTCAAGACTACGATGAGAAGGATCTCAGGCTGTGTAGTGAGTCTGGGTAATGTAAGAGGCAGCTGGAAGAGTCTTAAATTTAAAAATTCCAACATGGAATGTCTGGAAGAAAGTGCAGAAGTGGGAAAGTTAAATTTTTATTTGCATTTTGAAAAAGATGAAATCGAAATTTATAAAAGAACGTATGTAATCTCTGAACTTTGGGAGAAAATCAAAGAAGGTGATGATTTAGCAAAGAAGATGTAATTGTAGATGACTTACCTCAAGAAGCCCATCTACCATGATGCATTTAAACAGAAAGCATTTATTACACACTTACTATAAACATTTATTGAGCATCTAACATTACACCTGAAGCAAAACTACATAATGTTACTCTTGTGAGAAACAGTTCGATCACAAATCGATGACTGCATTCAAGAGTTTCTCCCTGCTGGCTCATATTTGAATTCATTTTTGGTCTTCTCTGTCCAGCACCTTAATATGTTTCATGTCCTCCCTAAGGCAGTCACACAGGCCTCTCCCTGTGCACTTCAGTTCAGCCGCGCTGAAAATGCACTGACCTGTTTAAGGTGATCCCAGAGGTTCACAAAACAAATCGTACACATGCCAGATAGCCTCTATTTTAATCAACCATGCCAAATATACCTTTCAAATTCAGTAAAAATCAATGCTACAGTCCCAAGTTACATAGCATTAGACAGAGACAGAAGATGGTACTTTATTATAGGAATACCTCCCATAAGAGTGATCCTATTTCACATCTGTTCCCTACTATGTCCTTCTTCCAAATGCAGAACAAAATAAGGTCAGGGATTCCAGACAAATGATTTCTGCATTAGCTGTCCAGTTAGAAGAGGGTGTGTAGGTCATCAGCCTGAATACTAGCATTACCTGGGCAACTTTGCAAAAGCACATATGCCCAGATACCGATACCTTCTCTGGTGACCTGGACTCAATAGGTTTAGGGATGATGGCAGGATATCTGACTTTTGCTGGTCTCTAGTACTAGGCAAGAGAATTACTGAGCTGGGAGAATCCTTATTTTCCATTCAACTCCTCTTTCATAGTTCCCTGCTGTGTGTGGGCAGATATCAGAGTCACCCAGACAGAAGAGCTTTGATGGAGGGTGGCAAGAAGGACAGTGAAGAAAGTGGCACACAAACATGGAGCCTGGCCCAGAGCAGCAGGGGCTCCCATGGGACTCTACATTAGGGTCCCTGGCTTTCCAGAGGGGTTAAAGGAAGTCACCAGCTACCCTGGGTGGGGTTAGGAGACACATGAAAATGAATGGGTCTAGAGGTAGAGGCGTCATCTACAGATTAATTCCAGACACACAGCCTTTTTGTTAAGTGTCTGTGTTGACCATCAAACACTGAAATGAGAGCAGAGTGAGGTTAAAGTGTGTGACATGCTGGCCACAAACTGAATCAGTTCTGAGAAACTATAATTCCGATTTGAACTTTAAGAACACTTCAGGCTCTTACAGAAAAGACCAGGGACTCTGGAAGCTTCTCTATAATTGCCCATGTTCTTTATTCCATTGCTGATTCCAGCAAGGACCACACACGTTCTGTATCATATACATATGCACAGAGAATGTGCCCCCATCTTATAGTGACAAAACCGATATCCGGAAGCATCTGTTCCCCACCAGCACCCATCAACTTAATGGCAGCGTCAGCAATGGGGACACTGACATCCTGTTCTACCCACTGTGACCCAGGGCCGACTTCTGCATTATGAACACATCAGGGACACAATAGTTTTAGAGCCCATGAAAATGCTTTAATTTCTTAAACAACAAAAAAAAGAAATTTTAGCTCAAAGAAAGTGATCAGGCTATCTTTTTACCAATAGGACTATGAAATATAATTTTTAATGTTTTTAATGGGGGAAGGGGCTCACAGAGGCAAAAGCGCTTATGGTATGGGAAGGTCATACAACAGACCAGGCCTGGTTGTCCTGGACCATGGCCAGCTACATAATTTGCAGGGTGCTTATGCGGACTAAAAATGCAGGGCCCTGTACAAAAGCTCAAAATATTATGGATTTCAAGGAGCTAGCATCACAGCATTAGCCAAGCACAGGGTCCTTGGAACATAGCACCTGAGCTTGTTAGCGGGCTGAGGGCATCATTATATTGTTCGGAACTAGTGTTTCATGATGTAAGACCAGCATCCTCACCTCTGTTTTTAGCCTTTCTTTCTGTATTTCCAACCCCTTTCCTCCTCCACACACCTCCTTCAACCAGAGCCAGCCAGTAAGAAGGCAAGGGTGCTGAATGAAGCTACGGCTCTTCTGGCCTTAGGTTGAGAAATTTCATTCCTTTCATGACTATCATTACTTGGATGATACTTTAAGTTTCACTCTATGATAGGGCGGAGGATCTTTTTTCCTATTCACCCACAAATATAACATTTAGTGACCTTGAAATATGAGCTTTAAAGACACCATACCTTATCTTAGCCCATGTCACTGTCACCAGGTAAGCACGTCCCCCCCACACCCCCTTAGTATTGCTTTGAAGCATACTATGGTGGGTAAAGGAATCTCTGCTGTTAAACCTACCTCAACACAAAGCCAGCATTATTTATTTATGATGTTACATGAATCATCTGCACTTTCCCTGATAAGCCCCAGGTTGTGTGTCTTTCATTTCAGCTGACATTTTGCTGCCATTTGCCAGGCTAAGTAACTACTGTGCAATCACTCTGGGCTGATGCATGGTCATTGTTTTGCACAAAATGGATTTTTAAGTCAGCTGAAAGGCTTTCTGAAGAATATAATTTGACAAAGTAAATTTTTGCCCGTATAAGAGAAATCAGCCAGGGCTGCACCAAATGTATTTTTTAAGATAGCTAAAAGGATTTCTGCAGAGAGTTTGACAAAGTATTTTACCTCTGTGCACAAAGCAAAAATTGATTAGTTTTGAACAGAAAGGATTTCTCAGGGTGCTGAAAGGCTTTTCTCTGGAATTAAATATATTCTTCGGCTTGCAGGATAAGACATTTGAAAGTAGTGTCTTTGAAAAGACAAATAGTTGTCAGTGACATTTTTTTCAGGAACAAGTTAAAAGAATCTACTTAAATGCCATTTTCCACCATCAAAACCTGATTTGGCTCCAGGTGCTTCAGTGCTCAGAGAAAGATGCCTTAGGACCCACAAGAACATGACCTATTTTCTGGTGTATGGAGCTTATTGCCCAATTCACTTGCCTGCTAAATCCTGTTCCTAAATTGATAAAATCACTGAGTAGACATTTCACTAAGCATTTTTCCCCCTTCAGTTTAATAGAAGACAAGACATCTGAACAAACTGGAAGGCACGAGTTCTAACTTAAACTTGTTTAGCTTTGGAGAAATTCTGCTGATATTTTTCCTGGTATCCAACAGTGCTTCTCTTTGAGGAGAGGAGGTGATTAAGAAACATGCAACTTACACAAAAACTGATTCAATTTTTTCCAAAGGCATCAGTCTGCTGCCATGAAAAGTTTTAAAACTGGAAGATGAACACAATGACCCGCTTGCCCTGCGTGCTAAGAGATTTGCACACAAGTGGCTCTGCAGAGTGGCCCTGACACCAATTAAATTTTTGAGTACTGACCATTTATTAAATGCAAAAAAAAATGTGTTTCAGAGTACACATAAAGGTAATAGTTTGCCACAACTGTATTTTTTTGGTTTGTGTCTTAAATCTTTTTCGGTGCTATTATAACTCACTGGTGCAAATTTGGAATTTCTTTTTCCAGCTCAGCCTGTAGTCTCTGCCTAACATCATGAGAGGGCAGAGTCAAACATCCCTGCCCCTCTCTCTCTGGCTTTGCCATTAAACATAAAACCAAAATCTAAATGTCTTCATTAAGAATAAACTGCTGAAGCTTTAGAAATCATGTATGTTATGATGTATTTTACATCCAGAAGCTAAGGGCTGCTTGCTTTTTAACAGCTTCATTATTTAACAAGGCTGTGTTTAGATGTATGAAACTCTCTGATTTGTTTATATTAATTGACATAGAAGATTGCAATATGTAATCTTATTTTTGTCCTCTTTTCTTGTCTGAAATCAAGGTAATTTAAGGTAAACAAAATCCTCTTATCCACAACAGGTTCCTACTTGTAGTGCTTTTTTTTGTTTTTGTGTGTTTTTAAAGCACTGGTATTTAAAGAATATGAGAATCAGTGGGTCAGTTTCTTTTCATTTTAGTATTCACCACCCGGAGGAACCAACACTCACCCACATGCTCTCTTACTAACCATCCTCACGGCACTCCCTCTCTAAACCATGTGAACGAACTGCAAAAACAATTCCTTGATTGACCAAATTCACTTACTATCAGAACAAAACAAACATTACAAACCTACAGGACTCTGATGATAACCTATTTTTACAAAGATAGCAACATAACATACCACTGCATGCCCTGGCCAATGCCACCCCAGTCTTCTCCACCTACCAATGCATGCAAGTTTACAAGATCATGTCACAGTCCGTGGCTAATCTCAGTAAGACCAATCATGGGGACGTCGGATGCAAGGGGCTCCAGATGGATGAATCACCAGGAGGGTAGCTAGTGGCCTATATTTCTTGGGTGTGTGCAGATACTTCACCTGCAGACAACACCTGAACAGTGAGGAGGCACAGCAGGAATAACCAGTTTCCTGAACCCCCTGAGAAGGGTTGGGGTCAGCGTCTTATAAAGCAATACCAACAGTGAGGCTCAAAGGTATTTGACGCTGTAGGGATTGTGAGAGTTGATAAGACTAACCCTTCAAATTGAACAGGCAGAAAAGTGGCATGTATCTTTAAATGCTTCAGAAACTGCACAACTTCACAGCAACATGAAAGCAAGATGAGCTCATAAGAGCCAGTAAGGAGCTGAACACTGATAGAGACATAGGAAAATATAACTGTCCATGAGGGACTACTTCATGATGACAAATCATAGCATTTTCTTGGGAAATGGGAGAATATAAAGCTTCTGCATTGATGAGGAATAAATAGTCATGGAAATGCTAGATCATAACCATTGCTCACTCAGAAGCTGCAGTTAATGTGGAGAAAATCACAGTGTGGAAGCCAGGACTTTCTCCACTCAAATTCACAACCAGAAACTCCTTGAAAAGCTGCAGTTACTTTTAGAGGTGCTATGAGGTAGTTTCTCCAATATACTGGTTGCATGATTCTTAAGGCGATGGGATACCCTAGTGAGTGTGCTTTGGCATCTTCTGAAAAAGTGATATTAACTCATGTTTGCTCAAATGAAATAGCCTTGACATCTCTATACACCTAGGACAAAGAAGAAGGAAATCCCAAAGATGACTGGTGGCGAATCTTCTGCTAAGTCATCAAAATATGGGCTAGCATCAGAGTTAGCCTGATTGCAGAAAAAAATAAGTAGATACTTCCTGTACCTGAGTATGGTACTTGCAAATTCATACCCATTATACTTAGATCATTATGTGCCAGGCACTTATTGGGCCCCATGAAGAAAACACCAACACTCTGAGAAGTAACTTATGGCTGGGCTTCAACCCCAGTTCTGTCTGAAGTCAATACCTCTGCTCCTAATTTCAACACTATAATACACAAGTCCATTGCTGGCACCCATTAGCTATACATCCATACAGCTCTTTATTCCTTCTCTAGTATATGCAAACCTCAGTTTACACATCTAGGAAGTGGTAACAGGAATGCCTGCCACATGGGACGGTGACTCTGCGGCTCAAATGAGAAAAGACATGTAAATACTTAGCACAGTACCTGGCACACTGGAATGGTGCCCACTTTTGCATCTCCTCAATTATGCTTTCACGCCAAGCCAGGGTTTCCTGATGAGGGTCTGTGGATGAGCTTCAGGGTGACAGAACCCCTGGAGTTGAAAGCGTTAAGTTGTGTAAATGCACAAATGGTCATGTTTATAGCAGGGCAGCAGATTAAACAGCCGGGGCTTGGAGGATGGGGAGCTGACTGAGAAAAGAAGAACTCTCCTCCAGGGAAGTGTGTGCTGAGGTTTCATGGAGAGGAGAAGGCATCTATCCTTCAGGGAGCTGAGACAGTTTAAGAGATGCATACATCACTTTAAAACTTTGTAACACCAAAAAAAAAAAAAGACCCTACCAGAGTACCCATTATTCAACTTCTCCAATTGCTAACCAGGCTACTTCAGTTAAAAATTAAAGAAAAATCACCTTCAAATTTGATTGTTCAAATTTCCTTGATATGATATTAAGGCTCAATTGGTTAGATTCAGATTGCCCAGTAAGCTTCATTTTCTCAATGCTCTCTAAAAGGCCATTCTATATAAAACTTCAGTTTTGAAAAGAGGGTCAAAAATGTTTCAGGGAAAGTTTCAAGTCATGTATGAAAAACCTCCCATGATTTTTTAAAATTCTAAGAATATTAATAAGATGGAGCTATTGGCACCTTAGCTGATTTTTATTCGGAAGTTGCAAAACAGTCATCTACTTTATTTTTCTTCCACACTGTGCTTTTAATATCTGGAAATGGCACAGAAAAATTCAGCTTTTCTTCTTCCCTTGAACATCTGCTGACATGCCAACACTCACTCCAGATCATCAAGTGGCAAAAACTCGCTTGATCTGGGGACAGCTGCTCCACTAATGTGCATTTGCTCCAATACACCACAGTCCCCACCATTCTCTTATGTATAACTTACGACTCTTATGCTTGCTTACTCATTTATACTGCCTACATGTGAGTTTGTGACCCGTGATACAGAAACTGAGGAGTACAAAAACAGCCGTGTTGTTCAAATGTTGGAATTTGGTTCAACTACGTACCAACAGTGCATTATGAACTGAACTCAGTCATAAACTGCAATTTAGGTGGTGCTCTGTAGAGGTGATTTAGCATTACCCACTTCAAATCTTGTTAGATCGACAGGCCAGGAAATAAGGAGCAGTATCTACACAGCAGTAGCAAAAGGGATTAGTGAAGTATTGACAAATGAATTGGTTTTTCCTAGGGTCCCACATGTTTGTCTAACACAAATGTGGATGGTCATTAGCTAAAACACATCAGATGGTAGAAGATAAATCTTGGGCTGAAATTTTATTCTGATAGTGCTGAGCACTAAATGAATATTTTCTTCTCAGTTCATTTATTTACTGAACATCCTTAGGTAAGAGATATTGGGGAGAGAGTAGGAAGTGCAAGGTAAGTAAGACATGGTTTCTGCCCCCATGGAGCTTGCATATTAGGGGAGAAAACTGAGAAGAAAACAATGAAATGTAATTTGGAGCAGGTGAATGCAATGTGGCTGACTTGGAGGAAAGACAGACGGGGTAGAGAAGAAAGACTGGATATTGAAGCTGGATGCAGGAAGGGCAATGAGGTGAGGTAATCCCATGAGAATACTCCAGAGAAGGAACTCAGAGAGGCTGAACTAGACTAGAAGCAGGCATTAGGAAAGGAGAGAAGTCTTAATGTATTTAATAATAGATAGGCAAGAGTTCATTATTCCAAAGCAAGGCCAGTTCACCCAAGTTCCCATAGGGGAACCCTCGTCAGATTTGAATGGAGGTGGTAAAAGAGTGGTCCTTTATATCCGTTTAGACCTGATCATACCCCCAGTTAGTATATTCACTCTCCAGTTGACCACAGATCCCACCATTCCCTAATGTCCAACACCAATCTGCTTCACTCACCATCTACACTTAAAATAACAATATTTATTCTAAAATTTATATTTAAAATGAATTATTTAATCTTTTTTTTGTACTCCTTTGTCAAGGCCCATAGTCAATCACTCTGTTTCAGCCTGACTGTCATTCTCTATGAGGCTTCCTGGGCATTCACATTCCCTCATCCTGATTTTCTGTTCTTCCTCTGTGTTTTAAAAGTAATTTTGTCTGTTTTCTGGCATTGAATACACTGTAGTGCAGTTGCTTACTTAAATGGCTCTCATACCAGCTCATGTTCACGTATTCGACATACAGGAATGTAGTGAACTGAAGGATGCCTTCCCCACTCCTGCCCCCGAGAAATGTAGGTCTACCCAGGGTCTTGGAAGATGTAATCAAGGATATCTGGATGAGATCATCCTGGATTATTCAAGCAGGCACTAAAGGCAATGATGTGTCCTTATAAGAGAAAGAGAGCAAGAAAAGACACACAGGAGAAGGCCACGGGAAGACAGAGAGACTGGAGTGCCAACAGCCACTAGAAGCTGGAGGAAGCAAAGAAGCGCTTCGGAGGAGTGTGGCCCTGCCCACATCTTCATTTCTCAACTCTGGCCTCCAGACCTGTAAGAGTATAAATTTCTGTTTGTTGTAAACCACTCAGTTTGTGGCTTTTTGTTATGGCAGCCCCAGGAAACAAATACAAGGTGGTATTTAATATATATTCAATTAAATACGGTTATTCATTAGATTAATAAGTAATTCAGGGCTAGGTTTCTCCTCAGCCCAGTGATTATAAGCCAAGAGAAGAAATTATCAGCTCCTTAAAAATAAGGGTGGTAAAACCTAATGTCATAATCAGATAAACATGGGACTTCTCTGCAGCGATTAAACACCAAAATATCTCTACTTCCTCCAAGACCTGAGAGAGGTATGGAAATGGAAAACTAAGTAATAGTGAAGGAAAGATTCCTAAATTGGCTCTCCCAGTTCCTAGGATCACTACAATGGCTGGTGTCCAAACTGGCAGCTCCCTCCAGTCCCAACTGGAGGCCAGGGAAGGCTCTCTCTACTTGCTTTTATCTAAGAAAAGCCATGTCTGCAGAAACCTTAATCACAGATTTTGTAACATCTTTTTGTTCTCTGGGAAGGACAGCCATTCTCCCACCAGCACTCTGATAATATGAGCTTACTACTGGACTTAATATTTAGCTTCCAAACACATTTTTCACAAACATGTCACTTAGAAAAGTATGGAACTGCTTGTACATTGTTAAGGGAAAGGGGAAAAAGTAAACTAAAACTAGTGTACTTAGCTCAGTATCACTTAAGAAAAAGTTTAAAACAGAGATTAGATTGATAGTAGTGAGGACTGGAGGACAAAGGAACTGAAATAGTAAGTGAATGTTTCCAGGTAGTGAGATTGCTGATTATGTTTTTTTGTACTGTTCTGGTTTTTGTATTTGAACCAACCATATTTTCTCTATTAGATAAGAAACAAGAAATATGTTAAAATAAGTAAAAATGTAATGACACACAAAGTAAAGGATATAATATAACACCTAGAGTATTCAGAAGCTAAGATGAGCATTGATCTAGGAGATTAATATTTGCAGACCAGTTTCTCAGATTATGAATACACATATTTATTATAGTGTATAATACAAGATCAGTTCCAGGAGGGAGTGGAGAAACAATATAAAGCTGATTTAGAAGTTCAAGTTGTGAAGTAAACAGACCTGAGTTGGAATTCCAGTCCTTTGATAGCCATGTTACGATGGAAAAATTTCCTAACCATATAAATTTTTAAAAATAGTGTACCAAAATCACTTGGAATAATATCTGATAGATAATAAGATTCAAATATCAATAATCTGTCAATTATCAACATATGGGTTTTAGTTAAATTCTCGTGAAAATTAATTTCCAATTGATTCAAAAAGATATACTCACCCCTAGGTTTATTGCCACATTATGTACGATAGCCAAGATATGGAAGCAACCTAAGACTCCATCAATAGATGAATGGATAAAGATGTGGTAGATACACACAATGGAATATTATTCAGCCATCAAAAAAGAAAGCCTGCTATATGCAACAACATGGATGTACCTGTGGTATTATGCTAAGTGAAATTATCCAGCCAGAGAAAGACAAATACCATATGATTTCACTTTTTTGTGGATTATAAAAACAAGGCAAAATAAACAAAATAGCAATAGACTCACAGACACTGAGAAGTGACTGGTGGTTACTATGGGGGAGGGGTTGGAGTAGGTAGGAAGGCTGAGGGGGTAAAGCAGCACAAAAATTCTCATTCATAATGTAAGTTGGTCACAGGGATAGTAGCAGAGCATGGAGAATATAGCCAATGATTCTGTAATATCTTCCTATGTTGACAGACAGTAACCTCACTAGAGGGGTGAGGATTTAACAATAAGGGTAACTGTTGAACCACTGTGTGGTATATTTAAAACCAATATAAGATTATATATCAATAAAAAAAAATAATAAAATAATTTCCAATTGATATTCTTTCATAGAATTATTAATTACTTCATATTAAGTTAAGCAGCACAAAATTAGGAAGGTAAGCAAACTAAAGTTAAATATTACCCTATTATTTCAGGGTCATTTGTGCTGTAACTAACTTATTTCCTTACCCTAGTCCATAAGAGTAGATATTTTCCAACTGGCCATGTCATTAAATAATATTATAACCAAATAAGCAACTTTCTTATTTGTGAGAAGGAGGCCTCTGGTTAGGTCTTTTATAATATTTGGCAAGAATTAGATTTTTTTTCAGGTGTGATGTCCATAAGATTGTTCAGTAGGAAGGAAGTTTTGAGGCTTTTTAATGTAATCCATTAACAACTTTACAAAGGAGAAAATGAGGCCTAATTTAGTTAACTGGTGTCCCAGGACCCACCCAGCAAGAAAATAGCCGGAAGTCAGGACCAGCATTTCCTTGACCAGGCAAGTCTTCCCATTCTGTTTATCTCTGGCATAGAGGCAAGCGGTGAATCCATTCTGCTACCATAATACTGATGGAGGTCGGAGCAGTCAAAGCAGCCCCCAGGGGACAATTAATGCTCAGACAAGGAAGCTCATTATACAAAGTCAACCAACATTCAGATGATTAATTGGTGAGCAAGTAAATGTTGAATCCATGAGAGAATTGGGTGAGTTTTTTATGCTTGACTTGATATTACTTGACAAGATTGAGATTAAATTACTATACACTTAATGATACCACTTGTTTTATTTTCATAGCACTGACAGATACATCTTCCTTAATCACTCATGACATCTCTCTTTTCCTACACCTATTCAGGACATGTTTTCCTATGGGATTTTAAAGATATGTGAAATATGAATTACCCTGCAGCAATGGTAGGACGGATGTTAACACTATGAAAATATATTTATTCATCTTCCCAGTTTTCATCAAAATTTTTCTTCACATAGTCAAATATCAAACTCTGAAGAAAAATGTGAAAAAATAATGAGACTTCATTAAGGAATTGTGGCTTTCTAACTAAATGTAGATAAGAGGATACTGGGAAGAATTTTTCCTATTGCCTCAAAACCCGTGCCCTGAAACCAGAGCTGAGGTCAAGAAAGCATTAACACCCAATTTTTAAAGAAAAGACTCTAAAACAGCAGCTGGACAATTTTTCTGAGACTTACAAAAAAGACAGTAAAGTTAGTGTTAGTTCTCACAGCTGCTACCCTAATCCTACACCTCATCCTTCTTCCTCATCATAAACTGGGTACAGAATGGCAAGAAAATAGCCAGAGTCTTCAGGGAAAGGGGTTGATGGTAATATCTCACTTGGCTCTTCCCTCCAAAAGTGAAGTGTTAGGGCAGGAAATGGGTGTAGCTCAAAAAAACTCACTCACAGAGGTCAAAGATACCAACGAGAAAGGAAAACCAGCATCTTAATCTCAGGGGAATCCTTGAGAAAATACAAAACCTGCAGACTCACCCATGTCCTGAGAAACAAGTAGTGAAGAAATTCATGAAGCACCTGACAGACATCCCTGATATTTGGGGAGAGGAGGTGCATCTACAGACAGAGACACAAATTTGCTTCTCTCTTGAATATAATTTAAAGACAGTATGTTTGCCAAAGCAGTCTGAGGCAGAGTTTGACCAGAGACCATATTACCATGTGCCTAAGAAGAAACTGATGGACAAGACCACCACGCTAGGGCCCTGCAGCTCTTAGAGGATGCCTAAATGACCTCATAGATTCTGGAAAGGTTAGTGTGCTCAATGGGTTTAACAAATGCATAGTACTCATCATTATAGTATCACACAGAATAGTTTCTCTGCCCTAAAAGTTCCCTGTGCTCCACTCTTACATATGTAAGATGCCTCTTACATATGTATTTTCTTTGGAATAGTAATTGCCTTAATCAAGATTTTCATACCCTATCTTCTCCATATTGGTGAATAATAACTCTGTGTAAGAATCTCCTGGGCATTGGTAGTTGATGAATAAGTGGTGCTTTGTTATTATTTTCATAACTGTTTATTCCATTTTCTTGCTATAATGTTCTTGCTCCTGGGGTATTCCAGTCTGCATGAATAGGGTCCCCCAATATTAACATATCCAAGGTAATAAAACCAGAAAGGGTTTCTGCACCTTTTCACTGGGGCATTTACTTATAACTCTAATGCAATCTATCCTGGGAAGAAGTTGATATTATCACCATTTTACAAATGAAAAAAAGAGAATAAACATGCTGAGTATAAAAGGCTATACATTCAACTAGTGGAAAAACTAAAATTAAGTAAATGTAAGTGTCTCTTGCTTAATACAAGTACTTCATGCATAGGAAAAACAAAAAGACTTTTAAAAAATGCCAGTTAGGAGTCTGTTTCCTTTTATTTTAAATGGAAAAAAATTATAATCCATGATACCTTAATACAAAACCCCCTACTGATTTCCTAAAAGGCAACTAAAATACAGCCAACTGCCTATATACATAAGTAACAAATTACCATGTTAGGGTATAACATACTTAAAACATTGCTTCCTGATCCCCAGAAAATCAGTGTTGTTAACCAAGAATTGATATGCAGTAATTCGACATGCTTTCTATGTGCTCTACATAAGATTGTGATGTCCTAATAACGGGATTTTGAATATAATTTGAGACCATTTCAGTATATCATTTAGTTAAAAACATTGCACTAACTTTTAGGTTCATAAACATATATATTTTCAAAACATGGGCTGAAAATATTTTGTTAAGAAATACACAGTTGGGTGAAGTTTGGGTATTAAAAGTAATGAGGCAATATACCAGGAAATAGGCCAGGAAACATGCTTCAAGGTTTGCCTGAATGTTCCTTTAAAGCCAAATCCAAACCAGCTACAAGAAAAGGGGCAAGCTAAAGGTGAACTATTTGGAGCCATTACGAATGGCAGGACAGTTGAAAATATTCATATGTTGCAATTCCAAGTAAAATGGAATTCTAAGGGAACATATCCTGTGTGCCTACAATTTTTAGGAACACATCTACCAAGTATGAAAAAGTACATTTATTTTCAAGGTCTTTAAGGAAAGTAGAATGATCAGCTTCTCTCCCTCTAGGTACTATTAGTCCAGAGAAGTTAAAAAAGACTAGGCAACTTGTTTCAGAGCTGGGATGAGAAGGAGGGTCAATGACTTTCTTGGACCTGGTCATGGTATTGTGGCTATATAGGGGACTATTCTTTTACTTTAATAATGAAATATTTAGGGATGAACTGTCATGATATCTGCAATGTACAAACTGCTCATTGTCATATACATACAGACATATACACACATATATACATATACACATACACATACACATATATATAATGGAGACAGTGACACACATATATGTATACATATATAAATAGAGAGAGAGAAGGTAAATGTGGCAAAATAACTGCTAAAGTTATATAAAGAGTTTATGAGTTGCCTATGTATTATTCTTTCAGCTTTTGATCAGGTTTCAACATTTTCAAGGTAAGAAATTGGAAAAATATTTGTAGGTGACAATGCAGTTGAAACTAATGACAAAGAATTAATACTTTTCTTTACTAATATTGTACTACTTTACTACAAATACAAGGCATATTAATTGTAAAAAATATGAAACACAAAGAATAGAAATAACTAGAAAATAATCATTTATCTCAAATATACTCTATCCAAACAGACTCTGTCTCAGTATTTTGGCCATAACATTCCAGATATTTAAAGAAGACACATCTTACCAACAGTGAGATTTTACTCTTAGAGGCTTTTATTTTCTATTATTGACAACATACTCCATAAAAATAAAACATCCTTCTACATAATTTTAATGGCTCAATAGATTCTGTTATAAGGACATGTTATAATTGGGTTAATGAAAACACTTAGAGGACATTTAGTCTGTCACCTGTCTTCTACTATAAACAACCTACAGGGAGCAATAAATATAATGATACATAATACATTTCTGCTTTTGTAGTGCTTTTTTCTTAAAAATACTCCAACAATTAATTACCAGTAAATTTTGCTATATTGCTTCTCAAAACATTTGTACTTTTATAGTAACAATTACCAACAAGGTTATAGGAATTAATTTTTCCAGTCTTTTTTCGTCTTTACCAATTGAAAGGTATAAAATGTGAACATTTTTTACTTTGCATTTCTTGATTAACAGTGAGCCTGATCATTCTTTTCACAAGCCAGCTGAACAGCTTTTCTAGAAATTTGCCTTTTTGAAAAAAAATTCAGCCCATTTTACCTTTAAGGCATTCATCTTTTTCTTATTAGTTTGTGGGATCTTGTTGCATATTAAGAATATCAACACTTTTTCTAGGACATCTATTGCAAATATTCACCCATGTTATTTTAGAAAAGAATTGATAGTTTTAAGTAATTTTAAAAAGAAAGTTTTTAATTTATACCTAGTTTATTCCAATAGCTTTCTTTTACAGCTTTTTTCCCTGGGTTCAAATTAGACCTCCCTTACCTCTCAAGATTATATTAATATTTACCTATATTTTCCTACAAATTTTTTTTCACATTTTAAATTTTAATCTAATAGAAAATGATTTGGTATTCAGTTTTGAAGATATTGACTGATTGGTTGATTTCCAAATGATTACTGAATTACCTAGCACATTTCAATGAAAAATCCTCTTTGCCTGCAATTTATTTGAGGTGTCCTTACCCCAATTATTGTTTACTACAGTTTCACACATATTTAGGTCTGTTTCTGAATTTTTATTCTGTTCCATTCATCTATTTCTTTCACCAGAATCACCCTCTTTTAATTACTGTGTCCTTATGACTTAGCTATTCAGGTTTTCAACCATCCTTTGGACAATTTTGGCGATTCATATTTTCTCAGGAAATCATTCATTTATTTCAGGAATTTTAAGTTTATTATCCATTGAATCATAATCACAACATTTCCTCTATGTCTATGGTTTTCCTTATATTACAAATTTCTTTCCCTCTCTCCTGTTAATTAGCCTGGGCAACAGTTTGGGTCCATTATTATGGTTTTCAAAGTTCTTAGATTTACTTCTTAAAGTCTTCCTTTTTCCTCTTTTCTAATTAATTACTTTAATTTGTCAAAGTATTTCAGTTTACTATTTACTATCACTATTTCTCTTACCTTTATTGATTCCTGACTGATTGTTCTCGGCTTTAATTGGATGTTGCTGCTTAGTCTTATTTCTTGAATCAGTATCTAGTTTATTAATTTTCATTTTTATTTTTTAATAAAAGCTTTAGTGCTATATGTTTTCTTCTAAGTAGAAATTTGGTTACACCACAGAATTTTTTGAGTAGTGTTTCATATTTCTTGTTTTGTAAATAGTCTTCCATCCCAGTTCTGATCAGCTCTTTCACTCAAAAGGTGCTTAGGAAGGCTGCTGAATTTGCAATGAAGATGTTAGAGAATATAATGGGAGTTTCCTTGTGCCTTATTATATGGTCAGTTTTTATTGCTTCATGATGATGGAAGAGAAAATTATATTCCTTATTTTTTGAATATAAAGTTTTAAATATTGTTGAAAAACTCAGCAATGTCATTACTTATATCACTTAAAGCCTCTATATTTTTATTCCTTTTTCATCACTTAAAGACAGAGCAGTATATTGAAATTTCTTCATACTACTATGCCTCTCTCACTTTAATAAGAGGGATTAAAAGATCTAAAAGTAAAAACAACAACACAGGGAAATATACAGTACCAGGAAACATTGCTAGAAAAGATTTTTATAATTTTTGTGAAGGAAATGTTTCATAATCAAGACACAAAGTCCAGAGACCATTGAAGAAATACATATTTATATACAAAATTTAAAAAATGTTTATGGTGGAAGACACCTTAAGTAAAAATGTTTAAGGTAGAAAACATTCACAACAAATAAAGCAATATGCTCAAGTTGATATATTCTATCTTATTTTTGAATATTCAGAAAAAATAACATGTAAAGAACCTAAAATGTTTATGGAAATAAATATCAGCACCCTAAACGTTAGTCCTCACTTCCTTCATCTTCATTAATGTGTAGACAGTCTATGTATGCTGCCCTGAGACTGACATGCCGATAAGCCACTCTGGGCTGGGTAGTCAAAGGCTATTTCTTTCCATTGGCTTCCATTCTGTGTCTAATATTCCCTAAAACTTTCTCCACAACTCACTGTAATCACAGTTAGTGTCTAATACAAAGAGAACCACCACCAAAATATGAGCATGAATAGGCCTCTAAGTATCCCAGCGTGAGAACTGTTCACAGTTTTGACTACTCCATCTGAATTAACTGCTCAAATCTTCCGTCTTGGGGTGTTAAGACCTGAGATATGAGACAGGGCCACCCACAAGAGAGAGAAGCACAAGACAAGTGCCACATAGAGAAAAAGCCAGTAAGCAGAAACCAGGACGCTGTAGAAGCCATAAATAGAAAGAAACTATGAGATAAAGAGGTGAGTAAAAAGCAACAAAAATAACAGAAGAAAAACATTAATACTGTTACAATAGAAGAACAGAGGGAGAAACTCAAGAATGAATAGAGCAGAAGAGAGAAAAGTAAAAGGACACAGATATCCTCTGAGATATTAAGAGCATTCCTTTTCCTGGAGAGAAAGACTGAGGGTCGTATTTTTTGGAATCTGACTTTTCAGCTATAGAATATGATCCCTCTTGTTCCCAGTTTTTCAGCTATCCTTTATCACTGATATTACTAATCACTAATATTGAGATAGCCAAAGTTTTTTCCCACCCTAGCAGCCTGAAAGATCCTAACGATGTCCTGGTACATGGCATTTGGTCCCATTCTGATTTCACAGTACATTTTCCAAGAATTATATAAGCCTGTAGAACATCTCTATTCCATAGCCATACATTCCCTCCCACTGAATGTTGGGATGGACACCAAATTGATGACTTCTTTACTTCAGAACTGTTAACATTCTTGCAATTAGCATAAATACTTTATTAATAATTGTATTTATAGAACATCTGCTTCCCAAAGAGCTCAAAGTTGTTTATAATCATTATTTCATTAATCTTGAGAGTAACCCCCCTTTTAAAATAAGGTAGAAATGTGTATCAGCTAGTGGGTACTGTCATCTCCATTTGACTCACGGGAAAACTGAAATCCAGAGAAGAGTTACTTTTTCAAGGTCAAACAGTAATCTGAGAAATAGCATAGAAATAGTCCAGAACTTGGGCCTTCTTTTACTTTATGTTCTCCCCTAGACACCTCTCGTTTCAGATCACACATATTCATGGGAAAGTACCCATATAAATTTTTAACACAGCTTCCTCTATTGAATATGGAAAAAAAAAACCATAAACTCAAGTATGAAAACTTACTGGACTTTGACAACTTTTCAAAAGGTTGCCACTATAGTCAGAGTCATGAAGAATGAATCAATTCTAGAACTAGACAGCATTTTTACTGGCTTTATTAAGGCAGTAAGAGAGTTTCTGCTTGGCATCTGAATGTGCTCCTTCTCCCTATTGGAAATAGAAGAAACAACTTATTCAAGATCACCAAAGTGATCAAGTTGATATATTCTCTCTTATTTTTGAATATTCAGAAAAATAACATGTAAAGCACCTAAAATGTTTATGGAAGACATTTTTTATACAACATTTTAGACAAATGTTTATACAACAATCTGAGTTGTAAATACTTTGGAAATGTTAGCTATTGTTATTGAAATATATTGAAGTAAACAGTTTTCAAGAAGGACGCAGGCCATGGCACATGGATAGCATTACATATTGAATAACTGCTACATGCCAGGCATATGCATGCAGTATGTCATTGCAACCCTCTGAAGCTGACATTCCTATCTATTTTACTAGTAAGGAAATTGAGGCTCAATGCAGTTAAATAAATGGAGGAAGCAGAGGTTTTAGCCCCGTCTCTGCTTCTCTTATTGTGCTTTTAGCTAATACCACACAACAACAAATAATAGTAATACTTGCTGTTGCCAGTTTTGTTGTTTTGAGTAGTGTAATCGTACAATCAGAGTCAGCCAACTACAGCATAGTGCACCCACCATCCTTTATGCTTCATATCAGTTACAGAAACATCTAAGGAAGGTTATTAAACAGTAGTTTTTGATGTTGAACATCCTTTAATGCTACTTGCAAACTTAGACCTTGAAATATTGTTTAGCCACCTGGAAAAGCCACCCATGAAGACAACTCTACACCAGGATGGTATGGTAAGTAAAGTCAGGGAAAAAAATGGAAACTCTTTCAAACTGATTACTTCTCACTGATGAAGTAAGACAGGGCCAAAAGATTACTGTGACCACATAGATCCCTATAAAAATTCCACAAGACACCTATGATATATTAAGGGAGTGTATCTTTAAATATCTATTAAAGTTTGCCTGACTCAACAAGCTATACATGTAATGAAAAACCACAGCAAAGTCCTCAAAGATTTCTTAAAGCAGGAGATCTTGGTTTTAATCATAGTTTGGTATGGGCACAGTAAACCTTAAGGACTAAAATAATAATAGCTAACATTTACAATTTGGTACTTACAATTTGGCAGTCATGGTACTGCACATACAGGTTCATTTAATCTTCACTGTTAAATAGGTGTTACTATTACTCCCATTTTACAGATGAAGAAACCAAGGACTAAAGAGGTTAGGTATACTGTCAATCCTGGGATGCTAAACCCAGCAATTTCACTTAAGAGCCTTAGCATTTGTATTAGCTTCCACTTGTCTTTGGGAAGCCCACAGCATTTTTATGAAAATGCCTCCTATGTAGTAGACATTAATGCCTCTTACAAAATGCCTCTTACATACAGACATTCTATGACTGTATGCCTGAAGAGTGAATAAAGTTTAATATTATTATTGCAAATGCAGAAATGATTACTGATACTGTCAAGTCCTACATAGGAAACACAATAGTCAATGATACACTAATAACAAAAATTAACCAAGTCCAAATGGCCCCTGAGAGTCCTGAGCCCACGGTGAGGGGCAGGAAAGCTGTCCTATGAGCATTCTCCTCCACATGATCTCTATAGCCCTGACTACTCACCCCTGGTCTGAGCAAAAAGATCATGAAGTAAAGGAAACAGGTTGCATTTCCCAGCACCAAGGGTAGGAGAAAACCAGCCCTTCTGAGTTTAGGGAGGCCCACTATCCATCTGAAACCCATCTAGTGCCCTGGTAACCATCTGACCTAAAGGAGGCCCCATTTTCTCACTCACTTGGGAGATGATGGGATAGCCAAGGATAAGACACCATTATTGACTTTGAGCATTTTCTTTCTGGTTTTCACAAAGAAATATTTCAAACATAGAGGGTAGTATAATAAAGAACCACATCTATGCCACATAATAAAACATTCTGATTTAACGAGTGTATTTATTTTGCCATATATTACTGTAAACTTTTCTCTTTGAAATCAAATGTTACTAATAAAGTGGAAGTCTTTGCCTCCCAGCATCCCTCTCCCCTCCCTCTCTTTCCCAAATGAACCATTATCCTGAAAGTGGTATGTGTGTTTCAGTGGCTTTTTTAAATATTTTTGCTGTACCTATAGGTATCCATAACTAATATACAGTACCATCTTGTGTATAAAGTTTATATAAGTTCTTTCTAATGTATCTAACGATGCTTCTGTAACTTACATTTTTACTCAACTTTTCTTTCATTATAGCAAAAATACACACAACATTTACCATTTTAGCCATTTTTAAGGGTACAAGTTCACTGGCATTAAGTATATTCACAATGTGATGTAATTATCACTACCATCCATTTCCAGAACTTCTACAGCTTCCTAAAATGATTCTCTGTACCTATTAAACAATAACCCTCCATTCCCACCTTGCTCACGGGCCCAGGCAATCATTTTCTACTTGCTGTCTCTATGTATCCCGTTATTCTAGCACCCTCACATAAGGGAAATCATACAGTATTTACCCTTTTGTGACTGGCTATTTCACTTAGCATAATGCCTTCAAGGTTCATCCACAGGATAGCATGTGGATGGCAGAATTCCTCCCTTCTTAAAGTTGAATAATATTCCATTACATGTAAATGCCACATTTTGTTTATTCATTATTCTGTTCATGGACACATGGACCTTTTCACTGTTGTGCATAATGCTAATGGGTGTATAAATATCTGTTCAAGTTCTTGCTTTCACTTCTCTTGCATGTATAACCAGCAGTGGAATTGCTGAATTGCACACTCTGTGTTTAATGTGTCAGTCGGGTTCTCCAGAGAACCAACAGGATATGTATAGATAAATACACAAGAGGAAATGTATTATGGGGATTGGCTCACATGATCACGTGGGTCAGGAAGTCCCACGACCAGCCCTCTGCAGGTGGAAAACCTGGATGGCTTTGGTGTGACTGAGTCTGAGTCCAAAGGCCCAAGAATAAGGGGGCCAAAAGAGGGGAGTCACAGTCTGAGTCTAAAAGGTCCAAGAACTAGGAGGACGGATGTGCAGAGGAAGGAGGAGGAGGATGCCTCAGCTCACAGAAAGCAAACTCACCCTTCCGCCACCCTTTCCTTCTCTTTAGGGCTCAACAGACGGGGTGATGCCCCCCAATATTGGTGGCATCTTCTTTACTCAGTCCACTGATTCAAATGCTAATCCCTGCCAGAAACACCCTCACAAACACACCCAGAAATAATATTTATCAGCTCTCTGGGCATCCCCTGGCCCAGTCAAACTGACAAATCAAATTAGCCATCACATTTAACTTTCTGAGGAACCACCGTATTGTTTTCCAAAGCAGCTACACCATTTTTCAGTCCTGCCAGCAGTGCAGAAGGATTCCAGTTTCTCCATATCCCTTCCAATATTTTTAGCTTTACTTTCAAGATTTATCTGTATCGATAAAGAGAGATCTAATTCACTCATTTTATCTTTTATATCATTTTGTTTTATGAATGTACCAATATCCCCTGAGGACAGCACTTAGGTTGTCTCCTATCTTGTTGGTATTATAGTCAATGCCACGTTGAACATTTCTATCTCCCTCTGTTCACAGATGTGAGAGTTTCTCTGGGCTATGTACAGAAATAGAAGTGGAATTTCCGAATCACAGGGCATGCATAATTCAAACCTTAATATAGACTGCCGAAGTTCTTGTCAAACAGGCCTTTCCCCATTTACACTCCCACTAGCAGAATATGGCCATTCCTGTTCCTCCATGCCCTGGACAATAATTGCTATTCTCATAATTTGCATAGCATTTCCCAGCATTAAGAGCAGGAAGAAATTCTGTGTCTGTTCAGTGCACAAGTTTACAACGCTTTTCTCTGTTAGGACTTTTTGTTTTCATTTTAAGTCTTCCCTGCCCCAGCTACACTCTACCCCTGGAAATTCCCTTTTTCCCCTTTTGATGGCAACTTTATCATGACACTAATCTGGAATATTTTCTCAATTTTGAAATTGTCAAAAGTTTAGCTAATAATCTTCTTTACAAGAACTATTAAAATGGAATGATTTAAAGACCTCTTGGAATTTTCTAGGTGGTGAAATAATATCCACACGTTTCCCAACCATCAGAGGCAGCCTCTAAGCCATTCTTTGGCTACATTCCAAAGGAAAGTCTGGGAGAATGAACCCTAGAAGGGTTGTAAAAGCAGAAAAGGAGTGCCTGGTTATGCCTAGAAACAACCTCTTGTCTACATATTCAGGACAGGGACTGGGGTGAGGCATGTGAGGCAGTCATGAGCAAAACTTAAGGGACCCAAAAGACTTAGTAATCAAGAAAAACTAATATGCTAATGCAAAATACCAAAATTACAAAGATGGGATTAATCTTGTTATCACATCTCTATTGACTAGCATTTTTGGTCTAATCTAATAAATCCCATCTTTATTTTAAGAGTGCTTCAACATTTTTTAAAAGGAGTCAATTAAAGAAAACAAAATTCACACACCTGACTCATTTAAAAAATTCAAAATGAAATAGTTTGATGAATCCTCTTGAATTTAAAACTGCCAAGGAAAAAAATTAGAACATTTTTTAGCCAATAAAATAAGGATGTATTTGAAGAACAGCATCAAAGAAGCTGTTTTCTCAGTTATCAACTTGAAATGAAGGTTGACAGCCATTTGTAGGACTTGGTGAACTGTCTGGATCACTCATCATTATTCTATTCAGATGATGATCATAATGGAGATTTTCTACAGTCAAAGCAGCCCGTTCCACGCGCGAGAGGGGTAGAGTTTGCTATGTCTGCCATAACAAGATACCACGGCCCGGGTGCTTCAAACAACAGAAATTAATTTTCTCTCTTTTCAAGATGCTGGAAGCACAAGATGTGGGGGCTGGCAGGGCTGGTTTCCTCTGAGGCCTGTCTCTCTGGTTTGAATAGGGCCAGCCTCCTGCTGCCTTCCACGCTGCCTCTCCTCTATGCGGGCACATTTCTAGTGTCTGTGTCCAAATTTCCTCTTCTTACAAGAATGCAAGTCGTATTGGATTAGGTCCCCCCTAAAAGCCTCATTTTAACTGAATCACCCCTTTAAATTCCCTCTCCCCAAAAACAGTCACATCATGAGGTACTGGGGGTTAGGACTTCAATATATGAATTTGGGGGTGGAGGGCGGTACAATTCCCATAACAAGAGGACATAAAACATTTGCCAAATGGAGGTTTTATTACTCAGTAATGCATCAAAGGCTGATAGAGGAAGCCAGCCCTCCCTCTAAAACAGATATTTCCTTCCTGTTTGCCCTATCAGGAGAGTACTAGCACAGCAGCTCTCTGATTCAAAATCAATAGATATGAGCCACAAAACCTCCAATGTCCTTTGGAGCTACCTCTGTGAAGTTATCCAGCTTCTTCAGCGCCCCAGGAACCCTGCCAAATAGCATCAAGGAGCAGAACAAGATCACCAAAGGCAAATTGATACAATCCAGCCAGTCTACTAGACAGTGTGGTATTACAACATCACAGCTGTAGCCAAAAGAGGGGGTCAGCAGGACACCTCAGCAGCTGGCGTGAAGTAATCCACCACGAATAGAGTGATAAAGCTCATTTTTAAGTGGCTAGGGAATTACGATGCCTGATAGTTCAGCTTTGTCTTTCTATATGAAAATACTCTTTCCAATTAAAAGTTGGATACCTTTTTTTGAATCTAAGAGGTAGCATCAGAAATACCAATGCAGCTAGCAAACTGATTTACCACCCAGAAGAATTTGAATATCCTGTTAAAGTAACATTGCATGAAAAGAAAAAGAAAAGAAGTTTTGAAATTGAAATTGCTTCCCAAGTCCCCTCAAATCTAATAGAACAACTAGTTACTTGAGGACTTTTGTCCCCCCAAATCTAATAGGACAACTAGTTATTTATTCCTCTATTGTTCTCAAAGAGGCCAAGCCATGACCGTATTCTGGAGCCACCACCCTTGGAAAATAAGGACACCACCATCAGGGACAACGGTGAAGTGTGTGGGTAGATGGCTCATGCAGAAACTCTGAAGAAAAGTATTGCTCATGCTCATGAGTCTGAAGAAAAGGATTACATAAGCAATAAATTATAGAAATATAAACAAATATATACATTTATGTAAATAATAAAAAGATTATATAGAAACTGCTTCCACTAAAGGGTGACATGTGTCAGAAAGGTAATTACACAAGGACAGTGTTAACAAAAGCCTTTGTCCGTTACGTTCTGTTTGCTTCCTGTAAGGTCCTGGAATCCTGAAATCCAAGTTTAGGCGGTTTGAATTTAGATTGTGTTTGGGGGAGAAAGCTGCTGATTGATTGCTGTTTCTAAAATAATGCTGTTTCTCCTTTGTGCAGCGGCTGGCATCTTAATGCGAACGTGGTTTAAGAATGAGGCTGCAAATCCCTTCTAATGTCAGAGTTTGAAGGATCTGAGTTATAAAAAACTGCTTTTTTTAAAAATTACCATTCCTTCTTCGTACTTAAAAAAAAAACCTGGCATAATACTTCCTACTCATCTCATCTACTTGTTAATCTGGAGTTGGTTAAAGGACACATATTGTGGAAAGCATATTGTAATGGGTGAATAGCTGTTTTAAAAAAAAGAATTGGGGGCAGGGGGAAGGCATGACATTAAACAGTACAAATGATCCAGGCTTTTGCTCTACCAAACCTTGGGGCAATGTCTTTTCAATGTCATTCTTCAGAAAAAGGCTTTGAGACTGTGTGTGTCTTTTTAAAAAGGCAGACCTGGGGCAAAAAGAAAAAGAAAAGAAAAGAAACAAAAAGAGAAAGTGAAAAGGAAAGGAAAGAAAACCTGGGGTAGAAAAAAAGCTTTTATTTAAAAAGCAAACAGCTAAGTGATTTGCTGCATACTTGTCTGGAATAATAATGAGCAGATCTGTGGTGTGTTCCTCTTGCTAATTAACATGAGGCCTCCTGACAGAGCACCTCCTGGGACTCTCCTGAGGCACCACACAGACCAGGATGGGCAAAGAAGCCCCAGTGAGAAGCCTTGGAGGAGACTTAGAAAATTTCCGTTTTTTTCCCTCTCTGCATCTCCACCTGCTTCTGCTTTTACTTTTTGTGGGTGTGTGATAAAGTTCTCTTAAGTACTCACCGGTGTCAAAAAAAGTTCTGCCTAGGTTTGGTTTGGTTTTCTTAGAAATCCGTGATGTGTCTTCGTTTGATGATCTCTGAATTATTTCTTTGCCGCTCAAACTGTGAAACCCCAAAGCATTTTAAAAGGAAGGGAGAGTACAAGACAGAGATGGAGCTCACACTATCAAGATCAGAGGTGGGCCAGAGCCCACCACACCATCTACACTCAGTGAAGGATGTTAAAATGTCAACACGAGCACTTCCAAGACCGGAACAACCACAGAGCTTGTTAAAGACCTTGTCCCAGAGTCCTTGTGTGTGGGAGAGATTCAGCCGTCTAAAATAAGCATCAAAGTGGCAAAGACAAGAGAGTGATTTGGCTGACTTTGGACAACTTGATGATCTCCTGCAAGGGGAACTTCAAGTGCACTGCGTTAGAAGAAAAAAAAGAGCAGCTGGGAAAATGAAAGCCAGTCTCACAAATCATATTTCTATCTGTAATTAAAAAGCATTAGCAACATCCCTGTCAGCAAGCCCTGAAATACAAGTTCAGTACCAACCAGCTCCTGTGTCCGTATGATTCTGTTTGCAAGCATGTCCGTCTACTGCAGAATATTAAGTCGTTTCCCATCACAGAAGTGTGCAGCTTGCTGACACAGCTAGGTGAGGCAATCAGAAATGGTTCCAGCATTTGATTTTCATGGGAATGCATCCTACAGCTGCATTTGACAGCGTACCACATTGATATGACACCTTTTCTACGAGGTCTTTGGTGGAATACATCTGCTGAACAGAACAGAAACAAAATATGTGCCTTGACTCAAACTTGTGGCAGAGAGCTATCAAAGTGGAAACCTGCTCAAAGCCATTTGCATAATATGCAGATGAAAATCTAATGGGAAAGGTATATTGACAGACGCTGCCTTGTTATCTGGCAATGCTGTGTGGAACGGTATGTGTTACACAGACATCATCTCCTCTAATGTTGTTTTGCAATTTAAATGTTTGTTTCTTCTCCAAAAGAAGACACACATCAATAAGGGCCAGGCGTCAACTGACATTTGAGGGAAGATAGACGGCACCAGCTCGTTCAGAATGAACCAACCCAGTTTATTTCCTGACACAGGACCCCATGTTGGGTGCTCTTTACTGACTGAAGCTGAGGGGAGGGTGGTGGCCCCAAACACTCACTCATGCCTCATTTTTACTTGTGTTCCGATGGCTGCTCTTCCAGCCCTCGTGCCAGTTCTGAGTATATTGCAAGGAACATTACTGCGAACAAAATCGAAGGCCATCAATATTAATGATCTGAACCAGGAAGATAGCTTTTAG
Source organism: Manis javanica (assembly GCF_040802235.1). Lineage (NCBI taxonomy): Eukaryota > Metazoa > Chordata > Mammalia > Pholidota > Manidae > Manis > Manis javanica. Next base: position 60,262,038 of record NC_133169.1, on the reverse strand, counting down.
TGTGCAAATTAATTACCCTAATCACAGGGTTTTTTGTATCCATTTTAATGAAATAACTATTTATTTCATTGAATCCTGTGCTTTTCTTTTGCAAATAAGGCACATTTACATGATAAATATGTGAAATGTAAAAGGATGACTAAATCAAATTGAGAAAAAAAAGACCTTTTTAAATACAATTTTCTTAGGAAAAACAGCTAGATTAATGGGTTGGTTGGCTGACTGGCATCTGTGATTAAATCTTTTTTAATGTACGTCAAATAGAATTTAATGGACCTTGAGAAATGTCTACACAGTCAGTAATACTCAGGGGCGGAGGAAGATTCCTGTCGTCTCCTGTCATTGGCTGGTGACCTCCTGAGCCTGGGCCTTGGAACTCGCTTGACACCTGGGATTCACACTTCCAGCCTGCTGTATCCCAGCATTTCTCTTCCCAGGCCTCTTACTCACTTCTTTAGGCCAAGGGGTCTTCTTTAACCATGTAACCCACACAATTCACTCATCAGAAGAGTGAGCAAAAAGCAACTATGCTCTCAAGGAAAGCTTTAAAGGAGTTTAAATATGCCTCGTATTTAATCATCTAATTGACATTTGTTTCAAACCGTCCCAGCCTTGGTAACAAGAGGGAGAGAGGGGGGCAGGGAGAGAGGGGGGCAGGGAGGGAGGGAGGAGAGAGCGAGACACTGCCTAATTCAGAGGAATTTTCAATGAATCTGTTAGAGTCTATGGGTTTTGAAAACTATTTTAGTTGTGGGTAAGCTTTGAAGGGCTGCAAATTCAACCGAAGACAGATTTAAGACACATCCTGGCTTGTTTTTTGGATAACAGACCCAAAGAACATAGCATCTTTGTCCGCCAGCCCTCCCTCGCTGGCTGTACCACAGAGATGTCTGCCTCTCGCTTTGATTCGGGATGATCAAGTGCATTGGCCCCAGGCACCAAGAATGCAGCTCTCTCCCACCCCCCCGCCCCCCATATTGGGATTTACATTTCAATGGCTGCCGCCATTTTCAAGATAATTATAACCTTTTTAGATTAAGAATTTTCTGTGCCTTCTCTAATATTTTAACAACATCAACATTAATTTAGCTGGGTTAAGAGGAATCATCTCTCTCCCCTCATTGTGCCCCCTCTCTACCTTGGAAAACACAGAGTGAAGGCTTCAACCCAAATCTGCCTGGGGCAGGATGGAGTGGGAAGATGGGGCATTGAATCAACAGATATGATTAAAATAGCTTGACCCTAGCCTGGCCCAGATCTGATCGTTTTAAAGTCAATCAAGAAATGACAGACGGACCGGGGCGCTTTGGCGGGGACAAAAGACAGACAGCACAGTCACTTTCTGTGAGGGCGGTGTTTCTGAAGCTGGAATTTTTAAGAAGAAAATTCTTTTTAGTTTGATCTAACTCAGAAAGTCTACCTGCAAAAAAAAATGTTCACAGATGGGATTTACATTTCTTCCGGCATATTTGAAGTGTGATGGAGAAGCTCAAAATGATGAGGCTGTCTTGATGAACTCAATAGTCTTGAAAAGAGGAAAAGGGAAATTGGCCACAAAAGATATTGAGACCATAAAGAGGTTTATATTTCACTGTTACTCCAAACTTCCTTTCTGCTTATTATCATTGCAACACTTTATTTCCCACCAGCTGAGGCAGCTGGGAAAAACATCACATTGCACAAACAGATGTCGACTCTCTTAGATTGCCTGGTCATGCTCCATGGACCGTGATCTATTTTTTGCTGCCCCGCAAGTATTGTGCATGTTGTAGGCAGGGAACATGACTTTTTTTTTTTCCTTTTTGTATTCATTAGGTTGCTACAAGCGTTCTCTTTAGGGCCGATTGCCTTACACCACTCAGCTTCATTCAAATAATTTACATGAGGCAAATAAAATCAGAGGCACATGTTCCCATATCCACTGATAAACAAGAGGAATCGTGTATATTAAGAAGAAAATTGATAATAGTGCTGGTCAGATGTTGCAAGCAGGTCATTCGGTTGCCCTCCTTGATAAAGCACAGAGCTGCAATAATTGCTCTGGGATCTCTTTATGGACAAGACCTTTATTTCCTAGACACCAAAGCCATGGGATTGAACACTGCTTGAAAGTGACTTGGGAATAAAACTGCTCATGAAATATTCATGACTCGTACATAGGCTGCCAGGGGAACTTAGTGTATTCTGTATGACCCTTCTGTAATTGTAAGGAAATGATATTCATTTAAGTGGATGTTTATCACCGTTAAAGGTGCACCTAATGAAACAAAGGTCAGAAGCCTAAAAACATAAGGTTATAGCCCTTTTATTGCACCATTTCTCTCTGTTTGAAAAGACCTGGCATTTATTCACAGCTGTTTTTCTAACACCTGTGTGCTCTGTTTATGCAGCCTTAAAGAGCTCCTGTCACCCATATTTAAGTGCAGAAAGGACTATTACATTAAATGCTATTCTAATCTTATATCCACACATCTGGGAAATACCAGACAGCATGCTGCAATATATATCAATTTGTACTAGAGTTTTTAGCTACTGACACTTGGTTAGCTGAAGTGTATTTTCTCCCCCTGCTTTTCTCCATGGGAAATGCCTACCAGCACATTCAGGTGAGAACTGGGCTTTCATTCTGAGATCAGTCACGATGTGATCTTTTGGAGGAGACCCATTTCTGAAGCCAAACTGGGAGGCAGAGGGGACAGACATGCAGGACTCCAGGCATCAGCCTCCCCAGTCTGGATTCTATCCCAGCTCTCAGTCCTCATGACTCCAGTCATCTCTGGCAAGTGACTTCACTGCTCTGTGCTTCTGAACAAATTTTCATCTATAAAATGAGGCTTGCAAATAGTTGCGACCTCACAGGCTGTTATGAGGATAAACGAGTTATTATTTGAAAAGCCCTTAGAATAATTCCATGCATAGAATACCTGCTGTGTGTTTGTTAAAAAATATATATATATATACACATACATACACACACACACTCTTTGCAGAGTTGGCTTTTTCTGTAGTTTCCTCCCCCGAACTGTCATTTTCTTTTGCACCTAATTAACTTTCTCATTCCTGGTCATCTTTAGGTTGCGGATGGCTGCACCACCCTGTCATCACCTCTGCAGCTTTCAGCCAAGGGTGGTTGTGCACCATGTCCCCACCTTAGGTAGGGCGGGGGTGAGTCACACTCAGGGGGCAGGGGTGGGGGGGCTCACTCACTTATACACAGTAAGCACTTTTGGACTTTCCTAGTCTCACTGACATTTACCTGGCAAGTGCTGGGAAGAAGTGGGAAAAAAAAATTACTCTAGAAAAACGTGCAATGGAGAAAACCCCAGGAGCCTTCCTGAGCTGAATCCAAATTAATAGTGACTCTCCAGATTGACCTTAATGTCATTTTCTTTTGCTTCAGGTTGCAAGGCAGAAACATGGAAGAGAAAAGAGAGATGCCACCTAATGTGGGGAGCATAGATTAACTCTGGAGAGTTTTACAGATTTCATAATGCCTTCATTTGTTAATTCCTTCTAATCTCAAAACTGTCATTTCTGACGGACAGGGCAGTCTTCACTTACCCAGAAGGCTTTTGATGATGCACAGACTCAGTGTGATTTCTCACAGTGACTAAAGTCATCTGACATAAGATAAAATAGAAGCCATGAAGTCAGCGAGGAGAATCAGATTTTTATAAATATCACTAGACTGGCAGCCATAAAATAATCTAATAAGACAATAAAATCACAACCTTATTTTCTTAGATTTTAAAGAAAAATCACCGTAGCACATGCAGCAAAGGGGTTCTGAAGCTGGCTTACCCCTGTTTGAATCTTGGCTCTAGCCCTTACTGTGTGACCTTGGGAGAGTTACTTAACCTCTCTGTGGTCTCAGTTTCAACTACTACACAGGGACAGGAATAGTACGAGCTCATAAGATTGCCATGCATTTAAGCAAGATAACACATGTGAGGTATTTAGAACATACAATAAGTAACATTGTGAGCTATTGTACTGTTATTACTTTTAGGATAAAAACCAGCATTTTGGTAAGTTTTTGGCATCATCATTCCACCACCAGCATGCTAGGCTCAGAGGAATCTGTTCATAATACCTTTGGTAGTATTTAAATATGTCCACAAATTCTTTGACACTCTTCCCTGCAAAAAAAAGCTGACCTCCCCTCCCTTGAATGTGGGCTGCACCTATTGACTCACTTCTAATGAGTGGAATATAATAGAAGCAATGGTGCATGAATTCCAAGGCCAGGTCTTAAAAGGCACTTCTATTCCTGCCAGGGTCTCTCTTAGATCACTAGCTCTGGGGAAATCCGGCTTCCTTACTGTGAGGACACCAAGAGCCCTAGGGCCATAGAATGGAGCCACCCTGGAAGGAGACCGACCCTGCAGTCTCTGCCAAGCTTTCAGATGTTTCACCAGCCCCCAGTCTTTGAGTCTTCCAGCTGAGACCCAAGACACGTGAAACAGATGGAACCATCCCTGCCGCACCCGGTCAGGATTCTCAACCCAATAGAAACCATGAGATAATAAACGGTTATTGCTGTGCTCAAACACTAAGTTTTGGGCTCATTTGTTATGCAGCAGCAGATAACTACTGTAACATGCTTTGACACAGAGGTGGAAGTTTCACTTGCTAAGCCGAGGACCTGTGTTCACAGAGAGGGGAAGTGGAGCCAAGTTTTAGAGGAAATCCAAATGAGCACAGGCCACAGTGCGAGTCAGCAAACCTTTTATAGACCTTCAAATGTACTTCCCCTTTATGTATCTATTAACATGGGGAATCTTTTTGTTCATAGCTAAATAAAAAATTTTATCCAATATGTAGTTCTTGTTTCTAAGATGACCAACCACCCCAGCTGGCCCACAACTGCCCATTTTATCAATGAAATTTCCATATCCTGGGAAAAATCCCTCTGTCCTGGACCAAGCAAACTGGCTGGTCCCCTGCGTATACCTTAGATGATTACCATTATCTACCTGAGCTAGTTCCTTTAGGCAAAGAAGGGGATTCCTAACAAAGAGTTTTGTGTGTCTATGTGTGTTTCAGTGGGAAGCAGAGCATCCGAAATTGTCCCCATCTCACTGTATTACCCCAACTCCCACATCAGACCATGCAACAACTGAGTCCCCTCCACTTGGGGAAGAAGGGAGTGGGACAGGAGGAAGATATCACCTCTCCTGGGCCCTCAGCCCCTTACAGCTTCTCATGGACTCCAGAGGTGGAGGGCAGACAGCAAGGGCAGTTGTTGGGAGGTGAGAAGATGACATGGAGTGGAAAGCTGAATGGGTCTCCAGGGACACACCACAAGTAGGCAGACGACCTCAGAGTTCACGCTCCACACCTGGTCTCTCTCTTTGATGAAATCAGCCTGTGATTACCCGGGTTTATTCATTTACATCTATACCCCTCCACTTCCAATTAGAGTAAATTAGCAAGTTAAACTGCCTCCTGGAAGCCTCCCTGGGAGCAGGGGCCTTGGACCATGCCCTGCAGATTAAGGGAAGATGGGAAGATAATGGCAATGAAACAGATAAAGGAAATATAAGGGAGGAGATAAAAGCAGAAAGTGGAGCCTTAAAGAGAGAGGAAAGAACAGTGAAGAAGAGATGAAAAAGAGGAAGAAAGCACAAGATCGACAAGAGAGAAAGTATTTAAATATTTCCAAGGGGGAAAGAAAAGGAGGTAAGGAAAGCTGGCAGCTTTGGAGAGGAGAAAATGTGGACACAAGTAAGGGTCCCAAGCACACATGTCATCAGTATGTTTTACCTAGTAATACTAAAATGAGGTCATAACTGGAGCTTTTCTGTAAGAATTTTTCCTTGAAAAACTTGTTAAAGCCAAACAGGGAAGGTGTGGAAACCACATCAGAACAAAAATTTTCCTGACCCAGGATTTTGTCTGAGGCAGGCCACATTCCCCCCATGGAGTGGAAGCCCCCAGGACATAAAGAAAATCTAGAAAGAGTGTAGAGATGCAGGTGGTAGCAGACGGTGTACCTCCTGAGCACTTCTACCAAACCCATACCTGCACCAACAAATTTTAAGGAAACGTATCAGTGTTGCAGTTGTTCAGATAAGGATGAAAACAGTGCAGTGGTTTCCAACCCTGGTGACACCTTAGAATCTCCACAGGAAGCCTTAGGAAGGGCTGGTGAGCCCACCCACCACTGGTTAGTTAAAGCCAAATCCTTGGTGGGAGGGTTGGACATTGGAATTCACCAAACATCCTCTCGGTAAGTCACTGTGAGAAATTCCAGGTCACAAAAGTAGCAGGAATGATCCCAGCAACTACTTTGTGACCATCAACAAACTGATTCTAAAGTTTATATGGAGACACAAAACAGCCTCCTTTTGAAGAAAAAGAACCAGATCAGAGGACTGACGCTACCCAATTCCAAGACTTACTATAAGGCTGCAGGAATCAAGGCAGTGTGGTACTGGCGAAAGAATAGACTGACCAATGGAACAGAATAGAAAACCCAGAAATAGACCCACACAGATACAGTTAACTAGTCTTTGACAAAGCAGCAGAGCCGACAGTGGAGAAAAGATAGTCTTTTCAACAAATAGTGCTGGAACAACAGGACATCTATGTGAAAAAAAATGGATCTAAACGCAGACCTTACACTCATCACAAAAAAGTAACTCAAAATGGATCATAGACCTAAACGTAAAACACAAAATTACAAAATTCCTAGATGATAACACATGAGACCATCTAGATGACCTTGGGTGTGGAGATGACTTTTTAGATATGACACCAAAGGCATAGTCAGTGAAGGAAATAATTGATAAACATGATTTGATTGACATTAAAAACTGTTCTGCCGGAGACAATGTCATGAGAATTAAGACAAGCCACAGACTGGAAGAAGAGATTGCAGAGTAGCAGGAAGATAAAGATCATGAAGAGGATGGGGAGATTTTACAGTGAATTCCATTTCAAATAAAATGCACCCCCCTTGTTTGCCTCCGGGATGGTGGGATCTGGGCAGCACAGGGCAGGGAGGAGGATGCAGCAGGCGGGGGTGTGTTTCAGTTTTGGGGAGATGGGATTGCCTAGCTGTTGTCATCACTAGTCATTCGGGTTTTCTCCCTGACACTGACTCCACTGTTCCTCTTGATTGCTCACAAAATAAAACATCACATTCAGCAAATGGGTGCAGTGCAGGTGTCTGAGTCAGTTTTTCTGACATGGTTGTCATTTCCTTGCTCTTTGTGTCGGCTTGGGTACCTTGGAGCTCGCTTTTATTTTATTCCAGGACAGCTAATTCTGGGAAGATTGCTAAAAGTGCTGCACATAAGTTCTCTGCATAACCTCCCCTGAAAGCTCCTCAGCAGAAGCTCAGCATCTGTGAAATGGAAGTCAGCCCTAACCACCCTTGTCATTTCCATTTCTCATACATCTACTTTTGGTTTGTGCAGAATGCATGTTATTCCTCCACGCAGTTGCATCTCATTTGCCCACTGCCATAGGCTACAGTGTGGAACAAAGTTCACTTTCAAATTCAATCTCAACCAAAATGAAAAAGCAAGAAAATCATGAAAGGGAAAGCTGGCTGCGGCTATTAATATGGATCTCACTGCCAGATTCTTCTGGTTTATCCATCAAATGTGAGGCAGAGGAATCTGCTCTGAAGCCCAGCTGCTGAAGGTCTGACCCTGGTTACAGGACACTGCCAATCAGAGAAACAGCTCCTGACATGGCCTGGTGTTGAGTGCTCACTGCCAGCTGCAGACAGCCGGACACACTGTTGAATAATGCCTTGAATGGCACTAGACCCCTTTCTCTGATAACAGTAGCAGTCCCTGGGGCCTTTCAACAGCTAGTCGTAACTACCCTGAATTTATTTCAGACAACCAGCTTTAAGATTAAGGGAATCAGAGGAAATGACAGGGTTTCCAGAGGGAAAGTATGCATTTTCTTGTTTTACAACCAGCACAGTGTTCACATCTCTGCTTGAGAGAAAGTGGCCAGTTCAGTATTCTTTAAATATATCAGTGGGTCCTGCTGAATTACACGTGTGGTTGGAATTAGAGAGGCCTGTGTCCTATGTCTGGCTTTTCTCTAGCTTGCTGGTTATCTTGGGAAAGTCAGTAACCCCTGGAAGTCAGAAAGCCAAAACGGAACTGGGGTCTGGTCCGCACACACGCACACATGTGCATACACACGCACCCATAACCATGTGCAAAGCTAAAGCTGCCCTGGAGGGAGCTGGGTCTGTCTGCAATTTTATCCTGAGTGTTCCCAGAATAAAGATGGCCAGAGTCCTTCACAGTAGACCCAGACACAGCCTGGCACCATTCCTGTAACATCAGGCAACATTGTACTTTATTAGCTCAAAAAATTCCCCCTGCCTTCTCCTTCCTCCCCATCAATTTGCAGTAATATGTTGGATAGACTCAGAGAGCAAGGGAAAAGTTCTAGCCTCCTATGTTTCCTGCAGAAATGCTCTCTCCTGCCTGGGATGGATGAGAGCAAGAGAGGAAACCCAGCGTGGCTGCAGTTCAGGCTCTGAGTTGGTTGGGATTCAGGGTTGGTGCCAACGGGCTGCTCCCTTCCAGGAATTACATGTGATTGATCCTCTTTAAATAAATCTGGCCAGCTCACAAATAGTTTTCCCTTGCCAGCATTTTCTCAATATGGTCTCCAGACTCTTTATGGTTTAAAAAAATTACCAAATAAAATTCATGGAAAGGCAACAAGAAACATATCTTACAAAATTTCTGTACAGAATTCAAACACTGTTCTTGTGCCAGAAACACACAGCTGTGGGCCTGACATGGCAGAACCATCTGCTATCAGCTCCACACTGTAGCTGCTTGAAATACACAGAGTTGGGTAGGTAAGGCCTTTGTTGGGGGCACACAAACACCACAGCTCTGGTGCCTTCCTGCTTTTTGTCCCTTTGTTGCCGTCTGGCCATTTGGATGGAATTGTCACAAGAGTGGAATACACTTGAGACAGTACAGACAGGGTGGGCAAAATACAACTGCTTAAAGCAAAAGGGTGTTTGTACCTTCATGCTTAAACGTTTCTGATTTCAGCTGGGTTTTAGGAATCATTGAAAAGATGACAACACTCAGAACATGAACACTGAAATGTGTTCAGCAACATAGTGAATGGTTAAGTCATATCTAACCCAGAGCAGGTGTTCTAAGTGTCTAAATATACATCTATCTCCTTTTGAACATAATTATCGACATAATATTTCACATTAACATTTTTAATGTTCCAGGGGAATCTTTTAAATCTGTGTTACCCACCATGGAAGACACCCCCTTTGACAAGAAAAGGGGACTTCCTCCCTTCCCACATGCCTACATTGTTTGCAGGATTTGGGCCCCAGATGCCTGGAGAATGCTTGCCTCCCTCACATCAAAGAAGAAATGCAGGCAGTGTTAACAATGTCCTTGGAGGCGGGTGGGCTAATGTGCCCTCAAAGCAAGTATGTTGTCTTAGAATGCTCTTTCTGCACCTAATGTAGAGAATTTTAGCTGTTGAAGTCTATGAACCCCTTTCAGAATAATGTGTTTACGTGCATTAAATGAAATACAGAAGAATACAAAAGAAATTGATTATATTGAAATATGTGTATCAAATGTTTAAATGCATGCCTTTGGAATATGGCAATGTATATGTTTATTTATTAACTCATTCAATAACAGAGTTAGGCAGAGGCTTGAATACCTATCATAATTTGGAGGTTCGTGATAAGCATTATAAAACATTTTTATAGAAACTCTTAACATGATACAAAAGCATCTGAGTTCCATTGGTGACAAAACCACAGGTGCCTCTAATGCTACTGTGGGGTCTTGCCCACATTCTTCATGGAAGGAAACATCAGCTTTAATTAGAGAAGGGCTTTGTTTTCCCGTCCAAGTTCATGGGTCTCTGAATTCTATCCACAGACCCTTCCAGAGTCCCAGGTTAAGGTCCCTATTTTTGCTCTGTTTTTCCTTTTAGATAATTATATCTCTGGACAGGATGAAAAAGATCCTGCTGTCCAAGTAGTAAGTAAACATATTCAGGCACACCTCAGAGACATTAGGGGTTTGGGTCCAGACCACTGAAATAAAGCAAATATTGCAATAGAGGAATTCAAATGAATTCTTTGGCTTCCCAGTGCATATAAAAGCTATGTTTACACTACACTGTAGTCTATTAAGTGCACAATAGCACTATGTATTAAAAAATACACACCTTAATTTAAAAATACTTCACTGCTGAAAAATGCTAACCATCATCTAAGCCTTCAGTGCAGTGTAATTATTGATCATATATCACCGGAACAAATATAATAATGATGAAAAAGCTTGAAATATTTCAAGAATTACCAAACTGTGATACAAAGGCATGAAATGAGCAAATGCTGTTGGAAAAATGGTGCCAGCAGACTTCTTCAATGCAGGGTTGCCACAAACCTTTAATTTGTAAAAAAAAAACCACAAAAAACAAAACAGAACACAAAATCTGTGAAGCACAATAAACCCGAGTACAATAAAATGAGGTACTACTGTATATGAACGTGAAAGATAATGTGCTTCCAGATTTATGAATCCTGAACGTGCTCTGTCAAAGACAGTGTGCTGTTATTTAATTAAGCATCACCATGTTGGCTTATAAAAGTCATTTGAGTTTCTCCTCTCTATTTAATGTTGCCTTTACTCCATCTTTTCCTCTGCCCCATCATTCCAACTTCTAAGGGCAACATTTACCTTTGGGTGTCCTTCCTTATCCCATAAATACTTCTAATTCTCTCCTGTACAGATTTTCTTGCCTCTCTAACTGTAATATTACTTATGTATTGTTAATCACTGATAAATGCATTGATTCTCATTTTTTATCTAATGGTCATATCATACTTTTCATTCAAAAGATGCTCTAAGAATATTTGGAAACCCCCTTCTCCCTGCTTCCCACTGCCTCCCTCCCTATGTTCCTGATCGTACAGCTGTGAGAAGTCACCTGGGAACTACAAGCAAACACCTGAACAGATTCTCAGGGAGATGAAAAAGCCTGTTCTTTCCTTCAGAGAGCTCTGCCAGGCTGTAAATTATCCAAATCTTGCTCACTTCCTCATTAAATATAAGAGCTACATGCAGGGAGGGAATCGTGTATGAGGTGGACAGTTGAATTAAATGATCTCACAAGTCTTGCCTATCATTGGAATTCTACGATTCCTGTGGCAGTTGTATCCAAGCAACTCAAAATTTCATACCCAGATCTTGTTCGTGTAAATTGGTTCTGAATGGTGTCTTCTCAGATTAAATAATGAAGTAAGTGATAGAGATTAGGGAAATGTTGACTATTCATGTTGTTGAATGTATGAGTTTCCTTTTTATTTGGTTTCCATTATGTCCTTTATGTTCCTGCATCATTTTGCTATGAAAAGACAGGGTTAAGTTTCATCTAAATGACTCTTTGCCTGATATCTAACAATGCCTCAGTTACCATACACACTGTAAATGCTTTCTGATACCGCTAAAGTGGATGGAATTTCAAAACTGCTCCATATAAAACCAGTAAAGACATCTTCCATCAAAATGAAGTTATCTTTATCTTGCTACAAAAAATGAGAATTTTTCACTCTAAGTTTAAAAATTCCACACACACACAAACACACCCATTAGAGAAAAAAATGTTTTTCCAGATTCACTGAGATATAATTGACATATAACACTATATAAGTTTAAGATAATGTAACGATTTGAGCTACACACATATATATATTGTAAAATTATTATGTTTTAAATATCCATCACCTCACATCATTACATTAGAAAAAACAAATTTGTTATTCAAAACAAAATCTACCAGCCAGAGATTATCAGAGTTAATTTATAAAAAACCCTCTAGACATCTGTCTACACATATAAATATATATGGATATAAATATCTGTAGTCTTACATAAGTGGAATAATTTTATACATGTTATTGTGTCATGAGCATCTTTCCATGCTAATAAATATAGAGCTGTACATTCTCTCCAATGGGCTCTTGGGAGTCCATGGAATACAGGTACCACTATTTAGCCAATTCATCTATTATTAAAAATACACTTTCAGAAAAACCCAAGCCCATAGATAAAGAGAACAGACGGGTGGTTGTCAGAAGCATGGAGTAGGGTGGGCAAAATGGGTGAAGGGGGTCAAAAGGTAAAAACTTCCAACTCTAAAATAAGTCACGGGGATGTACTGTATAGCATGGAGACTACTGCTAATAATACTGCACTGTGTATACGAAAATTACTGAGAGTGCATCTTAAAAGTCCTTATCACAAGAAAAAACATTTTGTAAATTATATATGGTGACATGTTAACTAGAGTTATTATGGTGTTCATTCTGTAATATATACAAATATCACATCATTATGTTGCATACCTAAACTAATACAATGTTGTATGTCAAGTAAACATCAAATTTAAAAAAAAATACACTTTCAGAAGCTGAATACATCTGGTGGTATAACATGATAGTGCCTCAGCTGCTTCTGAGGAAATCCCAGCATGTGTCACACAGACGATGTCAACATTAGCCCTGGAGTCGCTTAACCCAAAAAGTAGACAGACACTGGGTGAGACTCTGAGACACCAGAGTTCATATATTAAAGACCAAGCCAAACCAGCAGAGAGTTTAAAAGAATCACAAAGGCACTCATCAAGATATATGCTCCCCCTGTAGACTCACTACAATCAGGATACCTGCCCCCTCCTCCTCCCCGCTTGTGGCAGCCAACAAACAGGCTGTGGGCTTTCAGGCTTGGTGCCCCAAAGGAGAGAGGGGCCAGTCCTCAGCACACATAGTCACTGGCTCCCCAGCAAGTCTGGCACATGGAGATGGGCAGCCACTCTTCCCAGATGGTGCTTCCTGTTCCTGCTTGGAGTACACCATGTGGTTGGCATGGACCGTCAGAGCAGTCTCCAAGTTGGGGCATTTATCATTTCTATGTAATCAGTATCCCTTCTGTGGAAAAAGAAATGGGACCAGGGTCCAGTTTTACAGATGAAAAAACCAGAAAATGTAGCTACACAGAATGTGCCTTAGAAGGAGGACCAGATGAGTGCATTAAACCTTGGAGGCAAAGATCTAAACCTTGGGTACAGTGTAACAGGGCGTCCAGGAGAGCTGATACAAAGGAAGAATGAAAACCGAAATGATGGCCCATACCATCTCACCTGCAGGAAACCCGGATGAGACACATGGCTCTTGGCACTCCCAGTTAGCCATGCAATTGTACTAAGTGCCTCCCTGTAAGCCACTGCCTCCACTAAAAATTAATTAGTGCTCTGATGACAGGAAAGCCCAACTTAGTGGGAGGCTTTTGTGCCATTGATCAGGGTGCACCCTTTGAGCCCTTAGTGCTTCCATAGGTAGACTAAGAATAACTGCCCTACCTCATAAGGCCCTCTCTCAGAGTTACTGCAACTTTGACAGGGTTAAACAGATAGAAAATGCACATTTTTTTTCTTACTTCCATATGACAAACATATAGATGGTGAGATGTGTGGCAAATACAGCAGCCACTACTAATGACAAGAAGTAATTTGTTCAAGATCACACACAGGTACATACTTCAAAAAAGTCCAAGAGTCAGATGCTGCCTTGAACACGTCTGTCTGAATATGCCTGGATCTTCCTCCATCTGTTTTACAAGTCACAGGAAATGGGAGGTGCTGGGGTGAGGGTCAAGAATCCCTGAAACCTATGGGCCAGGGGACCATCTTTCCCTGAAAATGAACTCAGTCAGACAGCAAGGAAATAATGTTGACTGAGGGGGTGGGATGGGGACTAATTCAGTTCTGTAGCAGATAATGCTCGTTTTTTTAAAAATCAAACCTGTTGGGGCATGTGGTTTTCAATATCAACACTGAGTAGAGAGAAATCTGATTTGTTTATTCAACTCTAAGCAAACCCTGGCATCCTGTGGCCAGAAATAAGCCCCCTCCCCCTCCTGGCTTCCCAGCACTGTCTGCAGGTGCCTTCGCCCCGAAAATGAAGTCATCTGCAGGAGGCTGGACCCAGCTCTACTGACGGTTTGGCAGAAAAGCTGCTTGGCCCATTTTGCACATGCATTTGGGAGATTTCCAAACAGATGCATATGCATCTTCACTTCCTTGGCAGGAGGGCTAAGAATTTAAGGATTCTGGTGGGGAATTTATGCTGCTCTGAAAACTTAGCCCCGTCATGCAAGCAACTTTAGAGAGCTCATATGAAAGACATGACCTTTTGCCTCCTCTTGGAGTCCTTTGCTTGGTCTCTGGTGTCTTTGCTGCCTTTTCATTAAAGCTGCGGCGACTTCCTTTGTGAACGGGTGAGCTCTCCAGGGTCTATTTTATTTTCAACAATGATTTCCATTTGATCTGAATCTATTGTCCTGGCCAAAAGATGTGTCTCTTTATTCAGAAAGTAAAATCATTAGGGATGAGGGGGAAAAAAAAACTGTTTGAAAGCCATTTGGGGACCACTTAACAAAATAGGGGTAGATAAACTGGACTAACCTATAATTTTATTATCTGGATCTACACGCTAACGAAGAGAAAACAAGGAGTCCCAGCAATAACTTGGGCTCAGTGGCTTGCTTGGCAAATCCTAAACATCAACTCTTATTCCTCTGAGTCATTTAATCCCTAAATGATCAGACAGAACAAAGAAAGCCTTGCAAATTGGGAAGATTTTATAATTTCGTATCTGCCTATATTTGTCCGGGCTAAATACAGCCAAGAGCGTTTTAATATTCTCCCCAAAGGATACTGTGCAACTCACCAAACAGGAATTACCCTGCAAAAAGGCAGAACTACAATGCTCTGCAAACAATATTTTCTTAGACTGGATAGATTTCAAATAAAACAAACACACAGAGAAAATTAAATAGAACTTGAAAAGACTAAGAAAGCAACCCAGCCTCCTTCATTTGATACTGTGAATGATTTAAATAATGTTTGTCCCGATTCTTCTTTGATAAATACACTGAGGCAGTGATTTTTCTTAATGTCTGCCTAGATGTCCCACGTCTTGTTTTAAATTTGCTTCCTTGGTTGTGATTTTGCCCACCCTGTGATTCCTTGCCCTCTCTCCCTGCTTACCTGTGTAACCTGATTCTGCCCTGCCAGGAATACCTCCCAGCAGGGCTTCCCCGCAGCTCAGAGACTCAGAATACTGCTCTGCGCTGACTCACTGAATCTATTCTTGGCTGGGTAGGATGCCCTGGAGAAAGGTTCTCAAACAGGGTCTAATGGGAGCTGTAGGAATAGGGAAGTTATTCTTCCCTTTTTAGGGGACTCACTTGGCTAGGAGATGAGAGAGATGCTGACACTGGGCTTCAGCTTCCTTCCTGGCACCCAGCACCAGGGATTTAGGATCAGCCACAACCAAGCAGCACCTGGGCCCCACAGAGAACCGCTCACGAGGTCTTGTAAAGTAAATCAAGTGTTTTGAAGCAGCTTATCTGCATTAGCAGCACTTGATTCCAGACAGGTCAATGCACCAACAATTCCTCCTAAAAGAATAACAGTGGCTGAGGGGAGCACACTTTCAACTGTGAAGCAATTAGAGTGCTGCTGAAGGGCTGATTGCTTGCGTGGGGTCCCTAGTTCCCTGGCGGAGTGCGCTTAGCGTTTCACAGTTGGATAAAATGGATTGGCGTGAGCGCTGTCATACAGCACTGCCAGCTGCTCTACTGTTAATAAAGACACTATTTAGCTATTAATACACCCCATTTTTCCATGTTGTGCCCATTCAGACAAAATATCTTTGTTTGTGGAGGGGGTGTGAGTGCACCTGCTCTGGATTCGGGAGCCCGTGGCCTGTGTAGGGCCCCTTGCCACAGGTCTGTAGCAGTTGTAGCTCCCAGGCAGTGTCTGCCTGTGAAAGAAACAGGGCAACTAGATGGGGATTGCAATGGAAAAAGCTAAGCTCTGGGTTCCGTCCAGCTGCCATTTCTTCAAATGATTTTTATGTAATAAACAGCCTGGTTCAGTGGGCAAGTTAGAATTTACTTGTAAGCAAATTCCACATGACTGATGATCCCTTCCCTTTTGCAGGGAGTTATTGTGCTTTAAATAGTCCTAGGTAAGAAGGCAGGATGCTCTGTGGTGATGTCAGCAGGTGATGAAGGCAGCCTGAGGCAAAGGTGCTACCAGGAGATACCAGTTCTCAGATGCAAAGTGCTTCCTTCTGACTGACTGTCAGGCACTAGAGTAGGCTCCTTGGAGGGCTGTCTTCCAGGAATTTGCAGTGAGAGTACAGAGCTGAGACTTACAGACACAAGGAAAAATAACCCACGTGAACCAAGCTGTGGTAGGTTTCCATTTCTATGAGGACAGACAGGAAACACCGCAGGGTGCTGAATGGGCTCCATCCTAAAGTTAGTTACGGCTCGAGGTAGAGCCGACAGTGAACTGCTACCACTTAGAACAAATTTCCCGGGAGTAGATGAAGATGCTGGCCT
Source organism: Manis javanica (assembly GCF_040802235.1). Taxonomy (NCBI): domain Eukaryota; kingdom Metazoa; phylum Chordata; class Mammalia; order Pholidota; family Manidae; genus Manis; species Manis javanica. The sequence goes on along the minus strand of NC_133169.1, from coordinate 60,245,584 downwards.
GGCACTGACACAACACCACCACCATGAGGCCCTGTGAGCAGAGGAGAAAGGAGAATAGGGAAGAGGAATTTGAAATAGTTCCCATCACCCTGCGGGAACCAGGTCCACTAGTCCGCTTAGCTGCCATAGCAAAATACCACCAACTCCAGAGGCTTGAACACCAGAAATGTATTCCTCACAGTCTGGAGGCTGACAAGTCCAAGATCAAGGTAGGTTTCCTTCCAAGGCCTCTTCTCTTGGCTTGTGGACTGCCCTCATCTCCCTGTGCCCTTGCATGGCCTCTCTCCGTCTGCACTGGGGGAGGAGGGAAGGACAGGGAGCTCTTAGGTATTTGAGTCCTGTCATATGGGCCTCACTCTTATGACCTTGCCTAATGACCTCATTGTAGGCCCTGTCTCCAAGTGCAGGCACACAGGGCTTGGGTGTCAACACAGGAAATCACTGGAGGGACACAAGGCAGTCATTAGCACTAGGCGATGAATTTCGCTTTGCTCCTCCTTGGGGGTGAAGGTGGAAACACACTGCTCAATCATTTAGAAATACTGAGGGGATTTCACAATGGGGAGACAGCCTCTGCATCCTCTAGCTGGAGTCCCCCTGGTCCAGAAATTTGGAGGGGCTGGCTGCAAGGGTATGGCAGGACCACAGGATGAAGGACATTAGTAATGTTTTTCTATCTCTGTATTTTATGATATTTCCACATATTAAAAATCTTGCTGGCCAGAGGGAGACTGCCCTTCCCAGGGCTAGCCGATTCACAGAAAGGGCAAAAGGCTGGCAGCACACCGTCCATGTGTAAGCCAAGCAATGCCAAGCCCCAGTTCTCCAACACACCCCAAGCTGGTATTTCCCCTGCTCTCAATCAACACAAGGCCCCATACCAGGTGACTATGGCTACGCACACAGCCCAGTGCCCACAGACATCAGTCATGCGAGCAGTCCTAAGCTCTTCTTCCTGCTTCGCCCCGTCTTTTGCACAGAAATCCCACTTAGGGTTCTGGCCAAGTTTCCCCTGACCCATGGTTCTGCCTCCTGACCAAAAGCTGATCCTTCCTGCTGTGGCTCTGCATGGCAGTGGAGTACCCCCCCATCTCTCAGGAAACACAAGCCATATATTCTTCTTTCAGTGCTACTGACCTCTCTGTTGTCACTCAGTCACAGCTATAAATTAAAATACTGCTCTTCCTTTTGAGACTGGGTACCACGAAGCACCCTTGGCAGGGGTAGAAGAAAACCTCTGTGGCTCCTATGGCTGTACCTGAGGGGCCCAGGGTTGGAGAAGGGCAAGGAGTCATGGAGCCAGTAGGCCGCAGAGGAAACCGGAGGCTTAGCTGTGCCCCTGAGGCATCTTTGGTGACCGAGGAGTTGGCTGGATCTGAGCATTGCCCCAAGGCAACTACACTCATCTGCTTAAGACCACTGTGCCATCACAGGCCACCAGCAGCAACTGAAACTGGATGAAATCAGAGTTTTGGAGACCTGGGGCACCTTCTACCATGTACATGTTAAGTGACCAGTAAGAGAAGGCCATACCCACTCCCCATCTATTCTCCTGGCCCCTGACATGGGAGGAGGTAGGGACAAAATGCACAGACAGAAAGGATGTACAGAACCATTTCACCTCCTCTTCCCCTTCACTCTGAATGCTTACAACTTGATATCTAAACTGTCCAGAGAGCGCTTCAAGTTGGACACTAGAGAATTAAGCCTAGAGCTTGGAATTGGAGTTTATAGCCTGGAGTGACAATTCAACTAGCCTGTATTTTCATAACCAAAATGGCGGGCAAGTTGAAGAGACCATCCAACATAAAACAGAAATTTTGACAGAGTTAAAATCCAGTAGCAGGAAAAGCATTGTTACACTTGTGCCATCTTATATTTTACTTATGTTCATTGGCAGTCCTATTTCTTTCTGGAGGAGAAAGTGCATAAATAATTCTGGAAAGATTAAAAAGCCAGTATCTAGTGTAGCACCTACCATATAGTAGGTACCATATAGTGTAGCACCTACCATATTATAAAGCAGACCCTCGATATAAATTTGTTGGTCACTAAGATCCCCCCTTTTCCTCTTAGGAAACTTCTACAGAAGATCAGTGGAATGTGTGTGTTTTTAGACTGTTCACCCAGAAACCCCAAACCACCACAGATATAGGAAAGACAGCGACCAGAAGAATGTGACAGCATGTGTTCAGAGCAGTTCCTTAATTTGTCCATTCCTCATCTTACAACCTGCTGCCCTGGCTTGACGGAAGTGTTCTTGCACTGATTAACTGTGAAAGACAACTGGGCATGTGACTTTTTCACAGGCACTTCTCCTTTTGGGTTTTACTCAGTTGCCTTCTTCATCAAGCTTCCCAGTGAATATTTCTGTACTGGTTCTTCCAGGCCTTGATGGGCGTGTTTCTCTTTGCTCAAACTTGTCATTCCTAAGTCCATTTTTCTGGATATTTCTTCCATATCAATTCACTGGGTCTCCTTATAATATGGTGGCATGATTTGTCTTTTAAGATACATATTAGTTAGACCAGGGATGAAAAGACCAGATGTGGTCCCAGTTTCGTCAAGGCCACAGGCAACAGCACTGTCTGGGTCCTCAGTCGGTACACCGCCTCCTGCGTCAAACCTTCCCTGAGCCCTGGCTGGAGGGCTTGCTTCCTCTTACTTCTACTTTAATATCTATCACTCTCTATTTACACCTTCTTGCTATGTATCTGTTCCTTCCACAAAAGTGTGAGCTTCCTTATTCAGCCAAAAAAATAAAACAAATCCTACCATTTGCAACCACATGGCTGGAGCTAGAGGGTATTATGCTGAGTGAAATAAGCCAGGCAGAGAAAGACAAATACCAAATGATTTCACTCATCTTTGGAGTAATAACAACAAAGCAAAAACCGAAGGAACAAAACAGCAGCAGACTCACAGAACTCAAGAATTGACTAGTGGTTACCAAAGGGAAAGGCATTGGGGAGGGTGGGTAAGAAGGGAGGGATAAGCGGTGTTATGATGAACACACATAATATAGGGGAAGGGCACGGGGAAGGCACTATAGCACAGAGAAGACAAGTAGTGACTCTATAGCATCTTACTACGCTGATGGACAGTGACTGCCATGGGGTGTGTGTGGGGGGGACTTCATAATATGAGTGAATGTAGTAACCACAATGTTGCTCATGTGAAACCAGAGCGTAAGATTGTGTATTAACGATGTCTTAAAAAAAAAAAGAAAACAACAAGCGTGAGCTTCTTAAAGTTAGGTTCCTATGCATGCTTAGGTCCTCAGTGTGTGCTATGTATTAGGAATTTAACGAATGTCTCGAAAGAATGAGTAGATAATCAATACAGGATGCGGAAGCATCTGCCCTAGTTCTTACTCTCCAGCTCCTGCTCTCTCGGTGCCAGCACTGTGCTAGGGTGGGTAATGAGCACACCACTGTTCTGGGTCTATAGCCATTATTCTCTTTGGAGGAGCTTGACCTCTAGCTACAACTCTTATCACAATAAGTTTCATTTTTTATTCCATCCTTCCCCGACTCTCCACTGTAACGCTGCGAGCTGGGCCTCCCCTGACACAAAGAGACAGTATTCATAGAAGAGAGGTGATCCAAATCAAATCTCTCTACTCTGAAAGGATAAAACACTACTGCTCTCCTAGGGATCAGTGAATCAAAAAAGGCCTTGAGAAGTGACTTGTGTTCGGTCTACAGATCTTTTAATTCAAATGGTATGTAAGTCTTCTTCTAAATAAATGGGGTCTAACACCAAAGGCCAGGGTAACCTGGTGATCCCAACACCCAGAGTGAGGACTGGGCCACAAATGGAATGAACATCCGACAGTAAAAGAGTTATAGAAATGGGACAAACAGATTTTGTAGACTAAAAAATGGAGGAACAGCCTCTTACTCTGAGAGTTTCTTTGTTTTCTGATACATACAACATAGAACTTTGAAACATAACAGGTACTCAATAAATTCTTATTGACAGGAGGAAGGGTATGTCATTTAGAATACTGATAAAGCATGTGACTGAAAATCCACATTAAACTGGCATAGGTAGTAAGGTGATTTATTGGTCCATATAAATAAGGGACCCAGGGGTATGGACTTCAGAGGGTCTGATAAGTCCTGCTGCCATGTCTCTGGGATTTCCTTGGCTCTGCCCTCCTGCGCAGTAGCTCTATCTGTGGGTCAGTCTTCCCCTGGAGAATAAAATGGCTTCCTCAGTGTCAGAGATCGTATCTGATCCATGTCTAGATCTAGACATGGCATCAACCCCAACATAACAACCAGTAGGGAAATATCTAGAAGCTGGAAACAGAGAATGGATACTGAAGAGACATCCAGAAAATTCTACAATGGGTAGAAAGTAGAGAAGGAGGGAGGAAGAGAGGGAGAGAAAAAATGAGGGTAGAAACAAGGGAGGGAAGGAAAATAGAAACAAACCTTTTCTTATACCCAGTCCCTAGGTTATTCATGTGGAAAGGATACAAGATGGGATGGGAATGCAAGGAATGAAGCATTTAATTCAACTATTCTGGGGTAGACTCTGTGCCATTGTATTCCTCTGGCTTATTCTATGTTTAAATAAAGTAAAACTAGTTTTCAATCTCTGCAAATAACCTGACCGATGATGATCTCTACACAGAGATGTAAGAGACAAATCCTTCCCCCAATCTGAATCTCTATCCCTATGTCTTGATCACCCACAAACGTGAATCCCATTGATTCAGAAGCATGCCATGAGAATGGAATAAGTATGGAAAACCACCAGGAGTGTGTCAAAAGACGCAAGTTCAAATCTGCTCTTTCCCATACTACATAAATTTGGCCAAGTTACATAATTTCTCTGCATTCAGTATCCTTACCAATAAAATGGAGAAGATATCTGCCTCACAGTATTATGAGGATGGTATGAGATGGCCCACATATGAAGCAACTACAGTAGATATTCAATAAACATTAGTTTCTTTCCCCTTAAGAATTTCTTCTGAGAATGGATTTTTCTTTCTACCAGCTTTTATGCACATTCAACCTGTATTATTAGTTTCAGAAATGATATTACTGATCAGATCCTAAAGGTTCTTGATACTTTATTCAGGACATTCACAGTAGTAAAAAAAATGTCTACTAATTCTCATGACAAACTACTGTCAAATGTGTTCTCTGAAACTTACTCTCCTGCAACCAAATATTTACTCAATATTTCTAAATAGCTATGGACTGGCATGAACCACAGGGGAGAAAGAGGAAGGCAAGCCGGGAGACAACAGAGAAAGGAAGGAGGGTATATTTATAATTTAGTAGGCTCATTATCATTGTTACAGGAGAATATCATCTAACCATTGTACATGAATCTCTGTTGGTGAAATACACAAAAAATAGTCCTGCTCTTGCTTTTTCTCTCTCTCCCCAAATATCAGTTTTTTTTATTGTTAAACCCTAACAGAATGCACGATTCCGAATGAAGAATGAAGCTTCCAGACTGGGTAGTCACTGTCCCAGCCTGTGCTTCCAGAATATTCTAGGGCCATGTTTAGGAATAGTATCAGTCCACATTTGGAAATTCTTTCAGTTCTATCACCAGAGTCTTAATTTTGCTACTTATTACTGTTTAGTAAGATAACTGGATCTGCTTAATATTTAGCTCTTTAGCATCTCTTCAAATGCCTGCGTGGAAGTAAAGCTATTGATTTTGACTGTTTACTCCCTCTTTGATTTTTATGACTTCACTTATTAAGTGTGAATTCAGTTGCATTTTATGGCATATCAGTAATTATGCAAATAAGTATGCCAACACCTTCTTAGTTTCCAACATGTGGCAAGTACGCTGTTTAATTCATTTACTCACTAGCCCATTTATCAGAATCTGATGCATAAAGATGCCTCTTGATCTAAATTCAAGTAGAAAATATGGTAGTAGGAAAAAAGTCAATGCTCAGTCGTAATTTCCTCACTGAGGAAAAGAAACACTGGAATTTGTCCATCTGGTGCAGGACTTATGAATAAGACCGTATGGTTCATAAGTCTTAGATTATTGATAAACTTGTAAATGAAGGCAATCCCAGGACAAGCAGCACTGAAAACAAATAAACTGATTTTAAAGCAATGGCAAAAACAAGTTTCCCTCTAATCTTTAGCAAAGTAATATTAACCCCAAAATTCCTAAAATGTTTTCCTTAGATCAACTCATTGAGAGGATAAAAAAAAAATGGTTTCAAATAAATATGCAACATGCCACAGTTTCTCATTTTGGGGATTCCAAATGATACTAACAAATTAAGGTTTTGGGAAATCCTGCAGTTAAAACAAATAAATAAAATTGGTTAATTTTTCTTTTATTTCCTATACTTTTCTTTTTCTGGTAACACTGATTACCATCCAGTGCTTGGGAAATGCCTCATTAAGAATATTACTCTCTTCCATAACATGTCATTGGACTTTAGCAACAAAATGGCACATTTGGTGGGGTCCTAAGAAAAAATGAGCATCATTATGACCTCAAACAGATCAAAATAAGTATTTGTAAATCTCAACGCCCTTAAAGAAAGATGACACAATCTTCCTGTGGACTTTCTTACATCAATCATATCCTTAGTCACTACTTGTAGAGCACTTCTTGGCACTTAGCAAACTGTCAATAAATACTTATTCAGGGGAAAATACTTCTGAAGTATTCAATCCTTACATCTCAAAAAAAAAATGCTATTTTTTTCCAGCTTTTTCCCAGTTTAGGTCTGTGAAGACATTACAAAAAGTATACAGAAGGAAGCAAAGCTCAATTAAAAGTCTATAAACAGTGTAGTAAATGTTGAAGAGCTATTTTATTTATCTTGGTAGCAACAGTGTTCTTCAATACATGAGGCATGATTATGTAATCAATCCTGCCATTACATACTAACTAAAACCTTTGGGAAATCTCAAGTAAACTTGCTCTCTCTCTCCTTTGCAATTTGTTCTAGCCTTTTCACTTACGACATCCTGTGTATATTATAGGTTTTTGCCCATGAAGGCAATGGCATAGCCTGCCTGCTCACACACACACCTCACTCAGTGCTGCTAAAGGCGGGGGTGGGGGGTTGGGGGGAGCGGTGCTTAAGGAAGGAGCCCTAACAAGCACAGGCACTACTCTCTGACCAGGGAGAGAATGACACATGAATGGTAGGCACTCTTGGCAGCATGGCTGATCACAGAAGAGGGCAGAAGACCGTAAAATCAGACGCCTGAACATGAATCATGATTTTGATACTTACTAAATACAGTATCTTTCACCATTCACTTCACACTTTGAACATTAAGTTTCCCCATCTGTAAACAGGATTATGAATAAAACCTGCTCCACACACAGTTTATGTGGAAGTTAAATGACAGTACAAACACTCAGCACTGTGCTGCGTACTTTCCATGCCCAACAGGTACTTACAGTGTTCATGAGGTGTTAAGTGACTGAAAACAGTCGCACATGACAGTACTGGGGGAGAGGTACAGGCTCATTTCTACGGGAGCATAGACGCAGGTCCAGCTCATTCTGCCTGAAGGATACATACTCAGAGAAGGTTTCTGACTAGCGATTTTGCTAAGGCGTGGAGTAAAAGTCCATAGAGACAGGTGGCGGGCAGGACACTGCAGATCAAGATAATGGCATGAGCAAAATCAGATGACATGAAATGGCATGACGCATTCAGGAAAAAAACAAAACAAGTCAGGTGTTGCCCTGATTTCCTAAGGCAGCCAGAACAAAGTGCCAGCCAGGTGGCTTACAACAACAGAAACTGTCGTACACTCCAGAGGCTGGAGAACAATCACGGTGTCAGCGAGGAGGATCTTGCTCCCTCTGAAGCCTATAGGGGAATCCCTCCTCGCCTTCCAGCCGCTGGCAGTTTGCTGGCAGTCTTTGGCATTCCTCAACTTGCAGGTGATCGGCAGCAATCTCACATCTCATGGTCTTCTCCCTGCGTCTCTTCACATCATTTGCCTCTGTGCAAGTATGTTTCTATGCCCAAATTTCCTCTTTTTATGAAGACACGAGTCATACCGGATTAGAGTCCACCCTAACAGACCTCATTTTAGCTTATAAGAACCTGTTCTCAAATAAGGTCACGCGCTGAGGTCCTGAGGGTTAGGACTCCAGCCTGTCCTTTTTGGGAGGCACAATTCAACCCCTAACATGTGGCATTGTTTGAGCATAGGATTCACAGCAACAGGGAAATACGCAGCAGACAGATGGAGGCAGTCAGCGAGGCTGGAAGAGCAAAACTGTGTGAAGCTGTGAGCTTGCGCTTTATTTTGCAGAAAACAAAGAAACACTGATGGCTTTTACCCAGTTGCAGTTTGAGCAGATCCATGTTTTAGAAATTACCTCAGTTGGCAGTGTTGAGGATGGCTTGGACCAAGGGGATCCTGGAAAGGAGGAGATCATGGGTGGATATTGTTACTGTTGAGGAGAAGCCCGTGGGGCCCACCCGGGAGCAGAGCTCATGAGCTGGAACAAGAGGGAGCAGAGGGAGGAAAGATGCGGACGGCAGAGCTGACCAAACGCAACTGCACCAGCTTCAGCCCAGGACTGTGCGCACTTCCACCTTCTCCAGGAACACAGGTCCTTAGAGGAAAGGCCATGTCTTACTCGCTTGAATCTCTGCACGACATCTCACACCATGCTTCATAACAGAACACCACAAACTGAAGGGCTTACGTGACAGAAACTGATACTCTCACAGTTCCGGAGGCTGAAAAATCCGAGGTCATGGTGCTGTAGCATGCTGGCTCTTTTTTGAGGCCTCTTTTCGGGGCTTATAGGTGTGTTCTCCATGACTCTTTGTGCGTGCACAGAGTCGGGTGGCGGGGGCAGAGAGGGGGAGGCAGCAGGCAAAGCCTCCTGCGTCTTCCTCAAAGGGGGCACTGATCCCACATAGATCCTCACTCTCATGACCTCACCTACCCTTAAGTACCTTCCAAGGCCCCATCTCCAAACACTATCACATTGGGTGTTTGGGCTTCCACATAGGAATTTCAGTGAGTCCACAAACATTCAGTCTATAACATCTTGTATGTAACACCTTGTGAAGAATTCAAAATATTCAACAAGATAAAAGGTGAAAGAATCTACACTCAGCATTGGGATTTAGGGTGCCAGTTCAAACACCAGATACCCCAGTTAGATTTGAATTTCAAGTACGTGACAACTTTTAGTATAAGAATGTCTAATAACTAAAAACATATTTGTTATTTATTTGAAATTCAAATTTAACTGGGATATTGTATTTTTATTTGCTAAATCTGGCAACCCATAGGTATATTTAAGAAAAAAAAAGCATATTTCCTAATGCAACACGACCTCTATATATTTGGGACATGCAACATTTGGGGCTCATTTATACTAAAAAAGGAAGTCATTGTTTACCTGAAATTGAAAGGTTAGTGACCCTGTATTTTTATTTGCTAAATCTGGCAGCCCTAATTGGACTATCTGCTGATCTATAGGGTTGGAAGTAATAAGATGTAATAAAGGAAAAGTATCAAAGTTGTCAGCAAGAAAGAGAATTTACTTTTCCACTCGTATAAAAACTCCAGGCCCTCCACTGAAGCCCCTATAAGTAGGGATCAGTACGGACTGTTTCTTACCCTCTTCCCCAAGTACCTATAAAATTATTCAATAAATATCATCAAATAAGCATTCATTGGAGTTCCAGAGGGCACTGGATCAGGTGAAGTTCCAACAGATATGGAGAGCATCATACTGCAATCCCGTCCCTATTTCCAGGTGCTAAAAGTCTCCGGACCTGCAATCCTAATGTGGTCCAAAGGGTCCTGGAGGCTTGAGAACTCAGAGTAGAAGATAGATTTGTTAGATTCCGGTGGCCCACAGCCCTGCCTGCGGTAGGGAAGGCCAGGCAGCCTCCTCCTGCTGAGGATGGCTGGTCCGCCTTCGGCGCCCTCACTGCCCACAGAGCCCGCCGCCGCATTGTGTTCCTGCCCTGGCCTTGGCTCCCGTCTCCTTCCTCATGCGTGGATGGGTTTATTCATTTCACTGCCAGCCTTGTACACAGGAAAGAAACTCCTTCTGCAAAGCACTACCAAGATATTCCTGTAGCTCCAGCTGGAGGACCCAGCCTCCGGGGGTGGTGGGGTGGGGGTCGGGCCTACCAGAATAGACATGCCCACAATTCCTGTTGCCAGCTTCCTTAGGCTGACTTTTCTCCTCTATGCCCACTGCCACATTTTCACTTGACCCATTTTCTGCTTGCATGTAAGCCTCTATCTAGGCAGACCCTAATCCTGGAGCTTAATGCATTTGATGAAATACTTGTTTCGGACAAGATTTGAGTTGAAATCTTGAAAAAAACAGCAGAAACATTTTCTTGCCCATTATCTGCTTAATGATTCTGCTCTGCATGGAGATTTTCTGCTTTAAGATAAGCCCATGAAAATCTTGTAGGGGACCTGGGCTTCTCCTCTACCTACTGCCACACCAATAAACAGGTGACGGTGAGCAGGCTGGACACAGAGTGGTTTTAATGAGTATTGGCACCCACTCCATCATTTGGTTTCTTGTGTATTAAGTCTTCTCACTTCTCTATTCTAATATGAAGTCCAGCACTTTCTAAGTATCTGCCCACAGTTTTCCAATATTAATTTCCTTCCCTGTAAGCAGTCCTGATTGAAGTATATTCAGCTTTCAAATGAGTGTGAGTCCAGACATACCCCAAATTGGGGAATCTGTGAGGAAGGGTTGGTAGGGGTTCTTTTGAGTCTACATTTCCAATAAGTCCTGGGGATGATTTTCTGACTATAATATGACCAAAAAAATCAGATCACTGCCTCATTGAGTACATCAGAAAGCTGCCCAGTGAAGAAGATGAACTTTACATAGAAAGGAGAGCCCAGTGGTCGATACAGTCACAGGATGTATATGACTAATGCCAGTATTTTCTCTAACTCCACTTAGAGTCTTCGAAATGGAATTATGACAATATAAATCAAGTTTTTCTAATAGGTGAGTGTTTTTAAAAGGATAAGACTAAATAAGTATGGGAACACTATGAGTTCCCTTCCTTGAATTTGTCATTTTAAATAGGCTATTCCTCTAGATGGAAATCTTTAGGAGAGCCCTCCATAAAACCACAATAATGCACCTAATGACCTTTTGAGAATCAGTCCCTGGAGTCTATGAAACTTTTCTATTCTTATATTCAGCTCTTTGAAGCTTGCTCCTTATCAATGAGCTTTTTTTTTAAATCTCATCAGAATGTTCCCAAATAGTCGCTGTTGGTAAATTATTCATATAAGGTAAAAAGCTTTTAAATAGATTTGACAAGACAACTTCTTTAGCAAAGTCATTAAGATAAGGGACCTCAGCAGGTTTGAATGTTATTCAGATTAGACACAAAGCCTCTCTGTGTGAGCTCTGGTTTTCTCTTCTCCTTCTCTCCCTTTCTACCTCATAATTTTTTTTTTGGGTATTTTTAACTAAATGTCATTCAGTATAACAAATCACCACTTTGCCACAAGTAAGTAGGTTTCTGGCAGTGTGCAAAACCGTTTCACTTGAAGTCTTATAAAACATTGAACATGAAAATGTAGCCTGAGGAAAAAAATTCACTCGAAGTTCAGAGGTGGATTTAAAGACAGTGAATATTAATGACAGTCTCTTCCTGGAGATTCTGATGGCAGAAGTAATGGAAGAAGGAGGTTAAGACTGGGTGCCGTATGTGTGTTTGCCCAAGATCTACATGAGTGACATTCTCTAAAAGCTCATATGTGCTTTAGACAATATTTAGTGGTTGCAGAATTTTCATGCTCACAAAAGACCCATGTTCAAACTTCCAAGTTACCAGTTGATGACTTCAAAATCCACCATCAGCCTGAACACAAAATAATCAGCATAGTTTATCCTGTGGCGCTTTTAAGCAATAAAGTTTAAGGGGCAATCTGAGTAGGGAGAAAACTGTGTTAGCCAAATTACAGTATCATTTGGGAAGTAGAACACAAAAGGGAACTGAGAACTTCAAAGTGTCTGCCCAGCTGTTCAGAGCTTCCTCTCCATATATAATTAATTAATTCAACTCCCCACATAATTACAGGCAATTTGCATTAGACCTGGTGTTAATGATGAAACAATGCTGACTGTAGAACTTTGCAATCTCAATTTTGTTTTGTTAAACCGGAAAAATAACCTAAGTTTGAGAAAATACCTGATTTGTTCATGAGTCCTCCATTAAATTGTTCTAGACTCTTGAGTAGTCCAACATGCTAAAAATTATCTCGTTCCCTTATGAAAAGAAGATTCAATATATAGAAAGCAGAGGCAATTCTTCCTGTATTAAGTGGTCCTTCTGTCCCTATGAGATCACCTTCTGAGGTGACCGTGTGCTGAGACTGAGTACTATAGACTCAAGCAGAAGGCAGTCATGAAGAGGAGGGTCAAAGGACTGACCTATGCTAACAGCAAGGGTTTTTGTCCTCAATAGATCATTAAATGCTCTTTTTTGGCTTCTATAATTGCCATCATCTATAATGAGAGTAGATATCATGGCACTTGAAAGATGGCATAGCCCCATGGTTCCCTTATGACATTTTACACCTTGGAAGGATATTAAGTCCTTTTTACCCTAAGGTCACAAAAATTTAGTCCACAAGCCAAACATGACCTCCATATGTTTTATTAAGTTCAAATTATATTTTGTTCAGCATTATTACTTGTAAGCTTTAAAAAGGATGAGATCTCATCTATAAACATTTATGGCTCCATTTGAATACCCAGAGGTAGCAGTGACCTTTGGGGCTGAAGTATTGCATCTCCTTTAGATCTACTATCCCAGTCTGCCAAAGTTTCAATCCAGTCTGCAAGATTCTCCTACATACTTAGCCAACCTAGATACCATGGAGACTGACCTTCTAATCTCTGCTCTAGCCCTGCCTACTAATTCTTCAGATAAGAGATTCAAGGCTCAGAGAAGGGACTTGTCCAAAAATCAATAGCCAATACCTGAACCAGGCCCTGAACCCAGTTCTTCCCATTGCAACTCTCTACCTCTCCTTTTTGATACCCAACCTGACCATTATTCTGGAATACTGATTATGATGGCACATTGTAATTACAGTAACCATTAACAATGAGATACACCTTTTGTGATCAGCACATTCAAGGGGTTATGAAAAGATAAAATGTAGGGCAGAAACAAAACCTTTTTTTCACAATACTTTTAAGCAATGCACTATGTTGATTAAAGTCATATGTGGGACTAATGTTGGTACAAAAATGCAGCTTCCGGATTATGATATTACTTAGTAAGCAGGACTTAAAAGAAAGAACTTCAATGCTTCTACCCAGCTGTTTAGAGCTTCCTCTATGTAAATGTACTCATTAGAATTTTAAAAATTTGGAAACTAATTTTTGGTTTGAATCCAGTTTGCTTTTGGCCAATAGGATAGATCATGCCAGCCTTTGTCATACTCCTGGACCAGTTCCTATTAACACAGGTATTAAATAAGATGATTGTCAAGCCTATGATTCTTTGATTGTTGGGCTTGATCAAAATTTTATTAAGACCACTGGAGTTGTTAGACATAGATTGCTGGTTACAATGGACTTTAAGAGATTCTTCCCAAAGTTATGAGTCCCTGGTTTCAACACTGGACACCTCCACTTTCACAGGCTGAGGTAACCATGGATGGAAACTTAGGGATGCTGTTAGGTCTCTGATGTCCAGGCAAGTCATTAATCAGTGAATCCCTTCATTTGGAGAAGCCCCACTCTGCCTACATTCCCACACTGGGGTTGCCAGGTGCCCTGAGTAACCAACAGATGGTACCAACACTCAGAGGCCCTCAGAATTAAAAATCAACAACCCACATTAAATAGGTGTCTCCTGCTCTCTTATCTGACATTGTTTCCACCTGTCAGGGATATAGTCTGAGCACTAAAATTTGTCATAAAATTCATGTTTTATTGCCTACGTCCTCCTGCCAAGTCTTGAGATCACATGCTCCTCTCTGAGTTGTCAGTAGGGAAGAGTGGAATTAAGGGGGAATGATAGGAATACAAGGGATGGAGATTCAGAGAGAAATGGAAGGCTGGCATTTAGGCAGACTCCATACTAAAGATGGTCCACACCCATGGTATCTACTTCTCTGCTCTGACCATCACAGCCACATGCATATAACACCTTCTTTCTGTCAACTCAAAATCCACACTCCTGCTTTGAAAATCAGGAAGGTGCTAAGTGGCCCAGGATTCTGCATTTGAACTAGCATAGTTTTCTCATTTACAAAATGAAGAGCTTGGACTGATCTCTAAAATAAAAGGACAAAAGTTCTAAGATCTTGTGAGCTATTAGTTACTTAGCAAAGTCCAACTAAATGTAGAGGCATCTAACACCTTAACATTGTAGAGGAGATGCTGCGGGTCGGTAACATTTACCTGAAGAATGGCTATAGTTTCTTCTGACAGTGGGTTTCTGAGATTATGGCATCTTTTCATATTGCCTTGCAGATATTGAGGGCACAGACATGCAATCAACCATCTACAAATCTTTGAGAAGGTAACACATGAATCAGTACACAGTTAATGTGTTAAAGCACAGAAAGCAGCAAACGCAAAGACCCTGAGTAACTAACAGATGATACCAAGACTCAGAGGCTCTCAGAACTTAAGACCTAAGCTTGGCCTGTTAGAAGAGTTTGAACAACACAAAGAACGCCGATACTTGTAGGGAAGCATAGTGGGAGTTGAGGCCCAGCAGGAGGCCTGAGTCAGAACATAATGTCCAGGGAAAGCCTTCTGGTTTCATTCTAGGTGCAACTTAGATTTTGTTATTAGATGATGGAGAAATCAGAGAAAAATAGCATCTAACTCAACAAGCTTGATGGGAAGAAGCAACTGAATGAACTACACACCTTTATGGCCAAGCTGAGACTAAAAGGGTGAATGTGTTATAGCAGGAGAAAGGAGAGTGGGACAAAAAGTTGGAAAGAAAAAGGAAAATAAGATAAACAGAGAGGACACTTGAAGTGGAGGAAACACCATAAGGAAAGACCTGGGATGTCCATGGAGTTTGGGGGAAGACATGAAAGGTTGAGAGTTGCTAAAGCATAAAATGGGAGATAGGAGAGGCAGTATATGAGACTGGGACAAGGGGCAGACACTAGATGCTGATATTGCAATGACAGCTGCTCAGGTACATGAAACACATTTGCTTTGTGTACACTAAGATTCTGTATTCAGTTAGACTTCACTTGAGGGAGAGGCTTACAATCTGATGCAGCTTGTTCTTCCTCTCAGCATCTAGCATAAGTGCTAGTAGCTATTCAATAAATATCTGTGGCTTGAGGATCATTAAGGAAACCTCATCAACAATTTCTATTCATTTCTGCCAAATGTTTTACTGGGGTTTTTACCCAGTCAGATAGATCAAGAAAACTTGCAGGCATTGATAATTGCTGCTTAGAATTCACCTGTTTCATAATGACACACTGTTTGAAAGGCCCCATCACCTCCTTTATTGCTGGCCTATACAATTATCAAGGCATCCAATCTGTTAAGATGACCTGTCTTGCTGGAGTAATGTTTTATTACCTTACCTGAAGTGCTGAGCAACTTCCTTAGGGAAAGAGATTTCACAGGAAATAATAATAATGTACATATAAAAGCTTTATAGTTTTCAAAATGCTTTCACATGTATCATGTGTCATCCTCAGAGCAACTCTTCAAGATAGGCAAGATAGATATTATAATTTCTATTTAAGTTTTATGAAAAGCGAGGCCCAGAGAGGTCACACAATGAATAGTTGGGAACTGTAATTAGAACTGAGGCCTTCAGTGCCCATATTTTGTGTCATCATGCACTTTCTATGAAAAACAACTTTAAGAAAAAATAAACCCATCGTAATTTTATTTTTTTATTAAGGTATCATTGATATACAATCTTAGGAAGGTTTCACATGAGCAACATTGTGATTACAACATTCACCCACATTACCAAGTCCCCCGTCCACACCCCATCACAGTCACTGTCCATCAGCACAGTAAGATGCAACAGTCACTACTTGTCTTCTCTGTGCTATACTGCCTTCCCCGTGACGCACCTACATTATGTGTACTAATCATAATGCCCCTTAATCCCCTTACTGTGTGGGTGGATACCTGTTCTCTTTATTCTGTTCCATTGATCTATGGGTCTGTTCTTGTGCCAGTATCAAATCATTTTGATTACTGTGGCTTTGTAGTAGAGCTTGAAGTTAGGGAGCATAATCCCCCCAACTTTGTTCTTCCTTCACAGGATTACTTTGGCTATTCAGGGTCTTTCATGGTTCCATATGAGTTTTAAAACTATTTGTTCTAGTTTGTTGAAGAAGACTGTTGGTATTTTGATAGGGATTGCATTGAATCTATAGACTGTTTTAGGCAGGATGATATTAATCCTTCCTATCCATGAGCACAGGGTGTATCTCCATAATTTTATTATTTAGGTAGAAAAGGGGCAATGAATTTGCTTAAGCTAATCTTTTGTGTAAAAGATCTGTGTCTCCTGTTCCTTTCTTGAACAAATATTAATCCAGTGCCTGCTACATACCAGATAATATTCTAGTCACTGGGAATGTAAAAGAACAGACAAAAACCCCTGACTTCATGTTGTTTACATTCTTGAGGGAGATAGACAATAAACAAGTAAATTACAGAGAATGTCACACGATGACAAATGCTGTGGAGACTAATGAAGCAGGGAAGGAAGAGGGAAGCCAGAGGGTGATGGGGTGCAGTTTTAAGTAGGGTGGCCAGGAAAGGCACTGCTAAGGTGATGGCATTTGAGCAAAGGCCTGAAGAAAGCAAGAGACTGACTCAAGAGGTGTTAGAGAAAGAGACTCCAGGCAGATAAAATAGCAACTGCCAGAACCCTGTTATAGTAGAATGCCTGGATTATTGCAAGAATAGCAAGGGGTCCCACATCGCTGGAATAGAGGGTATAATTGGGAGAAGATGCAGGTAGAGTTATTGATGTTTGGGATGAGGAAGCCACTGGGGGGTTTTGAGCAGAAAAGTGACATTATCTGTCTTACCTTTTAAAAGGATTATTTTGGCTGCTATGGGAAGAATAAATTTTATGGAGGGGATGTTGATAATGACAGACATAACAAGACTCACATAGAGATGGTTGCAATAATCTAGGCAAGAGATGACATCACTTGAGTCTAGGGTGGTAGCAGTGGAGGAGATGAGAAGTGGTTGAGTTGAGAATACATTTTGAAAGGGGGACCACAAGGAGTTGCTGAGGATTAAATATGTTTTGAGAGACAGATATTTTTACTGGGTCACCACTGTGTGCCAGGAACTTGCTTAAGCGATGGGGATGGAATGATGCTGTGGACAGACATGTCTCTTGCCTTATGAAGTATCCATCTCCTCATTTGGCAAGTGTCCATACTGATCAAAATGGCATGTTTCAGTGTTTCTTATTACCATAATTTGTACCCATCAGACATCACTCAAGGTCTGAGCAAGTCAATTATTTCCATTGGGCCTCAATTTCCTCATGGGGGTTGATGAAACAAATAAACTAAGATACCTTTTGGCTTTGATACTGTAAAAGGCAGCGCATTAAAATAAGAAGGGTGGTATCTTTTTTCCATTGTCTTCCATTATGAGAAGGGACTGCATTTTTTAGAGAACATAGCACTCTCCAAAAACTGAAAGTGCTGGGGTCACAGGATAAGGGGAGGCCTTCTCTCTATCTGTGCCCTTTCCTGAAAGCATGTGATTGCCCACCGATCTGTCACAGACTCTGGACTGCAGTCAATGACCTGCTAAAGCACTACCTCCAATGGATAGAACAATGAGACCTAAAAGAGTTTTACCTTTCTGAACATCCCTGGCTGCTTTCTCATGATGCCAAGGAAAGCAGTGAAGCAGCATGCTTGGCTATGCTCTTCTCCAAGAAAGGTTTGGAAAGCCAGGTTTACAGCCCAACCCTGAACCTGACCTCTCTGTGTCCTAGCTGATCTCCCCAAGTTGCTGAAAGGTCTTATTTAAATATCATGGTATCAATATTCATCATTGTTCTTTCTTCTCCTTTACATCTTCAGCAGAGCCCAGGAAAAGCCAGAAACTCATTGACTCCCCATCACAGACCAGCACTCTGCCCAAGGAGACACATGAGATATGAATGGCTCCCCCTGCCTCCTCCTTTGCTCCCTGATGTTCACTTCCACTAAAATACCTCATTTTTCACAGCTGTGATGCTGTCACTCAGACCTCTGCCTTCCTCCTCCAGGTTAACAAGTGGTTCCACTTCTCTGTGTCTCCAACCTCAGCAGTTAACCCTTTCCTCTGCTGATCCCTCTCCTCAACTGACCTCATATATAGGACCTAGAAAAGAGACATAACTTAAAAAAAAAATCATGCTTCAGTAAATTTCCGTACATAGAGTCCTACGATAACACCCCATTTTGTTTCCATGAAGATTCTTTTCTATGGGAAAGATTTGTCCTGGGGTATAACCAATCCCTGGACCAACAGCAGGCTTGAGGCGGTTACACCCCGGCCCACCATGCCTCCGGAGGGCGGTGCTCTTCATTCCAGTCCCTGGGCCTTTGTCTTACCTGGCTTCTGTCCTTACTTTCAGATATCCAGGAAGTATTTCTTCTCTTCTTCCCTACAAATTCACAGTTGTTTTGAATCTCTTCCACCTGTAGATTCTGTGCTTAAGGTGTGTGGGTTGTTAGTTGCAGATCCATGCAGATCTATGGTTATTTTCCATACAGTCCTGTATTTCTTCCAGTGATGGGGAGGTTTTTGCTGGAGATGTTATAAATGTTTGTTTGTGTGTAGGAGGAGGTTGTTATTATTTTTAAAGCAAAAATCTTCTATAGCACTATGTATCCCTTGCCAGAGGAAGTCACAATCTGGCTGCCTCTCTACCAGGAAGAAACTCTACTCTGCCATTCCTTGGGCCACAGCCAGAGTCAGCATGTGGCGCTGGCCTAGGGCCAAGAGGGCTCTGCTGCTGGCAGGGAGGTGGTGACAGGCTGAGGGGGGCTCAGAATCCTCTCCGTGCACTTTCTCAGGGAATCGAGTCCAAACTCATTTCCCTGGTTCATACATCCCATTATAGTCAAAGCCAGCAAGCACCACATAAAATGGAGATTTTTAGACACACTGAAAACTGCTGGATTGTTTTCTCATGATTAGGTTCAGTAATTACAGGGGCGGGAAGGTGCTGGGAGCTTTTCTTATGCACAGAAGTATTCAGTCATGCCTTTGGAATTTAGAGATAAAATGAAGGCTGGTAACCTGTCCTCCAGGCGGAGGTGGGGAGAGAGGAAAGGTTTTAGAGGGTTCTTTGCCAAACAGTGGTTTGGACTTTCCAGAATCTTAGAGCAGCTCCTGCCTTCCCGAGAAGGTCCAAGATCCAAAGGGCACCACCAGGTGGGAGGAAAGCCATCAACCTGTCCACCGCCCCTCCTGCGGCTGAGAACTGGAATGGCAGTCCACCTGGCTGTGTGCAAACAAAGAGGTCCTTCTGTTCACTGGCAGCTTTATAGGTTGGCAGCTCCGGAAAAGCCTCCCTTTGATCTTGAGCTTTGAAGGGATCAAACAGGCTGCTTTAATGGGTGGGAATGTGGCTCTGAAAATCCTACCTTTTGTCACTAAAGCATTTCTCCTTCTCCTCCTGGGGCAGGTGCAATGGGAGGATGAAGTCTGCTTTCCATGCCCTGAGCCAGATGTTCCTTCTTGCAACAAGTAGAACAAAGGAGTGAAAGTGAGATCAGGGCCGCAACTGACAAGGCCTCACCCACAAATGAGCTCTGCTGGGTTTGGGGGTGAGTTCTTGATGCATTCCGTCCTGAAGCCTGCTTTAAGTACGCTGCGCTTCACAGAGGCCAGAAATCAGCTACTTTGGTGTTAACTGTGCTGATCATGACTCCTCAGAGCTTTTAGATTTTGTTTGGAAGAGGGCTCACCTTTAAGCAATGGGATTTGGACTAACATCCTTTGATTTATGAGATATGTTTCAAACCCTTTTCAGCCTAGGATCCCAGACTCCTTCCGAATGCCAAAACAGCCTTTAAATAACCACTTTTATTCCCTCAGCCTATGCTGCTACTATGACAGCAGAAATAGAAAAGGAAAAATTGCATCATGGTTTATTTCCTGAGGACCATTCTAACCTGACTCTAAGAACATGCTGTTAAAATCTCACATCTGATAGATCTTTAATACATTTCTCAAGCTCCTCTGAAATAAGCCCATTCAGCTTAATCAAAGTCTCTAATTCCTGGATCAGTTTGCCACTGTTTCCTTACAAATGTTTTCCAGAAATTGCCTTTAATACCTTCAGGGAAGAGATGCTGTGATTATGACTCCAGATGAGTCCATAACTGCTCAAACTGAAAGCTGAAGTTCTCTTGGTGATGCTAATATTTCATTAAGCCTCAGCTGGAACTGTATCTCTTGAGGAATATTCTACAAATCCCCAGTTCCAGGAGATGCTCCTTGAAGGGAGAGCTCCAAAACCAAAGGAGTTAGGAAAACATTTGAGTACCACAGTTACCTTCTTCAAATTCTCATTGTGTGTCTAAAGTCTCTTAGAAGAAAGTTGTGTATCATTTAACCCATAGATCCCTAAATTACCTGACCAGGGGAAATGTTTTTCCTATGATGATTCACATCCTACAGAATAGAGAACTGCCTGGTGGGGGAGCCTTAGAGCAAGATCATAGGCTGTCCCTGGAGAGCCTTCTACACTGGCCCTTCCCTGGGGACCGGACCAGATAGGCTGACAGTGGGGGCTCTGGGAGCCTGATTTTTAAGAAGGACTCTAGGTGACTCTCATCAGTGAGGTACGTTTCAGAAATTTTGGCTTTCTCTGTACCTTCTGACAAATCAGAAACTCTAGGGACTGAGAGGTTGCTGAATTAAAAGGGTTTATTGAGCCATTAGAGATGCCAGCCAGAAAAAGGACTGACAGGAAGTTTCTGCTTCCCCAGCCATAAGGCCATTTACAGAAACAACTTATCAGCAGACTTAAGAAACGGGAACATTTACAAGGGGTGTCAAGGAAAGAAAGTTGTTTAAGTTCACATTGGCTCTAGACAAGGAAGGCGGGCTAACGAGAAGAGGGGAAGTCTGGGAATAGGTGGTCAGTGCGTAGCAAAGGCTGGTGGACTGGTTGTTGACGATGGTCAGACACAATTCAAATGCAAGGGAGATGCAGTATTTCTGGGGCCTTCTAGGTAACTGTTGAAATGCCTTCATCCAGGAATGTGGTGCCTCTGGTTAGCTACGCCTTTGTTACTGACTGATGATCTTTTGTGTCTCTCCCCCATTCTCCAGCCCTATGTCACTTCAACTGAGGACGTCCCAAAATTTTTCCTTATCATGTCCCTCTCCACTCCCTGCACCCCACCCCCCATATACAAAATATATGCTAGCTGTGGAAGCACACCATAAAATATGCAAAGCTCTGAAGGTAATCGAGATGATTTCTTCTTGGAATAAGAAGGCAGAGATAATGTAGTCAGTGGCCTTCTAACTCCAGTGGAAGCATATAAAGTAAGTCTATCCTTCCATTGCCTGGCCCTCTAAGAATATAGAACTCATCAGCCTAAGAGTGCACAGGAGGTGGGACAGGACGGTGGGTGAGCACGCAGACCTGGAAGGCTACCTTGTGATCCTTGCTCCCCTGCCCCTCATTCTCCAAGCCCCATTTGCCTTATCTGTAAAGTCAGAGATGATTAAGATAACAGCATTCCCCAACATTAGGAATTACACTGGATCAAAGAAGACAACACAGGTAAATCGCTTAGTATAACACGTTCTGAGTGCATGTTATAAGCGCTTGGTAAGTCTTAGCTATTATTTTTAAGCAACCATCTTAGAAAGTACGAAGACACATAAAAGAAAGGAAAAGATAGACCAGAGAGAAGACCTGTCCTTGGATACCTGGAAAGTCACCCAACAAAAGGTTCTTTTGAATCAAACTCAAAAGAGGACATGGGGAGTTGGCTTCCCACCTTATGTGTTGTTATCAGCAGCTCCCAGACCCCCCAGTTGGAGTAGGTTGGCATTTCTGTACACTTCTGCCTGTACCCTATGCTTTTACATCTTCCAAGTTCCAGGCCACTGGCTCCCAGGGCTTACCCCAACTTCCTCAGTAAACACAAGGCAGCCCAGAAAGGGTTACAGCCATGTTTCGAAACAAATAAGAACAGCCTAGGCTTAGTGCTGATAGGAAATTATAATCAGCACATTCACGGATTGGAGTATTTATCATGTTGTTAGCACTGGAAATTTGTACCATTGTAGATAGAGTCACACAGCTTGGGGCCCTGTACCTTCACCTATTGTTTTCCCTGTGTTATGATAAATTTCCAGCAACACTTGATTAAAACTGCCAATTTGTTGGGAATAAAGAGAATCTCTCAACACCACCAGGACTAATTACGTTGTCCTTGCCAAAGGGGTAGTTGAATAATTGCATGTGATTATTGCACAGGCATGGCGCTTTGCACGTCAGCAGCAAAGCAATGAAGATTGATTCCCTTTAATTAATCATTCAAAAATAGCCCCCTTGTATCATTCCCCAAATAGGAGGGAGCATGTTCCTACATCTTTCTTCCAAAAGGCGACCGCATGCAATTGGTTCCCTGATGAGATATCAAAATGTGTGTGCCTGTCTGAGATAGGAGGACCTTCTCTGTCATTGATGGCAGGTCCTAGTCTCCCAATTCTTTATCCCCAGCCCTGAACTCTCTTTGTAATCTTAACAGCCTGAAGCACATTTACATAGGTTTCATTAATTGTACTCTGGCTTCTCAGAAAAGGAGGCAACAACTCTCATCTAGGTTTTATTTTGCATTTCTACTAACATGATACATCGGATTTGAGCATTCCTAATGCTTGCTTTGGAAGACCCAAGTCTCCATGGGACAACATATCATGAGAAGGCAACAATATAAACTCTCATATATTATTTGCATTGCTTGTTTCTTGCTTTTTACAATACCCAAATTCAGCCTCATTTATGTTTTGAAAACGCTGATGTCTACTTTCTCAATTCAACCCTTTAACTTTCAAGATGCATTCCGTATCTTAAAATGTCACTTGTTTTCTTTTCCATATACCCTGATCATTAACAGGACTGTTAACAGTCTTTGCCCTGGGAAAAGAGTCAGTCAGCGGTACTTGCTGATGGAGCTGTGCCTGCTGCTTTGGGGTGAGTGACAGCAAAGGAGGAGGGCTGCACTGCTTTCTGTTTGGGAAGCAAAATTGTGAAGTAGAAAATGTCCAGTTTGGGCACATCCCTACTTCTCACCATCTGCTCTCACCAACTATTCCTCTCTCTTCCAATTTGCAGAAAACACTATACTAATAAGCTTTATGTAATCTTATTTTCAGTTTTTTCAGTCACTAGAAGAATAGGGCATGTGCCCATCTGAGTATGTCATCTCTTCTGTGTTTGCTCTGAACTTTCCTTTCCAAGGCGCCTTCTCCTTTCCACCTCGTCTGTGCTCACTCCTCCACTCTGAACCAAAGCCCTTCCCCTGTCAGCAGCCAGGGCTTCCTCATCCGGCAGAGATGATGGATGGAGAGAAAGAGGAAATGCAGCAAGTGGGGTTCGCATCAGGCTTTGGTCTGTGTGTACCTGGATGCCCATCACTGTAATTTTTCTTTCTTTGCATTTAAAGATGCGCTATTTGAACAAACCTTAAGAGTTAACTGGCTGGATATCTGCTTGTGTGAAGCTGCCTTTTTAGTAAATGACAGACACATGCAGCTTGATGGTATCTCAAAGAGCATCCACACAATCATGCCAAGATGAACACACTGAGGTCTCAAAAGAAAAACCGGTTCTTTCGGTGACTGTTCAACAGGACATTTTGAAAGGAAGAGGGCAGAGAAGGGAGAAAAGATGGTGGACGAGCAGACACACAGCTTAGGATAGTCACTATGGAGGGGGCTTTGGAAGCTCCACTCTGGCACTAATGCTGAGCCTTTGAACTTTAGTTATTTGCATCGGACGTACAGAAATGACAAAAGCCATAGAAGTCAAGCAATGGATACCAAAGAGATTCTTACTTAAAGATAATGAAATGAACAGTGGTGCTACCAGAGTATGGTGCCGGCTGCCAGGTCCTCTGGGCCTCAGTGACTTGAGTTTTGACAGAACTTCAATTCATTAAACAAATGTTCATTTTCCTCCTAGGAGTATATTTTCTCAGTTAGAATAAAATAATGTAAGAAAAAGTACTACCTGTGGCTCTGTAAGTTTCTCCCTCATCCTTCCTCCTCTTCCCTCCTCCCACTACTAGATCAAGAGCGCAGAGCTGGAGGCAGAAGACTATGTGGAGAAAATACGTATATTACACACATGCACGCATGTGCATATATGTATGATAGATAACAGGGAGCTGCGAACTGGCAAACTGAAGTCCCTGTGGCTCCGAGCTCATGGGAAGCTGGAGGGGTGACTGTGCACCACTCCCAGAACTCCTAGATGGCGGCTTCTGCTGGCCTGCCCCGCCTTGGAGAAACTTGGTAGTGACAGCGAAGCCCTAACTAAGGGACCCAGCTCTTGAACCCTCTACTGGAGGTGGGACTCAATTTCACCAACTGCCCTGTCACACTACCCTACTCACCTTCTTCCTAAGCTGGGACCTACCCCCACAACAGATGTTTCTTATTTGACTACTATACATTCATTAAAGTGCAAATTCTGATTTAGAAGTTCTGAGGGCGGTGCTACGATTCTACATTTTAAGTGAACTCTAGGAGATGCTGATGCTGACCCATAGACCACAGCATGAAGGGCGTGGGTGCTGGGTGCACATCATCATCCGCTGCTGATGCCTCAGCCTACACTTCGATCTCAATCTCAGAACAGTTTAAGCTCATATGATCTCTCTGGCCCCTTAATGGGTTTCTAAGAGGGAATATATTCTCATTTTGAATATGTAGTTACTATAGATCATGATATGTTCACATCTATAGTCCTCTGTCTTATTTTCTATATAATCTTTACTTATAACAACCAGGCGGCAGATGGGAGGGGTGAGAGGAGAAGTGGCTCCTGGGGTGGTGAGAACTTTCCCCCAAGCCCTTCTCTACCTTCCCCAGCAACCACTTCTGTCACTTGCCTGGTAAGGCTTCTCCCATCCCTGAACAAGTGGCCCTCTCTCTGTTGCCAAATTAAATGCCAGGCCAAAGAAAAGAAGGATGTCTTTAGAAGTGTGATGGCAGTAGAGACCAAGAGGAGGGTCTGGATCTGAGAATCACAGTAGAAGGTCAAACACCACGTAAAACAAATAATTTAAAGTTACACTACTATATTCTTGAAACTCTTTGTAACAGTTTGCTGGGGCTGCCATAACACATGGACTGAACAGCAGACACTGGTTTTCCCACAGCTCTGGCAGCTTCAGGTCAGAGGAGAGGGTGCCAGCAGGCTTGGTCCCTGGGGTGTCTCTCCTGGGCTGTCTTCTTCCAAGGGTCCTACCTCTATGTGTGCTCCAATTGCCTCTTTTTATAAGGACACCAATTGTATTGGGTTAAGGCCCAACCACATGGCCTCATTTTACCTTAGTTACCTGTCTCAAGACCCTCTCTCCAAATAGGGTCATATTCTGAGATACTGGGGGTTAGAGCTTCAACATATGAACATTGAGGGCACAGTTCAGCCCATAAATCTCCTGTTTTAGTCCCAACTGGTTCTGTACCCAATGCACTGTGCCTAGCTAGTCGCCTTCATAACTTGGCAGAGAAAATGTGCTCTCAAATGCACGCACTGGGTTTGAGTAGCTAGGTAGAACCTGTAGAACAGTTCAGCCCCCCAAAATAAGAAAGGTACGAAATGAATATGTACATAAAAGCCTTTAAATGCTTGCACTTCTGAAACAGTAGCTCTTGTTTCTGAAAGAGAGGTTTAGGTCAGGTGGATCAGGTGTAGACAGATGGGCCTGGACACCAGGAATGGCACCCCTGCAGCCTCCCCAGGCCCCTCAGAGCCCACGGACACAGGTTAGAGCACAGTGGGCAGGTGGAAGCCTTCCTGTCCCGTTATAGCTATGCTTTTATAGATTCAACACTAAAGATCACCCTTTATACAAGTGGTAGTGTTTTTACCAAAGAAATGCAAATCCCTCCTTCCCCCAACCCAAACCTCTCTCTCTCTCACACACACACACATACACACACAACATATACAATATCCGGAACCAGCCCCTTGCCTGTAACTAAATATGCCAGCATGTGCTTGACTACATCACCACGTTTCTAAGTCCTGAGGTAGCAAAAGCTGATCACCAGTATGCTCAGTGTAATCTCAAATTCTGCACTATCATCCGCAAGAGCATCAGCATTGGCGGTTCGCATCAGGCACTGTCACGTTCCTTCTGGTTTCTCAGTCTCTGTCACCCCCAGGTCTCTTCTGCTTCTCTGCTTACAGTGTTTCTCCCACCTGCAAGGTCTGGACAAAACTATGTCACGCTGTAAAGGAAAATAAGATACTTTCCAGCTTACCAAATTGTCTCTTCTGGGCGCCTATTTATAAGGAAGCACAATACAGAAGAGAGGAAGTGCTGTAGGTAGATATTACAAATTCCTTTGGGGTTTCAGAAGTGGAACCATCTATTTTATTCTAGCAGGAGATGTTTTCTCTCTATCTGCTGATTGCACATTCATTCTTTAATCTTTACACATGAAAAGCTCAAAGCAGAAAGCCACGGACTAAAATTTTCTCTGTAAATTGTTGCACATTTGCAACAGATATAGAAAATCACAGTGTGAAAGTTGTTAAAGCTGCGGAAAAATAAATTGGCGGCACCACAGGAAATGAAGTTTTTACATAAGGACAAGGAGCCAGCCAGAATCTTCAAGTCCATTTTGTAATAAAGGAAATTATGATCCACATAAAGCCCACTTTGGGGAATTTACATTTTGATGGATAAGGTGCTTATAACAATTAGTATAAAATGTTTCTGGTTTACCTACGATTTGTTTCTAACAGATAGTCCACATGCGTCTTTAGCAGAAGGTAACTGCGAATATTTGAAGTGCAGGTAATTCCTTGGTTCTCATTTAAAATACCATAATGCTCTCCTTGCTTCAGGCAGGCGAAAATAAAATCTCAATTAAAATAAAAGCAGGCATGGTTCCAGTTAAGCAATGATCATTTGGAGAATTAATGCAATAAAGCTTTTTCCATAAAGTGCATAGTCAGCGTGGTGTGGGAGCAATAATGCCAGCTTGGGATTCCAGTCCCCTGGATTCCCCTGGATCCTGAATTACTCCTCCTGACCCAGGTTGGTGAATCTTGCATACTTCAGTTAACCTCTCTGGGAAACAGCTTCCTCATCATTAAAAAATGAAATGGTTATACCTGTCACCTTCCGGGCCTCAGTTGGCTTTGAAACACTTGGCTCTAGGGTTTAAGTAACCTTTGGAAATCCCTGTAACATTGAGAAATAAGAGTATTCCAAGGGGCTTGGTTGCACTATAATTTAAATCAAGGAAATTATAGAAATACTATAATAACTAGGTACAGAGACCACAGACTGGCATCTCTGTGCCAAATTCGGTCTTCAGCACCAATTGCTTAACACAGCATTTTAAGTAAAAAAAAAAAAAAAAAAAAAAAACCCAAAGAGCAAATGACCCTATAAATGTCCAGTTTGTCAAATGACCTGCTTCCCTATTACCCTCCATCCATCCTGATCCAGACACGACCCCCTGGGGCATCTGAGTTTATGAATGGGAACTGATCATTTAATCATTCATTCAACAAATAATTTGCTGGGCTCCAATGCTGTGTGTTAAGCACTATTCCAAGAACTGGGGTAACAGTAAATAAAACAGACAAAATTCTTGCAGCACCAACATTAGTTAGGTGATTTACTCCGAAGTGAATTTTTGTCTTATTTGGAAGTGGAAGTCATTAGAACTTTTTCAGGGTTACCTATGCTTCTAAAGGACAGGCCTAAGAGAATACCAGACTCTCTACTAGATGTCACAGCACCTCAGAAAATGCACAGCTGTGTCACTATCATTATAAATGTTATCAGGCACCTGGGCTTCATAAATTATTTCTACTATTCCCTTCTGCTTGTGGCAAACATTTCCTTCCTCCCCCATCTCTGGGCTTCAGAGGGTTTCATTGCATTTGGTGATGAGCAAGAAATTCTGAGTTTTCCTGTCCATGATCTCACAGCTACAAGAAAAACTGAAATGGAATGGAAAGAAAGCTGACCAACCAGCAGGAGAGCTGAGCACTTACCTAAACTCCAAAATTCTGAGTCCTTACCAAGTCTTTCTTCCATTTCTAGAAATGAAGAAAATTGGACTCTCCTGGTTCTTAACCGTGATTGCACATTAGAAGAAACTAAGACTTTTTTTTAAAAAATGCAGATGCCCACACCTCACCCAGACCAATTAAATCAATATCC
Organism: Manis javanica; assembly: GCF_040802235.1. Classification (NCBI taxonomy): domain Eukaryota; kingdom Metazoa; phylum Chordata; class Mammalia; order Pholidota; family Manidae; genus Manis; species Manis javanica. The sequence goes on along the minus strand of NC_133169.1, from coordinate 60,217,154 downwards.
TTGGAAGGAGGGCTCAGAAAACAGAATAACTGACTGCTCCCCATCCCCAAGAGATTCTAATGTCCAGGCAAGGCTGAGAAGCACTGTCTTAGAATGTCCATCAACTTGTGTAGTTGACAGTTAATATTGGTTAATTGACTTGAATGTGCTCAAATTTTCTAACTCCAAAATTTTATAAGTCTTATTTTCCTCTGTACTTTTATTTAGCTATAAAACCTTTTATAGATAAAGTATCTTTCTGTTTTTATACTGAACTTAACAATTTCAACAGAACTAAAACCAAAGCAAAATAAAATAAAACAAAATGTAGATCACCCTCAAATTTCAGGATTTGGAAGTCACTCTTAACAAAGAAAGCATACGAAGAATCTTGAATAAATGTTGATAGATTTGAATACAAAAAAAATCTAAAGATTCTACATATCAGAAAAGATAAAATGCCAGTATGTCTAAGGAGCTTGAAAGGAAAGGAGCGACACATAGCAGCAATTCACCGGAGAGTTCCGCTTTATTAGGGAAAGGTGCTGGGTTATATAGGAAGGGGCATGAATTGATTGAGGTGTCACTTCTACGGGGCTGTTGGCTGTTGGCTAGGTGCTGGGATTGGGAGGGGGGCGAGAGGTGATTGGGCTTCAGGTGGCGCCGGCGGGAACTGAGGACCCCGAAGAGAAGCCAGAAGTTTGCCATCTTACTGGTGGGGACCCTTCATTCCCCCCTTTCTCCTCTATGGGTTTGTGGACGTTGCTTTCTCTCTGACTGCTTCTTGCTGAACAGGGGCGTAGAAGGGAGTGAGGGTTTGAGGATTGGGAGGAAAGGGTTGATAGGATTCCCCACAGTAAGGATGAGTAGATGTGGACTTCTTCAGGTTGGAAATTAATGAAGGTTCTTTGTAACTATAGGTCGAGGACCTGCTGATTCTAATGGTGCTAAGAGGATATGGGTGTCAGGAGCCAGGCATCTGCGGCCATTGTTTCCAGGAACAGTTTCCAGTGGAGAGAGAGGTCCATCTCAGAATGTGGTGAGGAGGTCACGTGAGGCTGAGGGATCTTCTGTGGCCAGAAGCTGGTAGTTCCTGAGTAAAAACTGGTTGAAAGCTTGATTAGAGATTTTTCTGACTTGGGATTTGATGAACTTTATTATACAGGGTAAGAAGAGACAGACGAGAAGAATGACTATTATGGGGCCTGCAATGGGCCAGAGCCAGGTGAGGAGGGGGTTTGTTAGTATTGAAGAGAATGGGTTGGAATTGGAAGCAGAGTGGAGACTGGAGGCAAGGTTGGTGAGTTTGGTGATGTCAGTTTCTACAATGCCGGATTCGTTGATGTAATAGCAGCACTCTTCCCGGAGGAAGACGCAGGTGCCGCCCTTCTCGGCTGTAAGCAGATCTAGGGCCCGCCGGTTTTGAAGGATGACTTTAGCTAGCGAAGTGACCTGTCTTTGGAGAGAGGCTAGGGAATCGGCAGTGTATGTCAGGGCTCCCTCAAGTTTGGCATCGAGATCTCTAACTGCCCATAGAGAGTGACCCAAGGCTCCTCCCGAAAACCCCACCCCAATGGCTGAGGTGATCAAAGAGATACCGACCATGATGGGAAGGAAAGCAGCCCTTTTTGTGCGCGAGTGCAAGGGAGGTTGGAGCTCAAGGAATTCTGCCATGCTGTAAAGTGAAAGCTGTGGGATTAGGGTGACGAGAATGCAGGGTGTATCGGAGTTGAGAGGCAGTGAGTTGAAAAGACTGCCATTACACCAAAAGAAGTGTCCCGGTTGTGTAAAAGTCTTAGAGCCGGAGGTAGGGGTGTAGATAGAGAGGCAGTGAAGTGCGCTGGAGGGGGGTGGAGTTGGGCCTACACAGTGGTGGATGGTGAGATTATCTGCGTATTCTGGTTCCCATAGGAGTATGTCTGCCAAGGGGCGGAGGGGTTGTCCTTCTGCATGGAAGGAGTAGTTGGAAATATTAAGGGGCACGGCGGCCAGCAGTGGGCGCTGTAGTGATGCGCACAAGAAACAATTGGCGGTGTTGAGGGTGTGGTTGAGAAAGATGGTGGTGTCTTGAATGAGCTGTAACCAAGAGTAGGAGGAATAAGAAGATGAAGAGGCGCCATCAAGAGTTTGGATAATGACTTTCTCGGAATGTCTGATACATGATGCAACTTGAGAGATCTGGGAGCGAGAGGGAACATACTCTCGAGAGATATGAAGGGTACCATGGGGGGTCGAGGACCCCTTGTAGTAAACTGAGGCTGTTACTCCAGCAGCCCATTGAGAGTCCCAGGGATCTGGGATTGATAAGGAGAATGAGCCGTTGGGATATTTCATGAAACGGTTGGAGGAGTAATACTGTGGGTACTGGAAGTCACCCATGTAGTGAATGGCGCAAGACCAGTAGGGACATCTCCTGTAGGTGTGTGGCCATTGCCTGCAATAGGCTTGTTTTTGGTCATAGAGGAAGCAGAGGTAAGGAGAATAAGGGTAGCTGCTAGTGAACACTTCAGTGGAGGGAGGAAAGTGGAGGTATAAAGGCTCAGAGCAGCTTTTAAGAGGGCAGTCTGGTATGGCAATGAGGGCAGTAACTTTTGTTTGATGCTGTGTGTAAGTCTGTCTGACTTTGAATCGCCATACAAAGGAGGCTGGGGTGGTGGGGAAGACAATAGGAATGAGGAAAAAAAGCGAGAGAGCAGTAAAGGAGGAAAAAGTCATGATTCGGGTATGGATGGCAAAGGGGGTGAACGGGATTTTGGAGGAAAGAGGACAGTAAGGTCAGGAGTCTGGAGGGAGGGAGAGTCTGTAAACTTCTGTAGGTTAAGAGATCTTTTAGGTGATGTGGGGACAGAATGGTAAGGGGCGCCCTGAATGTCAGTTTATGAGCTTCTTTCTGCAAGAGCTGTCTAGCGGCTAATGCTCGCAGGCAGGGGGCCCATCCCCAAACTGTGGGGTCTAATTGCTTGGAGAGATAAGCTACTGGGGCAAAGGATGGGCCATAATATTGGCCTAGGACTCTTAGAGCTTGACTGGACCTCTCATGAATGTATAATGAGAAGGGCTTCGACAGATCAGGAAGATGGAGAGCTGGGGCTTCCACAAGGGCTTGACGGAGCTTAATGAAGGAGTGTCGGGGTGAGGAGGATAATGGTTCTTTGGGGGGGCTCTTGCTGAGGTTGTATAGGGGTCTTGCCAACAGGGAGCAGGGAGAAGTTAGGGATTTACTCTCTAAAATATCTAGCCAGGCTTAGAAAGGAAAGGATTTCTGTCTTGGTTTTGGGAATGGGAAGGTCAGAGAGGAGCCATTTTCTGTCTAAGGTAATGGACTTTCTTTGTTGAGATAGAAGGAATCTGAGGTAAGTGACAGGAGGGGAAGAGATTTGAGCTTTGACGGGGGATACTCGGTAACTTCTGGACGCTAGAAGGTTAAGTAGGGAGGCAGTGTCAAGTTGAGACTGTTCTCACAAGAGACTGCAGAGTAGAAGATTGTCAATGTATTATAATAAGGTGGACTTGGAGTGATCATGATGAAACTGTTTGAGGTCCTGAGCTAGGACCTGTCTAAAAATATGGGGACTATCTCGGAAGCTTTGTGGCAAAACTGTCCAAGTGAGTTGTTCAGAATGTCTTGTGTATGGGTCCATCCAGGTGAAGATGAAAAAATCTTGGGAGCAGGGGTCTAGAGGGATAGAAAAATGGGTCCTTGAGATCTAGGACTGAGAAGTGGGATGCGGAAGCAGGGATCTGCGATAAAAGGGTGTATGGATTTGGAACTAAGGGATGGATAGGGACAACGGCTATGTTGATGAGGCGAAGGTCTTGGACAAGGCAAAAGATCCGTTGTTTTTTTTAACAGCTAATATGGGGGTATTAAATGGGGAGTGAGTGGGTCTGAGGTAGTTTTTGTTTAAGAGATCTTGAATGATGGGTTGGAGGCCTATGAGGGCTGAAGTGGTTAGGGGGTATTGGGCCTGACAGATATACTGAGAGGGGTCACGTAATTTGATAGAGGCAGGGGACATAGGGCCACGGAGGGGCTTGTAATGTCCCAAACATTGGGATTTACAGGGTGTATAAGGGCGGAACCGGAGCTTTCATTGGGTAGAGGGGGGTTGTCGGCTATGAGGGCCATCAGAAAGGGAGTACTGGGGGCTGTGGGAGTGGATATAGTTATGGAAACGTGGAGGAGGGAAAGGATGTCCCGTCCTAGTAAAGGGATGGGACACTGGGGCATAACCAGGAAGGAGTGGGAGAAAGGTATGGGATTATCTAGGACTGTGCATAAAAGGGGGGGGGGGTTTAATGGGAAAATCTGTTTACCTCCTACCCCGACTATAGGAGTAATGGCTGGCGTGGTAGGGCCCCGGTATTCTCGCAAGACTGAGAAGGTGGCTCCTGTAGGAGATGGGGCGACTGTCTACTGTTAAAGTAACCCTGGGCTCCTGTTTGGTGATGGAAATAGTTGGGCGAGAAGCCCCCGGGCCCCATCAATCTTCTTCTGCCAGCCCGTCTTAGGATGGGGGTTGTTCGTCCAGCCTCCCCTTCGGGTGGTTGGGCAATCAGACCCCCAGTGGCCCTTTTTGTGGCATCTGGGGCATGGGGTGGTAGGAGATCTGGGGGAGGGGCACGCCCTTGACCAATGTCCCTCTTTTCCGCACTTGAAACAAGCTCCTGGGGGGGGCTTGTCTGTAGAGGGGTGCCCAGGTTGTGGTTTTATCAGCTGGACCAACATCTGGAAATTTGCCTGATCAGCTTTTTGTTTACGGCATTCTTTCTCCTCCTCCCGGTTATGGAAGACTTTAAAGGCCACTGTTAGGATCTCAGTCTGTGGGGTAGCGGGGCCCTGTTCTAACTTTTTGAGTTTAGCTTTAATGTCGGGGTAGCCTTGAGCTAGGAAGTATGTCATAAGGACATGTCTTCCTTCAGGTGTTTCTGGGTCCAGGCTGGTATACTGTAATAGGGCTTGAGTGAGTCTGTCTAAGAACTCTGAGGGGATTTCGTCTCTCTTTTGAATTATGTCTTGGAGCTTTTGAAAATTGACTACTTTACAAGCTGCCTTTTTCAGACCTGCTATTAAGCAGGAGGCAAAAATATCTCGAGAGCGGAGACTCATGGCGGTGTTATAATCTCAGTGTGGGTCTTGTTCGGGGACAGCAGTGGGGCTAGGGGGATAGGTGGGGTCAGTCCTGTGGGTTTCGGTAGCCTGCGTTTGGGTGAAGTCTCAAACTCGTCTACGCTCTTCAGGGAGGAGAGTATTGGCCAGGAGCATGAAAATGTCATGATGTGTGAGGCTGTAAGACTGAAGGGTCTATTGAAACTCCCTGATGTATGTCATGGGATCAGTGGAAAAGGAACTTAGGCGTTTCTCTAGTTGGGCTAAATCTCTTAAGGAGAAAGGGATGTGAACGCGCACGATGCCTTCGGATCCTGCTACCTCCCAGAGGGGGGCGATAATTTTGGGAGGCCCTCGGGACCGAGTCTGAGGGGGACTGAAGGGTTCTGGCTCAGTCTGTGGGGGAGTGACGCGGTCTAGCCGCGCCTAGTCAAGCAGGTCCTGAAGTGCAGAAGGGGGGCAAAGAAAATAAAGAAAGATAGAATCGGACCCACATGTCACCAGCTAGCAGCTCAGCTGCTTACTTCTGTCGCTCTAGTTGGGCTTGAACTCATGACTCTGAATTAAGAGTCCCATGCTCTACTAACTGAGCTGCAGCAGGGCTCTAGTTAATTGCTTATGGAATGCGTAAACAGAATGTTCTTTGTTCTCCATTCCTGCCACATCCGCAAGTGGGGGAAGGGCATATTTAGAAGCAGGGGCGGTGTTTCTACACATCTTCAAGGTCTCCCTATTTTCAGAGTGAGGAGTCTTGGCAAGATATGTTTTTGTGGACAGATAACTTCTAAGGACTGCACCGGTTGTTCTCTAGCTTGTGCTTTCCCATGCTGCGTTCAGACATGGGGGAAGGTTCTTTCCCATTCTCCCTACAAACATGTGAGAAGACAAAGGCGGTCCCTAACAGGGGAGAAACAGGTGATGAGGGCAAAGACGGAGGAGGCCCCTGGGACCTAGTTAAAGGGGGGGCTGAAAGGCTCAGGCTTAATCTGCCGGGGACGAAGGCAGAGGAGGTGAGATGGGGGAGGAGATGGTGGGGGAGGAAGGGAGAAGGGCTGTTGTAGGAGAAGAAGGGGAAGGGAGTGGGAGGCTTCTGCGGAGGCGGCGGCTTGCAGGCTAGGAGAACTTGGGAGGGGGCGGGGAGAGGAGGAGGCGGAAAGCTTCGATATAGGGAATCTCCTTCCATTTTTTCAGGCGCTGGCAGTAGTTAAAAAGATCGCGAGTGATGTTAGGATCAAGAGTTCCCCCTGCGGGCCATTGGTTGTTATTGTCTAGGGGGTATGTTGGCCAATCTTGGGAGCAATATTTATGGAGAAGTTTTGGTTTTATATCAGGCGTCAGGGAGGGGGTAGCCAGATGCTTAAGCAGGCATTCAAGAGGTGAACTTTCAGGGAGGGATGAGGAGGTTCCCATGGCTAAAGGACAGAGAAGGAGACAAACAGGGGAAGACGAACGGAGATCCTCGGACCGGAGGCAGACAGCAAGGAGACAAAGGGCGTCCCCGATGATCCTTGGTGGTCTGCGGAAACTCGTATACAAGTCGAAATTTCTTGCGAAGTGTGGGTCGTCACCCAGACTTCCCTAAGAAGGCAGAGTGCCGGAGTCATGAGGTACCTAGCACTAGGCGTTTTCGGCAGACAGAACAGATTTCAGAGGACGGAACAGAAGGAGGAGGGGGTGGGGAAAGGGAGCGTTCTCATCCGCAAAGGAGTCACCTTGTTTACGGCTGTTGGAGGGGGGGCCTGAGATTCTGCCGCAGCCGTGAAGGCCTGAGGCAGGGATTTATGGCTGTCAGAGGAGGGGCCTGAGGGTCCGCCGCAGCCCTGAAGGCCTGAGGCGGGGATTTATGGCTTTCGGAGGAGGGGCCTGAGGGTCCGCTGCAGCCGTGAAGGCCTGAGGCGGGGAGAGTTCCCTCCTCATCCCCGAGCGTCAGGGCCTTGCCGGACGATCACGGTCAATGGCACTGCGATAGCTCGGGGAAGAGTGGCCCACTCCGGGGGGAGAACTTACCTAAAGGCCAGAGAGGAGTGGTGAGTGTGAGGAGCCAGTGCCGGAAAAAGAGGACGAGGGCACGCTGCTGCTGGTGTCGGGGGGAAGACGGGGCCCAGTTGGGGTGTCCCGTCTCCCGGGTTTTGGCACCAATGAAAGGAAAGGAGCGACACATAGCAGCAATTCACCGCAGAGTTCCGCTTTATTAGGGAAAGGTGCTGGGTTATATAGAAAGGGGCATGAATTGATTGAGGTGTCACTTCTACGGGGCTGGTGGCTGGTGGCTAGGTGCTGGGATTGGGAGGGGGGCGAGAGGTGATTGGGCTTCAGGTGGCGCCGGCGGGAACTGAGGACCCCCGAAGAGAAGCCGGAAGTTTGCCATCTTACTGGTGGGGACCCTTCAGAGCTATAAAGGGCTTTTATCCTCACTATGTAAAGTATTGTTACAAATTAATAAGTAAAATATAAATAACCTAACAGATGAATGGGGAAAGCATGTGAGCAAACTACGTATCATACAAGAAGTACAAAGAACTGATAAACACCAAATAGTTTAAACTCAGTAATAATTCTATTTTGTTAGGGAACCTTTTTAAAATAAATACAATTTAAATTATTGATAGTATTTTTAACTAAAATTTGAGGGATCAAAATGTCTTTAATCTTTAAGAAATGCAATGGCTGTTGCCTTTGTCTTATGATCAAGACAAAGTGCTTGCTAAAATAATCACTCCTCAGATTTGTAAATATACAACATTACTTCCTGTATGTCTTTAACAGCATCAAAAAATCTGCTCCTGGTGAACATTAACCCCCAAAAATCTTTCTTTTAAATATTCAGGAAAAAAGAATCTTTGAGTTTGAAGTTTTTACCCCAATGAAATCGAATCTCAGAATTACATGTTTGCTGGGAAATAATATACATAAACCTGGGAGAAAGACCAGTGAGGACAGGGAAATGGTTGCCCTGAGAACCTAGACCTACTAGGCACAAGGAAAGATAAACAGCAATTACCAAAAGTCTCTTCCATTTTCAAATGTTTCTGGATTAGGAGTAAGTACTTCATGGCACCCAAAAACCAGAACCAAGAATTGCAAATGATAAAATCAGAATGGTATTGAGTTTATGAAGAACCAAACACAAGAGGAAAAACACACTCACATATACGGCCTGCAAAAAGAAAATGCATCTGCAAATATCTCATTGAAGCTAAAGTGAAAGAATGAATTTATTGAATTAATGGTAAATTAAAATCATTAACTTTGTTTTTCTTGTTGTCCATTTAGCAATTGCTCCATTTTTTTGGATACCTAAACAATAACTTACTTTTTTTTTTTTTCCTTAAAAAGTTTTAGACTTGCCTGCCATAGATTTTTCTACTAGCCAGGCTTTCTTACACAGCAAGACAGAAGACAGGCAAGCCTTCTCCAGTAAAGTTACCAATTTCATAATGCTTTTGGGTTGTAACTCCAGGGGTGGGGATATTCTCCCAGCACGGGACAAAATACCTTTGAAACTGAAATCAGTGAAAGGAAGAAATAAAGTGGGAGAAACCCATTTATTGTTACAAACAGTCTTCCACTTCTGCTCTCCCGTGTCTCTCTACCAGGCTGCAAAAAGTGACTCCACCCAACCTCTCCAGTCCAGATATGCCCTCACTCCCCCTTGTAATCACTTATTGATATGGAGATGGACTACTTCTCTCCACTCCTTGGAAACGCCTATTGATATGGAGATACTAAGGCCAGGAGAGAGATTCTGGAAATACTGCAAGTTTGCCCACATGGGTCCATTTCAGGTCACCAGTTTTTCTCATGATGAGGAGAGAACTTTTCTCAGTCTTCAGAGCTATCAGGCCCCACTGACTCACACCTCTTGCTGTTCTCTTAACCACCACAAAAGGAGAAAATCAGCCCAACTGAGACCAACATTCTACCAAGGGATAATACTGATGTAGAGGGCAAAGCTCTTCCTGAGGAGCATTGTTGAAGGATCCTCTCTAATAGTCATCTCTTTATGTAGCAGTTTAAAAACGGTGGGCGCTTTCAGTTTTTAAAAATGGTTTGAATTACAGATAGATAATAGATGTAGAGACTGTCAAATGTCAGCTTCCCAGTTTTCACCCACAAACCCAGCTGCTAAGACAGAGGCGAGTTGACTGCTTACCACAGTAAGGAAGAACGCCACCTCAGCGGAAATGTGGAGACGTCTCAGAAGCGAAGGCAAGACCAGAGTTTAGTAAGAATTGCAAGTTTGTGTTAAATTGGGTCTTTCAGTGTGAGGACTCAATTAGGATTGAGTAGGATCATGATGTAACAGTTTAGGACTGGTGTGTGAAGGAGGAGAGAATTCTTCTCCACTCTCTTACGTTTAGTAACTGGGGCTTGTGAATTAGACTGACAGATTGACAGAAGAAAAGCGTTTATTTGTTTGCACATGGAAGCCACCAAGAGAAGTTGCTGGCTCACTAAATGATTAAAAGCTAAAGGCTTACGGACCCAACTTAGTAAGAGAAAGGGAGAGGGGAGAAAAGGCTTCTTATGGGAAGAATAAATAGGCTTCCTTAAGTAAGACACATGCGCTTTTAGGAGAACAATACAGAGATAAGAAAGTTTGTGATAATCTATTTCTTTCTCCTTCAGGGCCATAACATTTCCCAGAGAAGGGATTTGGGGTAGGTTTAATTCACATTCTGCCTTCTGGGAATACATCTGCCCAAAAGAAGGAATTGATGCCAGTCTTATTTTCCACAAATTGCTGCTTTTAGTTAGATAAGGGAAGCTCAGAGGGCTTCTCGCTGCCTGTGTTGATTCTGTTATCTTCAGCTCTAAATAATCCTTTTGCTAGAGTGGCACATTTAGGGCTGCATATCCTGATGTCTTTCAAGCAGAAACAGCAAGCCAAGGATCTCGGAGACAACACAAAGACTTTGGAGACTCTGTAAATTGTTGATATTTTCTACTGAAGAATTGATGACTCTTTTTAGAAAGTTCCTGTAATGAGCAGTCAAGTTACTTGCCTGTGCAATATTGAAATAGAAGTTACACTGTTATTAACGAAAATAAGAAAATAAAGTCCTAATAGCGTAGAGAGGAAGCTCTATGGAGTAAAGAAATTTTAAGTCTGTGTGTGTGTGTGTGTGTGTGTGTGTGTGTGTGTGTGTGTGTGTGTGTGTAGCTGAGATGTAGGTGACACTTAGCAAATACTTTGTTTCCTCAAATCTATAAACAGTAAGTGCAGAAAAATAACATAACTGCATATTATTACACTTGAATAAAGTTCAAACTATTGAGCATGCATTCAAGACTTTTAATCTTGTGTGCCTCCACTACCTATCACACTTTCCTGACAAACTGGACCATTTGCGTTGCCCCCCCTTTCCTGTCTTTTTTAATTATCTTTTCCCCATGCACCTAAACTATTTTTCTGCTGATTAGTTATCACACACACACACAAACATCATCATCAAACAAGTATAGGAAAAGCTGAGTGAAGGGTAACAATTCTTTTTTTTACTACAGGACTTCTCAGAGCCTTTCATGATTATGGTGTTTCTCAAAGTCTTTCGTGATAAATATTTACTAAAATGTTTTGATCAAAGAACACTTTTTTGAAGCCCATGTCCCAAGACTAATACTCCAGCAAATACACTTGAAGAAACAAGGTTCTAAGTCCTACCTCTTCTCCCACACCCCGCTCACATACCTCACCACCGGAGGCCTCCTTTTTCGGAGCCACTGAATACAGGACAGACCCCCCAGTTAATATGGAATTCCTTATAACAATGACAACAGTTCTTATTTCAAATTTAAGGATTGTGTTCAAGAGTAATATTAGGAAAGCAAAATTAACCTTTTGCTATCTAACGATCATTGATATTCTAGACTAGAACATGAAGGGAACAGTGTGAGATGTCTGGGTATCCCGTGGCGTCCTAAGTGAATGTCTGAGGGCCACTATGGGAATACACGGAGAGAATTACACAAGAGGAGTCAAGCACCTGCTCTGTAAACTAATACTGGACTTGCATTAACAATAATCAAAACAGCTATCAAATGAAAATCAATTGTATTTAAAATGAAAGCATGTTTACACACCAAGTCATCAAGGATCAACAACAAATACCCACCATTCCTCCTCCCTTTCCCTTCCCTCTTTAAAAAAATAAGTATTTCCCTCCCTCCCTCCCTCCTTTTTTCCTCCTTCCTTCTTTCCTCCCTTCTTCATCAAAAGGCATTAGGCAGGTCTGAACAGAGGTGCCCAGGGTACAAGGCCTCAGCAGGGATTGGGGCCAGCAGGAGGAGAAGGGCAGAGACGGGCACAGTGCAAAGGGCAGATTGCAGGCTAAATGTAGGGATACTAAAATAATCAGGGCCAAACTGCTCCCTGTTGGAAAAGAGAGGTATAAGCACCCTTTCCAGAGACCACCCTAAATGTGCTAGAGCTCCTTAGAAAAATGGGGGATCATCATAGCACAGATAGCCGTGGCACAACAGGAGCCTGAATATGTAGTATTAGAAAGTAAGGAACCACTCTAAGAATAATAAGGTCATATCAAAAAGACAGAGAAGCAAAACTGAGGGAGCATCCAGTGGCCAAATCTGGGGAAACCTGAGCATTGAAATTAATAAAAATAGATTATGACCTACTGAGTAACAGGGATATTTAGGAAATGAGAACCTAGTTGTCAACACTAATACATATATAAATGAATAAAAAGACACACAAATAACAAGAGAACGCTGTTTCCTATAACAGAGAGCCACCTGATAAAATGTACATACTAAATATAAAGGGAATAATGGCCTTAGAAAGCCACCTTTGGGAAACCACTATAGTAATTACTAGTTCAGACAGAAAGTATCAAAGGGTGTTATGACTAGTGAGTGAACATGGGGTGAGGCTCAGAATTTTACATGGTCTCAAAGTATCTGCCCACAAAATATGTATCTATCCATATTTTTTTTTCAAATGTAACTTAGAGTGGAAGCACCTGGCAGACACTATATAAATCAAATGGTAAGTGTAACCAACACCAGCAGAGGGAAAAAATAGACATCCTGTGCCACTCAATAGGGTATAATAAAAAGAGAACATATCTGTAATATTCCAGATAAAAATATATTACCATACTCTAGCCGTGAGAAAAAAAACAGATATGCCAAAGCAAGAGATGTTCTATAAAATGACTGACCTATAATCTTCACAAATGATAAGATCATGAATATCAAAGCAATCGTAAAGAATGGTTCCAGAATAAAGAGACTAGAGAGAAGTGACAATGGAGAACAACCCATGATTCTTTGCTACAAAGGATATTGCTGGAACATGAAACACCTTGATGAACCAAGTGGCAAAATGTACATCTGGTCTCTGGTACAGGATATGCAGGAGTTCTTTGTACTGTTGCTGCAACTTTTCTGTAATCTGGAAACATGTGACTTTGCCATTTCTGTGTTGTCTCCCTTTCTAGCCATCAGTTGATTGACTTCAGGATGCACAGCTGGCTTAGGGGGCTACCCCTCCGCAGAGCCTTGAGAACAGACAGTGCTTGTGAATGTTTGGAGAAGGCAGGAGGGACGGAGAGAAAGAGGGAGGGAAGCCAGCCAAAAATTGATGTGGTATGTCCTCTGCCAGACAGTTCAGCTGGGCTAGGTTCCTAGATGACGCTGGACTAGATAATGATGGTGGAAAATTCTATCCTTGCTTTACTTAAAGTGTCTCTGGAGGAAAGAAAAATCATTGAAGTGTGTTTTTGGACCAGCTTGTCATTAAGCTGGGAAAAGCTATTTTGTTGCCTTAATTAGTTTTATTGTTTTGACATTTTAGCTTTTTAAAGGCTTTGTGCTGGAATTCAAGTACAGTATCTCATTGCCATGGAGTCTATTTTAATGAATGATTATTACACAAATGAACCTGCTAATAGGATCCTTTTTTTTCCAGAAAACAAACAAAATCCACATAGAAATGCTCAAGGGCCCCCACTTCATATAAACCTGTGTGTTGCTGTCTTCATTGAAAAACAAAACAAGACAAAAAACAAAAACAAAAAACCTAGTTCTGCTACCAAAATCTAAATGGAAGTTATGGTAAACTGACACATAAGTAATGCAAAGTATTTAATTGGTAGACCCTCTCTAATTTTTTTTCTCGAAATTAGAAAAAATAAATAAAATCCTCAATTTGTTCAGAGCAACCTCTAAAGGGCACTAATTCTCTGCTTCCTTTCTTAAAAAACTAGCCTCTTCTGTGTGAATACTCTGTCCTCAGTGGCCATGCCTTGAATAGTCTGCCTGCCAATCGTATCAAACAGATCTTGCTCCTGGAAGAAATGCCCCACCCATTTGCTCATAAACAATGATGGCATTTGTGGGAGCTAAACCTCCCCAGATCGCGCTGAACGGGGCGTTACCACTTCCTAGGGGATGCTGTGGCATATTACCCAGCAGGATTCCAGCTACAAGAGCATGGTAAACAATTAGACCTCATTTACATTTTACAATTAGGTTTCACTTACAATTTACTGGGATTTTTACACGCATCAAAGGCTTTATTTCACATCTTTACTAAATCCACAAACCGTGAATTTAAGCATCCCATATTTTTGACATGTTATTCCACATGCTGAATGTCAGTCGTCTACATTTGGTTGAACAAAGGCTAAGAATTATACAAGAATGTGCCCAAATTGAAATGGAATGACTCTGAAACCTAAAAGCTAAGCTAAATCATTTACAGCAGCTTCGTAAAAGCCAAGAGATGAAATGCAAATTTCCTTTGGTGTTAAATAAAATATGTTTAACTCATGTCATGTATCCTAAAGGTCTCCCTGGATAGATTTCCAAAGGTCTGTCAGTTTATTAGGGCACAGATGATAACCATCAATTGGAAATCAATACTTACTGCTGGGTTCTAATTATAAATTATTGGGAAAATGCAGGTGGTAAATAGGCAGGGCATTTCTGGCTAATAGTTTGAAATAAAATTGGTTCATTTCCAGTTTATGAGTTGAGAAACACTGTTTTTGTTCATATGTATTTGCTTTAAATTCTAATTTTTTTTTCAAGGTTTGGTTGCCAGAGAAACAGTTTCTCTCTATGGATTGTTGCATTTTAAATTCTGGAAAACAGTGTTCTACAAATCCAATGTGAATGATGTTCATCAGGGAAAATATACATTTTATTGTTACAAATAGAAAAGAGTTTTTCTGCCTCTTTTCCTTCCTTTTCATGGTCACTTTACCCCCAAATATACAACAGTGTGCATGCATTAGCCGTTTAAAACATTTTCGGTATAGAATTTCAGTTGCTTTTCCTTTTCAAAGTTCCTCATCCTGCATTTATGCCTATATAATAAAGCATTCCTCCTTCCATTGTGTAAAAGTATATAAAAGAATTTTACACTCAGCAAAATAAGCTGAGACTTCACCTTGAGGGAAGAGATTCTTTTTTCCATGGGCTGTCTCAATTCTACACGAAATTCTGCCACTCGTGTTATTTACAATGTAGTTATCCAAAAAATTGGTTTTGTTTGCCTCGTCAGCAGAGGTTAGAAAGAGTCCACATCCAGGACTAATTCTCTAGACATTTACATCATTCCTGGGAGCTTTCCCCATGTACCTGCTATTGAGCCATGTGTGCCCCAGGCCAGTATTTAGTTGGTGGCCGTGTACCATGCACCAGGCACAAATAGGACAGCCTCTGCCCTTATGATACCCAGACTCTAGAGGCAAAACATAACAACAAAGAGTGACATTCATGGCGGCAAGGGGTGGAAAAGAGGTATTTAGGGAAAAGCATGGGAGTGTCCTCAAGAAGTATGATATAGAAGGGGAGTCTGCAGTCTTTCTACCATGCAAGCCATGAAAGTAAGGGAAAATAGGAATATTTCCCTGTACCTCCAATCTCCCTGTTAGTCTACAAAGAAGAGATGGAAATAAAACAGCAATAACAAGGAACAGAGACTCAGAGTAGAGGGTTGGCCAGGCACCAACCCAGGAGAGTCCAGGACACAGGGCTGTACCCTTGACCCATGCCCTGCA
Organism: Manis javanica; assembly: GCF_040802235.1. Classification (NCBI taxonomy): domain Eukaryota; kingdom Metazoa; phylum Chordata; class Mammalia; order Pholidota; family Manidae; genus Manis; species Manis javanica. The sequence continues at coordinate 60,202,037 of NC_133169.1, read as the reverse complement.
GAACTTCAATCAGCAAGGTGGGGACCGGGCCAGACTGAGAATATCCTCAAATGCAAGCAAGTCACCTCAAATCCTCCCTCTCATTTCTGGCAAAGGCTTCAAAGAAGACAAAAGCCTCAGGAAGTTATTAATAATTTATTTTTGGTTCATATAAAAATGTTAATTCTACTCACAGAGTCAATTATTACAGAGATATTTCATGTGCAAAAAAAAAATTGGGAAACCAGTTCATTAGTTCATAGCTCTAACCAGTTGTCAGAACATTTTATTATACAATATAAAATATCTGCACATATACATGTGTATACAGAACACACAGACGCATACCCACAGGCATTGTGCACATGGAAACATATACAGACATAAATACGTCTATACAGAATATCATTTAAAGATAACATCCTACTCATAACACAGAAAAAGTATGCACCCTACTCCAAACACCTCAGTACACTGTCATAGACATTATTCCATTAGTTGTCACCAACTTCCCTCTTGGTTGATGGACCACAGTCACCGAAAACCCAAACCTGTGCCTACCCCTGATGTCCAGGTTGCTTTCCCACCCCAACATCTGCTCTGATAGTGATATTTTCACTAGGACCTTAACTGAAAAGCAGACTAAGTAAGAAATACTTAAAGGTATAGGGATACTACAATGGTCAACGAGCCTGAACCCCAGAGTTCCTCTTGGAACCATCTGAGACGTGTTTATTCTCCTGGAGAGTAAGCACTTGAAAGGCTCGTTTAGGCCATCTATGGTTACACGGACCATGTTGCCTCACCTCTTTAAGCTGTGGGTAGGGAAGCTTCACACTCAGGCCCTTTTGTAGGGGAATTCCCAGTGGAGTTCCCTGATGCTACATTTAGGATGTTGTCTTGTGTACAAATGTATGGTTTCAAAAAAACAGGAAATGAGAAAACCCTGGTACCCATCCCCATCCCTCACTGATTGTGAATGTGCATATGAAGCTTCTTTGAATCCCAGTTTCCTCATGTTGAAAAATCATTTCTATCCACCTTTGAGTTTTGTAAAGTGTGTCCATGGGTATACATCAAAATAAAACAATGTACATGAGCCCTGTGTAGGGGAGTTAAAAAACCTTCCTTTACTCATCTTAGGTTCTCTGGCCCAGGCCCTGACAAAAGACAAATTAACGAGACACAAAAGATTAACATACATCTGTTTGTTTAAACAGAAGCTTATCAGCGTGTATCATGCACACACATGGGGTTACCCAGTGATTAGCAACTCAAAGGAGTGGTTAGAATCTGGGCTTATGGATCTTAACAAAAGAAAAAAAAATGTTTAGGGAAGTGACAACACAAAGGAAAAGGACTTTGAGTTTCTAGGGGTAGCAAATCACACAAAGGCAAAAATATGGGGAAACTAATGGTAGCTGAGGGCTTCTTTTAGCAAGGTTTGTTATGTAGGTTTCTCTCGTGCCATTTCTGGGCTGAGAAGGGTCTAGTGCTGTCTCCAGTGACTAACTTTTGTCCTTGTTGGTAGAAGGGAGTTGGAAACACCTTTACAAATTTATATCCTGCTTTTTGGAAAATAGTGGGAGGGCCAAGAGCTTTTTGTATCTGCTTCTTCTCAGTTGCCTTCAGCTCAAAATAATCTTTACGTGAAAGTGACATATTTGGGGCTGGTATATTCTGCTATCCTTCAACTTCATTCAGCTATAAAAATTCAAAATATTATTACTACCCCATTCATATTATCACCACACAGTAAAAACAGTGCCTGACTATGTACAACTCTCTGCCAGATCTAAACGGATAGAAATGAGCACAGTCTTACCCTGGGTGGATTTACAGTCTAAAATATTTATACTCTTACCAGGTTAATTTCCCTCATCTACATTATATTTTACCTTCCCCTGACCTACTAGTTCAACATATCCTTGAAAAAGCTCATCTATCAAAGGCTATAGCAATTTCACCAAGTTGAGAAGTACCTCCTAGAATACACCCAGTTTTGTTAAAATATAGCTTTGGTATGTTTCCGTGAATAAGCACTAACCTTGTCTAGCAATAAGTGGATTGTGTTGTCAGCTATACATCCCTCTTTTTTTTCTTCCTCCATTAGTTTATCATTCCTGGATCATCATCCAGTTCTTTGCATTCTTGTTCACAAGAATAATGATTTATTTCCCCCCTCTGATCAGATACTCAAGCTTACAAATTGGACAAGGTGGCAGTTTTGCTCCATCCAGCATGTAAGCAAGACACTTGGCAAATGCAGGTTTTATATTATTCAAGGGTGAGATTGACAGTCTTGTGGACTCAAAAATGGATACAGTAGATTCAGCTGCCATATCAAATCAGATGGGAAGTCTGTCATTGTTTGTGGATGAGGACGGAGCAGTCAGCACTGTGGCATTACATTCTCCAGTTGAAATCAAGTGATAGAAATGTATAACTTTTCTGAAGTATCATTTATCTAGCTATGGAAGTATCTATGGAAAGAGTTACTCAGCCTTAAAGTGTTGCATTTCTACAAGGCATAAAGCAATGAATCTCCAATCACAGTAATCACAACTCCACAGGCTTCACAGGGACCATCAGATGGGCTCCACACCTCATATGTGTGGTGAATGAAGCTGGAGCAAGAATGATTTTTGCAAATTACAAAATACGTGTGTGATACATTCACTGCTGACTCATACAGTTACAGTGAAAAATAAGGTCAAGAATCTTCCCATGTAGAGCTCCGCCTTTGGACCATATTGAATACACTCATTTGATGTCCCTCTTTTCCCCCAAATAGGAGCATATGTTAAAAAAAAAAGTCCTTTGGATCAATCATTGAAAACAGTCAGAAATATGACTAATGATTCTAATTCTAGTTCAAAGATCTGTGTCACAGATTAAGAGTAATAAAAAAGAAAAAGTAAATGTCCAACACATGCGAAGAGGTAAATACATAATAGTCTCTAAGTATGATTAAATATAATCATGCATTAAAAATGCATATAATTAACTTTAATGAGAAAAATGCCTATCATAAAGTTAAATATGCCAGGATATAAAATTGTATGTATACTACAGCTTAAACTATGGAAGAAATCTGTGTGTGGAAAAATGCTAGAAAGAAATATACCTAAATATGAATAATAGCTGTTATTGGCAGCAAAAATATCAGTGATCGCTTTTTCCTAAAATATTTTTCTCTGTTTTTCAATTTTTCTACAATGGGCATATATTACTTTTATATCCAAGAAAAAAATGAACAGAACTAAATTAAAGTCCTTTAAACTGATGCATTATAGCAACTGGTGATGGAACTTTTTTGCATGCAGACTTGAATGCCATTACTTATTCCTTTTAAAAATACTCTTACATGAATTTTCGAAAGCTAACAGGCTCTTGAATTCAAAAAAAAAAAATGAATAGGACATGACAAAAGATGTATACATTTCTACTTTTTCCAGTACTAGGCTTGAAAAAGAGCCATTTCCTTTGCAATGATCCGTATTTCCCCCTCTTGACCATGCATCTCTGGACAGTGGGTGCTGGCCTGGCCCCCAGGTGGCAGGCAATCCTGTTATGCTCTGGTTGACCCTACTACTCAGTGACCTGAGCCAGTTAAGGAGTTTCTGACCTGTTCTACTCATTTTATTAATCATCAAAACTTTGACTAGAAGACATGTTGCTATTGAAATAATTTCACCTATGGGGTTCATTTTGCCTTAATCATTAACTTCAGCTTTCAATCTCTTCCCCTTTATCCCCATCAGAAAAATTCTCAAGCCTTCCATCTGGCATGAAGATTAGTGCTGAGGCCTGTTCGTTCAATCAGCCTCTGTGCTTCATTATGATCCATGACATAACGACAGTATGTGATTTGCCCCAATGCCCTCTGAAGCAACTTGCTGCTGTGCTTCAGCAAGGCAGCGAGAATTTCTAGAAGCCACATTCTTGTTGATGTCATACTTGTTAAACCACCAGATTTCTCATGGATCATGGATTTTGTTGAAAATTCAGTTTATATGGGACTATCTCCACTGCCAGATAAACATACACATTCATACGCAGTCACGTTGATTTAAAATGAAAATCTTAAGTGTTCTCTTATGTTGTAGGAATTGCCTAAGATGTTTTCAGTTAAATACATTTTTTGACTCGATAGTGTGCATATGTGTGAGTGTTTAAAGATGAAGGTGGACAGATGGAAAAATCATTTCTTAAAATATTGCTGAAATATATGCTCAACTACATTGGTTGCTTTCTATCTATTATTACACATGTGGCTACACAGCACTGTGAATTCCTTTGCAGAAATTAGAGATATGCCTTCGACATTGAAGGTAAAAACCATAGAATTTGACCCTAAGTTTTTGCTTCTTTTGGTCTTCTATAGGCAATGAAAGCAGGCTGCACTTCTGGCCCAATCACCTTGACTTCTCGCTGATGCCCTCCGGACGGGTCCTGGAAGGGTGAGCACTTACTTGGTCTCCAAGGATAGGACACCATTTATACGACTTTCCTTTGGATCTAATGACATAGAGTTTTCTTCATAGCCAGCTCCAGACAGAAAAATGGAGAGGACTGGTATAGAGTGGTACTTTTGCAGGATACCACATCACTATTCTTTACCAAATTGCTTTTTTCTCTGTACTACCACTTCAAATCCAAGCTGGCTTTCCTCACTTGTTTTCTTGCCTTAATTGTCACTAGATGAACACAGCCCTAAAAGCATACAGAGTTATTACGTTTCTCTTTGTGATTACTTGTTCTTTATTTCTCATCTTTATCTTGTAACTTAAAACTAGGTCCTCTTTGAACTAGAATCATAGAAAAACAGAAAAAAAAATGTGCCTAGGTCCTTTCTGCATTGGTAAGGGCAGCATACTATTTTTAACACTGAAAACTGCTAGGACAAAGGTCGGAGTTTGGGGCAATAAGCCTTTCTGTAGCATCACATCCTTGTTCAGATTTAGTATTTTGTTCATGCAGAAATCATTTTGGGCCATGAGTAGGTTTCTTGTATCCTGTACCATCTCTTCTAGTCATTGAGAAAATTGGTGCACTTTTGTTTACCATTGGACGTAATGGAGAGTGAAAAGGGGTTAAATGTGGGGACCAGCCCATTCACTATCACAGTCTCTATTGAGCCAACTTTTGGATAAAAAAAAAGAATTTATATTAAGTGGAATTGGAATGCAACTCTATTGCCAAAGCTTAAACCAAATACTGAGAAACATGTCCAAATAAAGTTCACTGTCTAAACTTTTCTGAAAGATGCACAACTTAATTCTAAATCAATTCTGTTGAAAAGTTTCACAGAGCTAGGGTGTAAGGTACTTGAAATCGATGCTAAGCAAAATATGCCTTCAGAAAGTAACTAAGCTTGGAAAAGAAGAAAATCTGATGTAAGGCCTAAGAATCAATCAACAGCTCTTGAGAACAGACATGCAGTTCAGTGTTTACAGCAGAGCTTAAAGTAGGGGTCTGGACCCAGACTGCCCAGGTTCAAATCCTGTCTCCATCACCCACTCTAAGAACTGGATTGCTGATTTAACCTCTCTTAGCCTCAGGTCATTGGTAGAATGGGCCAATAACCTCTCGTACCTCCTAGGACTGTGCACATTAAATTAACACAGATAAAACACCAAGACAAATACCTAACACGTGGTAAATACCTAATAAATACCCTTGACTATTCCAGATTGGATAAAAGTCATAATTGACTAAAAGACATAATTGGCTTTAATGTTAGTGGAAAAAATAAATCATGGTTATTTTGATTTATGGCAAGTGGTGGTTCTCTGCTTGACAAAATGGGGGAACCAGTTGATTATTAGGAGATGTATTTTTTGCTGTTAGAAACACAGCCATTTTTGACCTGTGTAGTTGAAACCCTTCCAAAGCAGGTAACCCTGCTACATAAGAATCTGCTACAAGAAATCAAACGTACAGGTAATAGTACATCCATAACTTAAAATATCATGTGTAGGTTAATCAATGTACCCTTGAGGAACAGAACATTTCAAGTTCCCCTTAGTGGAAAAAGATCTGCCTCTGACGAACAGGCAATAGAAACAGACTTTTATTTTTGGCTGCCAGAACTAATTGCTGCTAGACTAAGCTTTCTGCATCTCAAAAGGAAAGATTTTGCGGGGTAGCAGAGGAAGAGTCTGACTACAGAAATCATCAGACTACAGAAAATTTGGTGACTGGAGTAGTTCAGCCACAAAGCAGAGAAGTCTAAATACTGTGAATAAATACATGTAATGAAAAAAGGACCTTCTTTCACCAGAGAAGGCAGTAAGGAGAAAGTTGAGGAGAAAAAGCTCAGGGTATAATTTGCCTCTAACAAAAACTCAAGGTAGATTGTAGAGTGCCCAGGGCACAGGCACTCTTAGACCTGCACAAGGGACATGTTTGTGTGGCCAGAAATATGTACTTTAAAAACAAGTTGCCCCTAAGAAATAATGACGAAGGAGCAGTGCCATTGTGTGTAAACCAACCCAGGAGGCGTGACAAGAGAGTACAGCCTGTATTCAAGAAATGCTGTGTACATTTGAATCCACAGCATGGGCGGAAGGTTGTTGGAAAGCCGAGCATTCAGGGGCAACAGAACAGGAAGTTTACAAGATGCTTGTGGCGTCAAGAAGATCCATCCCCAATATCTCCGCCTGGTCCATGGCACTCAAGCTTTCCTCTCTTTGTACAAAACTGGAAGTTGAGTATTTTAGATGGATTGTATTCTACTGGGAAATCTCACATAGAATCAGGCAGCTAATATAACAAAAGTAAACTTTGCAGCTCAGTGAACACAAACCAGGCACAAATGAGATGTTTCAAAAAAGTGACGTTGCTGCAGAACATGCAGTTTGTTATTAAAGTAGCAGGCACAATTTCATCACTATAAACTCTAGTGGGCAGAAGTGTGACGTTTACTGATGGTCTATAACTCAGCTCTTCTTTGTTCTTCATCTTCTGCTCTGCCAAAAGGCAGAAGCATAATATTGTCAATTCAAGGTAATCTCAGTCACTTCCAACTTTTTATTTTGGGGGTATATGGACAAATTTGGGAATTCCTCCCACTTGCTCCTCTTTCCCTCCTCTTTCTCTTCTCTCTGAGAACTGCTTATAGGACAAGCTTCCAAGAGCAGCCCAGCAGGAAGAGGCAACCCTTCTACAGTCACCAACCACTGCCATGGTGGCTTTACCCGAGATGCACAATTTCAGAGGCTTTTGGTGACTGCCGTCTCTCCTCCCTGGATATGTTGAGGTGGCTCCCAGGCCAAAGCTGATAAGTACACACCCTGGTTCTTCCTCGTTCCAAATCTGAAGCCCCCGGAACTACCTACATCCGTGCCCTCCTGAGGGCATAGGGTTTAGGCTCCTCTCTGTGCAGCATTCCCTGGTGACAGTCCCTCTTATCACACTTCACGTCAGCACATTGGTATAGCAACACAGAGGTCTCCGCTTTGTCCCTTACTATATTGAACAGGTACAAGGCCATTCACTAATTTTAAAAATAACTTGAAAGCACATATTTGACTGACTGCATAAATCAGGCATTTCCCACTGGCATGCATAGGCATACATATGTATACCTTAACTCATCAGTGTATGGCACCTACCTATCTCTACACACTAATGTATAAAATATAAATTATAAATAAACATATATAAATATATAAGCATACATTGTGATATTGTTTTATTATGTTACTGTTTGTAAATTGCTATTTAACTTAAAATAAATATGATGCTCTAATACCACAACCACATTTTAGCATAGAGTTGGTTTATAGAAATGCTTATAGGAGGCAGTATGCTGTGGTGATTAGAGACATGCCGTGGAACCAGATTTCTGGATTTTAAACCCAGCTCCACCACCACCAACAGTATAACTTAAGGCATTTTACTTAGTTTCTCTGAGCTTCAGTTTCCTATACTAGAAAATAAAAATGAGTCCCTTGCTAATAAGATTTTGTGGCGATTAAAAAGGATAACACATTTAAAGTCCTCAGAGCAGTGTCTGATACAAAGTAGCTGTGCAAAAAAAGTCTACTGTTAGTGTTATTCTGGAAGCACAAAAGATACCATTCTCACTCAGGAAAAGTATATATCTTCTACAACTAAATTCAGGCTTGTGTGGGGAACATCACTTAAGGCCTAAACTTCAGGGGGTGTCTTGGAGGCAAATTGGTCACTTTTTTCTGATAGGTTCAGAAGTGATGATTTTGTGTCATAGGGTGTAAACAATACTGAGGTCATCTTCCTGGCTGGCTGCAATCTTCTGTATCTTTTCCAGAGTTTAAACACGCACAACACAAAGTTTTTGAAAGGGGTGGAATTTCCCAATGATTTAATCTCAGGCTTAGCAGCAATTTGGAAAGATCTGATAATAATTGCTTATACTTAAATACATCTTTAAATTGTATAAAATGTACCTTAGTATTGTAGGGCTACAGTAACCACCAACTGGGCAGCTTAAAACAACAGAAATATTTTCTTTCATAGTTCTGGAGGCAAGAAGTCCAAGATCAAGGTCTTGGAGCGTTCTGAGAAAAAAAAATCTGTCCCAGGCCTCTCTCCTATTTTCTGGGGATGACAGACATGACTTGGCATATTCCTCACCTTGCAGATCTCTGCCTGTATGCTCACACACAGTCTCCCTGTATTTCTGGGTATTCACATGGCCATCTCCTTATAAGAATGCCAGTTATATTGGATTAGTGGCCTCCTCTACTCCAGCACGACCTCTTAACTAATTATATCAGCAATGACCCTATGTCCAAATCAAGTCATGTTCTGAAGTACTGGGGGCTAAGACTTCAACATATCCTTTTGTTGGGGGACCCAATCCAATCCTTTATAATAGCTTAACAGTGATTCATAAAGAATTACCATTGCCACTTACATATAAAGCCTGGGACTTTAATAATATCTGTCAGTGTCCTGTCCAGTGTGACACAGCTATTTCTTGGGGTTAAACTCAAGTCTTATGATTCCAAGTTTAATGTCTTTTTGCAACCACATCAACAGTAGCTTATATATCTTGTTTGCCTACTATCTATCATGAACTTTATATGTTGATTAATAGGTTTTGGTTTGCAAATAACAACAAAAGCCTAAGAACAACAGAAAACCCTTCTGCTGGCTTACACAACAAAGATCAGTTGGCTGTTACACTTGAAAATCGAGAGATGTGGTGGGCTTCAAAGTTAGGTTCGACTCTCTGTCCTCTTCTTCCTCGTTGTCTTCCCTGTCCCTGTCCCACTCTTTCATCCCTTCTTTTCTGTTCCTAAACAATTCAGTCCAAAAATCCCAGAGGTGGAGCCTGAGAAAAGTAGGCATTGTGTGGTGAGGGGAATACGGAAGCCAAGGGCAGAGTGCTGAAGCCTGAGCAGGATCTGGAGAGTGTCCACAGGAGGTGGCTAAAGGGCCCGATGTGGGGTGTGGTGCCCCACGAAGGTGAGGAAGGCATCTGCCCAGACACTGTGCCCCATTCAGGGCATCCATCCAAGGACAGGAAGACAGCATTACTTCTGCGATAGGCTGGCAAAGATGCGCAACCTAACTCTAACCATGAGCAAACACCAAACAAACTCAAATTGAGGGATAGTCTACAAAGGAACCAGCAAAGAGTCTTCCAAAGTGTCAACAGTGTGAAAGTAAAAAAAGATAGAAGGATTGTTCTGGATTGAAAGGCAGGGAGACATGGAAACAAGATGCTGCAACTTTTGCTGTAAAAGCCATTGTTGGGACAACTGACAAAATGCAGATGTGATTTGAGAAAAAGGTTAATTAATATACTAATTTTAGCAGTTCTATTTTGACTCTTCAGGAGACTATCCTTATTTGTAGAAAATAAATTATAAAGTATTAACTTGCCAGCATGTTTGTAACTTATAAAATGCCTGAGAAATAAAAAAAAAATTTTGTAATGCATTTGCCAAAAAGAAAAGTTAGTGTTTGGTTTGGTGGCTCAGTGATGCCATGAAATTTTCAGCTTCCCTCTGTCTGTTCTGCTTCCCACTGTGTCCACTTCATACTAAGGTAGGCTCCCCACATGGTCACGGAACGGCTGCCAAGACAGAGAGAGTAAGAAAGAGAGGAGATGTGTGAGGGGGGGATTACTTCCAGAAGCCCTCTAGGGAGGATTAAAAAGTTAGGAAGCCTCTTTCCTGGATACCCCCAGATAGTATCGTTTCCAATATCACTGACCTAAATTGAGTCATGTGCTAGAATTATGTTACTAACTTAGGCTTGACCAACCTGCTGCTTTTCTCAAAGCATATGAACTTCACATGCAGGAAGTTTAAGTAGCTGAGTGAAAATTTGGGTAGTCATCAAAAGGTAAGGTAATGGGATATTGGGCAGGCAATTACAATATCCACACTGATGGTCAATATACCACTGTTGTTAAGAGCTTGGCTTCTGGAGCTAGACCATCTAGGAAAAATCTTGGTTCTTTTCCTGTCTAGGTATGTGATTTTGGGTAATTTCTTTAATTTCTCTTTGCCCAAATTTGCCCATGTAGGAAATAAAGATGATAATCTTCCCTCACAGGATTATTGTGAAAATTTAATGAAATTAACAAATATAAAATGCTCAAAATACTGCCTGGTATACAGTAAGTATTCAGGAATCATTAACCATTGCTATCTCATTACATTTTTATAAGTTCTTATTTTACAGATATATTGATTCAACAGATAATTACTACATGCTTGACATATGCCATGCTCTGTTCTTGACAATGGTAATATAAAAGTGATCCACACAGACCAGATCTTTCTAAGACGCAGTCAAGTAAGCAGCTTGTTTAGGATCAAATAACTAGTAATTGTCAGAGCTCGGATTTGAGGTTATTGCTACATTCTCACTTTCCCTTCAAGGACCAACTGCTGTTTAAGTGGAGAAGGTCATACTGCATACTGAAACCAGGCAGCATGTTACAGAAAAGATAATGCTTGAATTGTCATTCTTCCCAAATTTAACATGCCACTGTATACATCTGTAAACTTTGTGAAGCTTTAAAACTGAGTCAGGCAGTATTTTAAGACTACACTAGAAAAGGAGAGTTTTTTTGTTTTTAGCTAACATTTATTGAGCACTTACTCTATACCACATTTTATACATCAACTCATTTACTCTTCAGCACAAATGTGCAGAGTCAGTGTTACTATTTTCCCCCACATTACAGGTGAAGGAATGAAGGCTTTAGAAGGAAATTGCTCAAAGTCACAGAGCAGAAATTGATGGAACAATTCAAATCCAATTAAGTCCAGCTACAGTTGACCCTTGAACAATGCAAAGATTAGGGGTGCCAACCCATGAAGTTGAAAATCCATGTATAACTTTTGACTCCCCCATAACTTAATTACTGATAGCCTACTGCTGACCAGGAGCCTCGCTGATAAAATAATAAACAGTCAATTAACATATATAGGTATTATATACTGCATTCATACAATAAAGTAAGCTAGAGAAAAGAGGATGTTTCTTCAGATTGTTACAAATCTTCAATATATTCACTGAAAAAAAACCCACGTATAAGTGAACCCATGCAGTTTCAACCTGTGTTGTTCAAAGGTTGCCTGTATTTCTTCTCTTCCTTCAGCCACTATGGTGCCTTAAGCAGCAGCAAATAGGGCATGTTTAACTTATTACCATGTGCTGAGAAGCAACTATTTGCCAGACATGATCTTAAATACAATGGGTGATAGAAAGCTGGACAATTCCTACCTTCAAATCAGTCTCCTGCTGGTTTAGTGTACGCAACATGCACATGAAGTCTTACTTAAAATGACTCATGAATGCAGACTGCAGCCATACTTGGGTTTTCCATGATCAAGAAAGTCTCCCACAGTAGCTAATACAATACTGTAACATTTGAGGGTAGGCTCAGCTTGAATGGCACTAGAAGCGAATGTTGATTTTTGATACATAGCAAAATTCTATAAATATATATTCCAAGTATATGGCAAGAGAGGGAAGATTAAAATGAGGGCAGCGAAGAAAGTGAAATAGACTTCATAGTGCAATTCTCTGGCATTATTACATCTCCCCAGAAAGCTATCTGGCAGAGTAGGAAAATGGTCTTTAGAGAATCTCTCAAATGTTTGAGCTACTTGCCCATTCCTGCCTTACGTGCTTCCTTTCTCTTCTATTCCTCTTCTTGGCTTCTCCCTGTCGATGCTCTTACACATCCCCTTCCTTCCTTTGCCTTCTCCTTATCTTTCTGTACCTGTACATTTTTCTCTGCCTTTGCCTTAAGCCTGGAGTGGCCCTCGGGGGCTTTGCCTACCCTGCGGTGACATCTGGGGCCAAAGTGTTTGCTGAACTTGTATTCTGGGGGACAGGGCATCGGACAGGATACCAGAGAATCCAGCGGAATGTCTCACTGAGCTGCTGACTGAGTGATCTGGCCCCCTGCCCTCCGAGCCACTGCTTCGGCCTCCCACAGACCCTTGTCTGCGGTTTCAGTTGGACAGTTATCCCTCACATCTTCAAAGACTCTTCCACCGGTTTTGCCATAGTCAAGGCCAATTCTAGGCAAACATTTCTCATTTGCTGCATGACTTTGGAGTCCCTCTCCCTAACCACAGATGTTGCTCCCAATTCCCCAGGGTTCTTAGGTAATTTCCTGGCCACCCAAGCCTCCCAACATGAGAAGTGCATCCAAGTCTGTCTTCTGGGTGACATTCCATACTCTGACCCTGTTCTTTTACCCTGCTGTCTCTCTGCCATCCAAACATGCTAGTCCGACATCCTATTCTCCCGGTACCTCTCTGTCTGCTAGGGGACAGCTATCTAAGCTGAGGAACTAATCCATGTTAAAGGGCTAATACTTGCAGATGACACAAGTTTTCTTCCTGTCTCCCAGCCCCCAAACCTCAATTCTCTCCCCAGAATCTTTTTTTCCAAAATACAGATACTACTACTCTACCGAGCAATTAACATGTATCAAGCCCTTATATAGGTGTATTACTTTTGGCTTATTAATCTTTATAACAAATCCAAAAGTGCTTTAGTACTATTAATATCAGCCCCATTTTACAGATAAGGAAATTACGACAAAAAGAGGTTAAATAATTCACCCAAAGTGACAGCAGAGACTAAGTGACAGAGCCAGGATTTGCTTCCAGGCATTTAGCCCTTGAGCCTCTGCTCTTCCCACCAGCCCTGCTCCCCAGCTCGCCTGCCTCACCCCTGCGGGGGGGTCATGTTGTTCTGCTATATACTCTCACAGTAGTCTCTTAGGCTATGTGATAAGCTGTAAACAACTAAATAACTAACCAACCCGTCATAACCTGGCCCCCTCACTACTTTTCAAGAATTAGTCTGTTTCCCCACCCCTAGTGCCAGTGTTAAGAAGGCCCAGTCCCTTGATACAATGCATGCTTCTGTAAGTCCAGCTTCAGTCATGTGGTTAGTGCTGCATGAATGCCTTTCCCCCTGCTGTCTGACAAGAAGACCCCTTTTCATCCTTCAAAATCCATCTCAAAAGTCTCGAACGCTTTGAAGCGGTCCTCCAGGCAGATAATTAAGTATTTATACTTTCTGACCCACAACTACTTTGTAATGTATGTGACAGTATACAAACTGGCTTAGGGGAAAAAAAGACTTTATATATTCTAGGGCTCAAAATATGTAAGCAGGGTTTCTGCTTGCTCACTCCCTTTCTGTCCATTCCCAAGAGAGGCTCTCTCCACATGGCAGGTCTGTGGCTGTGGGCAGCCAAGACTCACATCTTATTGGTTTAGCAATTCTAGTGAAGAGAAAGCTTTTTCTCCAATACTATTAAAAGAAATGTCAGAGAGAGAGAGAGAGCTCTAACTAGCCTGGCTTATATCACACTTCCAACCCTAACTAGTCCCCGTGACTAAGGGGAAGGAGACTTTAGTATTTAACAGCCTGTATTATAAGCCCACACGCGATGAGAAAGGATGCAATGTTACACGAAACAAATGAAATGGTTACCCCACAGGAAACAGGCTTCTTTTCAAAAAGGGAGTAAGAGATTCTGGGAAGATCACAGATTTCCGTTACATTCCACCCCTCATCTGGATAACATTCATGAAACTGTTCCTCACACATTCTACTTCCAAAGCACTTTCTCTATGAACTCTTCTACTAACAACCAAAAAAACACTCTACTCAAAAGAGACAAAGAGTTTGTCCAAGTATCACATCCAACTCCATGTTCAGGATCTCTGGTGTCAGCCCAAGCAAGTGAGGATCTTAATGCAGTAGTAGCCTGTGAAATTAACCACCCCTCACACACCTATATAGTGGGGGAGGTAAAACAAGATAAATATATCAGGAACTACTATTAGAAACCACCTACAATGCTGACTGCTCCCAAATACATATCCTGTCCTGCTAGGCAGAGATCACAGTCCCTACCCAGGAGCTTCAGTGACTTCCTAGGCCAGTTAATATCGCTGCCCTGGTTCTGTTCCCTGGGACAGATCATCCATGTCCATTTCTTTTCTTAATTACATAGGAGAGTAGTATCAAAGAGTATTTCTGCCCTGGGGGCTTACTTGCCACAACAGCCCAATTCTTATTTATTAAATTTTAGGGGATAGGAAACTGCAGCCCTAGACCTCTCAAAATAAGTACCTTAAAACTTCACTTGGCAGGGGCACAATTAACTTTCTAGAAAATCCCCAGATTTATAATTGAAGTTAGAGGTCTTGTTAAGGCACAGTCTCTGAATCTGGGTTGGGTTAACATTACCTTTCCTATGTGTGTCTCTTAGTGAGATGGACTCCATAATACTCCATTCCCACAGCCTTCCATTTATAGTGTTCTCACCACAGAGCTCTCTCCTCTCTGCTCTTAAATGATCCAGCTTGGACCCAAGCTTGTATTTTTCTTACAATACCTTACTAAAAAGTCTAAAAAGTGATAAAGATGGAGAGGTTGTAGGTGTGTGGGGATGGGAGCATATGGGAACTCTCTGTATGGTTTCCATCCAATTTTTCTTTGAACCTAAAACTTCCCTAAAAACTAAATTAAGTTTATTAATTTAAAAAGTAATCAACAGATTCCAAGATCCTCACATTTTTCCACAAAACCTTCCAAAATTACAGTTTAAAGAGCACATTTCTGTATTAAGAAACAATAAGCAATAACATGGTAAGATGCTGCTTCACTGCCACTTAAGCATTGCCAGCTTCCTAGCACCGCCCCACAGCCCACCAGCACTCAGCAATTGCATCCTTTAGATTTGGTTATCTGCTACACCCCACTCCCAATACCAATCTATATATCAGCCAGGATCTTTTGGTTATAAGCAAAAGCAGACTCTAGCTAACAAAAAAGAAAATAATAACAACAAAAAGAAAGATACAATTGTGCTACAGAAATTCCCTGAAGGCCTCAAAGTCTCTCACAAACTTGAAAGAGGAACTGGGCCATGAGGTCTCAGCAAGGGCAGAAACAGGGTGGTTCTAGGAATCTTCGTCATGGAGATCAATGGGCCATCTCTCCGGAGTGTTGCCATCAGAAAGAAACATCTCCTTGTCCTAACCTTTACCATTCAGCTCAAGACTCAATGCCCTGAGAAAGAGAATGTGATTGGCCTGGCATGAGTCACGTGCTCGTTCCTAAATGAATCCAGTTTGAGGTTAGAGGTGTGAGAAGGAGTACCTTCTCTCTGGCTAAGTCTCACTTTTAGACCCATACCTGAGGGTCATGGTCAGAAATGATACCCTATGAGAAAGAGAATTTGTGACACCAGAAAAAGGGGAAGGGATGCCGGGAGGGCCAGCTTACTGTATCCCTACTACAATATCAAGTATGGTACTTATTTCTTTGCATTTTCTTTTGAATGTTTCTATGTCTAGCACTTTACTAGGTTTGATATTGCTTTAAACAATGCCACAATGTCCATTTCAAAATAATATACATAGACACTCTCAATAAGGGTTTTTAAATTGCTGGCTTAAAGTATTATCCACTCAAGGTATACTAACAGGGATTACCTGATAATACCACCCAATTTCTTTAAAGTGATGATAGAAACTATAGATAATGCTTTAGGATAAGCAGCCCACCTAGGCACATTCAAGTCACTCCATTTGGAGGCTCATGAACTTACATGGAAAGGAAAGTTAGACCCACTTTCCAGACTCTTTCCCAATCCTCACATCTTCACACCCGGCACACCCACCCTACATGTGTCACATTGAGAAAAGGACTTTTCCACAAACTAGAACTAGACAGTTTCAGTTCAGTGAGACAAGAATCATATGGCTTGAAATATTCTCTGAGATCCTTAATATGAGAATTAAATGTACATCAAATAGATGTGTTTTCTTAGTAATTGAGGTGGGGGGATTGCATAGCCATTCAGAAGACAGGCCATGGAGTTATGCTTCCCTTCCAACATGCTGACAAGAGTCAGTATGTGAAATGGGAATAATAATATCTAAAGCAGGTTGATGTGAATGTTAATAAGGTCTTAGCACAGTTTATGGGTATGATAAAACTCAACAAACAGTACAGCTTTTCTTAAATATGATCTCTCATTTGATTTGACATGTGAATATTTCTAGGGGATTTTTTTTTTTACAATACCCACAGATTATAAATAACCTAATATAGTAACACAGAATAATCACATTGGAATCTTTACTACATGGCTATCTCTGATCCCATTAATGATGTATTATCGGTCTTATTAATGATCACCATGCTATCCCTTACACAAATATTAAGTTTGCCTTTTAGCCCTAGGCCCTCTGTTCTTGTGCTCATTAACTCTGTACTATCATACAGTCATTTTCTGTCATTCTTTATTCTTGCTAGTGTAGATGATTTTATAGTAAGAACTTGCATTTAGCAACCTTGCCATGAATGGTGCTCTTTTATCATAGGTTGGACCTGCAACTGCCCATTTGGCTTTGAAATTAAGACGTAAAGATGAAAAACATACAGTTTGCAGAACTTCTTCAATTGCTCCATATCTCTGTGATCCCTTTCTACTTTTCTATTTTCTTTTCCCATTCTCACTGTTCCCCATGGATCTGAAGGAGAGGCTGGATATCAGGCCCCCATGAAGGCTAGTTCCCTGCGTCTCTAGCTCCTGGTACCTGAGAACAAGAAGGACGTCACCTGTTGTAGCCCTCCTGGGTTATGTCCGTGTGGAACTAGCTTGGGGATCTCAGAAGACAATTACAAGTAGGCCAGGCCAATGAATCATCTAATCTTACCCTTCCCTTATGCCAGGTCTTCCTGTGAATGTTCTAGAAATCTCCAAAATGAAAGGATTAAATTTAAATGTAGCTTTACTTAACTCCTTGAGTAAGAGGCATGTTATATTATTACTAGAATGGTGATACTATTGATAATACAATTCACATTCTTTCTCCGAACTAATAAAATATTCATTTAATCAATATTTTACTGGGCCTCTCCTTTGTTCTAAGTCACAGTGGTAAACAATGCAGATAACTGTGTGTACCCTTATATCCACATAATCTCTAGTGTGGAAGACTAGTAATTAACAAGCAATTCTAAAAGAAAGCAGTAGGAGCTGCCCTAGAAGACACTCAAGGTGCTGTGAAAGCATACAGCAGGAACCCATAACCTAGAAGACAGCAGAGAAGACTTTCCAGAAAGTCCAGAATAATGAGCTACATTAAAAAGACATTGGAGAAAAAAAAGAGCAAAAACAGAAAAGTACACAAAAAGGTCTACAAGTGAGTATCTTGCACATAGTAAATGCTCAGTAAACCCTCGTTGACTAAAAGAAAAAGCATGGCATATTGGTGGAAATGAAATAAATTTACTGCACTAAAGGGGAAAGGTAGGGAAAACAAGCAAGGTTGATAATTAGAGATTAGATTATCTACTTTGTACAAAAGGAGTCAAAGTGCTGACTCTTTTGGACAATGGAGAGCCATTGAGGAGGTTGAAACAATGACTTGGGCAGTGTTTTGTTTTAGGAATATCACTTTGGTTGCAGAGGACAAAGTGAACTGGGAGCAATACAGGTGAAAAAGAGACCAGTTAGAAGTTCATGGAATAATCCAGGCAAGGGAGGACAGCAACTGGAGTTCAGGTGTGTGGGGCAACTGAATGGATATAAGAAATATTTGGGTTTGTGTGAAAATGTCTTAAGGACATTGGATGAGAAGTATTGGCTAGGGAAAGGGGTCGAAGAGGAATCCCAAGTTACTAGCCTGGCCAGCTGGGCAAACTATGGTGTCATTCACTGAGATAAATAACATGGGAGAAGGAGCAGGTTTGGAACAAAAGAAAATTTGCTCTGCATTGAGCTGGTGATGCCTATAGAACATCCAAATAGAGATGTCTAGAAGGTAATTGTATAACTGGGTCTGAAGTTCAGAAAAGGCATACATGTTGAAAATGAAGATTTGGATATTGTCAAAATATGGATGGAAAAGTTAACATACTGAAATGGATAGGACCATGAATTTAGGGACTAATCTAACCAAAGTCAATACTATAGAGTTGGGCAGATGAAAATGAGAATGCAGAGAATTCTGGGAGGAAGTAGCCAGAGAAGAATGGGGTAAACCATCTATGTCCATGAGGAGACTGTTTTAAGATAAACAAGTTATCATCAGTGTCAAATGCTGCCCATGGGTTAAGTATGATTAGGCCTGTAAAGTATAAATCTAGTGAATTTTGTAACAAGTTCATCTCATGTGACCTACAACAGTAGATTCAGAAGAGTAGTAAGAGTAAAAACCCAGAGTACCTTGGGTTCAAGAATGAGTGGTAGGTAGAAAATGGAAGCAGCAATATGGACTTCCTATTTCAGGAAGATTAGCCATGAAGGAAAAGAGAAAGATTAGTCAGTGCCAGAGAGAGAGGAGGGTCACAGGAGTGTCTTATGCATAGGTTGCAAAGAATCACCAAACAGAGCAAAGTTAGAGATATTTTAAGAAAGGAACACAATGACTAGATTGAGTACTCTGAGAAAGCACAAAACAAGGGAAAAAAGAGTCCAGGAGAGAAAGGATATCTATTTGGGAGAAGGGACACATATTTCACAGAATTATGAAGGAGAACAAGATGGGTAGAGATGCAAGTGTGTTTGAAGTTTGAGGGAGACCTTGATTAACAGCTTCCACTTTCTCTGTAAAAGACAAAACAAGGTCATCCATTGGGAGAAAGCAGGAAGGTTGTGGGAGGGGGGTTGGGGATGGGGGGTAGGGACAGGAAGTTGAAGGACAATGGAGGCTTGAGGAAAAAAGCGCATCAGGAAAACAGAGAAAGATAATGAGGTAACACTGAGAGCCCAGTCCAAGTTGGAGGCTTTAAAACTATGGCTGTAGCAGTTTTCATCCTTGCGTGACTTAGCAGTTGTCACCACCCAAAGCACAGGCACAGAGGCAGTAGGGTGGACCCACTTGGATTTCTCTCCAGCTTCAGAAGGCAAATAGCTGGCCCTCTCCTGGCCTTACAGGGAGAAGTCAAATCTGTGGATTTAGAGAGATGCATGTAAAAGTGACCCATTACCTAAAGTTACTGTGGCCCCTAGGCCATGGAATGGAAGGAATGAGAGTAGCAGCCATGGTTAACAGTTGAGATCTGAGTTGTAACCTTAACTGCTCCAAAGAGCTCTGCCTCCTTTATCAAATCACTGGGTCTCCATTTGCTAATTTATAAAATAAAAGGACTGTACAAGGCATTCTCCTCCAAGCCAGTAATCCAAGTTTCTGTGAAAGCACTGTTGCTCACCTCTACCAGATATGAGGGTATCTCCACAATGTTACCATAAAAAACAGAAAAGGTGATTTTACTGCCTACTTCACTAACAATGAAACTGAGGGGTAATCTTCTAGAACCCTCCTATGATCGAGAACAGAGATCCCCAAATGTAGCGCCAGTAGTCCCCACCCAGAGGAGCTCCCACCCGGGACGAGTGTCCAGTGAATCTGGTAAAAACCGAAGTAAGTCAAGGGAAAGGGCGGGCTGGGAGAAGGGTGTTTATTTCTTCCAGCTCACTTGGGTCGCTAGCTGGCCCTCGCTCTGTCCATCCCCGACAACCATGGCACATGCTCTGTTCCCTCTACCGTCTCCATGGGCAGGTGCATGGTGACTGACAGGCACCAGACCAATCAGGTGTCAGGAACAAAGGGGAGGAGAGAAGAGCCGGTTTCTCTCCACCCTTTTCCCAGGCTGGACCAGAGGCTCTGCTGTGGTAAACATCTATTGATATGTAAATGGACCAAGTCCACGTGGGAAATTCCGGGTAAAAACTTTCATTTACCCCACACCTTACCATCTGCAAACCCATATCTTACCAACACCCTCAGACGAGGCTTCCAGCATGAGAGGTCTACAGAATCTGTGGTATTATCTAGAAGAGCGGTTGGCTTCGTGAGCATAGCAGAGTGAAGACGGCACCTTCTGACCCATGGGAAGGGATGGATCTGGGAGCACTGGAAAGAATTCCCCTCAGAGAGGAAACGACTCATTAGGGACGAGGTTAGCAAACCTCGTGTAACTCCCAAATGAATCAGCCCACAGTGGAAAGCCAAAGCAAAAGTTCTTTTTTTTTTTTTAAAGTCACTTTCCTAGAAGCTCAGGCCAGAGAGTAGAGGAGGGACTTCTTTTTCTTTCATTTTCTTTCTCTGCCAGATGAGTAATTTCAGAACAACTGCTGAGTGCTGAACAATAAGACATTCAAGGACCAAAACTAGAGAGTCATTTTTTTCACCACAACACCCTCGGGTAGCTGTTCACTGTCTCTGGCAGACAAAATTATTTTCCAGCCGGCTCCTGGAGGACCATCTATAAACAAATTAGAAATTTCAAAGGGTTTGTTTTCTGCCTTCTGGCTGCCAGTAGGGGCCGTTCCCTTTGTGTCCTCCCTATGAAAAAGTAATTTAACAAAGAAAAAGGAAACAGAGCACTTTGGTTCAAAACAGACAAGCATGTGCACCCTCCACCCCTCCCTTCCATCATCTCCCTCTGCCCATTGTCATGTTTGGTCAGTTTTCTGTCAAAACAGCTTTTACTGCACACAGCTTTCAGTCCTGCAGGGCTGGAGGTTGAGAGACAAGCTGCTTTCCCACAGCAATTCCATCAATAAGAAGAAAATGGAAAATGAGTGTTGATTTATGGCTGATTCTCCCTAACAAACAGCAGCAGTAAACACCCACTCAGCTATGCACACAGGAAAAATGGAAAGTGTGTCCATTTTGCCACCCGGCTCAGATTCGGACACAGGAGTACAGCGGTGCAACAAGGGAGATCTCTAGCCATTTTACAACTGCTTGTCATGCAAAGGAAAGGGACAGATTTCAATGGGAAGAAAAAAAATCAAGTCTACCTCATATTAGCTCAGGAGTTAAGCTTCATATCTGAAAAACCTTCCCCCCATCCCCGACCCAAATGATACCCTAGCTGATTGGCAGCATCAGATATTCAGAGAGAAGGAATGCATTATTTTCTACAAGAGGGAGCTAGAAAAATTGGTCCTGGTTTACTAATAGGGAAACAGACCGAAGGAGTAGGCGGCTACATATACAGTGGCACAGCGAACTGTTCTGAAGTCAGGACCAGCTGGCCGGGGTCACTGCTCCTCATTTTAAGAGGCCCAAAGTCGGCATATGGAGAGTAAGATGCTTTCCTGAGTTTTGGCATGAAATGTCCATTTTCTCAATTTTATCTTAGTTTTCATTCTTTGGGATTGATTTGGGGCTTGGCTGGCAATCAAGAGCTGAAGAACAGGAGGTTCACAAAAATACAGCTATTTCTAGCATGCTGATGTGCTCTACTAATCATGGTTTAAGGGGCATGCCAAATCTAGACTTTGCCTGCTAGGGCCCCATTCAGACGTTTGCACTTTAAGGTGAACAGGTCTTAAAAGCCTTCCTAACACAGTGCATTTAATAAATTCTTGGCTCAGGAAAACCAATCTGGAAGTATTGGTTTTGCCAATAGACACAATGGGAATGTGCCAATAGACAGAAAAATACAGTGTGTCTTAATTTGGTTAAGTTTTTTTTTTCAACATACATTTTTCCTACCTTTATTTCCAATTCCATGGTTGCAGAGTCTCTGGATTCTGCAGGTACATTTCCAGCTGCAACTCTAGCTTCAGGGGCAAGGAAAGACTGAAGAATGGTGTATAGGCATCAAAGCTTCAGAGCAGTTGAAGCCTGGGTCTGGAGCACTTGAGTGATGTGTTCATGTGTGTGCATGTGTGTGTGTTATCCCTGGGGAGGTGCATGTGAGTGTGCAGGGGGCTCTGCTGGGTGAGGTAGAGATGCAGGACAGGAATGTGATGCCCAACTTGGCAAAGGCTCAAACACCACCCCACACTCTGATTGACCAAATTCTCCCAACAATATTCAGGTCATGAACAGCAATACCCACTCACTGCCCACTAACAACGTCTTGGTCACTCTTGGAAATGTGCCTTCCATACAGAGCCCCAAACACATGTTGGGGAGCCGGTTAAGAAACAAACACCACTTTAAATTCATTTAGTTTTTAAATTATGTGTGCAGGTGACGTATTCCTTGTCTGCTTCCCATGAGCACAATGAAGCCATCTCTTTCTGCACATGATAAAGAAAAGCATAATCTTTTCTTTAAAGAAGTATAGAAAAGGAATCAGATTTCAGTAAGAATATTTATAGAACTTGCACAGAGATAATTGACCTCAGTTCACATGACTAACAGAGACCAGACAAACATTCCTGCCCTCCCCCCGATAACATAAAAGAATGCAGTATTATGCTGAAGACAAGATTTAATAAGCCAAAACACATGTAATTTAAGGAAGATGAAATGCAAACCACAGAGGGGGCCTGCATAATATATTCAATACCATACAGCAGTTTTACAAATTGTTTATTTCCGTTACCAGATGAGTCTTTAAAATTTCCTCTGTGAATACCTTAGTCCTAATGGAAAACCCACCTGAATGGCTTCACTGCTCACACGGCCCTTTCAGTGATCCTGTGTATGCAGGGTTAACGCCAGCCTTGTACAGCCCTCTGCCCCGGGAAAGGTTATTAAACAGGAACATTTGACTCATAATTTGTCCTCCTCATGTTAAGTAGATTGCAATAACTCACCTGTCCAGGATCTATTTATCAATGGTCTGTGGCTTTCAGCAGCAAATATTTTATAACCACTAAGTAGATGTTCAGACCACTCATCAAATGAAAATCTTCTGTCCTCAGAGCAGGTTTTATCATCACAGCCCACCAACTGGAAAGCTCTGGAGAGGCAGTAACCCTGCCCCAGAGCCTATTAGACTTAGCCAGATCCTCAACCTGGGGAATTCTCTTCCACTGAATGACTTTAGTAGAAACTGGCCCATCCTCAGAGAGGCTATCACATTTCAGAGACTCTTCATCGGTCCGTCTATCCTGTCCTAGGAATTGTCATTTTATTTAGTTTTATCATCTCCTTTATATGCATTCTCATAAAAGTGAAATGAGGTGTGTGCAATAAAAGGGTGGAAATGAGGGAAGATGTGGATAAGAAGAAAGCAGAGGGGAAGGAAGAAGGGAGGGAGACTCAAGAAGAGCTCAAGAAGGGAGCAGCAGGAGAAAGGAAAAGGCAGGTAACAGATCCTGCTGCAATCTGCATTGTGTGGATGCTGTGTCCCTAAAAGAGGCCACTTGAAACTAATGAAAGAAATGACTGTTGCCACAGATACACTTCCTCCATTAGAATCTGATTATTATTAACAAATTGTAGTGGTTCAGGTACTTCTCATTTAGCATATAAGATACTTCCTCTAAAATGAAGGTAGACAACAGCTAACTGCAGGATATGGGCCAGTTGTTAAAGAATTAGTGATGAAACTAGACTGACCTATCATACCTATAAGGAATTTTTAGATAACATAATGTCCAAAGTAGTACAAGAATAGAAAGTTAACAAATTCGTCATGTTCACGAATAAGTAGCTTCCGATTCAATTTTTGAAACAAACTCTGTACACTTTTCAGTTACATAAACAAATGAATCCCCTGTAGTGCCTACACTCCTTTAAGCTGGGATGCCGTCGCTGGTAATGGAGGAGTACTGAATAATGCCAATGGTGGTACTAGGAGGAGGGTACCATGGTTGGCTATTTTTTGTGGGTTGCAATAGCTACATTAATCACAAGAGTATTAATCTCATCACTATGACAACTACTGAGACTCTCACAAAGAAAATGACTGACAATTAGAAGAGACATAGAAGGATTACAAGAGGAAATCTCTCACGAGGAAATAATATTTAAGCTGAAACTTGAAGGATAAAGAGGAGTTGTCAGACAAATTCAAGAGAAAAAAAAACAGCCTTGAGGGCAAAAGGTCCCTAGATGTGAAGACTCTTAGTTCTGCCCTAACTCACAGGTAGAAAAGAACAAATGCCAACAGCTCCCCTGTTAACAACAATAAAAGCCTGAAAAAGCTACCTAATCATAGTTTGAAAAAACACATCAGAAGAGGACACAAAGAAACCCAAATGAACTATACGCCAGAGAGCAAGGAGCCCTTCATAGGAGAGAAAAGACAGGACTGTTCTCCTACATGGCAGAATCGTAGCAGGAGGAGGAATGCCCCAGAGCCTTAGTAGCCAAAATCCTAATTACCTTTTGATAGTCTCAAGTGGGAAGCAAGACAGATTCAAATCCAAAGGAGCCTCAGCCAGGCACAGCGCGAGTCTCCAGCCGTCCACCATGTCTTTGCGATGGGTCTTCAGTGAGTGCTCGGGAGTGACCTAAAGGGAAGAGGCAGAGATGGAAATCTGAGAGCTACCCCTTGAGATGGTATCTGTCTTTTACAGATATGGGTATACACACACACATAAATATTTGTTTTATATAATATATATTGTACTCATATATATGACTTCTTTGTATTACACTGCATGGTATATATACATATACACATATATAAAACTTGAAGGATAAAGAGGAGTCATCAAATTCAAGGGTAAAAACAGAGCCTTTGAGGGTGAAAGGTCCCTAGATGTGAGGACTCTTAGTTCTGCTCTAACTCACAGGTAGAAAAGAACAAAGGTTTCCTTTAAAAACTTTTGACCACAGCAAAAATCCTAACAATGATTTAAATACATAAAAGACAAGAAGACAAATTGTGAGAGAGGATAGAGGGATTTATTCTATTTTAAGGTTCTTATGCTGTTCATTAAAGTAGATGACAATTTAATAATTCATATTGTACACTCTAAAGCAAGTATTAAAAACAAATTTAACATAAAAGATGATAAAGGTAATACATAAGACAAAATGGAATACTAAAACAAATGCAATGTACTCAAGAGAAGACAGTAATGGAGGAACAATAGAACAAAGGGCAAATGGATTAACTATAAAACAAACATATAGGAGATGTAAATGCAACTATACCAATAATTCTATTAAATGTGAATGAACTAAACATACTTATTAAAAAGCAGAAATTATTAGATGGATTTTCAAAATCAAGTCAACTTTATGCTGTTTATAAGAAATATGTTTTAACTGTGAAGCTTAGGCAGGTTGAAAGGAGAGGGGTAGAAAAATGTATAATTTGGATGGCAGAAAATCTCCAGATACAGCCACTATCCATCCTACCTTGCCTGGACAAGCATGTTGCTCTTCCCATCAAAGGGTACAATCTAATTCCCCTCTCCTGAAGCCCAGGCTGGCTTTAGTGACTTGTTTAATGAGTAGAATACAACAGACATGACATTCTGGGACCTCTGAGGCTACTTTATCACAAACCATGCAGCTTTCTAGAATGCTTACTTTTTGGATGTTACCTTCGAGGATCCAAACACCAGGCAGCAAGAGGACTGTGTCCTCTTCTATGAAATGAGCAAAAGAGGAGGAAAGGGGCAGGAATTATAGTGTATGAGATCCCCCCACATGGACAGACGTATCTGAAATGGGAAAGAAGTATTTCTTTTGGTTTGTTTTTTTTTTCCTTAACACGTTGGGCTTTGCCATGAAGTATATGGTCAGTTGAGGGTACAGGAAAAGGGGGAGTGGGTAACCATGACACCAGAGTGAAAATAGGTATATAGTAGTTCAGCCCTTCATGAGGTCATTGCCATGATATTTGTGGCTACCTTTCTAGGACCACTAGGGTGCAATATTGATTTTCCCCCAAAGAATGCTTTAAAATGAGTTTGAGTGATGCAGTCATTAAATTAACTCCAAAGTCCTTCTGCATCCAAGGCTGAAAACCCACTGACTATCCCATTTCTCACCCTAAATAATGTCCATTGCCTGACATTACATATGAGAGTCAGTAATGAGATTAAGTGACAACATGTAACTACCTAATGAAAAAATGCATAAGGCTTCTCCAAAAGTCAACTGTCAACAATACAGAGACAGCTCTTTTTAATTTAAACACCTTTCCTTAATAAAAACACCCTCCCATACTATATTAAAATTGAAAAGCATTACATTTCAAATTAAAGTTTTTGCAAGTTTAAGTCCAAAGGCACTAAGGTTGAAAATTGTCCTAGGTCTGAAATTCTTAAAGTTCAAATCCATCCTCCCTAATTTAGTATTCTTTCATCTCTCAGGAAAAGGAGTTCCTGATGTCTCAGCAAACTTATTCTTCAGCAGCCTCATCACAGGCTGTCTCTCTTCAGGATGGATGTACATTCTTCTGCATATCCAAAGTGGTATTAGTTCAGTGCCAGTTCTCTGTGTGCACCCCTCAGATTCTGAACCCAATTCTGACGTGTGGAGGGGTTTTCCATGCCACCAAGCAATTCTTGGATGCCAACTGGGTATCCTCTAATTCAGTCACTTCTGACCCTATCTACCTGGAGATAACATCAGATTCCACAGGTTAAGGGGCTTGGTCCTGTGAGACCACCCGCCTTGTTAAAGGCCAACAGCAATTTCAGGTTCTTACTTCTACTTCCCACCAAGTAGCTATAAACCAGAGGTTCCCATGACCCTTACCTGGGTTCAATTAATTTGCTACAGCTGTTCACAGAACTCTGGAAACCTGTTTACTCATTAGATGAACAGTTTATTACAAAAGATATTAAAGGATATAACTCAGGAGCAGCCAGATGGAAAAGATGCATAAGGCAATTTATGGCAAAAGGGTGTGGAATCCTCTCTAGGCATGCCACTTTCCTGAATTTCCACATTTCTATCAACCAGGAAGCTGTCCAAACCCCATACTTTTGTATTTTTGCAGAGGCTTCATTACACAGCCATGATCGATCAAATCATATGCCATTGGCAACTAATTTAACCTCTAGCCCCTCTCCCCTCCCCACAAAGGGAAGTGGAGGGAGGTGAGATTGAATGGTCCAAACCTCTAATCACATGGCTGGCTCTGCTGGCAACTAGCCCCCATCCTTCCCAAAGTCGCCTCATTAACATAACAAAAGACACATTTATGGCTCTCATTTAGGAAATTCCAAGTGTTTTAGGAACTCTGGGCCAGAAATGAGAATGGAGACCAAATATATACTTACTATTATTAATTGCAATATCACAATTCCTTTTCTAAAATTATGAACATTTAATACAATACACAAGAGCATTACAGCCCTGGCTCCATAACCACCAAATTGGGAACACAAGATGATCTCCAGCCTCTAGAATGATGACTGCAGGCAAAAGTATATTCTGAGAACCCACTGTAAAAGTTACTAATAGAGCAAAAATTCAGTGATGCTGAAGAAAGGAGAGTAGATAGAAAAACTCATTGTTTGGCACTGCCATATGCAATCAGTTGATACCTGTTTTGCAGAATCCACAAACTGTCAACTTAAAACCAGTTGGGTGAGATCTCCCAGCAAAACATTAATGTTGGTACTATTCATTCACCATTTTGGGGTAATCTCTCTCAACTTACTGCTCCATTTCTCTAAGTGCATTTGAGATATTATTGCCTACTTACAAAGTTTAGAAATGTGAAATGATGGGACCCTGATCACCAGGAGTCATCTTTTCCATCCACTGCATTTAACTAATTAGCTTCACTTGCCCTGTTGACTTCTGCATTCCTAGAACTTCAGCAGTGCCAGAGGGTCATACAGTAACACAGCGTCCACACTATCTTATCAGAAAGCACTTCTGAATTTATGCTATGACCTGTGCCTCTTGTATTAAAATTGCTTAGGGAAGAATTTCACCCCTACACTGAATATATTCAGCTAGAAAAGCACTGTCAACTACACATCCACCTGTGAAAGACTGAAGTGGGAGTCCTACCTCACACCGTATACAAGAGTTAACTCAAAATGGACCAAAGACTCAAAGGAAGGAGATAAAACCACACACAAATTGAAAGAAGCCCAACCTAGAAGACCATATGTTGTATGATTCCATTTATATGAAATGTCCACAATAGGCAAATCCAGAAAGATAAAAGCAGATTCATGGTTGCCAGGTTTGAGGGGAGAAGGTAATGGAGAAGGACTGCCAGTGGGCATGGGTTTCTTTCAGGAGTGATGAAAATGCTCTGGATAGGGTGATAGTCTGACCACCTTGTGAATATATTAAAACCCACTGGCTTGTACACTTTTAAAGAATGACTTCTATGGTATGTGAATTATTCTTTTTTTAAAAAAAATGTACTTTTAACATGCTGCTGAACAAAAACTATGGCTTCCACTTCAGAATCCCCTCCTCCTGGGGCCTAATGAGGACCAGTACCATCACCACATCCTCAAGATGCTGTCTTTCCTCCTTCTGGCCTGTTCTTCTGGAACCAGTTGTATCAAATTTTGCATAAACTAGAAGCTTAAAATAGCAACTATTTTTTTAGCTCAAGATTCTGTAGGTGGTGAGTTGGGCTTGGCTTAGCTGAGCTCTCCTGGTCTTGGATGGTTTCATATACCTGCACTCAACTCTGGACCCCCTGGAGGTGGCTGCATCTGGGACAGCCTGGGCAGGGTGGGTCATCTTTGCTCCACGTTCTTGCTCATCCTCCAGCCAGGCTGGGAATTGTTGTCACAGGGACAGCAGAGTTCCAAGAGCGAGAGAGGCAGTGTGCTTGAAGAAGAGGCATGTCAGCACTTACTTTCAAGGCATTTTTTCACCCAAAGTCAGTCACAAGCACAGCCAAGATTCAAGGGAAGAGATGTAAATGTCACTGCCTGCTGTGAAGAGCTACAAACACACATTCTAAGGAGTGCGGACTCAGGAAAGGATAAAGAACACTGGACATTTGTGTAATTTGCCACTTCCTACAGCAACAGTTGTACAAGGGGTCTACAGAACAACCAGTGTACATCAGGGAGGGAGGAGAGAGGGTTCTAGGAAGGAATGTCTAAGAGGAAAAAAAGAAAAGGAATCGGTAGACAACCTAATGTATTCGGCTAAACTGAAAGGAGTTCTGGAATTCTTTCAGAAAGTACCAGTTTGGATTATAGGATCACCGAAGACAATCCCTTCAGGGGGATCACATGAGTAACAGAATTGTGTGAAGTGGCCAAATGTAAGGGGGCAAAGAAAGAGCTGCAGAGTGCATGCTCAGCTTAAAACATTCGCATCATTAGTTCGGGGAAAATAAAAAGGATTTCAAATATTCAGTGTAGCATAATATAGAGCTCATTGTATACATGGCCATATTTACTGATTTACCTGCTTACATACTTACATGGTCATAGTAATCCAAAGGCGATTAATGTAATGACCAAAAATTGTAATACAAGTACAATGGGAGAATAAAGGGAAGAGACACGTATGTTTTTGAATCAGGGAATGTGGTAGAAATTGAAGAATCAAAATCCAAGAATCAGTAGAACACTCGAACTTCTTAAACACTGCTGGTAGGAACTGAGACAAGCTTTTGGTTTAAGTAGAAAGTCCCAAAATGCAAGCTAAAAAACAGGGATGTAAAACTAAGCAGTGAATTTTAGACATTTAGATTGTCCTATATATTAGTATACTATATCTGTCTAAGAATAAGTTTATTTGAAGAAATCTGGGCAAGGTAATGCAAAGTTTAATTCAAAACGCACACTAATTACTTTTAAATAAACATAGGGAAAACAGTTAAGATTTCCATTTGCACATGGTCAATCTTTGTGGCTGCCCTTAAAAATAGTTAATGTAGCCATAGAGTGACAATAAATGATGTTGAAACCTCTAAGTTTATTGGGAAGATTTCCAAAATGTATCAGTATTTGCGTGAAATGACTCTACCCATAAACATAGGCTTAAAATCATTACAATTATCCTCCTCCTTGAAGATAAATATGGTAAATTCATTTTAAATTGGGTCTTCTATTTTAAGGACAACCTTGAACTTCATACAGAGAAAATTAGTGTGTTTAAATGCATACAAAGTCTACAATAGTAGAACAGGAAGGCAAACACACTAGAGTATTAGGAAATAATCTCTTCATCCTCTAGTTTGAGTCCAGATACTTATTTTTAGCTCAGAGGCTTTATAATTTTTATAAAGTAGGATTACCCATAAATCTTTCTTGTCAGAAAACCAACAGTAATTGACAGAGTTTTTGGATCTTGGCTTCCTTGAAGCCATTCTCTATCCTCTTCTGAAAACCACAAACCAGGGTTTCTCCTGGAGCCCAATGAGATTGATGTATTGACTGGTGGGGAGGGGTAACCTACAAAATGAGGAGCCGGCCAGAGCCACCGTTTCCCTAGGCACACCTGAGACACACTGGAGTTTCATTCAAGGCTTGAAGGGGCAATGCCCTCATTTTACGCAGAGCTTATAGACAAATAAATTGCATCTCAGTGGTAGAATCACTCTGTCCTGTTGAGCCAACCATATCCTCAGGGTCACTAGGAGACCAAGAATCAGTTCTGTAACTTCCGAGGCCAAGAACAGGGAAACAGATGGAAATTCAAAATCATCTCACTCAAAATTCAAGATGTGTGGTTATAGGGAAGGGTGGATTTTAGCCAAACCATTTTCATGGTTTTAAACTACCTTAGTATAGGTTCCATACAAACAATATGACTATCAATTTCAAAATTAGAGGCAAGTTTTTTTAATTTTTTCATTTAATCGAGCAGACATCTGCTGGGTATCTACTCTGGGAAGAGACGTGGTCCAGCCACTGTGGATGTGCTACGGTGAGTAGTTTCGGCCCAATCCTGAGGATCTTTAGTCATGGAATCAGGCATTTCAGCAGGGTCTGCATACTCATGACTGTAGGCAAATTAGGTGCACAGCCCTGTTCTTGTTTTGCTGAGCCTCCAATGTGAATGTGACGTTTGTTGAGCTTTAAGTTGGACATGAACTCTCCAGTTCTCATTCTCTGCTGACTTATATTTGGCCACTCCACACAACTATGTTACTCACCTACCCCTGAAGGAATTGAGTGTGCAACTCTGATGTAAAAATCTAAATATACTACACAAGAAATGAAATAAATTGGAAAACAATGTGTTGTAGAAACATAGACTTTAAATCTGAAGGAAACCCATTTTTAAATCCTGGTTCTGCTCATTAATATCTCTGATTTTAAAAAAGTTATGATACTTCTTTGAGCCTTGGTCTTCTTACCTATAAAAGGAGCTAAAAGTACCCTCTCACAATGTTGTGGTGAGGATTAAACAAGAGCATTTCTCATTCTCACAAGATCTGCTACCTTGTAAAGTCTCTATATAATTTGGCATGATTTCTTTCCATGCCCTGCACCAGGTGCCTGCAGAAGCTCAGAGGCAAGATCCAGTAGTTCTGACTCAGTGGTCAGGAAACACTTCACAAAGGCAAGTGGTCATTTGAACTAGGCCATGAAGGATGTAAAAGATTTCGATGGACAAAGGACTGTGGGGCTTTGGAAGGTTTTGGGTCTTCTGTTTGGGGAAGGTGGGGAGTTAGGCCATTTTATGGGGTCTCTGTGGGGCCAGGGATGGAAGAGAATATCTCCATAGTGTAAGCAGAGAGTAAGCTTGGAGCAGGAATTGTTCTGTCTGTTGTTTTCACACATCCCTATCATGTGTACAAAGTATCACTGACTATATTTTTTGAATCTGGGATGGGACAGAAAGTAATTCTCAGGTCCCAGGAGCTAAGGTCTGGAATACAAGGCTTTACAAGGCCATTCATGGCAGGCTCATGAAAGGGAGTGTCAAGCCCTATAGCCCAATCCTAGAATTCTAAGCATGCACAGATACTTCTTGAGAACAAACTCAGATGTCGTATCTTATTCAAATGATCTCTCCTAGATCTCTGTGACAGGAAAATTATGTTTTACGTGGTTCTTAGGGTTACTAGAGTATGCCACTAAAGTCCTCTTGAGTGGTACCTTTTAGGTAGAAGCTAACTACCTGAGATGAGGGAAGATTTAGTTGCTAGAATGGTCGTGTGGTGGGGTGGGTGAGTAAGTGGGTTGTTTGGTGCAGATCCTGTAGTGTCTGAAGAAGTCACGACTCGTGCAGGGAAAGTAGGAATAGGGCATTGCCGAGAACCAGGTGCATTGTCCCACCAGGCCATCAGTCTGTAGCAAGTAATGGTGAACCTTCTTGTAGACACGAAGAAATCTGAAGAGTTCCCAAAATCTAAGGTATAAGCCTGGGTTAAGTACCTGTGATCAGGAAGCCTGGTACTTCATGTAGATGACCACCTGTCTTCATGAGAAAGATTGCAGAAGTCACCGTGAACATGGGGAGAGTGGTGGGGTGGCGGGGTTCAGGGGATAAAGTGTGCCATTTCATAGTGTGTCCACCACTATGAGTACAGGAGGACAGAGGATGTAAGATCTGAAATAAAGTCCATTAGCAGAGTCCCCAAGGGAGTACAAGGATTAGGAGTAGGACGTTCCCCCTCAGCCAGTGTTCTTGGTTATTTGTCTCATGACCTGCTTGCTGGTTCTCAGATTGGTGAGCCAAGCAGTAGGCACTTGGCCTCACCACACCCCTGGCACTGCTGCCCCCTCTGGTGATGCATGTTCTATTCAAGTACCCACAAGAGACCCAGCAAGCAGCTGCCTGTCTGGGAATATCACATATCCCCACTCCAGCAGAAGCTTTAGTGGTGCAAGTTTTGGCAAAACTCTAACCCCTTGTTAGATTCCAAGAAGTTGGAGGAGTCTAGTGCTCTGGACCACCCATCATGCACGCTCCTCAGATCTTTTCTAATTCTCTATTCAGGTGACTGGAAGAGAATGAAGAATTCAGTGCATGAAAGTCCACAAAACCTTTCCCTCCAAGAATTAATTCACAGCACTGGCCACATCCTAGCCAATAAAGTTGTCAGACATAACTAGTCTGTGTTTAAGAGTCTGGGGGTTAGCCCTGCAACTAGGGTCACCCTGTCAGAAGCTGCAAATCACCCATCAGTCCACCACTTCTGAGAAACAGCATTTCATCGCATTCTCCCTTGATCGCTAAACTCCTGGTCTCCAGAGGTAGCTTCTTTCGCCCTCATATGCTGGGAAAATTGACAGACTCCCCCCAAATGTCTCAGGAGACAGGAGTGTGGGCAGGTTTCAGCAGCCAGCATTTGAGAATCATCTGATGGTTACCTTGCTCCACATTTTTTCTTTTTTTTTTTAACCACAGTGCTGTATTTCCTACATGTAGCACATGAGATGTGGCCATTGTCCTCCTCTGCTGGGTAGCAAGCAACTTGATCTGGAATGTGTACAGCACATGGAATGTCCAAATTGCTCTCTTCTGATGTGCCTATCAAGGGTTCTTTTGAACTGAAACTGTCAGAGAGTCTCTAATGCAAGTAGATCCTGGACACTTCAACTCTCGTGATTGTTGGTGGCTTGCAGATACACCGGGGGAGCTTCATATAAAAAATCAAATTTTCAGGTACTCTTGAAAAATAATCCTCAAAAAACAAAGCCCCTACATTCCCACACAGCAAGAATCTGCAGGCCCTAAATAAAAACTCTCTCCTTTACCCTGACATGTTTTCTCCAGTTGCATATCTTCTTTGCTCCCTGTTGTGTTAAATGAACTACTTCCCTCATTTACCCTTGCATTTGCATATCTTAATTTTAAGGGAGAGAAGACAGAGGGAGTAGCATGATAAAAAAAAAAGGAAGGAATGAGTATGAATCACATAAAAGGATATATACTGAGCTGGGAGGCTAGAAAGACGGGTCAAGACTACCCTGGAATGGACTATGAAAATCAGCCTAAGCTCTTGAGCTTATTCTTTAGGTCATGAGAAGACTCTGAAGGCTTTTCCTTGCGCTTAGCAGAATATAAACTGCTTTAAAAAGATAACTTCAAAAGCAGAGTGGAGGATCAGGGCAAAGGTTAGAGATTTGAAGCAAGGAAGTTAGGATAGAAGAGTAACGTAAGAAATAATGAGCAGGTGACCCACAGCCTCGGGCACAGTGATGGGACGGAGGATAGGAATACGGAAAGAACTCAGCAATGGAATTCACAGGACATAGTGGCCAGCTGGCTGGGTATGAGCGAGGAAATAAAGATGAGTAGGCTAATTCCAGCCCATGTGTCTGGGAGGAGAACATGAACCCAGGGTAGAGGTCAACGGGAATTGATGGGAGAAAGAGAAGCTCCATTTGAATGTGTTAAAATGGAGGGAGTGGAGAGAGTCATTTCATATAAACACATCCAGCAAATGGAGCTTGAGAGAAGAGAACTGGTGGCAGGGGCTTGGACAGCATCAGTGCAGCCATATTTGAAGCCATGAATTAGGTGAGATTGTCTCCAGCAAGGAAAGGGGGTACAGAGCCTTCAGGAATACCACACTCAGAGATAGTGATGGAAGAAGAGCCAGTTAGGGAGACTAAGGAAATGGTGATGTAGTGGACATTTTCCATTTGCCCTTCCAAGTCCACTTTCCACCCTGCCCTGTACCCAGGGAGGCTGGCTGAATGAGCCGCCTCCAGGAGCTCCTGCCCTCTGGCTCTGGGTCTGATTTAGCCCACAGGAAGCATGGTCAGAGATCAGAAGCTGGGGAGAGAGGGAAGCTGGAGTGTTTACTCCACTAGCTCTCTCCCTGCTGGGTCGCACGCAGCTGGTCAGGGGCTGCTCTCCTAGAGAAGGTCTGCTAACTGCTCCCACCTCTCGCCCTTCTGGAGGCCACAGCTGCTCCTGTCTCTAGTCCAGCACCCTACCCCATCCCATGTTGGCTCCCCCCATCTTTGTAAAGAGCCCCTTAATTACACTCCCTTCAATGATTCTTTGTGAATGTGCCCATCTGTTTCCTGCTGGGATCCTGGCTGATTCCAGGGATAAATCTAGGAGGCTGTAATATCCTGGAAGCCACAGTAAAAGAGTTTACATAATGCTACAGACCACATGATGGGGTAAGGATTCAAAAGAAGCAGAGCTTGACATCTGTGTTCAGAAGACTGGTGTGCGCAGGAGTCAGGATGCAGAGTCTGGGGGAAGAAATGAATGGTGACAGAAATAGAGGCAGTGAATACAAGACATTGCTTCAGAAAGGCTGGTGGTCTAAGGAGAAAAAAGTGAGATAAGACGTCCATCTGAAATAGAGCTAATCTATGCCTTTAAAGTTAAGGAGAGCTGGAAAGAGCAACATAAAACTGCTTTTTTTGGCCAATTGCCTCACTGTCAGATGATTCAAATGGCTTCCTTAAATTAGCAAATCACCTTCTCCCTGGGATTTTAATTTTGACAGAAGGGTTTCAAATATGACCAAGAGACAACTAAAGATGAAATATCTAGTTCAGCCTTCCCTCTCTGAGTCATTCCGGTTATTAATCATCTATAGGACACCATAAGCCACCTCTAGGAAAACGATGATTCTTTACTACTTGTTAAAAATATTTACATTTTCCTCTACCAGCTGTATATAAGGAATTGATATTTTCTGAATTGCTAAGTCAATAACATCTTCCTCGAGCCATCAAAGGATTTGATAAACCAGCAAAACACGAAAGCCTGTGCTGCAAATAAGTGGGAGGCACTCGGGCTGTCAGGCAATTAAGTGGACCTGAATAAGCTGATGTAATTAAGCCTCTTACTGCATAATTATCTTTATTTTAAATGTGTCTTTTGATGAAACATCTGTTCCCTGCTCCAGATATGAAAAGAGGAACCCATGCTCATGAAGAAAACAGAGCTTGGAAGGCCCTCACACAGGCTCCCTGGGCTGCTCAGATCCAAGGCAACAAATGCTGTCATTTGTTCCATCTCTGCACGCACGAGACAGGTGTCCTCACGTCCTCAGCCTGCATTCGCCTGACCTCCAAGCTCACAGCAGCTGCCTGGAGCCCTGTTACACAAAGCAGTCCCTGGGTGCCCAGTAGACACTCAGAAGCAAGAGGGGGCTCTAGCTGTACGGGCTCATGCTTCAACCATCTGCAAAGGACAGCAGTAAGATGTGTTGAGCGTGGGAAGGTGGGGTATCGGTCAGCAGGATCTCCTTGGGTCCCTGTCTCCAGGCAACAGGCCACGGCCCCATCCCCAAAATCAAAGGTAAATATGATCAATCAAACCTGACAAAGACCCACATCACCTTGGTGTATTTCTGTTGGTTGTTTCTATCCATCCTCAGTTCCATAGACCCTACACTCTAGGTTACCACTTGCCTGTTTGTCTGAATCAAGGATTTGGGATCATACTAATGGACACTTAAAGTGACAATGTTAAGAGCCATAGACCTGGTTTTAGATGATCGGGCTGTCAGGTGACCAGCCACTTGTTCTCTTTCAGCCTCGATTTACTCACCTCTAAATCAGAAATAATAATACCCGTCTGCAGCATGATTGTTAGAACAACACACAAGGCAAAGCCTAGTACAGTACACTGGAAATAATAGCTGATCTGAATAAACATCAGCTCCCTCCCCTTTCTCAGGCACATCACCTCCCATCGTCCATCCAGAAGCCTGACATGCCCATTCCTTAATTAGCAGTGAGAAATCTGCTGTCAAGAACACTGACCAGGGCTCAACATGGTGATGTAGAAGGTTCCTGAACTCACCTCCTCCTACAAACACACGGAATCTACAGCTAGATATAGTATAATCTCCTCTGAAAAAACCTAAAGACTGTCTGGGAAGACTTCCTCTCATCAGACAAAAGAGAGAAGGCCCACATGGAAGCAGGTAGGAGAGGCTGGGACACCCTATCATCATAAACCCCACTGCCAGAACCTTGACCCACAGTCCGGAGAGAACCCAAACCCTGGAGCCTCTCCCTGAGGGGTGAATGGTTTGAACCCCCTATTGGGCTCCCTCAACTTTTAGGACCTGCACCTCAGATACCCCAAAACATCTAGCTATGAAAATCAATGGAGCTCATGTCCACAAGACCCTACAGGGTTCCCACTTGGACTCATCTGCTCCAAGGTCCAGCACAGAAGTGGCTCATTGAGGGCCACCTGGGCTGTGTACGGAAGAGGCTCATTTGTCTGTCTTGCAGTGTAGGCCTAAGGGACAGGCATCCAATTTGACATATGTTTGGGTCCTTGCTTAGATGCTTTCTAGGGACGGAGACTGACAGGCACTCTGTGTACGCTCCCTCAGAGTTACTCCAGGCAGTGGGAGCCCTTTTTTGTTTTGTTTTGCTTTTAAAATTCTAGGCTTTTTCTTTATCTTCATTTCTCTTTCCTTCTCTATTTTCTTTCCCTTTCTCCCCTGCTTCCTCTAGCTCTGTGTCTCTCTTTCCTGGTGGGCACCATCTCTGCATTCTCTCTCTGCCTCACTCCAGCCAGCAAGCCCCATCATTGCACTCTCCCCATGCCAAGTTCCAGAGCACCAGTATCTCCTGGAGGGGAGCTTTTACATGCATCTGGTGCCCATGGTTTTGCAGCTGCCCCTAGGGGACACCCCCAGATCACCTGGCACTGGTGGTCTGTGTGGCTTATGCTTGAGGTCCCATAGGACTGGATATATTTGCACACTTTAAAAGCTGCTACCTGAGGGTCTGCCTCCTAGTCAGCCTGAACCTAGTTGCTGACTGAGATCCTCCCCTTTGGGACAAGGACAGGTCTTGGCACACCTTCAACTACTGGAAGCTATTAACAAAAGGCTGCTTACACAATCACAAATGTTTGAGAGGCCACCAAAAACTAAGGTAGGGTTGAGTGACAAGGTTCGTCTCCTATGCAAGGCCACTCCTTCAAGACTGGGAGAGGTGCCTGTTTTATCTAACGCATAGGAACCAACACAGAGAGTCAAACAAAATGAAGAAATAGAGGACTGTGTTCCAAACAAGAGAACAAAACAAAACCTCAGAAGAATACTGACCAGCACTTCCTCTCTCTACAGCATCCAGCAAGGTAGGGAAGAAACCTCCACTGCTTTTTATCTCCAACTGCTATATTCTGTATTTTGTGCAGATCACTCCCTTTATGACTATTTTTCAACTTTAACATCTTAATATAACATATATTAGATCAGCTTTTGTCATGCTAATATCTTGAGGTAATGCCTCAGTCTGTCTTCTATTTTTAACAGCTCTATTGAAATATAATTCACATGTCATAAAATCCATTTAAATTGTACAATTCAACGACTTTCAAAATATTCACACACTTGGGCAGCCCTCACCACAGTCAACTTCAAAACGTTTTCATCACCCCCAAAAAGAAACCCTACGCCCCTTAGTCATCACCTCCTAACCTCTCTTTTCCTCCACACACAGCCCTAGGAAATCGCTAATCTAGTTCCTATGACATTTCATTAAAATGGAATCAAATATGACCTTCATGTCTGGTTTTTTTCTCTTAGCATGATGTCTTCAAGGTTCATCCATGTGGTAGCACAAATTAGTACTTCATTCCTTTTTATTGCCAAATACTATTCCATTGTATGGACGTACCACCTTTTAGGTATCCATTCATCAGTTGATGGACGTTTGATTTGTTTCCACTTATTTGGCTGTTATGACAAATGCTGCTATGAAATTCACGTATAAGATTTTGTGTCAACATATAATATCAATTATCTTGGTACATAGCTAATGGTGCCATTGTTGGGTCATATGGTAACTTTATTTTTAGATTTCTGAGAAACTGCCAGACTGTTTTACAAAGTGGCAACACCATTTTAAATTCCCACCAGGAGTATATGAAGCTTCTAATTTTCCACATCTTGTCGATACTTGTTATTATCTGTCCTTTTGGCTATAGCCTTAATAATATGTGTGAAGTAATATACCCTTGAGGTTCTGATTTACATTTTCCTGATGGCTATTCCTCTTAGTCTCTTGCAGAAAACATTTCAGTGACCCCCACTGCAAGCCACTGCCTCTGGGAGTATCTTGCTGTGGCTCCTTTGTGCTTCCTGTACAGCTAATGGCCAATAGGCTTTAAGACAGGTGCTCAAGAAAGTGCTCTTATTACTCAGACTTTTGTGATAATATGTACATCATTCTGCAATGAGAAAGAATATGGGAAGTACATTAGGAGTAATTTGTACTCATCTCAAAGCAATCACACTAAAGACACAGGCA
Organism: Manis javanica; assembly: GCF_040802235.1. Lineage (NCBI taxonomy): Eukaryota > Metazoa > Chordata > Mammalia > Pholidota > Manidae > Manis > Manis javanica. The sequence goes on along the minus strand of NC_133169.1, from coordinate 60,162,751 downwards.
TCATGCTAACAAATAATACAGTAAGGGAGCATCTCAGAGGCTAAGCCAAAAAGAAAAGTTGAAGTCAAACCAGATAATTCACTATTTAAAACCAAGCTCTAAAGCCCTGTCACCAGTGATGTCCAGGATATCATATGTTTATACACCACTTACATGGAAGCAGGAACATAGAAATTAAAAAAAAAAAGAACTGGTGTGAACCCTGCTTCAACCTCTGATTCTAATGATTTTAAATAAGCTTCTAACCTTATGTTAAATTTTTCTATAAGTTGAAAAAAAATTTCCCTCAAGGTTTCTTTTGCAATTTAATTAAGATAAAACTGTTGAACCTGCTTTATAAATTGTAAAATACTATATAAATTGCCATTATTAACTGTTATTTATGAATAGATTACATTTACTGAAACTTTATTTTGTGTTGGGGCTGTCCTTCAAATGTGCCAAATGTGGGGTCTTAACGGAACTTAGGAAAAGGAATCCTAACCTCATGTAATGTGTTTTTCTGAATTCAAATATTGCTACACAGTAAGTGTAACTATCAGGGGACAGCAGCTTTGGCTCAAGTCATAACTGGGCCAAAACACTCACGCATACCCAAGGTGCCCCAAGACCCAGCACCACTACTAGCTCTTGTACTTGGTGTCCCAATCACACACTGGCCTGGGGCCTCTGGATGCAACAGGCTGTCAAAACAACCTCTGGGAAAACTCAGAACAAAGAGGGCTGGGGCCACAACCATACAAACACCTGTGTGCTGGGAGAGCATGTTTGCCCTCCCAAGTGTGGGTGTGGCTACACAGCCCATGTGGGTTTATCACCTGGGTTTTCACACATGGCTGTATACAGCTGGTGCATCAACTGGACCGGAAGGATTAAGGTGGCCTCACTCACAGCAGCTTGCCAACTTGTTGGCAGGGGCAGATCATTTCTCCTTTATGTAGCCTCTCATCCTTCAATAGGCTAAATCAGACTCCTTTCAGAGCATTATCAGCACAGCACTCTATGAAGGCAAAGGCATACATGGCCCTTGGAAACCCAGATCCCAGAACTCACGTGTCACTTCTGCTCCACTCAGAGTCAAAGCTAGTTGTAAGGCCAACGCAGATGCAGGAAGATGGGTGAACAGGAGCTAACACTTGATGGTGCAGAACATAGATAGTATTTCTTTATTTTCTTTGGGGTTATTGAGGTATCATTGACAAAGAGAATTGTAATACATTTAAAGTACACAACATGACTGGATATAGGTACACATTGTGAAAGGATTCCCACCATCAAGTTAATTAACACATCCATCACCTCACATTATTTACTATTTTTTTTACTGGTGAGAGCACTTAAGTTCTACCCTCTTAGCATGTTTCAATTATACAACACAGTTACCAATTACAGTCACCATGTCATACATTAGAGCCTCAGATCTTATTCATCTTATGTCTGAAAGTTTGCACCCTTTTACCAGCCTCTCGATGTTTCCCCCACCCATGAGGCCCTAGCAGCCATAATCTATTCTGTTCCTACAAGTTTGACTTTTTTTTTTTTAAGATTCTGTATTTAAGTGATAACATATAACATGCAGCCATCTCCATCTGGCTCATTTCACTTAGGACAATGTCCTTGAGTTTCATCCATGTTGTTGTAAATAGCAGAATTTCCTTCCTTTAAAAGACTCAATATCCCATTTTTTGTGTGTATGTGTACATACACATATACACACACACACACACACATATATAATGTGTATATATATGTGGTATATATAAATATATGTGACATGTATATGTGTGGGATATATGCATATATGGTATGTATTTATCATGGGGTTTATATGTGGCATATATATGTGTGGTGTATGTAGACATATAAAGAAATGTGTGTATATGTGTAATATATATGGTGTGTATATATATATATATATATATATATATATATATATATATATATATATATATTTGTGTGTGTGTATACACATACATACATTTAAGACAGTAGTTTTTGTTTCTTCTAGATATTTACCCAAAAGTGAGATTGCTGGATCATATGGTAGTTCTATTTTTAACTTTTTGAGGAAACTTTATACTTTTTTCCATAGTGGTTATACTAGTTTACATGTCCACCAACTGTGTCCAAGGATTCCCTCTTTTTCCATATCCCCACCAGCATTTGCTATCTCCTGGTTTTTTGGTAATAGCCATCCTAACAGGAGTAGGGGAACAGCTCCTTGTGGTTTTGATTTGGAGTTCCCTGAAGATTAGTGATGTTAAACAACTTCTCATGTACCTATTGACCATTTGCATGTCTTTGGAGAAATGGAGAAATGTCTACTCAGTTCCTTTGCCCATTCTCAACCGGGTTTGTTTTGTTTATTTGTTTGTTTTTTTGTTTGCTATTGAGTTCTATGAGTTCCTTGTATATTTTGGATATTAACCCCTTATTGAATGAAATATTGTCTGTCACATTCCATATGTTGCCTCTTTATTTTGTTGAGGGTTTCCTTTGCTGTGCCGAAGCTTTTCAGCTTGCTGGAGTCCCACTTGTTTATTTTTGCTTTTGCTGTATTCTCTTTTATGTTGGATCTGAAAATCATTGCCAAGATGGATGTCAAGGAGCTCATCCCCTATGTTTTCTTCTGGAATTTTATGGTTTCAGGTCTTTAACCTGCTTTGAGTTGATTTTTGTGTCATGGTGTAAAATAGTGTCCATTTTCATTCTTTTGCATGTAGCTGTGTAATTTTGCCAGCACCATTTATTGAAGAGACAGTCATTTCCCCCACTGCATATTCTTGCCTTCTCTGTCATAATTGACCACATATGTATGGGTTTATTTCTAGGCTCTATATTCTATTCCACTGATCTGTGTGTCCACTTTTATGCCAATACCATGGTGTTTTGATTACTATGTTTTGTTATATGGTTTGAAGTCAGAAAGTGTGAGGCCTCCAGCTTTCTTTTTCTTTCTCAAGATTTCTCTAGCTACTTAAGGTCTCTTTTGGTTACATACAAATTTTAGGATTATTTTATCTATTTCTGTGAAAAAAAATGCTGTTGGAATTTTGATAGGCATTGCGATGAATCTATACATTTGCCTTGGCTAGTATGGACATTTAACTACACTAATTTTTCCAATTCATGAACACATAATATCTTCCATTTATTTGTGTCTTTGTTTTCTTTCATCCACATTTGTATTGTTCAGTGTACAGATCTTTCACCTCTTTGGTCAACAACATTCCTAAGTATTTTAGTCCTTTTAGATGCTATTGTAAATTAGATTATTTTCTCAATTTCTCTTTCCAACAGTTTGTTGTTAGTGTATGGAAATGTAGCCAATTTTTGCCATTAGCTTACTGTAACACCATGATATCAACTACTGTTTTACCCATTTCTTAGACAAAGAAATTGAGATCTAAGCTGACCAGCATGGCCTCTGTGTCAGACCCACATCTGATCCCAGGCTTGTCTACACCTATTACTGATTTCAGACTTGCTTGTTCCCACCAACGCTCATGTGAAGATCACTCTCTCCTTCGCTCCTCAGTGTGTCAGGACTCAAATGGTTTCCTTTGTTTATCCTTTGTACAATTTTAAGGCCCTCTTCCTGATGTCCAGTTGTGCTCTTCCTTTAAAGTCAACTGCCCTGTTACAGAAATAACTTGGGCCAAATGCAGTCACAGAATCACACTGTAAACTTTAGAAAAAAACACCAATTCTCCCTCTTTTACCTGAAGAGGTAAGTTTTTAGGCCAATGGAAGAGATGCAGAGTTCTATAGGCTGATTAATAATTTGGCTTTGGTTTAAATTTTCATGGACTTTCACTGGATATTCTGACCTGCTTCGGTCACTTCAGTGGAAGTACTTCTCCAAAGTGGTCTTTTAAATATGAGAAAGAGCACAGAGAGGACAAACCACCATTTTGACAGAATGGTAGAGAGAACAGTACACAAAGTTGATAAGACAAGATTCATTTGAGCTCTGTAATTGACAAGCTGCTTGATCTTGGGCAAGTCATTTCACCAGTTTGGACCTTAATTTTCCATTCAGTTAAATGAGAGTATAAGCCAGATACCCCCTAAGTCTTTCAACTAACATTAGATGATTCCAATACCAGAGCATAATTTCATCATATACTTTACACCTCTTTATTCCAAAAAACACTGACATCATGTTAAATTAGATTGATGCATGTTCCCCCATGTAAACAATCATGTCTATTGCCAAAATGTGCCAACAAACAGAAAACAGGCATGGAGTGCTTCAAATTCTTTTTCCTTTAATGCTTGAGCACATTTCTGATGTGTTGAAAAACTGCAACGTATTTCTATATACTGTTCTTGAGTTGACTTATTAGATGATACCAAAAATATTTTGCAGAGCCTCTTTTGGGCCTTTCCCAGAACATCATCCAAAGTTGAGCAGATATATTTGAACAAGATGTCTTGATTAAAAAATAAATATATATCTGTGTTAGGGAAAAAAGGAGAGGCACAAACTAAATGTTCATCTTTCTGTTTGATAAACTAAAGCATATTGATAAGCCCCTGCCAAGTAGTTGATGCATGTTATAAATGAACATAATTTTTGTTGGACAGCACACTGACTGAGCTATAGAATATAGCTTAGGGGTATTTATAACTAGATAGAGATACCATAGGATATAGTGTTCTCAAGGAAAAAAACACAGTTGAAATTGTGAAATGTTTCACAAAGCAGGAATTCCAAACTATCATTTTCCCAGCAGATCTGATTACTCTCATGTGCAGATTTCATATTAAACACGGATCCAGTTAACTTTCAGGGAGGAAGTTTCCCAAACAAACCATCTGTGGCATTCTTGGAAATATGTCCAGATGCTTATGCATTAGGGGAAGGTGTAGTATCATCCTAAACTGACATCTGTATCTACTGAGTATTTTTGTTTTGTTTTGTTTTTTAGGAAATCTTGAGTTAAGGACATACTCTTAGACCTTAACATACACTACTAGTTGGCACCCAGATTGGTAAGCACTTGATCTTTATAAGAAGTCCTGACACAAAGCAGCTGAGCCTAATGTACAGTGGGATCCAGAAGCTCTGGTCAGTCTCTCTTCTTCCTGAATGTCCGATAAGGCTCATCTGGTACCAGGCTCCTATCTTCCTTCCAAGTGACTTGATATTTGAGATCAACTCAGAAGGCCAACAAACACAAGAGAACAAAAAAAGGCTTCCATGCCCTAACCCGTCTCCACAAGTCATAATAGCTTGTCTAAGGATGGAAGAGGAGGAGGAAGGCATAGGTATATTTCTTTATGAGAATTTTCTCTTGGCATTAGCTGGAGAGACCAACCTCCACATGTGCTTTCGCTAACGTCCACCACAGTCTTTCACTTCAAATGCACGTGTCCTTGTTCCTACTTTTCTTCCACTACCAACTCAGGCATGATCAATTTTCTTCTTTATTTGGTTATACCAACCAGGGTACCTAAAGGGGCCATGAAAAGATCAGCTTTTAAGGAAGCAAAGTGGACAAACTCTATGAAAGACTGGAACTCTAGACACAAAGAAAATACCGTGGTCAGGACAGCAGCTTGCTAGCTGCTTTGGAGGAAGGACAGTGTGTTTCTTCAGTGGACAGGCCCCCTAATTTACAGTGAGTACCCAGACAACCCCCAAGTCAGGCAGTGGACAAGGAGACCAGGTTTAACAGGGTCAACATGAGGACGGGGACCCTGCAGCGGTTGAGCCAGACCTCAGGTTTTCTTGTCTCTGCTTGAGGCCACTGTCCACAGGATTGACCTGTTGATCTGAGCAACCATGACTGTTCTTGGGTGAAAAAATTGGAACCCCCTTAGTTTTAGGGCACAGGGGCTCAGAGTCATTGAATTTGAATGTGTAAATTTTATATCCAAAACTGAGTAATTAAGGAAAGTCGATTTCACGTTGGTAGATTTTTTTGATTGTCCAGCATCCATTCATTTTCTATTACCACTCTGATTCCCTTTGAGAAATGACATGTTCCCCCCAGACACAATCCAGTGGGACAGAATCAGGGGCCACACACTTCCCTACCCAAGGGACCAGTACAAGATGCAGACTGAACTAAATGGATGCCCCTTCCCCAGGATTTAAATCTGAGCATAGGGTCAAAGGGCCTGGAAACTACTAGTGCTCCTCTCCATCCCCATGGACAGTTCCTGCCTGGATCTTTAGAGCATTGTGCTTCTTTGCTTCTGGAGCTGCCCTATTTCTTGCAAAATCCCAAAACGGTCTTGCAGGTCTCTGCCAACTCTGTGATATCTTTCTAGTACATTCCTCCTAGCTTTAATTACCCAGGATTCATTTCTATGTCTTGTAACCAAAGGCATGTAACTAACATACATCAACATTTATACAATGGTGGCATTTAGAATGCATCTGTTCATGTAGTAGGCCATTCTACTCCCACGCCCCTCAGATGTTAGTAGAGCAGATATTATTCATCCTCACTTGGTACATGAAAAAAAATCTAAGACACAAAGGGCTTAAACAACTCGCCCACGTTCTCAGAGCAGAAGGTGCTCGCCCAGCCCAAGCCTTTTGGCTTTGCATCCAGAGCTCTTTGCAATGCCCTGTGGTGATGTGTGAGGGCCTCGTCTGTTCCTCATAAAGCAGCAACAGGAAGACAAGTTAATTGGAAATGCCCACATGCTCACTATCATTCATGTGACTAATATCATGGGCCTCTTTTTAAATTTCCCTTTTAATGCTCAGGGATCTGAATGTAAAACCATTCTTTAATATAATTCCTTAGTGTTAATGGAGCCAGACTACAGCAGGTGACTTACTTTTGGAAAGATCGGAAGTAATGGCAAATTGACTCTGATGTCACCATCATTGTTGCCTTTCAGAGGAGAGGGGCCTGGGTCCGCCATCACTGTGTGGTAGGAAATGCCTTCCTAGAAACACAAACAAACGTGCCTATTTTCCCAAAGGGTACTGGCATTAAACAGGAAGGGTCTGAAAATAAGCCACACACAGGAAATAATTATTTCTCTAACTGCAGAGAATTCCAGACTTTTTTCTTTATCCATAGAAGGACTAAATTTAAAGTATCATTGAAATTTAATTGATGTGTCTGAAGCCAGTAATATTCTTCTAGAATTTCAAATCAATACATAATTTGCCTGAAGTCACATTTCAGGTCCTTGGAAGTGTCTGGTACAGAAAGCAAATAGTTCAGTCTAGAACTATAGCATGGAGAAATCACCCAAAAGTGTGATTTGGGAGGCCCGTCCACCCGAGAGCATGACCAAGCTGGACTCCTAGAGCTTCTGGGCCTAGCATCACTCTTAGGCTCCACTCTTGGAGGTTTTTTTTCATAGAAAAGTAAGAAAAATTCAGGTCCTGACATCACCTGCTTTATAATCCTACAATGTTTCTAAAGGTAGAAGAGAGAACCTTTCTGGGAAATACTTGAAATATAAGCACAAAAGCAACAAACATGAGAGGAACGAGGTCATGAATGTATTGAATTCACGGCTTTACAATTTTTTATTTATATAAAAAATCTGCTTGTCAGCATCTGCTCCCTGTCAACATTTATTCAAGGCCCTTTTATTATAAACAACCATACCATCTAAATAAAATAGATCTATAAGTAATAGTCACCTCGTGACCTTAAATGGAAAGTCTGGGGACAACATTGTTTCTTCAAAGTCTGCAAGTGTGAAAATCAGATGTCCTTTTACACCAGGGAAAATGTGAAAAAAAAATTCCCCCTTAATATGCGCACACACACACACACACACACACACATTAGAGCACCCGATGCTATTGGCACCATTCATGCTTGGTTACATATTCAGTGACTCCACCATTTGTTCTGTTGGTTTAATTTTTTACAAAACTGATCTGTTGAACCAAAACTAAAGTCTTTAAGGTCCTAAAATGTAAGTCAAACTCTTAAGTTGATCAGTAAGCAAAAGAAATACATGAAGTAAAGCAGAAAAGAATAAAAGGATTTATATAAATTTCAATAATCACATCATTATATGATATGCCAATAGAAATGTCTCCAAACAACTAGGAAAATCTAGATCCATAAAAGTGTTGTGCTTTGTTTTGTTTTTTTATTTCTCAGATGAAAGGTAGATCTAAAATAGTAAATAGTTCCTAAAGTGATGGTTGTGTATCACCAAGTTAGACATTAGGGCTGTAGGTCAAATGTGATTACATCTCTTAAGTCTGCCTTCCTTTACCATTTCTCTTCTATGTGGTGATTTGTGAGCACTTTTATTGTTGTTGTTGTTGTTGTTGTTTTAAATATATTGCTCCCTGTTGCAGGGCAAGCACATGGCTAATATTTCTATGGATAACAACTACTCTTGAAATGTAAATCAAGTACTGCCTGAAGCAAAGTGTTTTGGAAAAATCAAGAGACTAATTTGCCGGGTGTGATTTGGGGAGGTGGGGGAGGGGAGTGATGTTGATACAGTTTCTTTTTCCCTCGAGAGTTCTCTTCTGAAGAAAAATGTTAGATGATTACTAATAGATTTGTTTCTATTCTCAGCCTTCCCATTCTCTCTTTACTCTATAAAAACAAGTTTTTACATATAATTACTTCCAGAGTACATAAATGTCTTTGGAATGTAAGTGAATCCTCCTTTATTTGCAGTGGGGGAAGGGAGGAGGGACTTAGTGTCCACAATTTGCTTGCTTTTTCTGACCTTTTCCAGAGCTGTCTGTTGTCTACACCTCTAACAGGCTCTGTCTTTTTAAGATGCCGAAGGAGATCAAATTTCCTTTTTCCTTTCCCAGGTTAGCAGCATTTTCTGCGAAGGCCAGGTGACCGCTAGAGATTTGGGAACTCGAGCCGGGGAGCCTGGTGGGTCTATCTCAGGAATCATATCCCCCATTTATCTGATGAGAGCCGTGTACAAGTTCCCACGTTATTCACCTATATAAATAACACCATTTCTGAGAAAGGCAGGCCTCTGACGGCCTCTAGTTTCTACTGAGAGCAAATATAACTTCCGTTAAGAGTCGCCTTGGGGTGGTACATACACTATTTATTCCAAAATGTACATTGCTAATAAAGAAAACAAAAGTTTAAGGATCATTTATTTTTTATCACTTCTCTAAATAGTCTAGTTCCCAGATTCATCACCCACCCACTCATCCATCAGGCTTGGCTCCAAACACATTTTGACAGTCTTCCAAATCCAAACACATCCTCCAAGGATGAAAATTCACTGATAACACTCTTTGGAATGCTCAGAGACTGAGGAACGGTGTCTGATAAAGCAGCCCTAACAATGAGGCCTGGATGCTAGAGCCAGCTTGACTGTCACACACACACACACACACGCACGCACACGCACGCGCGCGCGAAGGCCTTTCAAACAAAGTTAATTAAGAGTGTCCTAAAGTAGAAAAAAGGAGATTAAAAAAAATAATTCCTCAAAGTCAGTATTACATAAGTCTCCTACTTTCCATTCCATGGCGGGGACCACAACTCTGAGCCTCACTAATGTGAAAAAGTACATGCCTTATATTTATGTTCTATTCCTGGATCCTTATACATCCCAACTACCCAGAGGGTGAGAAATCTCCTAGGCAGAACCCTTTCTAATTTTCTGTGTGTGTGGTATTATTTCAGGAACCAAAATGTGAGAATTCTCATGCTTCTTCTTCAAAACAAAAATGTTTCACACCATCTTTCTTGGGGATTCTGCAAAAGATGGATGAATTTGTTCCAAACGGTTGGGTTTTCACTCCCATTAACTGAGTTTATGTCAAGGCTCTGTGGATTCCTTGGGGTGTGGAGACACATAAGTCTGGAGGGAAAATAAAGGGCAGGATAGATGAACCTTGACTCTTGCATGAGCTGAGGAGCCCAGAGTCACTGGCATCCTGGGCCAGTAGTGTTGAAGATGGGTATTTCTCAGGTATTCATGATCTCAGCTGGTTCTAACGGAGCGATACTAGTTGGGCAGATCCTGGGGATAGTGTCTATTTCAAAACCCTCACAAGTTTCCAAGCAAAGAAAGTTATGCTCTTACCTCAGGAAAAAAAAGAATAATTGACCTATTGGGACAAAGGAGAAAATTGACTACAGTTCCTTTGGCACTAGAGTCCCTTGTCATTTAGAAAATAGTGATTGGATTACAGAGTGGATTAGCATAATTTAGTGGCAAAAGCATTTGTAACCACTTATCTTCTGGACAAATGGCTACTGAACCATATTTCTTCAATATCTTCCCTCCTACATATGACTCTAAAACACTAAAAACAGAAAACTTCATGGCACAGTACACCCCGCCCCCCCCCCTCCACTGCCACCTGACCGTGACAAGAACAGCATATACAGTATTATCCAAAACAGGAAGCAGAAATGAAAGGACTCATTGGATCAGTAGATTTCATATGGCCAAGGGTGGTCATTTTGAATAATTATGATTCTCTTCATTGCACTAATGTTTCAAAGTATTTATTGTAGGGTTTTCACGAATCCCTTTGGAAAAGCGGCAGTAATATTTACACATTGTTAAAAAAAGGAAAGTCAAATATTCCAGCAGTGATTTTAAATTTTTAAAAATTGTCCTCATGTCCATCCCTCTCCATCCCAGAGCCCCGCTTCCCCGACATAAACACCATCATCTTTTTTTAGTTACTGAGTTAGCCCTAAATACTATGTTATGCTGACATCATTGATTTTCTTTAGACAGTCTCTTCTGCCTTGAAGATGGGAATTTGGTTAGGTAAAGACTAAAAATCATCAAAGTGTTTGGAATCATGTGACATGTAAAACACTGTTCCCTGCACAGCTAAGCAGGGTGCCAGGATTATATTTCTTTCTTCACGGATCCAAAGTCAATGACCTTTAAGTTCCTGTCATTCAAAGAAGGGTCAAATGAACTAAGCACACAGGCACATGAATGACCTTTTCTTAAAAACCATTAATTTTAAGAAATCATTTCATATTTGGGTTTGCTCCTTATTTGGACCCTTATTCTCTTGCAACGGTTTTGTTGCATTTGTTTTGCTTTCTTCTTTGTTGGCTTTTAGAACTGCTTTCCTTAAGAGAAAATAACAACAAACTCATATACATCTTTATCCATGAAACATCACCTTCAGGTTTGACATGAATTCCTATCGTGGCAGGCCCCTGTTCTCATTTTTCTGTTGTTTTCTTTCTCTTACTTTCCCTTGTCTTCCGTAGAATGTTTTGACCTTTGTAAAGCTCTGTGTAAATATTAAACATTAAACACTAATTACAAGCTTACACACTTCATTTGTGTTGAAAGAATGATAGTAACCATGCTGTCAACTCAGGGCTTGACAACACAATGCCTTCGTGAAATAAGCTGAGCCTCTGCAAAGAAAAGCCACTTTCAGTGCCAAGCACTTAGTGCCATTGCTGTCTCCACCGCCGGGAGGCTCAGACAAGTTGAACAAGAGAAGATAAATGGAATTTGAAAAACCAAGTTTAAGAAAATGTAGTCTTGAAAGAGCTGGAAGCAGAAGGCAGTGAAGGAGCCCCCTGACTTAATCACCATCAGAGCTGCACACAGGAAGGGCTCTAGGGGAGGCAGAGAAGCTGCACTGCTAGAAATCCACTGACTTTGTTAGCCCCACACTCCCTCCTGGACTGGTACCTGACGGCCCCGAGTTACCCTTTCTCTTCATGCCCTGCCTCCTGGCTGCCTCAGCCCTTCTCAGGGCACCTCTTCCCCATTAGACTCCGGTGGGGGAAAGAAAGAATCCTGCCAATAAAGACCTCCCCACTCCAATTTATACAAGACAGAGAACACAGCAGACAGGGAGTAGCCATTACAGATGTGCACATCTGAAAACCTGGACAAAGTCTAGGCAGAATCACATACAAGTTTCTACAAAAAAAGTAGAGAGAACAATTCAAATGTTCTTTCCTGAGATTACCTCCCGGATGACCATGGGGAGTCTCTAAATTTATCCTACAGGCCCATGTTTAGATACGCATGGGGAAGACCCATACCCTTGCACTGTTATGTCAAGAAGTCTGAGCCTGTATAAAAACAGGGCCTATTGTGTGTTCACTGAAACGAGAGGTGGGAGAGGCGGCTGCCTCCCTTCTCTTTATGGAACAGACAGGGCTTGATCGTCTTAGCTTACAATTTGAAAGCCTACTTTACAATACGAAGGGGAAATCCTGATTCATGTGTCAAAACCTTAGATGGTTCGCTGTTTGGGGCCCCTTTTGTCAAATGCAATTTCAGGCCTTTGTCTGTAACATCAAACAAAATCGTGTCTCTGGGCCTGAGAAGATGAGAATTGTCTTCATTCTTTCCCTGAATTTGACAGATGCGGGCCAAGAAATGAAGTTTGTATCAGGCTACTATGGGGGTGGGGGCAGCAGTCACCTGCCTTCAGGGTCAAACCCTTGGCTGTGGAGATGCTCACAAAAGGCCTCTCTGCCCACGGCCCTCTGGGGTTTGGAAGGGTTGGGAAAGAGGACAATCCCAAGGGCAGCAGCTGCCCGGGGCAGCGGCAGGGTGATCCATGTCCTGTGCCCTTTCCTGCTCACTCACCCACCACCACCATGCCCACCTCAGCTCCTTTCTCTGCTTCAACTTCCTACCCCTATTCAAGCACAGTGGAGGTTTGGGAATCCAATTGAAACAATCTTAAGAACATTCACTCGTAAAGAAGCAGCTGAACCTTCAAGAAAGTGCTAATGATACAGTCAATTTAACCCTGGCATGTGAAACCAGGGGATTTTTTCAAATCCCCATTTCATAGGCAACAAAGCTTTGCTGCCAGCTCTGAAGCCACGGGAGAAAACAGCTCCCAAATATTTAAGATTTATAATGAGGCTTCAAAGCCACAGCCCCCAAGCTCGGTCCACCACATCTTTGCCACCAACAAACGAAATGCACTTTGGCTCTGTTCTGTTGACAGCTGCATTTCTTAAATCTGACTTTTCCGGACCTGGACAGCATTATCCTTTCCGATTCAGCGCAGACCCTGACGACCAGACTTGTGACAAGCAGATTACAAAGCTGGTTTATCCAGGCATTGTATTCCCATGGCTGTTTCTTCAGCCACAGCCTGGGCAGCAGCAGGGAGCACTAATTGCGCATTTGCGCGACCTTTTCAACTGGACAGCACCTCGGATCTGCTTCCATGGTGATGTCTCTCTTCTTTAATTACAGTGTGCTGGCTGGGAAAGAAGCACTCAGTGGCACTAGTACATTAGTAGCTCATGTCTGGACCCGTCTCCCTCTGCCTCTCAAAGCAAGAGCTGAGGAGCAGAGGGATCTGTTTTCTTTCACTTTGGTTTTACACTTGGGTTCTGACAGAAACTTAAGCCAGTGGGGTCAAAAGCATGTTGGGAAATAATGTCAGGACATTGATCTGGGAGTCACTCATTTTCAAAAGGAAACTGGACAAATTGCCATCAGGCAGCAGGTGGAAGAGATTCAGAGAGATCTAGTTTGAATTTAATCCCCAGACCTTGTAGTTTCAGTTGAGGTCAATGTCTGTGGTTCCATGCTGTTTGCTAGGGTCCCTTCTAGATCCCTTGCTCACTGCCTCTTGGAGATGTGAGCAAATCCTTTAAAATATTAAAAATCTGATGCAGATAAGACAGTACCTATAATGTCAAAAAAATTTTCCAGTGAGATTAGTGGATTGCTGGCACTTTTACAAAGGACTCCATGAGACTAGAACAGGCTTAACAAGAGAGAGAAAAATCTGAGCAAAACGTTGGTTGAACTGATGTCAGAATCCTGTGATACTTTCAGCACATTGGGAAGAAGGGAGGCAGGGAGACAGCAACAGTGCAATGTGGTGAGGCGATGAAGTGAGGACTCTCACATGTACTGTCTGTTGTGGTTCAGTTCACCTGTCCGGTCCTGAGAGCTGGCACCCAAAACTGTACTGTCCAAGGTGTGGCAGAGAGGAGAAGAGACACCCATCTGTGCTGCCATCCAAGTCCTCTGGGAAAATTCACTGAACATTAATTGATGAAAAAAGAAAACATACCAGGGAGAGAAATAAAAGAACACTAAGGAAGGAATAAAGCAATACTAGTAATAATAAAAGTTCTATGACAAGACAGCTGCATCGAGTTTTCATTCCTCAATGTTTGTATGCATCAATTTTACTTTTCTTTTTGTATTTCACCAGGGTGACGCTAAAACCTGAAGCTTCAAATAGTCCCTGCCTGTCCCCCATGGCCTATGCATCTTACCTCTCCTTTATCAATCCCACTGTCTCAGAAGATAGAAAAAGCACATTTATTCTAAGGTATGAATATGTGAGGTCTTACAGGGTAAATCTATATAGATCTCTGAAATTTATTAAGATTGCTGAGGGGTTTGCAAGAAATTCTCTGCCCTCATCTTAAAGAGCTACCAGAAAAAAACTATGGGAACTCAAAGAGTTTAAATTAAAAGAGAATGACTCTATGCTGAGGATGACAAGCAAGAACATCATGTGAGTATGAGCGCCCTGACGCAGTAGGCACCAGCGCCATCTGAACGATGCTGTCATGTCTGTGTGTCGGGAAGGAAGAAGGAAGGTCTTTTGCCCACGGTTCAGCCACAACCCGGGAGCCGGAGTCTGGGTCTGGGTCTCTCCAGCGGCTCTTCCTGTGATTGTTCTAGATTCCTCTTTCCTCCAGGGGAATCACATTTGAGTTCCAGCTACCATGTTCATTGCAATATTAACCCTACACAAAGATCCTCAGAGAATAAGGGTATTATTTTTAAATCCTTATTGGACACTTCATGCTGATATCAAACAGCCAGAACTCAGTAGTAGAATGAGATTTGTAATAGACTTTGTGGGAAGAAAAGAAAAGCAATTTTCCCTGTGGAATTCTCTGAAACAGCCTGTTAAATCCATCCTTAGAGTCCAATTGGTGGCTACCAAGTAATGTGATGACTCACTTTTAAGAGAAATTGTTAAATTTCCATAATTTCTCATCCATGTCACTAAAATGCATTCTGAATTGCTCAGCTAAACATTAATTCTGTTGTCTTCACTTACAGGGGCATATTCTGTGGCCCATTCTCAGTCTAAACGCACTCCCCCCACCCCTGCCCACTCTGCAGACTGACTTCAGAGGGAGATTTTCCTGACTAAAGATGACAGGATACAATTCCATGTGGGCTGAGTGACTGTCTGTCATTTTTATTACTTGGGGCTGAAAATGTTTTCCAGCAGCACAAACCCCAGGGGACCACATGGAGCCTAAATTTTCCATCTGTATTGCTGTTGGGATCCTTGTCCATCTGACTCCATGGGGAACCAGAATCACTCACTTGCTACAAAGCACAAAGGCATAATTTCTGCGCTTTGCATTACTGACCAAGGAATGCATTTTCCAGATGTGAAAAGTACAAACATGAAGGTTATATTCAGAAGCAGAAGACATGCCGGCATCTAGGCAGTGCTAACTTCTGTTCACCAAGGCCAAGTATCTGTCGGTACAAACAAGATGAAACTGAGAAACACCCCATTGTGTGGTGAGCCTAAAGCTGTTTTCAGTGTCAACATCAGTGATTGGCTAGGGGTTGGAGAGGTGTAAAAAGGGAGATAGGAGAGAAGGGGTGAATTTCATTCTGTTAATATCCTGCCTCCTGCCTCTTTTCAAAATGACAAAAAAGGTCACATGTAGATTCTTATTCAACCAAATACCTAGAACATTCTTGAATAGTCCAATATGTTCTTTGAGGTGTTATTTGGATGCCATATTCTGGCTACAATGCTTCACCTACTCAGAAAAATAAAAAAAGTAACAGCTTTCAATCACTCGGATTTGGGCCTCTTTCTGGAGAGTTGCCCCACATCTGCTCCCTGAGGCATTTGAAAATTAGAAGAACAGAAATTCTTGTGTCCCTGGTAAAATCAACGGGCAAATGCAAAAGCCTGTTTGAAGGAAGAACGGATACCAAAAGGCCAACCAGGAGACAACCGTGAGATATTCTTTTTTCCTAACATTGATTTGGTTCTCCATCTTTATGTACTAACAGAAACGTGACAGAGAAACAAATGTCCTTCCACTGTTTACATCTGGGGTTTACAGAGAGAGCAATCAGCAGATTCTCTGTAAGATCCATCTATCTGTCACTGTGTTTTATTGGATACTGCTGCAGCTGAATCAGAAAGGGGAAAAAGGAAAGAAGTGAGTGACAATGTGGTTATAAAAATAGAAAAGAGAAGTGAAATCTCTGGAGTGTAAGAGTGGCCCAAATACAGCTCTGAGCAATAGTCCCTCTGTTTTTAGTAAGTGGGAGCATGCACCCTTGCCACATGAAAAACAAGTTATGGAGGACCAAGCATGAAAGAGCGGATTTGGGTATGGTATTCAGATGGGAGTCACGATGAAGTTGAGCAGACACACTGCACATTATGCACATCGGAACTGTGCTACATAGCAATTAGGTGAGCATGCCAGCCTCCTACGTGCACATGCACACGCACACACACAATCAAGTGTGTCAATCAGTTCTCCTTGTTCACAGAGGAAAATTAAAACTCAACTTGTATTGAAGAACCCTTGTGATCTGGCCCTAACTTTTCTCTGAAACCTAATTCTCTTTGCTGACTGCCCCCACAAAAGTTATCTCCATTTTCCCTGGTACCACTGTCCTGAGCTGCTCTCTCTTACTCTGATGGGGTCCCAACATCCCCCTTTCAGCATTCTTCCTGTTTCAAAGTGTTACCTTCTTTCAGGCTCTTCCTTCCCACTTAGACAACACCATCTCCATTATGACAACAGTAATTTTATCTCAGATTTAAATATGCCCACAGAAAACTGGTGTGAAAACACAAAATGTTGTTAGCTAGGAGCCAATAGAATATGGTAGAGCCAGCAGCAACTCAGTGGCTTCAAAGAAACACAATTATTTTCTTTCTTGTTGTGGTTTCTGGGAGCCAAGAATTTGGCTGGGTGGTTCTGACTCAGGGACTCCCATGTGGTGGATTTGAAATGGTGGATGGCTGGACTATCCAGAGTCCAGCCCCACATCTCTTCAGCTCTCTCTCAGGGCCTAGCTGTGTACTCCATCTACCTGGGCTGGCTTGGAAGTCCTCACAGTGGGGCTGTTTACTTAGAGGCTAAAAGCCTGAAGAGAGAGTATCCCAGCAAGCAAGGCATAATTTAAATGGCCTTTTACAATGTAGCCTCAGAATTCACATAGGATCACTTCCACAGTCACCCAAGCCTGCCCGATGCCAAGGGGAAGCATCGGCTTCATCTCCTGTTGGAAAGAATGCCAAAGTCATGTTGTAGGAAAAAAATGTGAGTTGTAAAATGTTTTTGTGGCCATCTTTAAAAAATACAATGGGCCCTCAGAGTAGATTAAATTTGTTTTAAGAGGAAAAGTAGGAATTTCTGGATACGGCCATTTCTCTACCAAATAACATGGAGTTTTCAATAGTCATTCAACTATTGTACTTCTGTATTTCATTTTATTGGGGATGCCCTTAAAAAGTCATATTTTTAATAATTTATGTTTGCATGTTATAAATCATTCTTTCCAAAAACTCTAAAATATGCTTTGTGATGAACAGAATAAGGTGAGTCCAGTTCTGTACCTATTGTTACATACCTTATAAAGCACAAGAACAATTTGTCCTGGAGTTGCCGGGATAAGGTAACATGACCAGAACACGGTCAAAGCACAACTATCTCCTTCAGCTTCTAGCAAATACCAGATGGAGGGTGAGGGGGTCTGGTAAAACAAGGCCCTAGATCTTACTGCTTCCATTGCTGTCTAGTTTGCTGTCAGCAGAGAGGCACAACCTCAACATAATGTTCCCCGGTGGTCTCTCTCACAGAGTTTAAACAGTACCCTACTCTTGAATCTGATAACGGTGTTTATGAAGGGTAATCCTTCATAACCCTATTGAAGCTAGTATTTATGTACTCAGATCCAACCATCACAAAAAGAACCACAGTCCACAAATCAAAAGCACTTTTACGATAACTCACATTAGTAACTTGGACTTCTCTAACACCATGAAGAGGATACACAGTCCACAGCTGGACTTAAAGTTCCTTCTCATTCACCTCATTTATATCCTACAACACTCCCAGAGGCACCCCCTTCCAACTCTGAAGATCTTTCTGGGTTGAAATGAATCTTGTGTTATCCTTACACAGCACCTTCTTTCCTCCAGATTTAACACCATAATACTCTCGTCATAGCATATCCCTTTCCTATGGGCCAAAATACCCGAGTGGACAAAATTTCAACTTTCTTCAGTATGAACATGCAATGTTACTATTTCTTTCCCAAATCATTCTTTCAAAGTTAAGTGTGAAAAAGCAGTCTACACATCACCATGGCCTTTTCCTTTAACAAGAAAGAGTCCGTGCTTCCTACATAATGGACAGTAAGGATTGAGGGACAGGCAGGACTTCCCAGACTTTGATGTGCACACGCATCACCTGGGAATCTCCTCGTACTCTGCTCCAGTGAGTGTGGGCTGAGCCTGAGACTCTGCATTTTTGACCACCTGCCAGGTGAGGGCTATGCTGCAGCTCGGGGCACCACAATAGCAGTAGCAAGGGCCTGTTTCAAAATTGTTTTCAGTTATTTAGGTGCTTAATCACTTCTTGAACACCTTCTGGTTTTCTGAAGGTTTTGGAATGTATGAGGTAAACAAAGAAAAACAAGAGGGAAACCCCAGGGACCTCACTCAGTCAAAGCCATCCCAGCCGTGGCAACAGGAGTGAGAACGTGGGTCTGAGCGGGCAGCCGGTGGACCGCCTTCCCCCAAGTCCCAAACCCACCACCGACCAGCCCATCCCACAACACACTCCTTCCTCTGAGTCTTGAACTTCACACCTGAGAAGTCAGAGTCCCTCCATGTGTGTCATTACCTGTTCAAAGGTGAATTATTACTTAATACCTGTGCTGAGCTGGGAGCAACAAGTTGAGAAGAGGAGCTGAGCAGAGACTAAGGGGTTGGACAGAATGTGGGCATGTTTATCTGGGAAGCAGGGAGCCAGGAAAGACAGGGATGTTGATGGGGTTGTCAGGAAGGGAGGGCAAGGCACCCAGAGTGAGACCCGGAAGATGTCAGAAACACACTGCCTTGATTTCCTTATCAGTCTCAGGGCTGTGCCCCTGGTACATTTTGGAGCTGGGTGACCATAAGACATGTATTTAAATGTCACTAAGCCATTTAGGTGTGTTTATTTATTTATAATCCCAGGTTAGGTCCTTTTTAAACCCATACGTGAACTCTGGAGTAGAAGAACCTTTGTCTGATTGCTATTAAGGACACAGGTGTAAGAAGAATTTTGTTTTTCTCTTTGTGTTTTTAAAACTTTACAAGGACTATTGAGTTTTCAAATTAAACAGTATGAACCGGCTGACGTGAGTAATGAGAAACCCACATATTCACAACCTCTAAAGCTGTTGTGGTTTCTCAGTTTGTGTGAGCCTCAAAAAAAATTCCGAGTTCCTAAACTAGATATGTAAACAAAATAGAGCTGCTTATCACATTTCTTCCACCCCATACCTCCGTTCCTCACTGTCTCCACTTGCCCTTCTGTGCAGAGGATTACTGGATTTCAACAGAACCTTCTGGGAGTCTCAGAGGAGTCCCTTTGTTTGATTTGTGCTGCGTGTGGCTGCAGAAGCACTCGGATCAGATGACCTGCCACTGCCAGTAACAGATCCTCCCCAGACCATGTTGAGTCTAGAGCCAAGAGCATTACCCCTCTACCTGGCCTCTTGACATCGGTGGAACAAGAATATTTTCTACTGAAACCCTGCTTGAAGAACTAGTGGCTCAGATCCCAGGATAAAATTGTGGCAATCATTTATAAACATGAAAACATTAATCCTTTCCAAGTAGGGCCTGATCAGAACAAGGCTAATTGCAGTAATGACCTGAGTTGCAGACACAGCCCTACATTAACTGCGCTTGCCATAGTAGGACCTATGGGAGGGGACTTGGGCTGTGCACGTGTCTAACTCTAATAGTAATTTTAACATGGGCATTCCTGCTAGATGAGCTGATTTTTATTCTAGGACTGGAAGATAAAAAATAATTCCTGTTTTAGGTAATTGCTGTAACTTAACCACTTTTCAAAGACTAAGCCTTTTTAAAAATGCTTGTGAATAATTTTCATTCCTGTATTTACTTTCATTTTTATCTTTTACCTGTAGAAAACACTCCAGTTAGGTGAAATCTTTTAATTTTTATTCATCAGTGAGTGTATATTTAGGGAATATCCATGCTTGCTATCCTAGGCACTTGGGCTATAAGATTTCACTTTGATAATTTGAAAATGTATATAATGAAGGTAAAAAATTTGTAACAGAAATGAAAATTATCATAGTGGGAGAGTTCACCATACTTCCTCTCTTTCCCCCTATCCTACTACCACCCCACAAGTGGACCCTGGATTTTTAAAGAGGATACATTTTTCCCTCCTGGTTCATTTCCTGGACTATTCTTTGTTTGTGAAAGCAAAGAAATATAATAAAGAAAATGAAAATCACCCTTCCCTATTCTGGGTGGTGTTGCCCCTCACTGCCAACTCCAAGGATGAGACCTGATTTGTTTATGCCAAATAAAACACACACATGCCCTTCCATCATGTGTCAGTCACTACAACAAGATTGAGCTTTTTCTCATAGCAATGATTACTCTCATTGTTTTTTGTTTGTTTACTAGAAAAGTAAGTTCCCTGAAACTGAGGACTTTGGTGTCTACTCACCTTTGCACTCCAGCACCTAGAATAACAGCTGGCCAGAGTAAATAGCCAACATTTCTATTGTAGTAGTTTTCTGACTGTCAGAGAACCTCTGATCCTGTCCCACCCCATGCTATCTCTTTGCAGCATGGCAGTTTCTGGGCTGAAGTGCTAACAATTACTTATTATAGTGTTAAATGAATCCATAATTTTATGAAGCTATTATCAGTTTCATTAAAAAAATGTGAAAAGGAATTATATAAAATTATTGAAGTATATCTGAATGTTATTTTTAAGTTAAAAATGTTTTTTAATCTGAGATGTTTTTCTGATCATACGTCTCAAGAAAATTAAATTTCAAATGAGACTTTTAAAAATATCATTTAAATTATAAAAGCTGCACATTTCTAGCCACTCAGAAAAGTACCAACTTTAAAACTCATATAACTGCTAACTAGATTTAACAAATATTAATACTTTTTCCAAACATTTTTATTTAAAAATAAAGGATGTCTTCATGATTGAAATTAAAAATATTTTGGCCACCAAAAAGAATGGTTTGAATATCACTATAGCACAAAGGTTGAAAGGATTTCTGTTGAATTTTAAATATTACTGAATCAAATGGAGCAGGTTCCTTGGAAATGAAATAAACATAGGCAAAATCCCTTCATTACAAATGCCTGAGTCTCATTTTTATTGACATCAAAATGTTTTAGCTTGATATGCAGCTAGAAATCATATAGGTAAGAGATGAATCTGAAGTTTACCTATCTCCTTATAGTACATTTTGAAACAAAGGGAAATTATGTCTTCTTTTCTCCAAATAATAATTCTCCTCTAAAATTTTCTCCATTCTTCTTACTGGTATGTTTTGTGCATGGGTAGGTATGTCCTATAGGAGATAAAATTGAGCTTTCCTAGTTGGGAGAGATATTTAAAGGGAGATAAAAAAGAACTAAAAAAAAAAAAAAAAAGAAAATTGGATAACTTCCTCAATTGAAGAAATAAGGTGGTATATTTTTTTCATTATTTTTCTTTCCTACACTTGCAAATGGGTATGTAATCAAATAATGACTGTTTGGTACTGGGAACAGGAAACATCTGATGTACAAGATTCTCTTTTCTATGAAACATACTGTCATAAACAGAGCTGAATTAAAAGCAGACCAAGCAGGCTGTCACCTACGGCACTCTTCTCTAAGAGGTACAAAGAGAGTTGGGGAAATGTCACAAGAGGGGAAAATTTGTATTTACCACATTCCTTACAGAGAAAGTAATGTGTTTGGATGAAACCCCCCTGGGATGGAGCTAAGCCCCTACAAGGCTCTTTTTGAGGGTGACTTCCAAGAAGAGTGGGCTGGGTAGCTGCGGGCTCAGTTCTGCTCAGTGGAGCCTTCAGACTGGTAGAGCCTGAGACATGGAAGGACATGCTGACGGACCCCCACGATCCCCCGTCTACATTTCTCCTACCCAGAACTCAGGGTCTCTTCAAAATAAATGTGCGGTTCTTTAGGGAATCTGATTTTAGTAGGATAACACTATGAACATGCTAGGATTTTCACAGTTCATGTCTTAACCCATCCAGGTTGTTCTAACAGAATACAGCAGACTGGATGGCTAATAAACAATAGGCATTTCTCTCTCACTGTTCTGGAGGTTGGGAAGTCCAAGATCAAGGCCAGTATGGCCGCATTCGGCCAGGGCTACCTTCTTGGCTCATGGTCAGCTCCTTTGCTGTGTGCTCCCCTTGTGGACGGGGCCATGGATCGCTCTGGATCTGCTTTTATTAAAGGTACCCATCCTGTCCATGAGAGCTCTACTCTCATGGCCTAGGCACCTCCCGAAGATGACACTTTCTAACAGTATCACATAAGGCAAGAATTTGAAAATGAATTTGAAAATGAATTTCGGGGGGACACAAATACTCAGACCCCTAGTAGTCTCCATCTGTATTTTGTCACAAAGTCCATATGGCAACAAAGGTCTGTACTCCCGCCATCTATCTGTGGAAATGACTGAAGCTTTGCTGTCACAGTACTCATCATAATGGGATGTTAGGTGAAAGTGCCTTTCTTTCCAGATAAAATGTGTAATTACTTTTTTTCAGTGTGTGAACTGGTTGTTAGCGAAAGAGAAAGCACTTTTAGTCCTGCTGTTTCCTTCCCTAATTCCATCTCATTTATCCTCCATGTCTCTCTCATAGCATGGTTTGTCTCGACGGCCCTGACCGTGAATGACGGGGCCCATCACATCCCTGCATCTGGAAGGGCTTGTCTCCACCATGATACACTCTCCCTGCTAGGAAAAAGGAAGTACATACAACTGGATTTGAGGGTATATTTTGAGAATTTTTTAAATTACCTCCTGATAAAAAAATAATAACCATCAAAAAACATCTGCTCCAGATAAAGACGACTAGTTAACAACTAAAGGAGACTGCTGTCTTAGCAACCATCACCTAGGAGGATTGCTTATTGTCAGGTGGCAATTCCATGGCTAGGTAAGAGTACTTTTCTCTCACTATTTGCATATGCTAATTCTGGAATTGACCCTGATCTGGGCACCATGGAAAATGCAGGGAACCTTACACCAGCTGTTTCTGTTTCCTCATTTGTGAATTAGAAATAATGATGAAAAATAGAACAGTGTCAAAGGTTGAATGAGATGACGTGCTATCTCCTTGTAAACTACGTTGCGGGGCATAGATTGACCCACTGGTAGTAAGAGCTGCAAGCTTTTTTCCTTTTTTAAGTAAAATGAGTACATCTGAAAGAAGGTGCTTTGTTAAGTCCTATAAGGATCTGATTTTGCTGCTGCAAACCCTAGGTTGTTTGCTTCTGGTTAAGACCTTATAAAAGGAAATAGGTACAGATTGTTGTACTCCAGAGAATGCTGTATGATGACAGCTCAAGACAAGGGTTTAGCCCTTGACATTATTACTACCCCAGTGGCAGGTGGGGTGAGGGTGCTTTACTAAAATTTGGAATTCAGCAGCCAGAGTGGCTCATGCCATCTTTGCTGTCGTTGTAGGATGCAATAGAATAGCATTCTTTCAGCCAGCTTGGCCAAGCTAAGTACAATGGAATTTTGGACTATGATTCAGAATGGGTAAAATTCTTTTACACTGCCTTCTTAGTTTCAAGGAAAAACACACGAGGTCCCATGATAAAATCGGGTTACTAAAAGGCTTGCTCTGATATGATCAAACATATTAAAATCACGTATTTCATCATGTCTCTATGGTTGGTCTTTAATCTGTCATGATGAGCTCACTGGATCTAACTGTTCAGCTTGTTGTGATTTGTGAGTTAGAGCTAGCTTTTACTCACCCTAAGTTTTTAGATTAATAGTTTTTATGAGAGCTGGTCATCTGATATGTTGTGGGGATAAATGCATGCACTCGCTTGGGATTCTGCCGCTCGACACCAATAGTCTTTACAAAGGAAAATTTTCACTTTGATTTTTCTTCAAAATGATATATGAGCCATAGCTGTAATTCTGTGTACCTAATATGCATATATATGTGATTTTAATATGTACACTGAATATAAAAATATATTTCTTCCTGCCTTAGAAGTACTTTCTTCTTTGCAATAGCCACCTAAATGTCTGTTATTGCAGCAAGTTTATTTTCATTAGATGGAGTGTAGGCATTAATTAACCTCACTTGTATTATTTTATTTAAAAAAACCAAAATCACAAAATATTAAGGTACATTTCACTTCAATTCCTCTAATACTGATTGCCTGTCTTATGAATTTCACAAACCTTTCCAGAGTGAATGAGAAGAGGTGTAGACACTCATTAGCCTGTAACCCCTGGGTAGGACTGTGCCCCATATTCTCCAGAATGTTAAAGGCAGAATGTTTGTACATCAAATAATTCTATGTATCATTTTTTCTCTTATAACAAACTCAACATTATATTTCAATCGAGTAGTAAATATTTGAGTACTAGTAGAGACTTATGAAGGATTTTCTGTAACATTCATTAACTCAACATTTTATATTAATTTGGTCCAGCTTTAACTTCATACTATTCTCCTTCTAGCTTTTTTCACCTTTGCAATGATTCTACAGACCACATGTAAATATCAAACCAACTTTTCAGAATCTATTTCAGTCAACTGGTGAGAATTTATCAAGCACATACCATGCATAAGACAACAAGGAATATTATGAAACATCAAGCAATTTCTTCAACAAGTTTAACCAACACTGAAAGTAAAGAGAAATGAAAATTTCAGGCATTTCCAAAGTCCTCTTGAACTCTAGGTAATCTGGCTTATTTCTATGGGTTTCAAAGCGGGGTTCCCAGCCCATGTAAGTAATTAGGTTTATCCATGGCTTCTTTGAAAGCTGGGCAACCAGTCCACCTGTACAAGTTCTTGATAGCAAACCCAGCAGCAAGGTCAGCCCAGCTGCCAAAGCACCAGAATCCTGCACAAGAGGGAACATGATCTAATATCATAGGCGGACAACCCAGGAATGGGACCGGGTGATGGGATGGTGACAGGGCTGGCATGATTGGAGGTCATAGGCACTTTAAAAAATAGAAGACACCTCTCTTTCACCACAAATCTGACTACAGGTTGTTTCAATTGCCTATTTCACATAGGTATATCTG
Source organism: Manis javanica (assembly GCF_040802235.1). Classification (NCBI taxonomy): domain Eukaryota; kingdom Metazoa; phylum Chordata; class Mammalia; order Pholidota; family Manidae; genus Manis; species Manis javanica. The sequence continues at coordinate 60,137,462 of NC_133169.1, read as the reverse complement.
AAACGTATTACTAGTAGTCTTCACAAGCATTGGCATGGCATTACTTTTTAAGATGATGTCACCAGGTCAGCAGTGGTAGTGGGGAGGCAGAGAGGAGCGACATCCTCCCAAAATGACCAGTCAGCGCTCTCTCCTCTGGTGCTGTGGGGGACAGAACCCTGAGGGGAGCAGTGGCTTTACTTATGTGGGGCTTTGGAGAAGCAGAAAAAGTGAGTGATGGAAATTAGGCCAGAATGACCTACTTCTCACGCCAGCCTCTGACACTCCTCCATAGACTGTTCTGAAGCATTGCTGTGCAGTGCTCACAACGAGCATGCGACATGAATCTTGCATGCAGAGAGGCATTTGAAGCTTTAAAAATACCCAAATAAACAATAGTTGTTTGTTTAATTATAGTAATTATTCATCAGACTCCAGATGTTAAGAAAGAAAAAAAAAACTTTATCTTTTTATGATTAGAAGCATGAATCCTTTCAAATGTGTGTGTCACTGAAATGGAATGTATCTAATCATCAACTTGCAGCTGAGAGTGCCGAGTAAACAACTGAAGCCGGTCCAGATCCTTATTAAAAGAGTTTGTTTCCAAGGGAGAAATACCTTCCACTTGGAGGAAATCAGCCCTCCATTTCAGCCCTACAAAAAAGTACTTGGGGCATTCTGGCAGGACTGATTTTACAATGTTCAGCCAAATTCTTGTCCAAAAAACCTCTGATAGCTATGGACTTACTATGAATTCACTGAATTTTTCAAAGGTGACTGAGAGGCCCAGGAATCAAGGCCCCCATTAGCTATGCAAGCTTGGAGTGGAGGAGTTGGGGAGTGGGCAAGGAGACCTCCCAGAAGGCCAAGACTGGAACTCACAGCTGAGGAAGAATCCCTTGGGCTTTACCAGCCCCCATGAAATTAAAGAAAAGACAACAGACTTCTCTATCCGCCAGGGTCTCAAAGACATGACTGTCCAATAACCGCTAGCGTGTGTAGCCAGTCTCCAAGATAGTTCTCACTTCCCGATATTCATGTCCTCACTTTCAGTTTGAAAAGGGCCTACGGTGTAACTAACAATGTTGTGGAAATGACAGAGGACCCTTCCCAGGACATGGAAGGCATTGCCAATTCCTTCTCTCTCTCTCATCATTCACTCGGGGGAAAGCCAGCCATGGGGGCAGGAAACACTTGGTGCCCAGTGGGGACATGTGGCTCTCCTCAGGACCCCTGCCCACAACCAGCACTAATTTGCCATGTGAGTAAGTCTCCCCGCGACCTCAGCAGAGTCGCCCCTGACTGCACACACAGCTGACAGCTTGATGGCGACCTCTTGAGAGGCCGATTCAGGAGCCACTCCCAGATGCCTGACCCTCAGAAACAGTGTGACATCATGCTTATTTTACGCCATGTAGCTTGGGTTAATTTATTACATAGCAATAGATAAATATTGCATACAGTAATCTTAAACTGTTTGACTAGATCCTTTTACCTTGAAGCCTCTCTGTAAATGAAGCCATGCATTTCTTTACAGGCCCAAATAATTATGTCATGTCGTGTGTGTGTGTGTGTGTGTGTGTTTGTGTGTGTGTGTGTGTGTACACATGTTGGGGGAATCCGTTCAACTCTAAGTCTCTTCTACCACACAGTGCAGGATTCAGCTCAGGGATCCTAAGACACGCCATATTTACCCATTTTAAGGACTCTCATATTGGACTATATCCTTCACAATTTATGTACTTTTTTCCACATTTTTAAAGAAAAGAGAGGGTAGCCTCACAAATGATGAGATTTATATCTTTAGATCACCACCACGTTCAAGGTAACATGACAAACCAAGGAGCATGTATAGTCCCTATCCTCAAAGGACTTATACTAGGAGGAAAATAGGCACACAGGGGTCTGTAAGATGAAAATTCCATTTAAAATGTGTAATAAACGTGAGTGGAGGTAATCAGGGATGAGCCAGGAGATATTATCTGAATTTGGACAAATAATAGGTAGGAACTCACACAGGCAAAAGACGAATTGAGGAAGCGCTTTCAGAAGGAGGCAGTGTGAAGCCAGGCACCCTCAGGGCCCGGGGAGACGGGAACCACAGAATGTACTAGGAACAGACAACAGGCCTTGGATGTTGGCAGGAGTGATAGTTAATTCAGTAGCCAGCAAGAGCCGCTGGAGCACTGTACAAATTGTGGTGGCCACTTACCAACACTACACTTTAGGAAAGTGATTGACTACATGGTGAACAGATCAGTAGAGGGAGAGGCTATAAAGGCAGCACAACCAGAGGGGCTGTGGTTGTAGCCTAGGCACGAGGGACAAGGCACGGAATCGGGAGGGACAGTGGGAATGTGAAGGATGTGTGTGCATGAGCTGCGGAAATGGTGGAGTCTCCAGATTCTGCCACTAAACCGATACAGCCAAAGCAGGGAAATGGGGCAGAGGTTAGAGCACAGACAGGAGAGGTGCATCTGCTTGGGAGAGGAATGGGGTCAAAGGCTGCCACGAGGGGAGAGCAGGGAACAGACTGGGAGATGGTCGTTCAAACACAGATACACATTCAAACTCTGGCATTCTGCAGGGCCACCCTCAGACTGCAGGTGAGGGGCTTTTACAAGTAGAAATACTTTGATTTGCATTGAAAACTATCAGCTGCATTTGCAAATAAAGTCTAAAACTATCCTGTATGTGGATGTAAACAATATTTGCATCCGTAGATGGAAATACTGAAAAGCTCCAAATTAGACATCGCAGACAAACCTGGCTTTGCTTTTTTTGAGAAAAAAAGCTTTCTAAACAACCCGAATCTGACCTCCACTCCTATCTTGCAAAATGTGTCTAAATAAACTCTTTGCCTTGCCATATTGTTATGAAATGGCCAAAGAATGCCATTACCTGACCTAGTGTTCTAACTTGTGCAACTCAGGAAAAATCAAAGCCTCTCTCACTCACTGGCAATCAGCTACTTGTGTGAAGTACCAGGCTCCCTCTGATTTAAAAACACAGCTTCCCTTGTGTATTGTCAAAGTTATGTGCTTGGCTTGAAAATGTTTCTATGTCTCAAAGATAGGGCTCTTCTAAGGTGCCAAGGCTTTTATGCAGAACAAGGGTTTGAATATAGATCTTCAAGTTAGGCTACTGGGTCTCACATTTTTCTATGTACACATGAGGCAAATGTTTACGAAGTACAAGTTATTGGTTTTTTTGCAAATTAGAACTGGCCCTGGTTAGAGTGGAATATAAAAATAGTAATAGGAACAACAGCAGGGGTTTAGTGGCACCGTTTTCAGCACTTTAGATATTTTAACTCACTCGATTCCCACAACAGCATGAGGAGGGACTTAAGTCAGCATCTCAACAGCCAAGATTTGACTGCAGGCAGCCTCAAAACCTGGGCTCCTTAGCACTGGGCCTCAGAAAGGAAGTGTCCATGGACATTTGTATAGTCATCACTGTATCAGTTCTCTGTTGCTGTGGTGACAAACGACCACAGCCTCAGCTGTGCAGTGACACAGCTGTGCATCTGACACCGTTCCCACTGCCACATCTTCCTCCGACTCTGACAGCCTCTGTCTCCTCTTCCACTTTCAAGGACCCATGTGATTACATTAGGACAAAACAGGGTACCCTCTCTACCTTAAGGTCAGCTGATTAACAACCTGAGCTCCCCGCTGCCATGTAACCGAGGATCTTCACCTGTTCCTCGGACGTGGGCATGGTTATTGTTGGGGTGGGGACATCATTCTACCACACCGATTAATGCCCTCAGAAAAGAATCTAAAAATCCAAGCAGATTTAAAATTCTAGAAATCAGAATGATAAGAGAAGAGAGGTAAGTGGGTGGTGGATGAGAGAAAACTGTACACAGAATTTATCATGTGTGGATGAGTGAAGGCTGAATCTGAGACCCCCTTGCCAGTTCCTGACATTGGACTATTCCCTCTACAACCTCATCCTTCACTCACTGAGAATGAAAGCTATCAAACTCCAGCTTGGTAACACCACTTTCCTAGCAGCTCAACGAGGAGAAACTAAAGCCTGTCTTAGACTTACCACCCTTCGTGATCACTATTTGGCTAGCTTGCATGAGCAAAGAGGAGGAAGAGGGAATGGAGCCCCTTGAAAGAGAAGGTGAGGTCAGGATGGATGAGACCAGCAGAGTCAGTGGACAGCCAGACTGATGGGTGGCCTAAGGGTGCTGGAAGCATGCTGATGCCCGGGCTCCCCTTGGAGTCTTTCATCTGTCCCTGTCTGTGGCTCCTGTAGGGCCTTGTGCCCCCTTAACCCTTTACAGGGCAGGCTTCCTACAGCCATCCGACTCAGGGAGGCCTTCACGGGCTCTTGGCACCTTCAAGTGACCACAGGGACAGACAAGCACATGGAGCACAGCAGCAGGGTTGCATGGCACTAGGAGTGCGTCATACTGTCAGGAAGATGGTGACAGTGCCTGGGGGTTGGGCAGTTGGGGTCATCCAGGCCAAGAGGGAGGGAAAAGGTAAACAGGGAAAAGGGGGAGCAATACCTGTAGAACCTGAAGGTGGAAATGAGCATGAGCTGGTTCTGTCCACACTGTAGTCAAGTAGGCTGAAACAGGGAGGGGTAAGAGGTCAGGCCCCAGGGGCCAGCGGATTCAGATCCCACAGGGCCTGGGAGGCCAGGTAAGAAGCCTGGAATTGAATGTGTAAATCCTGGGGAGTAACTGGGAGCTGCAAGCAGGAGCCAGAATTGATGTACCGTTGACAGGCAGTGAATTGTGTGACAGGTTCCTGTACTGTAAAATGGAGATAAGAGTACCCACCCATAGCATAGTGGGAAAGATTAAATGTGGAGTAAACCACTCCACATAGTGGTTAACACATGGTTAGTGTGCAGGAAATGCTGACACAGAAAATAAATATGTAACTAAAATGGCATCCGTCCTGGAATTCTAAAGGACAATTATCTTAATGTCCCCAAGCCCACTGTCTGGAGTCCAGAGTCCTCTCGAAGGCTGCTGCAAACTGCCACAACAGACTGATCCCAGGCCGCTGCTGCCTCCGGAGCATCTGTGCCCCAGCAAGGCTCTGGGCTCTGACTGTCTGCCCAGCTGACACTCAGGTTCCGTTTCACAAAGCAGTAGTGAGCCTCTAAATGGGGAGAGCGGTGCAAGTCCCCTGCAGGAGCCACAGATGGGGGAACATGGTGAAAGACTCCAAGGGGAGCCTGGGTGTCAGCATGCTTCCAGCACCCTTAGGCCACCCACCAGCCAGGCTCTTGCCTGACTCTGCTGCTCTCATTCACTCATCCTGGCCTCGCCTCCTCTTTCAAAGCGCTCCTCTCCCTTTGAAAAGTGGAAACAATCGGTTATTCCTCTTGTCTTATGCAAATCATCTTCTCCCCTCCCCAAATGTCTTAGTACAGGCTTATCAAGATGTTTCATAAAACCTGGGAAGTGGGATTCCAGTGCCAACTATGAAAGTGGTTCAGTGTTGTCACTATCTAGGTGCAGAAGAGACATGTTCATCTGGACTTGAGATGAACAATAATAACTCAGACCTTGTTGGCCAAGGAGGGAGGCATCACATTGATGCTGGACATGTTAGCATCCCTCCCCTGACCACTCTGCCTGGGAAAGGGGCTAGAAGCCTCAAGAAGAAAGGGGCTGAAATTTGTCCCCTCTGAAATGCAGATATTAAGAGGGTCCTACCTGGAGTTAGCCGAATTGCAATAGTCAGAGGGCACAGCCTCCCCTCAATATCGCCTTCACTTTCAACACCAACTACAGTTCAGGAGATTCCCCAAACTAGCCTCATGTTCAATAATTCACTTAAAGTACTCACAGAACTCACTGAAGGCTGTTATACTCACAGTTACAGGTTACTACAGGTCAAAACCAGCCAAGGGAGGAAGCATGTAGGGCCAAGTCAGAGGAAGAGGACAGAGTCTCAAGCATGAAGCTTCTGCATTCTCCTCCCCATGGAATCAGGATGCATTACCCTCCTGACATCAAAATGTGCCAATATGCACAAAGTATTATCAACCAGGAAAAACCCAGAAAAGCTCATCCAGTCTTTGGTGACCAGTGTTTTCACTGGGGCTCCACTATGCAGGCTGATTGATCAATTGCCTACATAGCTGATTTCAGTCACCAGGATGACAGCCAACTAACACCACCTGACCCAGAGCCCCCACCCTAAATCACAGGGTCAGCCTTGCTGGTATGACCAGCCTTGACCATGTCTACTGGCTGAGGCTGACCCCACTCTAACATCCAGTGTGGCCAAACCCTGCTCTAAACAAAGGTTCTCTTTCTCTCTCTCTCTCTCCCTCTCTAAATATATATATATATATCATATTCTCTCTCTCTTGCTTTCATTCATAGATTCTATATACATATGAGAAAGAATGATATATATGTGTGTGTATACATACATACTATAAACACACACCCACACATCATACCTGATACAGACTACCTCTCAGAAACTGAGGGCAAAGGCCAGACTTCTCTGTGGGGAAGTCGAGTATGCAGACCCCATGAGCCTAACAGAAGCCCGGCTCATAAGAATGAACAAGCTCCCTCCACCTTCTTCTCATGCCAGGAGGGACTTGGGAGGCGGGCTTGGGAGACCCACTGAGGAGATGAACAAAGGCTGTCACAGGGGAGTGCTGGCTCCTGGCGCAGGGCTGCACAGCTCTCTGCCCACAGCCCCTAGCAGCACATACATCAGAAAAGCAGCACGCCTGGCAAGCTGCGATACATCCTCCAGAGGCTAAGAGTACAGGAAAGTTGTTCCACAGCAGAGTGAATGCGAGGGCAGTGGAGAGAAATAAGGGGGAAGCAAGGGGGCTAATATATAAAGTGCAAAGAGTTATGGGGCAGGAAATGCGAACTACTCAAGGAATGTACACATAAATCCTAGAGGATGCATGATCAGGGAAGGTGAGTGTGGTCTTGCATCTTGGATGAGATTGTACATCTGAAAGTGAATGGAGATCCTATTTATAATTGTGTGAGGACAAGTGTGAATCAGATCATTGCAGATAACCCACCAAGTATGTTCACCAAGTTTTAGCTGGTGACTAGGGATGATGATAATCAGGGGCTGGTGACCTATATACCACATCTGGAATAATTTGTTCTGGTCCCAGAGCTGGCCCTGCATCCTGGGCCACATTGGCCTCATCTCAATGAGCTGCAGTCAGACTGCACTGCAGGCTCTGGTCCCAGGCAGCATCTGTCCAATGGGTGAATGTCAGTGACAGCTGGGTCTCAGGAGCAACCATCCAGATATGCAGTGCAGTGCAGAAGGCCTTGGTCCTGAGCATCAAGCCCTGGTCTGTGGGGGAGTCTGGCCCAAGCTTGTGGGCCTGTGTGGAGGGCTGGTTCTCAGCCTTCTTCCCATATATAATCTTTTTAAATTACAAATCTAAAGTTACCTTTCTGGAAACACATCCTTCAGGGAATCAGGGCTGGTTATAGTCTGCAAGTATTTGGCCCAAGGCACCTCTATAGTGCTGGCATAAGTCGGACTGGAGACAGTGATAGATAAGACAGCCAGATAGACATACATAGACAGAAAAAGCATCCAGCTCTGTATCCAAAGCCCTGATGTGGACTTCACGAGATTAAAGCAAGGAAAAATGCTTTTTAACCACACCCATACAATCTTACCGTAAATGTAGGAAAATTGGGTTAATTTGGAAAACAACAGAGTTGGAGAAAGACCCTGGATAGGAGCTGGATTTAGTCTTGTTCATGACACTAGATTTTATGTAGTCACTAACCTGGCTTTCAGTCTTGGTTAATTTCCCATGAAATGTAGAAAACAGCAAGATAGAAACATTACTGAACACTTAATGTTAACTTACTTGATTCCCCACAAAACCCTAAGAGGAAAATATTTTTTAATCCTCATTTTACCAAAGAGGAAGCTGACACAGAGAGGTTAAGTAATCTGTCCAAGGTCACACAGCGGCTTTGTGCTAGAAGACAAACCTGGCTCCTGATTGTATGCTCTTAACATTAGCTTGTTGGTTTATAAAATCCAGAATCAGATTAGATTATGTCCAGGTCCTTTTCCTCTGTGACAGTCTACGACTTTGGATTTAAGTGTAAGTGAAAAATACTTAGCTATCCAAAAAGGATCTAATTTTCATGGCCATATTTACCTGTCACATTTAAGATAAAAACTAGATGTACAGCACATATATTGCCCAACAGTCATTTCTCAGGAGGCTAAATAAAGAAGGCCAAGAAGATTAGCTGCTGAAAGCATGTGATTTTTATTAGCCTCCAATGGCAACTGCTCTAGAATCAGCATTCTAGAGCCTATATTCCTCCTGGGCTCTTTTCTCCCAGTAAAGCTTCAAGGCCTCTCTCCCACACCCCTAGGCTCACACACACACTCTCCTTACTTCTCTTCCCACTGCTGTCCTTGCCCCTTGTAAGAAATGACATGAAATGCTCAAAGCACTGCCTCCCGGGATGTTCCCCCACGGGCTGCAACCCTAAACCAAAGTGTGGGTGGAACTGCATCTCTCCCGTCAATGACAGAGGGATGCACCAAGGACCTTAGAAAATAGAGCAGGGGCACCGATGCCCCCCTGGGGATATGAGGAACCCAAAAGGCTTCAAGGAGGAGGTGATCCTGAAGCCCGGCATTGTAGGAGCAAGCATGGCAGGAGGGGTGGCAGAGGGTGTGGCAGGAGAAGGGAGTACAGGGGCTCAGGCCCAGAAGCTCATCAATGTGGGGCCTCAGGCTAGCACTGACTGTGCATGCAGCTGGAGTCAAAACACAGGGCTGGTGTGTCTCTATCCTGCGCGACATAGTTACCGAGGGACTGACAAGGTCAGACTTGTGTTTACAAAGGTCATCTGGCAGGTACGAGGGACCGGAAGGTTCCCACACCAGAGGCTAGTTAACAGTGGATAAGAGGCCACAGAGTCTTTAAATATTTCAGATATTAAATAAGAAGAATTTGCAATGTGGAAAATGCAAATGGCAAAAAGCAAACAAGCAAGCAAAAACCCAAAGATGCCTAGAGTTCCATGTTAGGGGAAAAGGGCTTCAGGTGCTTCTACAGCCCCCAGCCTCCTACAGTGATTCCCAGAGTCTCTGAGGCTCACGTGTGCTCAGGAAGGCCTGATCCGATGGTATCCACATCCATATCTTGTCTAGAGCTGTGTTTCATATATCTGTATTTTCTCATTGCTTTACCATCAAAGTGAACTATTTTATAATTTTTAAAATACGGGTATGTTGAAAATATACTTACGAAAATTGCATAGAGCTCAACCTCCTACAGCTAGCACCATAACCAGCTACAGATTACCAAAAGTCACCACAAAACAAAGATGCAAGGCAGACTCTAGGATACTTTAAAATAAGCAGAGTCTGCACAGAAAACTAAATTTAGAGGCAAGTTTTCTCACAGTTCAGGATGTCTTGATTAAAAAAGTCAGTTTGGAGATACTTGAATTCTCCAACAAATATGTCTGCACCATTTTAGAAAAGTAGGCAAATCATTAGCACCAGGCCCAGGCATTTGTCTTATACTAACTGGGACATAAATGGCTTACAATAAAATAAGCAGTATTTGGTAATTAAGATGATGTGCATTGATTCCTACCGCATATCTCTTTTGAAAGGTCCTTGTGAGAAAGATCAGAAAATCACACAGCTAAGCTGTCGAAAAGGTGTGTGTGAGCTGGCAGGGAGCAAGCAGGGAGCAAGGTGAGAGGTGTTTTTCTTAAGTGCTGCTAAAATTAATGGCGCTATTTTCACACTTGGAAAGTAGACAGTGATTATAGGGCATGCAAGGTTTCTTCCTCTCCCCGGAGACCAGAGCTTTGATAGCAACTGGTCAAATGCAAGTGTATAAACAATCACCGTTTCCTCTTGTAGAAGAATAAGTAAACAGCCTTCTCTGGACTGGCTGCTGCCCGATGAATGGATGGGGGTATAATGCATGAGAAATGTCACGTCCAGACGGGAGCCTGTCCAGACGGGAGCCTTTCCACGCCAACTGCTTGGCCTCCAGGTGACAAGGCTCAGGCTGTGCCCAGCATGCGGCCGGCCAACTGATGATCTAATGATGCTCAATGTGGTGCCTGTTGACACTGGAATCAAGGAGCTGGCTTTTCAGTCCCCACTTGAACCCCTCATGTCTATAGTATGTCACCGTTCACCTCACTGGAAGGAAAATTTGGGGTCCTGTTTAAATAAGGCTTTGGAGGATATTTCAGAAAGAAAAAAGAAAATGTAAGCTCCCATCATGGAAACATTACTTTTTACTGAAGCAGGATTCCCTGGCAGAAGAGAGTAAGATCTGATTCTTTGGTATCGTGTTGGGGGAAAATGGAAGTTCCTATGGCCAGAATCCTCACCTGACGTTAAACTACCTGATGACATAATTGGCTTACTGCTATTATTGACTGAGCCCCTATATAAAGAGCTCTGCCCAGTGCTCTGGGTGTGGCAGAGACAGAGGAGGATGACAGACCTGCAGACTGTAGGATGCAGACGTGATTCCAGTGCTTGACCTGCCACCAGGAGAATAAAGCTGGGTATAAACCCTTTTACCCCAAGAATGTTCCCTTATCATCTCTCAGTCTCACTGAATCCATAGTGAACTCACCCCTATCTGAAACCCACTGGTGAGACACAAGTCTATTTATATTTTGGGGACCAGAAATGTAAGCACATTTGTGACTGCACTTAGTGTGGATGCAAAACACCATGAAAACAAGTGTTTTTAAATCTAAGTTGGAAACAGGATGGAATTTATTTAGAACAGTAGCAGTGACCACACCCCCAACCGAAAAAAAGCAGGGGACCAGTACATCTCCCCAGAACTGACCTGGTAACTACCTCGCAGTACGAATGCCTGAGTGCTAACACAATGCGGTGGCTGCTCTGTCCTAGCCATGCTTTAATCAAGGATCTTTTAGGATATGCTCTTAACATGTGAGAATAAAAGAATGTCCAGAGAGGCAAAGGCGACAGAGGAGGCAGTCAGTTTCCTACCTGGATTACAATAAACTAAATTCAAAATCAAACAAATCCAGAGGAATATCTGTTTTCCCCACCTTCTTAATGCTCTTCGGTGAGCAGGTGTAGTGTTCACTCCCTTCCCTGACCTATGACTAGTAAGTTTTTTTATTTCAGCTGCCTAGGAAGAGCAAATCTATCTTTTTCATCTGTCTTCCTAAACAAAAGCCCATCAGAATCATGTTTTCTGTGTGAGCTGGCCTGTGGGGTGGGGAGAGGGTGTCCCATGAGTGTGCTGGCAGAGGGCATGGAGTCTCCGAGAAGGTGGACCCAGCTCCCTGCACAATGTCTCCTTGTCCTGTCCCATCCCAGCCCTTATGGTGGTTACCCCTGCGGGACTAATCAGATTAAAAATCTCTGAGAAGCCCCTTTGATTCCCTGCTGGACAAAGGCATGCAGTGAAACGACAAAAAAAGCGGGCAGAGTGTAACACTGCACCTGTGTTCATCAGAGAAGCACAGGGGACCGAACTGAGCACCCAGGTACTTCAGGGACACCATCCCCCACCCCACCTGTCAGGGGCCTGAAAGAGCTCCTGGGGCCCTGGCGCTCCAGATTTAAGGGAGACTTGGGACAGTTAATCGACTAAACACAGCTGAGGGTCTTTACCTGAAAACCATACATCCAAGGAGACCAAAGGCAGAGTTCTCTCAGTGAAGGTGACCCACGAAGCCTGCGCCCCTGCCGGGCCAGACAAGGGTGACATTACAAATGTGATCTGAGCCAGCCTTGCGTGTGGTGCGATATACAGAGAACAGAGTCTTTTATGTGAACACAAAGGGCACTGAGCCCAAAGCCTCACATACATTAAAAATATAACAGGAGAGATTTTTATTTCCCATGCATGTTTCAGTCTCCTGGCAGCTAACCATCCGCGTCTCACGATACCCGAATGCATGTGTGTTTTTCTCTGTTGTCTTCCAAAATAAAACCGACCATTTTGCTCTTCCTGTGATGCCTTGAAAGTTACTTAAATGTGCATTGATCCCTTTGATCTAATGAGTGTGCTTTAAAACAGAATCAGCACAGCAGCTCTCATCTATTGGTGGGGAGGACCCAGAACAATGCGGGGAAAACCAGGTCAGTGTCCATTGTTTTCCTGGTGGCCTGCAGGCACTATTCACTGACGTTTTGAATACTGTTTAATTTTCGCGAATGTCTTTTTATCCTAGGCTTCATGTGAATTTAAAAAGAGTCCCATTGATATGCAACCTACTGTGTATTATGATATCCTGCCCGCCCTGTCACACTGTGGAGCCTGCAGCTGCCTGAAGCTTAATTATGCATGCGTGCACGAAAGCACAGCCCAGATGCTCAGCCAAGAGTGCCCCAACCGACTAGTTTCTCACTTGTTTTCATGTGAATTACAATTGGGCAGATCTATATTTCTCTAACCATTTTGCACCTTGAGAGTACTCCTCTTTGCCTAGGTGGCTACCTCTGGCGTGGCTTCTTCAAGAAGGTGCCCATTACCATTGTGAAGGCTTTGAGATCTGAGCAGGTCATTCATGGGTTTGACAAATTCTTTTACCTATATGGCACTTTTTTAAGGTACAGTGACCCTAGCCCCAACCAGCTTTCCTCCAGATGGTGGGTAGCTTAAAAAAAAAAAGAGTAGTTAACTAGAAGCTGGCATCTGGGTGGAAACAAAGAGGGCTGAGAGCCAGACCATCTACAATGGAAGGGAATATCAGGCATAAAGCGTTACACCTGCTGAAGGTAATGGAGACGTGCAAAAGCAGGTGTGCTGAGCATGTACCTCCTCTACTCAGAGCCACTTCTGACGCTTTTCCAGCATAAGAGATCTCAGTCTTTAAGAACAAAGCCTCACCTGAGAATGTGACACTGGGTATGGAACTGCACTAAATATAACCCCATTAGTGTGACCCTGAGCTGCCCTTCTGCAAGAGATGCACTGACAGAGTGACTCTCATACAGGATGGCAGCTGCTGGTTAGAGCTAATTCTGAGGAACCATCAGAGATACCCAGATTGTTTTATAAATGGAACATCAACTTAATGCCCAGATTAATCACGTTGGAAGTCATTGTTGAAGGCTTTAAAAAAATAAACATTATGGCAATGTACTGAAGCTTCAAAGGTAAACAAGAATCTAAGATTAGGATATTAACCATGACAATTTTAAGACGTAAAAATCTTTGGGTTAGCCTTTGTCATTCATTACGTGATTTCTATTTGAAGAGTAATTCTGAATAACTTTTTCATCCAAGACACCTTACCAAATATATGTCATCAGTTACTAAGGTCGATGCTCTTTCTATTCCCATTTTACAGATAAGGACACTGAGACCTAGAGAGGGAAGGACACATTCCCAAGACCAATGGCTTCTATGTGGCAGAGCCTGAGATTTCAACAGCTGTCTCAGCCCCAAACCCATGTTTCTAACAGCTACTACATTCTGCCTGAGAACATCTGATATTCTTTGCAGCACGTAAACTCTCCCTCAGTTGTAATGATGACATTCATCAAGTGTATATTAAGTGCCAAATATTGTTAAAAGTTCTTTACAATTACCATCTGAAGTAGGTGTATTTTTAACCCCATTTTCCAGACAAGGTCCCCACACATACCGGCTCTGCCCAGTGGGTCTCAAACTTCAGAATCACCTGGAGAGCTCATTAAAACACAGGTTGCTGAGTTCTACCTCAGGGTTTCTGATTCAGTACCTTTTGGGCCCAAGCTTTTACCTTTTTAAAGTATGAGGCTGATGCTGCTCTCTGGGGAGCTGGGCTTTGAGAAGTACTGCATTAGCTATGCTAGCATTGTGTATATAAGCAATGGGAGAATTTACTCTCCCAGAGCCTTCACATATTATTACATATTTCCAACCCTCAGAAGACAATTGTTATCCCCATTTTATACCAGAGAGAAATTAGGTTCTGAAAACTTAGGTAACTTGCCCAGGATCAATGCAGAGCTGGAAGCCAGCACCCAAATTGAGAGCTGGCCCTCTGCCCAGTGCTTTTCTTCTAGGCCATGTCCTCTACCATACTGACTAGGTGAAGAGTAACCTCAGGATATGCTTTATACTAAATGTCCTGGTCAAATAATGTTCATCAGTCATTATGATCCCCTGGGATTTATGGAATGGCGCCATGATCTTAATACGTTGCTTAGAAGATAAAATTATTTGGTGCATGTTGGCAATGTGTGAAATGACTAGAGGTAAGGAAAAGATCTCCATGGATCTAGACACTAGCAGTACTAAGAAAAAATTTTACATCAAGACAGTAGAAATATCTTTTATTCTACTTGTGAACAGTGATATGGAGAAGAGGTGAGAGGGAGGGGGAACTCATAAGGAATGAATATTTACGGGTATGTAGACTTGTAAATACGATTTTCTGAACTGGAAGGATCTATTAGAAGATGGGATTAATATACCAAGTTAGCAACAATATCTAAATTACAGTATTACTGCTCCCGCCAAAGATGTGCCCTGCTGCCCCAAGAGCACCAGAAAATGCATTTGAGCTATTCAATCCCTCGTGTTCTATGCTTAAGAAGGAAAAAAAAAGCTGCCTGAGAATGAGTTTTTTCTACCACATCAGTGAACATCCCTCCCTTTAACACAACTGGAAATTATACTCCTAAGCACCATTCTTTATTTGCCTCAAGTGTGTCAATGTAACCCAAATGCTAACACATGACCCACTAATATCTGAAGCAATGATATCAAACTACATTTTTGAAATTGCAATTGTGTGCAACTTTGCAGGAAAAAATAACCAAATAAACATTAAATTCTTTGGTGTAGCAGAGGGAGTTCATGTTCTGCAAAGAAATCTACATTTGAGTGCAAATTTGTCTCCTCAAGCTCTTCCTTGGGTATCTGAAGGGCAGCATCTCGGTGTGTAAGCTGGGGATGCTAATATCTTCCAAATAAACTTGTCCTGTGAAATGTTAGTTGACTTTCCCACTTGTGTGAAAATTGACTTCTTGAATATTTATCCACGCCCTTTTCCTTCTTTTCTATGCATATATATATATATATATACACACATATATATATATATTATATTGTTGCAACCCATGTGTTCATTTAGACTGTGTTTTATATTTTTTTGCCCCATACTTCTTCACGTACACATTTCCCTCTCATTGTTTGCCTTTTTAATAGTTACCTGGTATATGATTGTATTACTAGAAAATCATTTTCTTTTAATATCCCCTATTTGAGTTTTCCTCAGTTTCTCCTACAGGAGACTTGAAGAATGTCCTTTGACTGGTTGGGCCCAGTTCATTTATCTCATGTCATTAGACCATTTCCTTTTCTGGCAGTAGAGGAAACAGAACACCATATCCAAAAGTAGTCACAGAAGAAAGAAATGAATTTCCAAAGCCAAGCATAGAACATTTTAGAATATAGAGCTTTTGGGCAATATGGCATTGAGGATAGTCCTGTTTTGTGAATACATGAGCCACTGTTCCACATCTGCCTTTCCATTCTTCTCCAAGGAGGGTTTTTCCAAGCTAATCTCATGCTTGGCTCACATTAGATGCTATACTTTTTGAGGGCAGCTGGTAGTCCAGATCAGTGAGAAGGAGGTCAGTCAGAGTTTACCAGGTCAGAAACCCATCTGACTGAAAGATCTAGTCACCATCCTGTTCATTCTAGTATACTTTGACCCCCTTTATCCTAGGCTGCCAGAAACCATCTATTAATAATGTTGTGGAACAGAATCCAGACCAAATATAAGGTGCCCAATGGCAGGTAAGCTCACTGTTAGCTGTCCTGGAAGAGAAGGTCTACTTTTATCAGAACCAAATTCACTGCTCTCTGAATGACTATCTACTGGCAGACATCCAAGTTTATCAAGGATGCCAGGGTAAGGTGCTCACCATGAGCCACTGTGTTGCCCAACAGCCTTGGGATGAGGAGAGCCTGGAGTGGGTATCATCCATGGTTCACTCAGTGTGATAATCCTGTGCTGTGAGCTGCTCTGTTCTAAGAAGTGAAGGCAAATAAAAGAATTATAAACTGGCAATTCATCCATTTGACAAGTATTTGTGAGGTGTTTTCTAGGTGCATACACTGTTCTAGAAGCTGGGGATAGAGCAATGAACAAACTATCAAGATGATACCTTCAGGATGCTTATATTCTGGTGAGGTTTCAGTTAAGTTTTGAAGGATCAACAAAAAAATTATTTTTTCTATTCCCAAGAGGAAAACTGCAAACATGTGGACACATAACTTAGCCAATTGGCTTACTTTCTAAATGTTAGACCTTGTCAACCTCATAAATTATGTCCTTCCAATTCTCAGTTGATGCAGATCACCTAGCCTGACTCAGCAACCAGGGGCTCCCTGCTTCACAGAGCGGGCCATTTTTGTATATCCCAAAGTAATTAGGGATCCTTATTACTATATTTAAAAGAATCAAAAATTCCCTTCACTCTAGATTTCCCTCTGTAGCTACATAGCAGTACCATTACCATGAGAGAGTGGGTGTCAAGGGCTCTCCGGCCATGGGAAGACGTGAGCCTTACAAGAAGGGTCTGACTTAAATTCTGGAGCGGTGGAAGTGAAGAGCCCATCTTTAAACAGTTGGGTGGGCAGTGTAGGGGTCCCCCATGCTGTAATGTTCTTTAGGTGATGGGCTTCCATTTTTAAGTTTAATGTCTAAGAATCTTGCCCACAAAAGCATTTTTTGTCTTCCACCAATTTCAGAGACTTTAAAATACTGAGAAGAGCATCACCAGGTAGGGTACCCTCCTTCCATGGGAATATTCACAGTGTCTTTTTATGGCATCTAAGATAATCATATTTTGCTGAATAAGGTAGTTCATGACAGTTTTGAAAGGTAACCATTCAACACTTGTAGTTTAGGAGAGTGCATGGTAACAATAAAGAAACACACACATAGACCTACACATACACACACACAGGCGTGCACACATCACACAGAGAGAGTCGATCAAGACTGAATTTCCTCCCTAGGATGAAAGTGAGATATTTGTGTGGAAACAGACAGGTCCCTGCCCCTCACAACTCCACAGTTTGAAGACTGAGCTTTATCTTTGCGTCACAAAGCTGCAGTTCATTACAACATCGGTGTCAGAGACCAAAAAATAAAAATCAGGAAGAACACTCCTCAAACAGACAAATTTGTTTTCCGCTGACGATGAGCACAGAACTTCATGACCACTGAGTGAAGTGCGTTAACTATGACCCTTTCTCTGGGCCATGTTTAAGAACAGAAGAAAGAACAAGAGACTCTATGTACAACCTACATATAATATATATATACACATATATACATAATTAAAATTAGCCACCACACAGGAAGGTTAATTGTTGCTTCTTTGAACACTTAATCTGCAAGCAGTTGATAAATCCCACCCTGAGTAGAAGTGGCTCGTATTTAGGTCACACAAAGTCATGGCCATTTTTTTTTTTTTATTTAAACTGTGCGCTAGATTAAAACACGAGAGTATTTCAGAGGACAATTCCAAAGCAGCAGCAAGAGGCTGTCACTTGGTGTAAAAAGTTTCCACAGCACACCCCAGGGACATGTTAATCAAAGCTTTTTAATGGATTCAGTCTGATCTGTGACAGGCTTTGTTCCAGAGATGGCATTTGCTGGATAGAGCTGCAAGTTATCAATAAGACACAGTAATTGCCAGGAGTGATTGAGCTTCTGGGGCTTCATACCATCCAGCTCTTTTTTATTATCAGTCGAGGCAGAAATGTCTTGCAGGAGAAGTCAAAAGATGACTTGTTTATTCCTTTAATCTCCCAACATATAATGAAGGGAAATTAAGCAACAAAAAATACCCTGACATTAATTTATATTAAAATCAAAACAAAACCTTCACACACCACCTTCTCCTGTGCCTTCTCTGCATTAAGTCTTTGTCTTAGACTTTTAAGCCAGGAATGGGCAGCAAATCTTTTAACCTGATCCAGTAAATCCATTTTAACCAGAGGCAGACACGGACAGCTCCTCTGTGGGCTTACGCCAGTTCTGCACAGGCTTCCAAACCAAGTCCTTTATTATCACTCTGAAATCAAAGCAGCCAGAGGCAAAGCTAATGACTTCGAATCACACTGATCACCTACAGGAATAGTCAGCTTTTCAGCCACTTAGGAAGGTTCGTGCTCCCCATCTTCTGGAAAACCTTGGGGCCTGTTCAAAACCAGTACCGTAAGAGGGACCTAACAGTTGTTTTCTTTCATAAGTCACACTCCTGACTCCGGAAGATCAGCATCACTGCCTTGGTGAAAGATGTCAAGGTGGGAGAGCAGCGGCAGGTGGAGAGAGGCTCGAGAAAAACCAGCCTCACTTGGGGCGCTTCTGTGCGACCACATGGCTGTCTTCAGCTCCCATGTCCCTGAGCTAATGTCACTCCTAAAGATGCCCAACCCTGGATAGCCAATGTCTGCCTTAGAAAGCAAGGGAAGAACAATCAGACATGCGCAGCTCAGTCTAAGCCCATCTCTTCCTGCTTCCTAGCCGGTTAATGTATACACAGCTGTTGCTTCGCTTCCCCAGGCAAGAGGTCGGACAGATCTGTCAGCCTTATTCTGCTCGGCTCTGAATCTGCCTAGACGTGGACTGCATGCCTTTCCATGCCTTTGGTTAGGAAATAAAATTGCCTAGAGATATAAATATGTGATATAACAAACACTTCCCACACTACAACTCTTATGCATCCATTACCTAGCTCCCGAATAAAGTCCAAACTCCCTCGTAGGCTCTCCAGGCCTGGTTACAAACTACTTTTTCAATCTCATTTTTCATTCTCAGCCCATACCATCCTACATGTGATGGTCTTAAAACACGTCTTGTCATTTCAATCCTCTTGTCTTTCTTTACAACGTTCCTTCCACCTGAAATATCTTTACCTCATTCCCCTCTTACCAAATTGCTTCATAGCCCTCAGACACCATTCAAAGGCCGTCTCCCCAGGGAGGTCACAATTAACTGAGACAAGGGTCAGAGTCACAGAAGGCTGGGGCACAAGGGTCATGGTACCAGGGACTTCTGCTGTCAGAAAGCTTTAGGGGGACCACTCAGCTCCCAGCCAATAGGTCATCTGCTCTCAGAACTCCAAGGGGAAGCCTGTTACTTCCAAACAAGAGCAAACCTTTGAAACCCCCTGAAGGAGACTAAGAAGAGAATGAACTAACCTAGATTCTGCCGCTGTGATAGCCATGCACGGAGCACAATCAGGAAGTCACTCCAGAGACTGCATGCCTGGTGGTAGGCCAGCACCTAGGGATGCAGCCCTTTAAAGACGAGGTCCTCAGGGAGCTCCCAGCAGAACTGAATCCGGCTCTGCCTCTGGCACCCATTTCCTGTTCTTTGCTGCAAAGCTCCTTGAATGTATCTGAAGACAGGGGTAATCAAACTGTACATCATCAGAATCATCTGGAGGGCTTGTCAAACACAGACGGACAGGCCCACCCCGCCCAGCCCGTGGGCCAGGGCGGGTCTAGAGCCTTTGCTTTCTTTTTCCAGGTCCCAGGTGAAGCTGATGGGCTGGTCCCGCAGAGAATGGGAACCACCTGATGCCCCTGCTCTCTGCTCTGGGGAGAACAGATTCAAGGGCAGCAGGAGAAGAGACTGGTCCTAACTGGAGATGCTGGGGGCCCCAATTAAGGAAGTGGCTGGAGGAATGGTGAGAGAAAAGAGGGTGAGCACTGACTTGGTTGACTAGATTTGGTGGTGAGAGATAAAATAGGATCTGGGGTGCTCCTATTCAGGCGTAAGAATCTGAGAGACTCATGTCTAAGACAGGGTCTGTTTTATAAGCAGAAGGGACCTGTGCGTGATCACTGGTAAGAAGGAGACAGTGACTTGGAAAAGCTGATATGGAATCCAAGGGGTTACATTACATGATAGAGCTGGCTCTGGGAGGTCAGGTGAGCACGTGAAGGGATGAGGCTCGGCTCACTGGGTCAGAAGAGGAAAACCCCAGGGGGGAAATGGGCACAGGGAGAAAACCAGTGAAGATCATTTCATGTGTGGGAAGTTAGAAGATTGGGGAAATTCATACTCCATATTTTCATACTCCTAAGGAGTTTGGGAGTTTGAAGAGAGAAGCTAGTAAGGGAAGCAGAAGCACCAACTGGCTAGGGACAATATTGCTGAGGAGCAGTGATACACTTGTGTGATATCCCAAAATTCCATACTCTAACCCACAAGGCATCTAAGCTTTATAACAACCCCCCAAGCTTCCAGCTGAATTTAAGCTACGGTCTATAGCTATGACACAGTAGAGTCAGGGATGTTGATTTTCACAAAAGGTAAATAACACAAAAGGTAAATAGTTTCCCCTATAAGGCAGAGTCTGTATTGTTTGAGACCAGAGGACATGCTTATCTGGCAGGAAGGGAGAGGTTTTGGACTCTCCTGCCATCTCTTCCCCCAGGTGCACAGGGCCTACTATGATCTAAATGTTTGTGTCCCCCACAATCTCATATATTGAACTGGTCATGAGGGTGGAGCCCTGGTGAGTGGGATCAATGCTTATAAAAGAGACCCCACAGGCTCCCTCACCATGTGGGGATACAACGAGAAGTCTGCGGCAGGAAAGATAGCCCTCATGCGATCAGCAGGCACCCTGACCTTAGACTTCCAGCCTCCAGAATAATGAGAATTAAGTTTCTGTTGCTCAAAAGTCACCCAGTCAGTGGTGTTTTCTTACAGTAAGTAGCCTGAATGGACTAAGACAGGGCCCCAGTGAAGAGACCTGTCCAACGATGTTTCTTGCAGCCCTTGAGGGCGTAACGTCACATTTCAATAGAGGCATTCACTATGGCCTCAGAGTCTGACAGCTCACCACCAGGGTGTTCCCAGTTCTGTCAATATATGTTATAAAAGCATCCAAACAAAAGTAATTTTAGCTAATATTTCTAGTTTAAGCAACAGAGCCTCTCTCTGAAACCCTTTCCTTCCACAAAGTAAGATGTCACATTTCCCAAAAGGTAGAAATCCTTGCTCTAGTCCATTTTAAGTTCATATGGGTCCCATTTCTGAATTTCTTATAATGTCTGTTGTATCAAATGGAGGCCCCTCACAGTGCACACATTCTCGGGATTATGGACTTGCCTCCCGCAGTGGAAAGGGAGCATTAGAAACTCAGAATAGAGTTTCACAGCCCTGGTGTAGAAACACTTCCTGAACAGGTACCCTGAGAAGATAACATCTTTAAAACAGTTGCCTGTTTCCAGAGTCAAGCAGGACTATCTGGTCCTGTGAATATGTGAAAGGAACTGATGCTCAGAGTAGGTGCTTTGGTTCTCCAGAAGTGAAAACAAACACCCTCACCCATGCTTTCACCCAGATGTGCACATATTTATACCTGCCTCCACATGCAGGTTTTCAAAAACTGATCTCGGAGTGGTTAGGGAACATCAAGAACACTAAAAGCAAATTCAGGCCATTTGTCACAACTCAGAACGGTGTTCGGTTTATAAAAATCTCTCAAGCAAATAACGGACTTGGAGTATTTCTCTTGACATCTTCCACATCTATTGTATCATATTGGCCTCCTTTGGAACAGAGGGACTATTTCCATGACAGCTGCTGGAAGTGCCACCCACCTCAGCGTGCGACCTTATTACCAAGAACTGGGGACGGAGCCTTCTCCTTGCTCCCAGAATGTCACAGATAGATGCTTGCTGCCAGTCCCTGCTTGGTGTCTGTTTCATGTGCAGGTGGCTGTGACAGCAGCCTAACAGAATGAAAGGACAGTCAGTTCTCCGTTAAAAGAGTAGCTTCTGTTAACGCAACTACCACCATTAGGCTAGAAGATTCTTACTTGTCATTTAATCTCTGAGTTTAAAGTCCACAGAAATGTTCTTAAATGAAACAGTTTAAGATTTACAGCAACTGATGACTGCAGGAGAAATGGTGTAGTCAGACCGAGTGGTCATGTTTCAAATTCAGGTCCTCAAACTACAAATGAGGGCTCCATACAGCTGCAGTTCTACTCTTTGTCTCTGGAATACTCTTTCCCTTTTCCCAGGATGGCCATTTCATACCTCCCATGCATCAAACCTCCACATCAACTTTGCCCTCACAGCTGATGGCTTTACCTCATACTTTAGTAAGAAAATTGCAGTTAAACACCAATCCTTAATCTTACCACCCCAAGCCCACAGTCCCACTTCATCGTTCCTTATTCCTGAGTATTAGACTCCCACCTCACAGGGATGTCACTTCTACCTCTGCTGAATCACCAACCTCCCCCCTTTCTCAAGGAAAATTCCTACCCTACTTACTCCCCCCTTGAAATCAACCAAACAAAATATGTCCTCCCCACATGCCACCCATGTTATTTATAGCCCTTCCAGATAAATCCTCTCAAGAGCTGTCTCTAAGGTCTGTCTCTACTTCCTCACCCTCAGAGGATACTCAACACACCACACTATCCTAAGTCCACCCCCACTGACACTGTCCCTGTCACGGTGGCCAAAGATCTGCCTCCACATCACCAAACCCAATGGAAGCTTTTCTAGATCTTTCAGCCATGGTCCAAAACCAGATGTTTACTCCCTCATTCTTGCCTTCTTCTGCCTTATACTCTCTTAAGGCTTCCCTCCTACCACAGCAGAGGCTTCTTCTCATCTCTTTTACCAGCTTTTCCTACTTTGGCTGGGCTCAGGGAATATCCCTAGAGCTTGCCTCTCTCTCCCCCAAGATGGTATCTATTTATACATGTTTCAAAATCATCTTTATACTGATGAGTTGAAGTTTTATATCCAGCCTAGACCTCTCCTTGGGGCTCTAGAACTTGTGATTTCACCTAATTGAGGTCTCCACTTGTATTTCCAATGGACAATTTAAGTTGACCATGTCAGAAATAGAATTCTTGATAGTTCCTTTCAAAACTATACCCTACTCCTCTGACCCTACCCAGTCTTCCCATTTCAGTAGTAACATAGCATTTAGTCCACACACACTATACACCAGTAAGTAAGTCAGCTACTCATAACTTCATTTAATGCTCACAGCATTCCTGTCTTATAGAAGAGGAAACCAAGGCCAAACAGAGAGGCTAATTTTGCCAAGGTCAAACAGCTAACAAGACTCTCAGATGGGATTAAGACCCAGCCATTCTAGCTGAAGGGCCAATGTCTTTAACCAATACACTATCATCCTTTCCCAAGAAACCTAAGTTTCATTGATCACTGTTTTCCACACCCCCTACATCTAAAACATCAGGAGCTCTGGTTGCCAAAGGGGGAAAACATTTCCCTGGGCAAACAGAAATGTCAATTGTTGGGAGGCACTTAGCTTGGCCAAAAACATGGAATTTGTGGTCAGTGCATCTATCAGTTAATGGGGCATCTGGGATCCTCTCGACCTGCAAAAGGAGTAAGAAACTTAATAAAAATATTTAAAATTCGGGTCAAAAGGACCATGATTATAAACACAGTAATGTAGGAATAGGATGGAGAGTTAAATAGTGTAGTTTGAAAAAATATAAATGTGTCACAGAAACTCTCAGACTTTCTCAAAGAAGCATGAAATTGACTTTGTCCCTGGTGTTTCTGAGGTCCTCACTGAGGACAAGAGCATTTTTTGCCACTTGTCAAGACCTCCAGTCCTTACTTTGTAGCAGGCAGCAAGGCCAGCCCCATGGAAAGGCTGGGCTCAATGATGACTTTGTTCAGCGTAATCCTGGGGCCCATAAATTCAGCAGAGATGGCATAAAGACATGATGTGATGCTCTGTTACTGAACTCCACATATCTCAGCCCAGGCCCGGGCTTTATCTATTTGCTGCATTCTAGACTCTCAGTTATGAGGTTGAGCTTTATACTGCACACCCAAAACGCTCCATCATTCATTCACTCATTCATTGGTTCAGCAAATGCATCTCAAGAGTCTATGGTATGCCAAGCTCTGTTGAGGGCTGGGTGAAAACAGAATAAAACAGACCAGGCCTGCTCTTGCAGATCTTCCAGGACACAGGGGAAGATAAAGACGAGTAGGGTAGTGACCTAAGAAACCGTGAGGTACTTGAAGGAAGTAAAACAGGGTAACAAAGAAAAGAGTGAGCACGGCCCCATGGGGGTGAAAATGGGAACAGAAGGTCGAGCCATAATGGGGGTGGACAGAAGAGATCCCCCTGAGAAGATACTATTTTATCTGAAGACCACAATTTCAGGCAACGCAAAGCACATAGAGATGCCCTCCCCTCAGGTTCCCGAGTCTTCTCCTAGCCACCATCTGTGCACTTCCTTATAAAATCCAGTTTTAGCCAGAACCCTGTATCAGTTTAACCAGGACCCCCACCCCCAATATCCCATCATCCTCAATATCAGAGAGCATTCCTCACCCTTCTCTTCCCCCGGGGATGTTTGATCACCTGGGCCTGGTAGATTGGTTTAGCTGGGATCCCCCTCACCCCTGGACACCCACCTGGCTCCTTGGCTATTAATTCCCACTTGCCCATGCCACATGCATATTTGAGCCCCATCTCTCCCCACACTGAAAAGACCCATTGTAGTGGGCCCTTTGCCTAATCCAACAGTCCTTACCATCCATAACAAGGGTCACTGAGGGTTTTTTGCCTTAACAACACAAATGTCCAGTGTCCCAAGGTCAATGTGGCTGAGCACAGAGTGGTGCACAAAGGTCTCAAGAAGGTAGTCACCAGCCAGACCAAAGGGTACTAGGAGGCCCCATTAGGATGGGTTGATCAGATAGCTCGGTCCTCCCCACACTTCTCCACCACGTGTGTGCACACAGAAGCGCAGGTAAACCTATTGGTACTCCCTATTGGTAACCCTTTGGCTTCTGTTTGGGTTAAGCTACCGCCCCAACCTCTCCTGCTCTGCAGAGAGCAGAGGGTGGGAGTAGAATGAGGGTCACTGTGGATAGGCTGTGACTCCACGGAATGGTCAAGGTCCTTCCCACACAACTCTCTCTCTGGGTTCCTATGCCTGCTCCCTTCACTTTCCCCCTCCCTTGTGCCTGGAATGGCAATAGCTCCACACTTTCAATATTCTTTGGGGGTACTGCACCATCTTTCAGTACTCTTCCAAAACCCTTTCCAGGACCTCCTAGAGATTTGCATCACACTCTCAACCTGAGAGTGGTGTTCTTGCCAGGACCCCGACTAATAGATTTTAATCTGAAAACACGGCACCAAGCCACTTTTTCTCTTTCAACAGTTACGTTTGTTTCCACCTTTATCTTGGTGAGCCACTTGCTAGAAACTGGTGCCTGTAAGTGGCACATAACTCCACAGAGCATTGCCTTTGGAATTTTCAGAAGTTTCTGGGTCGATTAAATGTCATTCAGCTCCTATGGTTTCCTTTCTTTGCACAAAGCTTCCCTGAGATCAGAGCACTCTTTAGGGTGATACAAGTCATACCAATAAAATGATTCAGCACAGAATTTTGAAACTGAAAGGCAGCGTAGGATAGAGAAAGCACCGGATTTGCAGTTCAGGTGTAACTGTGTGACTCTTGACAACTGTATTTCCTCATCTTCAAGATAATAATGCTTATAATGTGCTGATAAAGTTTTTCATCAACATTTATGCTACGATCAGTGAATGGATTGATCAGGCCCCCATGAGTAACTCTACTCCATTCTGAGGAAGAACCAGTCAGTAACATCAAGTCAACTCAGCATTAAAAAATTATTCGCCTCATTTATTCTGAGACACAGGATATAAACAATATCCAGAAAGACTCTTGTTTTGGCCACTCCTTAAAATTACAAAGCTCTCACAAATGTTAAAATACATAGGTTGTTTTATCAGCCAGCTCAGGCCGCCATAACCAAACACCAGAGACTGGGTGGCTTGAGCAATGGACATTTATTTCACCTGGTTCTGGAGGCTGCAGGTCCAGCATCAAGGTGGTAGCTGGTCTGCTTACTGGAGAGTGTTCTCTTCCTAGCTGCCGATGGCTGCCTCCTTCCTGTATCCTCACACGGTGGAGGGGCAGGCGGAGGGGAAGAGAACTAGCAAGAGTGCAAGCAGGCCGGCTCTGGGGTCTCTTTCTCTTCCTGTAAGGGCACCAGTCCTATCAGGGGAGGGCACTGTAGCTCTGACCTCTTTTAACCTTTATCATTTCCTCCCTGCCCTGTCTCCATGTACTGTCCCATTGGGGGACAGGGCCTCAGCATACTGATTTGGGGGCAGAGGACACAAACATTCAGTCTGCAACAGTTACGTAGACCAACTGCATGACAATCATTACCCAAATGCTATCTATTTCTTTCAGGAACAGGAATAGAGAAGTGATTTGGCATTCTATTAGATTCGAAGCACTTTGCCTCTACAACGCCTAATGATGTATGCTGAAGATTAAAATTAAAAAACACTAAGTTGGGTTTAGTAATCATTTATATAAATAAATTGCTCTCTCAGAATACATATATGCAAAATTAAATGAAAAAGCCCATCTCCAACATTTGCAATTACATGTTATCTGAAAAATCTAAATACCAGGGACTGGCATGCTCTGTTAAAAATTTATACAAAAATTTCAACTGGTATGAGAAATATTTTTGCCTTGTTTTTCTGTCATACGTGTTAATGCTTTAGTGAGGAATTAACATTTTTTCACTATTAAGAAAAAAGGCAAGAAACTTGAGAATTTATTTATACAATAGAATACTTTACAGCAGTTCTTAAGTTAACTAAACCTCTACATGTTTCAACATGGATGAGTCTCAAAAACAAATGTGGAATGAAAGAAGAAGAAAAGATTTCAGAAGGACAGAGCTATACTCCATCTCCTCCCCGCACCACCCTCTTTCCTACCTTTGAAGCATATGATCTAAGATAAAAGTTGTAACTTGACCTCTGTGAAAACTGAATGACTTGTTCATGGAGTTTGCTATATTACTTTCTAAACTCTTCATGCATTTTTGAAATATTCAATATTAAAAACAAAGCCTTTCAAGAAGAGCAAAAGTAATACAAATCAAGACAATACCGCATTTTGTGACAACAAGCTATAGAACCAAATAAATGTGTCTGGGGAAAACCCCAAATATATCCTTGTCAAGTCATTTCTCAAAAATTATTCATCAGAACACCAGACCCTTACCTAGTAAATTTGGAAAGAGAAGGGTCAGCAGAGCTCAACAGTTTTCTTTGTTAAAATCTTCAGTACACTAATATGCTTTTGTAACCTCAAGGATGGTGAGGAATTAAGGAAGAATACTGGGCAGGAGGGAGTATGACATTTCCCAATTCACATGCATTCTAGGAATGAATGTCTTCGCCCTGGGTGGATCAGACCACGAATAGAAATCACACCTGCAAAACTCAGGGGTTTTTTTCCAACTGTTTTTAGAGGACTATCTACCCTAGCAGTTTTCAGTCATTTTGGTCTCAGAATCCTTTACATTTGGAAAAAATTAAGGACCCCAGAGAGTTTTGTTTATGTGGGTTATTCCTGTCTATATTTACCCTATTAGAAATGAAATAGCTATTGTTACTTCTAAAATAACAATAATATACCCATTACACGTCAACGAATATTTTAAATGAAAATGGGTGAATTTCCAAAAACAGTGAGAGGAGCAGCATTGTTTTACATTTTTGTAAGTCTCTTTCATGTCTGGTTTAATAGAAGACAGCTGTAACCTCATGTCTGTTTCTGCTTTGGTCTGTTGCAATAGGATTTTCTGGTGGAAGCGTAAGAAAATCTGTTTCATACAGATATGCTGTTGGAAAAGGGAGGGGTATTTTAATGGCCTTTTCAGATCATTGTAAATATTCTTTATTACTACACCAAAACTCAACAAATAGTAGCAATTGCAAATTAGTTACAATAAGCAATCAGAAACTGTACCAGTGAACCTGTTCACCATGTTTCATTAAAATCCATTCAGCTACCTTGTGAATGGATCTTTCACCCAAGCATAAACTTTGTAATATGCACCAGTCATTTGATAATTTTTTGCTCCCTAAGTTATGCAGATCTTCCAAAGGTGGGCATATTTCATTTTACAGTATCAGGTAATCACGTTTGCGAATATCACTATCAATCTTATCAGAAGCCACTTTGGCTATTTGTACATGGCCCAACTCATAGTGGCACACACACATTTTTCAAAATTCGAATTTTTCTCTTGAAAGCTCAAATTTTATCATTGCAACAAACAAACAGCTGTCAGTTGTTTTTTCTGAAGCAACAAGCTCACTTTGTTCCTTTTTGAGAAAATGTCTGCCCAGACCCCAAGTCTGAAAAACCATAGTCTGGGTGGCAGTCAGTCTCTCCAGGGAAAATGGTGCTCGAAAACAGCAGTGAGGCCAGCTCCTGACGCAAACCGTTACCCAAGGGCTTTCCCTCAAGACAACCACTGTGCTCCCAGCAGCAGCAGAAGGGCTTTACATACATTTCCATCATGCCGAACATTCACAGACATGTATTCAGAGTCAAATTTTAATGAAAATGAATAATTTTACTGCTTCCTCTAGGACAATTTCAGGAGAACCTGAAGCATTTTTTTCAACTACAGTAGGTGGCAGTGAAGAATAGCAATGGGTGCACTTTGGTGCTGTATCATGGTTCATACTAGGGTACCTTTCTCCACCACTGCTTTTCTAGCATCAGGACAAATACCCACACAATGAAAAAGGCAAACAAAATATTAATATTACTACAAAAATAGTTTTGACCTCACGACCTCCTAATAAGGTCCTGGGAGCTCCCAGATATCTGAAGACCCCCTTTGAGAACCACTGATACAGAACATTACACGGACAAGAAACTTAGTCTTACATCATTTGAGAAATTAAACAAAGGTCAATGCCTTTGCTTTTGTAACCCTTTAAGAAACTAATTGACTTGCCCTTGTCTTTCTGAATTGAAAGGAAATCCAAACGGAATAAATACAAGCCCTTGACTGCCTGGTCTATGACCCCACAGAACTTATTTGGATTTATACATTTGTGCCTGTTCCTTTTATCTCAAAGGTAAAGATAGTAACGTTTGATATTTAGAATGTTCAGAAAACTTCTTTGACCTACCAAGAATATCAAGCAACTTTTATAATATAAAATTCTCAGTCTAAGGGGTTTTGTGTATAAGGATTGGTAGTTTGATAACAACTAACATTTATCTAATACCAACTAAGCATCAGACATTATAATATATGATTTTGTTTTCAATTTATATGTACCTTTTACAACTCATCAGTTACTGGCACATTTTATGACCAAGAGGGTTGAGGCCCACACATGCAGAATGACTGTTTTGGAGGTCCACAGGTCTGGAACATCACATAAGTATTCAAATTGAAAAAACGGTAATTTTGCCATTACCAAAAGGTGGGAGTATGGAAATAAGTAATCCAGGTTCTCAGAAAAACCACATAAAACAGCCTCTCTCCTCTGCCCAACTTTTCTAGCTTCCCCAGCTGGGTGCCATTGAGGTACAGCAGTCAATTAAACCAGAACCTCAGGGTGACACTCAATTACTAAGCCAGCAGACACTCAACAATTACTCAGCTGTCTGTCTCTAGAAACACTAACCCATCTGCAAGGAGAGATTTCGTGTGAACACTATAATCATGAGGTAAAAAATGAAAAACAAAACAAAATAAAGCCAGCTTTGAAGGGTTACTGGGGAATCACATCAACACTTAAAAATCACCAAAGTGAAGAATGTTCCTCAACATCATGAGAAGGAAAGGGGAGTGCAAACCAAGCCAACCGATATCCTAAATCACTCAGCTTAACACTCATGATTAGCCTCATAAAAGGTCTGTGCCACTGTAAAAATTGTTGCCTGAAACTCAAACCCCATCTTCCAAGACAGAAGATCAAAGAACTTCCCAGCACACCCAGTATTAGGAAATTCTTTCTTCCATTTGTAGATTTTGCATCAAAACCAATTGCATCAAGAAAAGTCACATCCGATGCGGTGGGCGCTTCATGATGGTGGACAGCTCTGGTCACCTGGAGGTACTGTTGAGACCTCCCCGCCAGGGAGAATAACCTGCCTGCCCAGGTAGGTGGAGCCCAGCCACAGGAGAGGGGACACGTGGAAAGCACTTTTCTGAAGGAAGGAGAACTAATTCACCCTGTCACCTTTCTCCCATTGAAGGAGGCTGGCAATTTGAAAACCTGTGTCTAGATCCATTTTCTATGTGAAAAGGAAGACCTTTGCAATAAAACAGGCATTTTGTCATCTTTTAACAAGATGTCCACTTTATTTTTAGAAATCCACAAAAGATAAGTGGAGACGGGAGGACTTCCAGTAGGTTATATTCTGTTCTGTGAGACCAGAAAATAAGGCTTAAAAATTGTATCAGGACACATGGGTTGCCTACAGTTAAAAACATGCTGGACTATTCTGGTGGCTTTTGAAAGGCAACATCAAGCTGCCTGATTTCAATTATTTAGTGTAAGACTTAGGTATAGGAAGCTTTAGGGTTTTTTTTTTTAATCCTACACTATTTGGAGAAGCATTTATGGTGATTGCTATATGCAACAGCTTGTTTTAATTCATTCACTCAATTTTAAAAGCCACAGGAATTTATCAGAAATGGCCAAACCATGAATAAGTTATTTACTTTATTCTAAACATAACTAGACCTAGGGAGACTTTGCTAATTACTGGTATCGCAGCGAAGCAGAAATCTGTTCATGTCTCATTCAAGCAGTGGATTAGATAAAACATTAGTTCCATGGAGCTGATCACTCCGGAGGTTGACTCATTTGCCTTGATGCAGTAAATGTCGGCACATTAGGCCTCCTGGAATATCCCGGAGCTGGCCTAATAACATCTGCTGTGTTTATTTTTGAATGTAAATGGCACTCAGAAGTATGCTTTGAAAATTAATTTCAGCTGGAAAATAATAAACATTAATAAAAACGGATTTTGTTTCTGCTAACAATTCCTTCATGAAATCGTTAGATATGGTGGAAAGTACTAGCTTACAAACACCGTTTATAGCAATTAAATCCCTCCTGAACCAAAGTACTCCAAACTGGATGGTCTCCTCTTGGATGTGGTGATGGAGATCACTATGGACCTGAGTGACGCTTTTGATTTTGTGATGTGCACATGAAGGGCAAAGGCACCCATCAGGGCAAGGTCATTGCCATGAAAACAAAGGAAATTCAGTTACAACAACTGGATCAAGATAAAAGAACAGTTACACAATTCTTTCATGGAAACACATGCTCAGTTGGTGTGAACAATGGAAGCAACAAAGATGACCCCGTCTTACTCCTACATTCTAAATATCTTTTAAACACACACACAAAGGCGAGGGGTACTTTCCTGGCAAGTCCCCAAATCAGAAATGTTCAAGCTGCAGGTTGGGTACTCTGGCCTGCAGTATGAACTAGAGGTGGTCTGCTATCCCTAATGGCTGAAGGGCACACATTGAAGCATTCAACCCACTCCCTGAACCTCAGGCCATCTGTTTATGACATGGGGTAAAATTACAGCACTGGAAATTGCAGGGGAACCCTTAGCATGGCTGGCAAACCAGCACCTCTGGAGTGTTTGGTTGTGTCCAATCTTTGAGGAGAAGGGAAATAACCCTGGTCTGTGCATCCAGAGACCTCTGCTCGTTTGTATCCAGTGGTAGACCTTGGACCTTTCATCCGGAGATTTTTGAGCTTGGGCTCAGCTTCCATACCGTGAAATGTGGGAACTAATCGCTCACTGTGCCTCTTGTCAGCTTTTATTCCTTCAAAGAATGACTGTGAAATTGAAATTGCAATATATGCAGAAATGGAAAAAACTTTCATACAGATGAGGTCACCAGGTGGTTCTTCTCCTCCAACACAAACCAAACCAAACAACTTAATGGAATATGGAATTGTAAAAGAACAGGCACTGATCTAGAGAAAACCAGGTAACTATGTTTAGTTATATAGCAAAGACTCCTGGATTCCCAGCAACCTGAAGTGCTGGGATGGGTGCTGGGCATCTATTTCTCACTGGTAACCAGAGCAAGCTACAGACACTCAGTGTATATTTGTTGACTGGGAAGTGGCTAAATTAAATGTTCTAAGGCAAGTTGAAAGCAATTGCATTCATTAAAATGGTATGAGTTTACAACATTTTAAAGTGTTCAGGGAACATCAGCTGCAGAATTACAGGTTAAATGATTTGGCTCTGCCCTGGTCAGAGCATGTGGATGGAGCATGCCACGTGGGTTGGAGATGCAGAAAGTGGGGCTGGGGGACCCTCTTTGGGAATAACTGTCAGGACCCAGGAACAAAGGAATCCCAGCTTCTCTGTTCCGCTTGAATTTGCTACATTTATATGCATTGTGTTCACATTTCAGATGAACAAATATAAAATTGTATAGTGGGTTTTCTGCTTTTATCCATCTTTTCCCAAGACAAATGAAATACATTTTGGGGAGAGGAGCTGTCCTGTGAAAACAGTAAGGAGTTAAAGCATTAAAACCGGAAAAGCCATGCGCTGCCTTTTCTAATTTCATTCCTATCTTAGCCCTAAAGAGTTTAAAGAAAAAAAAATACTGTTCTCACTTAAATCGGTTGTTTATAGTGGTTTGCAGTCTTGTCTGGGTTCCAGATCACAAGGCTGGGTCGAGCCCAAGATCAGAATGCCCGGGATAGCGTCAGTTTCTATTTCAGAAATTGGTTTGTTAATGACATCCTAATGTCGACCATCATACAGCAGAACAGTATGAATACTTTTTTCTCTCAGGCACTGTTTCACAGATGTCGCTTCTAATCCCTCTAGAAGGCTACTACAAGTCAATCTGCATGGAAATATATTAGTGATGCCTGTGAAGTTTCTAGAAATATAAGAGGTGTGGAAATTATAACTGGAAATAAAGAAACCTTTCTTTTTTAAAAAAAAAAGCAGCTTAGCTTGCACTATATAAAATTACTCAGTTTTGATAACAATAACCGGTCTAGAAAATTTTCAAGACTGTATTAGTCTACTGAAATGAATTTAATACCTAGATTAAAATCTTTCCAATTATCTAAATACATCAATGGTGTAAATGTGAATCAAGCATGGGAAAGCTCTCTGGGCTGAACAGGATGCCCAGAACTAATATTTCACAATTATGAATTAAATGAATAAAAAAGCAGTTTGTAAAATGTTATTGGTGTTTCTCTCAACATAACCTTTATGCTGTGTTAGGAGAGCAGGAAGACAGATGTTTCTGAACCTCAGGGGCTAGGGCAGGCCTGCCTTTTTAAGAGCATGATTGTAAACCGATGAAAGGTGTGTAAACAGATGACAGGGGCAATTACAATGTGGGATTGATTAGGCTTTCAATTACATAGCCTGCATTATTCCTTTTATGCTGCTCTTTGATGACAAAAAACATGAATAGCTCATTAAGACCACAGTGTGTTTGTATTTTGAATTTCGCTCAGTAAGGGAGCAAGTGCAACTGTGGTGGGGACTAGAGAAATGAGGTGAGCAGGCAGGAATTCCTCAGAGGAAAAGGAATTGTAAAGATTCCACCCCCTGCAGGTATCAGTCACTTCTTACCTTTTCTAAATGCCAGTCTCGTGTAAGCAGGGCCTCGTGGCCTCGAAACTAAGGGGCTGCCATGGTGTTCCAGGGGAGGGACGGGGAAGAGTAGGCAGGAATGGGGGCTTATACCTAGTACGTGAGGAATAGAAGTATGAACTGGAGCAGATCTGCCACTGGTTATTAATCATCAAGGATTGATGAACTGTATCTGCCTCAAAACACACATGGAACACCTCTGTCTCATGACAGTTCTCTGTGATCATTCTCTGCCTCTTATAGGTGCTGGGGAATCTCCCGAAATAGTAATAGTTCGGATTTTAGTAATAAATATCCCATGTAGAGCTAAATTCAATTTAGGAGTCTCAGGACCCCCCACCTGCCCTATCACAGAACTCTGAGGGTTCTCCCCAAAACGAGCCAGCCTTCCCACCAGGCCTCCCACCTCACCGGTTATCTCAAGTTCATCACGAATCCCAGACTCTGTGCCTTGGCCTGGCCAGAATCTCAAGGCTCAGACTGGAAAAAAAAAAACCCATGTTGGTGGTCACAGGGGAAGCTTGTCATTTCTAAAGTTAGGTACTATTCACCTTTAAATTCTGTCTCCTCTGCAGAGGGGTGTGTGTGTGTGTGTGTGTGTGTGTGTGTGTGTGTGTGTGTGTGTGTGTGTGTGTGTGTGTGTGTGTGTGTGTGTGTGTGTGGGTGTGTGTGTGTGTGTGTGTGTGTGTGTGTGTGTGTGTGTGTGGTGTGTGTGTGTGTGGTGTGTGTGTGTGTGTGTGTGTGTGTGTGTGTGTGTGGTGTGTGTGTGTGTGTGTGTTGGCCTGCGACCAATACCAGGGCTGTTAAAACAAGGATTAATTCTGGACTCGGCCTCAAGTGCTGGCAGATGTTTCTGGGAATGTGGTCGCGGGTAAGTTTCAGAACACAGAGAGTTCGAGCTTGTCACGTGCAGACGCGGTAGACCTGGAGTCAGTTCAGAGACGTGACAGAGGTGATTAAAGGGATAAAGAATGCTTTCTGAGAGAAGACTAAAGGGATTCTTTTTGCCTTTACCCCAAGAAATGAGAAAATAATGATTATTAACTTCAAAGTCTGTTTGCTCCTCATGTCTGCCACAAACCCAATGAATGGAAATGGGCTTGAATTAAAAACAGGAGAGAACGTGGTGAAGGAAAAGAAAGAATGTGTCTTGTCCTTCAGAGGAAAAGACATGGTAATGGGATTCCTGTAGAGGTCAAGGCGTCCACGTTTGTGTGCAGTTGTGAACAAGGGAATACAACACATAAAAAAAAAAACAACTAAATTCATCGACTGCTTAAAAAAATTTTTTTTTCTGGGTAGTCTAGAATTTGAGGAGCAAAAACTGGAAATATATACACATTTTATTTTCCCACTCACTCTGGTTCACCAAGGCCCCACAGCCCAGTCCTACGAATGTTCCATAAAAGGAAATTCACAGATAAATCTCTGTTCTCAGTGGACAGTATTTTTCTTGATTTTTACTATTTTCAGCACTTGGCCAAACACATATGGGGAAAAGGAAATGGAGGATTATGGTTAGTCAGGGAGGCTTTAAGTAAAGATAAATCGGCGCAGATCTGGAAGAAAGCATCTGTCATTGATCTTGTCCACAAGCTAATTGGGAACATTCCCAAGCTTCGCAGGGCAATACTATCACTAGACTCTCAGGATTTAAGAAGCACTCAATAGTTCGACATAAGGCAGTGTGCCGGCTGGATACAGAGTCTGGTTAAGCAGTAACTCAATCTGTCTTCAGAGCCCCCCCAGTGCAGAAAAGCCTGAGAAAGTTCTCCTTCTGTTTAGAGGCACCTTCGTGCCTACTATTAAAAAATAATAATAGTAATAATAAAGAAAAGAGTTTGGGGCTTTGCTCAAAACAATCTAATGCAAGCTGATTCCCTTATTTCCCTAGTTAGCCTAAGGATTCTCTTTCCTAATACTCCTTTAGAAGTCAGCCGATCCCTGTGGGCCAAAGGAGATGCCAGTTACATGGAAAAAGAGCAGAAGCCTCCGCTGGTGACCTTCAAGCTGGCTGAAGACCAGCCAGAACTTGTCACCATCTGGAGTTTCCATTTCCCTGTGAGAAACCACATGTACACGTGTGGGTGACACCAACGGAGGTGCTCTGTTGTAAAATGTTATTCGCATGCAAGAGATCATTGTTATTGTTTCCTGTAATTATTCTGCCTAATAACAAAAGGAAAATAACTGATTTTGACACCCAAGTTTTGCTGTAAATAGGCAGAATGTTGTCATGAATATGCAAAATATTATGATCATTGCCATACCTAACTAATTGCATTTGAAACATGCTGGCCATAAAATAATTAATTAGCAGTGCAGAAAGGCATCATGATACTAGCTATAAATACTAAACATAACTAATTATTTCCATCATAAAATGGTCCTGCCAAGTAATTTATAACACAACCTGGCATCCAGCAAAGCCCAGAGTTCTCCTCCAGCGTGGCATCCGAGGGCTGTGTCACCCAAGGCTTTTTATTTTGTGATAGTGCTGAAATGAGTGGATACCAATTTGAACATAAACTAAAATGAAACTAATCTAGGATTTTCAATGTTCTTTGAGCTGTCGGGTGATTGTTGTGGAAAATTCAGGCAGACCCTTTTGTTGTTGACATCAAAAGTGGTAGGTCACTCTGGACCTGCAGAGTACATTCTGAGCTCAAGCAAAAATTGATTTCCTTTTTTAAAAAGCAGCTGGCATTACAATGAATAGCCTTCTTTCGATTTTTCTTCTCCAGTGAAGCATTCAGTGAATGCAGGAGGCATAATAGGCTGAAGTAAACAGTGTCAAGTTCTGTTATATCAGGAGCTCTTTTAAACCAAGCAGACAAGCTATCATCAGTGCCTGAAACCCTGCAAATCATGGCAGAGTCGGAAAATGAGTTTGTTTCCTCACTAGTGTGTTGATGGCATTTTGAAGAATGGAAGGAGGCGCTTTGCTAATCACTCTGGCTGCCGCATGTTCCATTATGATGCCATCTCGTTAATGAGCAAAAATAATGTGCCTGGATAAGGCGGTAATAGAATTAGAGCTTCCGTGAGCTGGACTCGGGACTGTCACGAATGTTCCCTGATTTTGCATGAACCATGTGGGATAACCTTGGGAGCCATCTCAGAATCATTTATCAGAATCCTTTGGCCTCCTTTCCTTCTGGTGGTTCAAAATAGGAAACTGACCTACATCATAACAAAATGCCTTGCCCTAGTTTTTAGTCCTTAGTGTGAACACCTCATGATCGACTCAAAGACAGCGAGTCTGGGCTTGTGGCTTCTTTGTTGCTTTATTTTTGCCCCCCAGCGACGGTGAGCAAATGGTTGTAAACAAGAATTTGGGTGACGGGAATGTTAAAGCAAAATTCGGCTTGCAATGATTCGACTGTGTACAAAGAACCTAAGGAGGCCAGCATTAATCTGGCTCTAAAAAAGATTTCCCTTCTAAGTATACACCCCTCTCACCTACATAATATAACAGCGATGCTAGGGCCCATTTAACCCACCTGCATTTGACTGTGGGGGCAGGAGGAGAGCTAAGTGCCTTCAGAGAGCCCCTAGAATACAAAGCAAGTGCCATTTCCCATACAGCCTGGGAAGCTCGCTCCTGAGAGTCTCTCTAAAGTGACTACTTCTGACCACTGCCCTCGCACTGCGACGGGAGGGTCTCCCAAGGCACCCCGAAGGATAAAGTGCCCATGGGTGAAGCAGGGAAAATAAACACTTGCCGCATGGTGCTGGGGACCCCTTACTCCTCATCCCTGTTGGAATAAAAAAGCTTCCACACCAGGAGGGTGTTTCTAAGCAATCGCACCTCTAAATAGAATGTAATTACGGAGGAAATTAACTTCACAGCTAAAGATTGTGTTGTCATGATAATTTAGGAGAGTGGGAAGGATATTTTCTGAGCAATCTCTTACCTTTTTTTTTCCTTCTCTCTTTTTGGTTATCACTTAATGGTATTCATTAAAACCGATAACAGAAATTGCTTCTCTTTAAATTTCCTACTGGGTCTCGATTTCCTTGAGTTGGACTTTTCTTGAAACAATACATTAACATCATGCCCAATTGACTTCTGCTGTAAAAGAAAGAAAACTCCCATGTGACTTTGGGGCTTGCATCTGGAAATGGTTAAAAATTTGCCCTCTCGCCAGCTCATTGTTTAAAACACAATGTGGGTTTCCTTGTGCCCCAGTCTGAGTGCGTGGCCGCCACTCTGTCCCTTGCTATAGATGAACTTACAAGAGTCCCTCTTTCAGCTGGAAGCAGTATTTGCTTTTGGAGATAGCATGCTGGTCCTGTGTTCCTGCAGAGCAACACGGCAGCTTTCCAGCGAGCCCAAGGCCCTTTTCCCCTTGAGATATTCAAACTGAAGATTGAGGGGGTGCTGACAACATTTCAGCAAACACTGATGTCATTTAAGATGGTGCTTCATCTTCAAGCAATTGAGATGAAACAAATCTTCCTCCTCTGTTCTTCAAATACTAAGTCTGAGGTTCCTTGAGTAGAACCACCCAGTCAGACATGGACCCATGGTGTCCACCATTTAGTCAGACTGGGAAATTGTATTCACAGCAACAGTGGCAGAAACCTCATGGAAATACAATAAACGCTTCTGTTTGTTTTGGCCACATCTTTACCAGCGTAGCTAAATTGTGTAATTGAATCCCTGGGTCTCAGTCTGTGATCTTGTCCAACACAGGATCCTGGCCAAGGAAGCTTGTAGGTACACCGTGGAGAGTGCATTTGAGCCCCTACTATATGTGAAACATGCCAAGCACTTCATACTACTGCAAGGTTTTAGGTTAGGAAAGAAAATAGAGGAGGGGTAGCTCAATGACCACACAGGCTTATTGGAGATGCACCTGCAGAGGGGGTCTCCAGCAAATGACTGAAGCCCCCGTCCACTTACAGGCTCAGGTAGATATAGGGCAGAGGGAGGAGGTACTTTGGGAGGCAGGAAGTTTTTGCAGTTACTGTTGCTAAGGGCTGCTAGGGAGATAACTTTTGCTGCCAGGCTGATAAGGTCCAAGAAGGGTATTCTCATGGCTTAAGCTTGGGCAGGGAATTCCCATTCTTCCCAAATGGAGATGGTGTTAAGATGGCAGATCTCATGCTAACACCTACATTATCTCATTTAATCCACATACTCTTATGGGCATTGCTAATAGAATTTCTTTCATTATAATCTGTTTTATCAAAGAGTAAAGGAAGGCTTGGAGAGGTTGAAGTCACCAGCTACTGAGTGGAAGCGTCAGGGTCTGAGTCCTGGTCTTTTGATCTTCTGGCACCAACACACTTCAAGATGCCCTGTGTTCTCTTGATCTGACCACTGGGTGGTCTGGCGTTAGTTTTGGAGAATACACTGTCATTACTTTTCTACTGCTTAATAATTTCAACTTCAGAGATATGAATGAATAAGAAAAAAACAGTCACTTTATCCTAAGAGCAATGAAAAATGGGAAGGGACCCAACATATATTGAGTCTCTGTTATATGCATATGCACAAACAAGGTGGGCATTTTTATGAACATTTTGCATTTTATAGATGAGAAAATTAATATTGAAAGAGAATAATGACTTGCTAATGTCATGTAAGTCAAAAGTAGTAGAGCCTAACTAAGCCAAGATCTGGTTTTTCTGAAATCTCATACTGAGAATTGGGTTAGGATAAGAACTTAAAATCTATGGAATTTGATTGTGTGAATGAATGAGCAGAAATATCTCAAAGGAAGCCTAAAAATTGTCCAATTTAGAGTTATCACTATTTAAAGCTTCAAATTCAAAGTCTTCCAAAGAAAAGGGAAATCACTACTCTCAATTCCTCATAGGAGAAAGCAGAATAAACATGTTGGGTTTCCCCATGCGGTTGTTTAGGATTTCATGTAAACTGTGACACATCTTGCTGGATAATAAGGAATTTAAAGTGAAGACAGACAAGCAAACCAGGAAGTACGGTGATAAAATTTGACAACAAACTATAGTTTGACACCTTTCACTGTGGGATTTCTGACTGTTCAAGGTCAGTGTGCCCTCTAAAATCCCTTGCCATTTCAGGAAGTGAGATAGCTCCTTGTGGTAGTATTTTCTTTTTCCTTTTGTTATTAGAACACTTCCCTAGAACAAAGTCAGTGTCAGATGCAAAAATGATATAATGTGCAGTTTTGCAGAAACTAAAGGTGTGCTGTGGAATACAGATCAAGCAAACACCACAGTGAGCCCATGAGCACTTTGTGAATACATGAGATGAATAAATAGTGAATAGCATTTTGCATTTATAAGTTGCTTTTTATTGAGGCAGTAAATAGTCACATGACCTTGAAGAGAAGCCCTTTCGATGGCAGTAGAGCCAGCTTTGACAGCCCTCCAAAAATACTGTGTTCTAGAGACAGAGAGGTGCTAAAATTGATCAATGCTCCAGATAGAGTTGATGAAACTTTTCAGAAGAGGAAGTAACTATTTTGATCGGAATATCATATGTAAAAGTTCATGCCAACTGTCCCAATGAGGCATATTATCAAAATGGAGAATTAACTTAGTCATGAATTACTTGCCTTTATCTTGTAATTGGCTGAAAGATACACCGTCAAGTATTATTCTCCACGTAAAGCTGATAGTCTCTGAGGAAACTATAAAATGTTACCAAACTCCAAAAGCTAGAATGCCTAGAGGCAAGGAAAAAAGATTTTGACAGGTACACATGACCTCTTCCTAGCTAATGGTTCCACAAATGCCCCAGCTGTGGAAAGAAAATAATGTCTAGACTTAGTTGCCACCAGTTTGGCAAGTGTGCAACATTTTAAATATATTATGCTGTTGTAGTGGTAAGTATGCCTGTCATAAAGCCGACATGGCTAGAAGGTGAATTGTTGAACCAATGTGACAAAAAAGTCTTCTAGGATTAGCAGTTTTCCATCTTGTTCAAGTAAATTTTATTGGCATACATGCTCTCTAAAATGGCAGAAAAACTGTTAGAGTAGCTGTGTATTCTGTCTTGGATTAGCAGGACCAAATGGTTGACGTCTTACCACTTTAAGAACAAACCCACATTTTCTTTCCTAGGCAATCTGCTTTTTTACCCACTTGCACTAACCTAAGATAGTGCATGCAAGAAAATACATTCACAAAAGACCTACGTTAGCTCTTTTTCCGAGAGCTGTGTGGAACCAATCTTCTGGCGCAGAGCTGCTTCCTCTTATAGAAAACTCAATCTTATTTTAATTTTTAAAGAGTGGTCCTACTGGGCAGGAGGCTCTTGAATCACCATTGTGTGTGTGTGAATCCCAGGCCTCCGAAGCTGCACACTAGAGAGTCTTCAGGACTGAAGTTTGTTTATTTGCAGCCCAAGTACTGTCAAGATAGCAGTAAGAGCAGCCCCCCTGGGTCCTCCAAGTACTTGTTCTTCTCTCCTCTGTGCGTGACCTCTATAGAGAGGAAGGAGTTCAGCCCTGGGGCATTGTCCTGGTTCTCTAAACTCAACATCCCATTTGGAATGCAAAGCTACGAATTCCAATCCCTGGATGCGCACTCAAAAAAGCTTTTGAAATTCAACTTTGTTTCTCTGGATGGAGGCTTCCCTGCCTTTTATGATGGAGGTAATGGATAATGCTGACCTAGCGAAATTAATTAGGGTAATTCACTTGAAGGCTTATTGCTAACATCATTATAATTCATTCCCATAGGAGTCATTTGATTATTGCCTTTCTTGCCAATAAGAATTAAAATAGCTAGTTACTAGTTGCAGACCATTAACCCATTCAATCTTTGCCATCATACAGGAATGCCGTATGGAGGACATGAGCACCCTGATGTTGCGTATGGGTGCCTCCTCACTTTCTACATAGAAATGTGTTCTACAGTATCCGCTAGCCCAACAACGAAGCTATACAGGTCATAGAGGGACAGCTAGCCAGATTCCCTACAATTGCTCAGAGCTCTGGAATATTCAGGAGATACTTCCTATACTATCTCTCTGAGTATCTCAGGAGGAATAGATAAAATTGTAGGAATAATGAGCTAGCTGCCAAATACTCTCGTCCCCACAGGTAGGTTACATGCAGCACTGCATGCCTGCAGGGAGTTCATAAACAAACAACTATATTAACTATTAATTAATCTAACTTCTAAACACACCACATCACATGGGAACCACATCTGAGTGACCCTCAAACTTGTTCTTAATGCAAAGTGGATTTCACATTCCATTGCCAACGTCACTGCGATTTTTCCAAAGTATTTCACAATCACACATATGAAGCTATGGTTTTAATAGGCTCAGTATTATTTGTCTACTTGAGAAGGATCTTTGTTCCTACTGTAAATGAGAGTGAGAAGTGTGTTTTTTACCCCAAGGAAACAAAAGCACCAATTAGAAAAGATATGTGCATCCCCATGTTCCTTGCATGATTATTTACAATAGACAAGATATGGAAGCAAACTGTGTCCATTGATGGATGAATAAAGATGTATATACATGTGTATATATACACAGTGGAATATTACTCAGCCAACAAAAACAATGAAATCTTGTCATTTGTGGCAATAAGGATGGGCCTAGAGAGTATTACATTAAGTAAGATGATTGAAAGAAAGAAATATATACACCACATGATTTCACTTGTATGTGGAATCTAAAAAAAAAACCTAGAAACAGATTTGTAAATATGGAAAACAAATTAGTGGTTGCCAAAGAAAAGGGGGGTTGGAGGATGGATGAAATAGTTAAAGGAACTAAAGAGGTACAGACCTCCAGTTATAAAATAAGTAAGTCATGGGGATATAAAGTATGGCAGAGGGAATATAGTGAATAATATTGTAATAAGTTTGTATGACAACAGATGGTAAGTACACTTAGTAGTGGTGAGCAGTTCGTAATATATCTAATTACCAAATCACTGTATTGTATACATAAAACTAGTATAATATTATATCAGCTATACGTCTAGAAAAAAAATTTTTTTTCAAAGAAGTAAATTTTACTGGATTAAACTGGATACGCTAATTCCTCACATACATGAATAGTGGAGGAGAAAATATTAATTGAAGTAGTTTTACAAGACAGGAAAAAATAGCATATGAGAAAAACACAAACTACTGATGAGTAGTTCCTATTGAATTTGTATGTTTTCCTGACCCTCATGGGCTCATTTAGGTCCTTGGTATTCACATGGCCCTCTTCAGCCCAGGGTTTCATAGAACCAGTCAGGGTATAATTTATCCTCTTAAGTTCTGCCAAACTCCTTTACTTTACTCTTCTTATAAAAGAGTTCTCTAAGTTTATGTACATTCCCTCTACATATATACATGATAGCTGGACTTTCACGAGGAAATTCTTGCCTGTGTGGTTAATTGCATGGACCTTTCTCATACAGAAAATCTAGTAGAGTCACCCCAAGGGGGATTATTGAGTGTGTGTGTGACCCTAGGGTGTCAATAATATTAAATTCACAAGAGATGGACAGTGACTGCAATGGGGCATGGGGGGACTCGATAATAAAGGGACTGTAATAACCACATTGTTTTTCCTGTGAAAGCTTCCTAAGAGTGTATATCAATGATACCTTAATATAAATAAATAAATGGACAATATTAAATTCACAAGAGACGATGAAAGATGAGTTGGAAAAAAATGACAAAGTTCCTGGAGAAACTAATTAAACTAGTCTTCACTTCCAGAAATATTTACATGTTTATCATCCCAGCATCTAATCCTGATAGATTCATAGGGAATTACTATACAGAAAAAAATGCATATATAGGATATACTTAATATCTGTTTATCAAGGATTGTCATAGCAGAGACTACAACAGATTGAGACTTATGAGAAGTTTACTTCTAAAACTGCTGTTTCCAAACTTAAAAGTAAAAAGAGGTGGGCATTTTATTAGGTCCACATTGACCCAAGATCATTATGTGCTAGATCTAAAATACTATAAAAGGAAGGCACAAGCATGTTGCAAAAATCACCAGTCTTGGCACGTGGAAACCAGCCCAGACTTGGTCATTAAGCAGATCCTTGGCTGTATGTACCTCATCTGATTGAGAATTCGTTTTCACAAATAAAACACAGAAAGGAGAATAAAAGCCTGAGCGACAATCAGTGACTGGAGAAATCTACATATTGCCCTGCTTTTTCACTTTTTAAAGAAAGTGGAAATCTGCCCTAAAACTCTGGCATAAAAGAACCGGTATCATGTGACTGGCTTTGGCACGGCCAGCCGTGCGTTTTTACACTCTAACGTGGAAATCCATCAACTCAACTCGAAAACGATGTCTGAATCCCAAAGTTATTCACAATAGGTTTCTGCTCTATTTGCTCATTTGCTGCCCGTATGCGCATTACTTTTATCAGTTCTTTCAGAATAAGGAAAGGGCAGCAGTTGGAAACAAAAGCATAGCACTGGGCTCAGGCAGGTCTGTGTTCAAATCCCCGGCCGCTGCCGCTGGGTGTCCTCGGACAAGGACATCCTTCCCTTGACCCTCATTTTTCTCACGTGCCAAATGAGGATCACATCATTATTGACTTCATAGAAGTATTTATGGGAAATTTTTAAAAATTATACACTCAGGGCACATTTA
This sequence comes from Manis javanica, assembly GCF_040802235.1. NCBI lineage: Eukaryota > Metazoa > Chordata > Mammalia > Pholidota > Manidae > Manis > Manis javanica. Next base: position 60,093,398 of record NC_133169.1, on the reverse strand, counting down.
TACAACTCAGCTGTGTAGTGCTTCATAGAAAGAGCTATTATTAATTTAAAAAAAAGGGCAAACATTAAGGAAGAATTTACTAAATAAAGACTAAATCAATTGTTGCATCAGTTAAAGATACCGAAAAACTTCCCGAGTATGTAACGAGTTCCATTTTCTAGGATCAAACCAAGGTTTTTTGACTTGTGAAATTTCTATGACCATGTTGAAATGAAAATTTCTACAAAACTGACTTTTTAACTTAGTATAAGCAAAGCTCTTTTAGGCAACTTAACTAAACAACAGAAGCCAAGAAGACAAGTATCACATTTCCTCCTCACCCAATTTGTTGTACTAGGAATATGATTATATGCATCCCAGATACAACATAGAAGATATCATATTTCACAGCTACCTGGTTTATGGTGATGTGAGTTTCAGACAATGGAGACCAGTGAAATGCTTTGTACCTCTAATTTCCTTTGCATCTCACTTAGAGAAAAATGGAAACAAATTAAAATCTCATGTATAATAGAATATGAAATAACTAGTGAGAATAGAGCTGGACAGGGGGACTGTATAATAGGAGAGTTTAAGATCGTGGGCCTTGAAGGCAGTCTGAGTGACCTTGGTATTTTCTGGACTCCAGTTTCCTCATGTGTGAAATGGGATAATAAAGAATATCCACCATACTGAGCTGTTATATGAATTAAATGAGACAAATCCCTCTTTTAGAGGAGTTTGTCACTTTTTCTAATAAAAAGAAGGAATAAATCCTCTTGAATTCCCTATCATAGAAACATACTATTTCTTCCAAGGATGTACTGCATAAACAGTTGACATAAACATAGGCGATATGTTGTATGAAAACGCATATCATAAACAGTACTGAAATCACACTCAGCATGGTGCAACGCTCACACTGCAGGAAGCCCAGGTCATTGAGTTTTCTTCACTGCATGTCCAGTCCTTGCTGGCCTGGTTGATCACAGAACAGAATGGCAGGCAGGCAGGATAGGATGGTTTATGTGATTTAAAATTATTTCCTTTCTCTGTCCATTCAAACCCTACCTGAGTCTGTTTAAATCTGTTTATGATGCCGAAGGGTCGGAATGATTAGAAGTGATGGCCCATGCTTACAATGAAATTCATTCTTAAAGGCCAGTCCATCAAAAGAATATATATTCCACCCCTCCTATATTAATAAAATACAGGAAGAGGGCAGTGAGGCATGAACTTGATCATAACCATCAGAGAAATCCCAGATGCAAAAAGAGGAGCCAGTGAATTACTGGGCAAACGTTCAGTGTTCTGATCACACTTCCTGCAGGGACATTTTCCACCCGGAAAGGGGGAGTTGAGGGATTCGGTCATTCAGGGCAACTCACGGAAGGAAGTTTAACTTTTTAAAAATCCACCTTATGGAGTTATAATTTAGATATAATAAACTTCAACCATTTTAAGTATACAGTTGGATGAGTACTGTCAAACGCACATACACCTCTGTATTTACCACCACAATCAAGATCCAGAGCATCTCTTAATCCCAAAATGCTCCCGCGAGCTCAGTGCAGTCTCTCCTCCATTCCTACACCTAGACAACCGATGACCTGCTTTCTATCACTCTACAGTTTGCATTTTCTTGAAACTCACATGAATGCAAACATTCAGTATTCACTCTCTCAGGTTTGGCTTGTTCCACTCAGCATAATGCATTTGTATTTCATCTGTGTCACCGTGTCTATCAGTAACTCATTCCTTTTTACTGCCAAGTAGTATTCTACTGTGTGGGTGTACCACCATTTCTTTTATCCATTTACCTGTGGTTTGTAATTAGAAGCTATGATGCACAAAGTTTCTATGAACATTCAGGCTGTGAGGAACCTACTTTTCCATTTCTCTTGATAAAATATCTACGAATGGAATTGCTGGGTCATATGGGATGAGTGTGTTTAGTGTTTAAAACCCTGCCAGCTTGATTTCCACAGTGGTTCTAATATCCTATGCTCTCCCAGGCAGTGTATAAGGATTCCACCCCCACTGTAACTTTTTGAGAACTACATTATGGGTTCTGTCAGTATTCAGCCAGGAAAGGCCACTGTCAGGTATGAATAAAGCCACTATTAGATATTCCAAAAGTTGCAAGGTATGTGAGCCTCATTTCTTGGACTCTGAAGACTGCCAGGTGTCCCAAGGTGTCTCTACTGCAATATTTGCTTTGTTTAGCGCACAGGAAGCAAAGACATGGTCACAGATAAATATCACTGCAGAAACCATGTCCCTCAGCTCAAGAACTCCCAAGGAAGGAAATTCTATTAGGAGTGGAGTATCAGATTAATACAAATAGCTAAACTAAGTGAAACTGGACTACACCAAGCCCTCTCCCTCCTTACCTCTTACCTACAGGATCATGGGTTTTGTTTTGCATTGAGCTGCATGTTGCACGGCTCCCTAAGACAACTTCCTCTAAAGACATCATTAAACAGCATGCGTTACAGTGCTCTGCTATCCTGGTCTGTACCTGACGTATCCAAGCAACACTGAGCATCCGTTCCTCCCAGCTCTTACTCTGCTGTATGTTACAACCATGGTATCAGCCTTAATGGAAGAGATGATAATGGCATGAGGGAGCTGACAGCAATATGAAATATATTCTTGCCCTATTCCCACCACAAGAGTTTAAAAACTCCCCCAGACAGGTTCGTGTGAACCTGATAACTTTCCTAGAGGCAGCTTTAAGTGGGAAGAGCAATAGCAAAAGGACCATGAACAACTGATTTCACTTCTTGCCTGTCTGTTACAGAATTCACCAAACATGAACAATATTAAGGCAAGCCCAGTAATGAAGAAGGAAGGGCTCCACGTTTGGCCTGATGCAGGCTTGGGTCAAAGTCCTGGCTCACCACCAGATGCTGTGGCATTGGCCAAGCCACTTAACTGCTCTTTGCCTCAGTTTCCTTGGGTATCAGAGAGCAAGAGTGAGGTCTAATTTGCAAAGCAGTTGTGAACATGAGCAAAAATGTATATAAGCGAGCCAGCAAATGGCAAGGACATAGCAGCAACTCAATAAAACATGACCAGGATTGCTCACAGGATTTTTCTAAAAATGAAATGAGAGCACACACAGAGGCAGTTGTACCATAGCTGCCTAGAGTGATACTTTTGTGAATAATTGGGCTTGGCTCTCAACATATGAGCAACAACTATTCATAGACAAATTTGCCAGAGGATATATGTAATCTTGGGACTGCCTTGGGGACTTTTTTAAAGTATATCTGATCATCTTATTTTCCTGCACAAAGTTCTCCAGTGGCTTCCAGTTCCATTTAGATTAAGATTCAACATCTTGAACTTGGCCTCCAGGTCTACCTGATCCAGCCCCTGGCTACCTCTCCACCTGTCGTCAACTTGCTCTCTGCGCTGTGGCCCCATGGCCCTCTTATTCTCAAAGCACTCAAAGCCACATGACCTCAGAGCCTGTGCACTTCTGACGTCCTCTTCCAGAGCAGACTCCATCCCCCGGTATGTGCATGGATCTTTTCACTCCAGTCTCTGCTCAAATGCATCCCTCAAAGTTGGCCTTTCCTGACCCCTCCCTGAAAGAACACCCTCACCCATCCTCCTCTGTTGCCTCATTTTTCATCCCAGCAATTCTCACCACTAACCTTAAACTATATGTCAATTAACAGGAGCTTACATTTCCTAAAAACAGCAAATTTATTTGTTCATGAATCCCCAGAGCAACACCTAGCACATAATAAAACTCTATCACATGCATAGTGACTCATTTTTAAATAGTTTGGTATAAATACTGTAACAAGATGTAGGTGGGAAAAACCTGATCCTCAATAGCATCAATACCTGAGGGCTGCTCTGTCCATCGTAAGGAAGGCAGCAGTAGATGGAGATTTGGTGAAAGGCGTGATGTTGAAGACACAGGATGGACTGGCAGTGATATGAGGAGACCCGTGGCTCTTAAACGAAAGCAGAATGAAACAGTCACCCATGAGTGCTGGACTAGAAGTCCAAGCCTGCCTCTTTGCATGCAGCTCCAGGTCGGAGCCAAAGGACAGTCAGGAGAAAAGATGGAGGCCCTGTCCACTATCCAGTGAGCCTCTCTCATGCACGATGCTGACCGGGTGGGTAGCTAAAGGCGACAAGAGAGGGTCACTGAGAGAGAAGTCTTCAGGATTACATGCTGGGCCTGCTGGCCAGTGTCTGGGTGATTGGCAGACTGCTCAGAGACACACTTTCATTGCAATTGTGTCACCTGGTAGCAAGTCAGAGGGATGGGAACATGCAGGCCTTGCTGGCTTCCAGCCCCAGAGGCTACAGCTCTTCCTCATTGGAACCTGACATTCTTCAATAGTTAAACACATCAGCCAGATCAAAATGAGTTCAGATCCGACAGTAACAGCATTCATTAGAAATATGTGAAAGAAAAAAAAAGGAAATGGATGAATGAATGAATGAATGAAGGGATGGATGAATGAAGGGTCATTCTTTCTTCAATCTTCCAGGGAAAATTACAGAGTAAATTTGTCTATTCAAAATCAGGCTTTTTTTTTTTTTTAAGGGAAAGGTGACCTCATTTTCCTTCTGTGTCTTCATTGTTGCTCTGTTCGTTCTTCTGTGAAATAAAACTCGGTCACATTTGCTTGGCAGTCCTTCTAATCAAACCTCAGCTGGAATGAGGCCTCTGCTTTGCTTATGCTATGAACCAACTGACAGTTCTCTCATTAACAGTCTCATCCTGTCTTGGGGAAAAAAATTGTGTTTCAAATCTTCATGTCAGGAGGCAATCACTTTCTGCTCTGCTCTAGCGCATCACAAAAACCACAGCAAGTGACTCCTACAAGTTTTGCCAAAGTTACCCATGTTCATTGACCTAGCCACACTGGAGAATATTTCCTGAAAAATAATCTTTTCCTAGTGCGGGTTATGTGAAATGGTCTCTCTCCTCCTGATTTTGTCTCTGTGTACCAGATAAGAAATTGTGCTTTCTTTACAATACCACCTGGTTTTAATAGAATCCACACTTTCCTTGGAGTCTTGTGCATAATTATACAGTGACTCATTGTCAGAGAATTGTGCAAGCCCCAAAGAGGCCGCCTTAGCTGCTTTGGGGCCACACCTAGAGGTCACAGGTCGCACCCATAGCTCGGGGACCTTTGTGAGGCACTAATCAAGTGGAGCAGCCTGGTTCCCTGGGCAACAACACACCAGTTCCCAAATGTCTTAATCACTTAAACAGTGTCACCAGCTTGAGAATGTGAGAGGCACCTTCAGAAAACACTTGTTAGCAATTAGCTTTGCACAGTGGTGGTACTGCAGCCCACAGACCTGTTCCTGCAGGGACAAAGCCTATGACCTGTCTTTATATCTTTTTAGGTTAATAAAACCATATCTCAAGATTTCCATGAGGAAGATCATTCTAGGAAAAATTCAATAGAGAGACAAGAGCCAGGATTTGCATGTGGCAGATGATAGTCACTAAATTCATCTTCTCAGTTGACCACCATTCAGATTAAACAATGAAGCCAGTGACCACAGTCTACACTTGCACAACAAAGATTGCAATGACAGTGAAGCATTATCTGTTAGATGCAGTCTACACTGTACACTGAATTGTTTCTTAGAACCAGCTTTGGCCAGCTGTACAGCCTTCATTAATACAATTACTACCAATACACTGAGCCAGAAAGGTGTCTTATGTGGCTGAGAACCTAACCTGTGCCTGAATACTAATCCCATATAAAAAGGGACTAAAATCGAATCTTCAGGTGGTATAATAAATACCCAATGATCTTCTCAACCAGGCAAATCATTTATGTTTCTTTTACTATAATTTCTTTCCAAAACCTTTTAACTTAACATCTGAAATTGTTTTATTCATCCCACCAACCGATGATGCAATTTCTCAGAACTAAGAAGGACTAGAACATTTGTCTGTGATTATCTCTGTACAACCTGGAAAAGGGTTTAAAAATCTTAGTGAAAGTTCTAGATTAATGCAAAATCCTGACGTTGAATTCTCCTTCTCCTTCTCTTGAAGAGTTTTTTAAAGTCCCTGAAACTTGTTATTTTAAGATGTATACAACAATGGTCTGTCTACAGATCTTTTGGTCATCAGAGCTTATCCCAATTTGGAATGGGCATTTTTCATTAGAGACAGTTTGCTAAACACAAATCTCTTCTGAAGTCTTAATGAAAGTCCAAACAATTCTTTCTTCTTCCCCGTCCCCACCAGTAATGGTTTATTACACAAAATAATTTTTGACCAGTAACTAAGCTCAAAGAAGGAGGTTGGACATAGAGCCCAACATTTTTGTGCACCTACTGTAAGTTCAGCACTATTATAAGTTTTAAATGCATTAGCTCCTTTAACCCTTTCAATGACTCTGCATATGGTAACCATTACCTCATTACCTCCATTTTAGTGACTAGGAACTTGAAACACAAAGAGGTTAAGGAACTTGCTGCCAAGCATGATATGAAGCTGAGGGTTGAATCTCGGTAGTCTGGCACCCAAACCTGACCTCTCCATCACTTTTTCATACTGAATTTCTTCAGCCACATTAGATGCAAAGTCTACCTATGAAATAAGCACTCTGTGTTATTAAAGAAAGAGTCTGGGATAAACCATCAACAGCAGAATGAGTAAAGAAATAGAGCCATACAGTGGAATACTGTAAAGGTACGCAGTAAATAAGAACAACCTACAGATATCCACAACAACATGAATGAATCACGCAGGTATAAGGCTGAGTCAAGAAATCAGACAGAGTACGTCCTTTATGATGCTTTTTATATCAGGGCTTCTCAGCCTTGGCACTATTGGCATTTTGAACCAGATAATTCTTTGAAGTGGGGCATTGTGCTGTGCATGATAGGAGGTTTAAGAAAAACATCCCTGGCCTCCACATATATTCAATAGCCAACAGCAACCCCTCATGCCCCAGTCCGCCACTCTGCACCCATGGTGACCACCTAAATGCTTCCAGATATTGCCAATTGTCCTCCAGGGGACAAAATTCCCCTTTGGTAAGAACCACTGATTGATAAGAAGACCAAAACCAGCAAAGCTTGTCTATGCCTTAGAAGCTAGAATGGAGCTTACCGTGGGGAAAGCCCCACTGACTGGAGCAGAGGCATGAAGGAGCCTGCTGGAAATATTCCCGATGTTAATCTGAGTGGTGGTTACATGTCGTATCCGTCAAACTGCACACCTAAGATACATGAGTCCTATTAGTCAGTCATACAACACTTTTTAAAAATCATTGGCTTGGGTGGGAGCAGAACAGTTATTTGGGAACTGAGAGGGAGAATCCGTGCTCATGGGAGACGGATCCATGAAGGCTGAAGGCTGCCAGGAGGGCAGAGTCCTGGGTGGGGGGCATGTGAGGAGCAGACATGGCTGAAGAGGGGATGGTGTTCCAGTCACAGGAAGCAGCCCAGAGCAAAAGGCAGAGAAGCAGGAGCATTCTTTATTAAGAACATTTTACGGGGCACTATTTTCCTCTGAATGCAACCAAGGGAAATTCAAAATGCATGCTGGCATCATCTGCTTCTAGGTGGCACTATTTAGGTCAGTGCTGTGTTCTCAGGGGGATGTAATGATCACCATTTGGTCATGGTGAAAATTAAAGCTTCGAAATTAAATAGAATAAAAAAAAACTGTTGGGCCTTTCAGCTCATTAGCTCACTATTGCAGAATTCCCCACTGTCATCTATTCTTGCTATTTGTCCAACCTCACTCCCTCCCAGGTGGATGAGGCTTCAGCGATGTTTTTCATACAGCTAGTCGAAATAGAAATAAAATTCTCCTGGGAAGTTCCCTACTGTTTTCCAGCCATCATTGCCTTTCAGGCTACTAATTACTGTTAGTTGCATTATTCGTCATGATCCTTAATTGAGCATGAACAATGGCTCAACACTGTAAAGGAAATGTTAGAAGAGACTCATTTTATTGAAGCCAGGGGATCTGGAGCTGTCTTAAAAAGGGGAGAATAATGAGGAATTGAAATCCTGCCACAGATAAGGTGGCCATTAATAGAGCTCTATGGAAGGCAGATGTTCCCTACGCAGACGAGGAAAGCTTGTTACATGTCATTCAGTCCTGAGAGCAGAAGGCAATGAGGCCAACATCACCCATGCCAATGGAGACTCTTTGGTGTTAGACATGTCAGGGAGCCTGGGGGACAGGGGGTATGACCGAGAACAGGGTGGAGAGCCCCCACTACTTTACATACTGCTCTGCGGCATTTTATACCCTTTCAGAGATCTAAAGCCAGGAAAGAATCTGGAAGACAAGATAATCACCCTTCAGATTTTGAGATTTTAAATAACCCCCAGCTTCCTTCTCTGGAGTAACTATGTGTTCGCTTTCCCTGAGTAAATTGTGACAGTTGAGGTTTACTTGAGCCAGGGCTCTGTCTTGACTTTCTCTAGTCTTCTGTACCAGGAGAATTTTAGTTGCAATTAAAAGAATGCCCAATGAAGAGGCCTTAAGCAACACAAACATTTATCATCTCACTTTATCAGGCGGACGGTTCTGCAGTTGTAAGCATCAGCACTGCCCTCCACAGTTGGTAATGCTTCCTTCGTGGTTACAGTTGGCTGTTCCAACTCCAAGCATCGCATCCCCAATAAGCAGTATCCAAAGCAAGAAGCAAGGAGGGGGGGCAAATAAAGAGCTTTTCCCTGGACCACCCACTATTTTAGGAGGGTAGAAAATTTTTCCCAGAAGCCTTCTTACATCATGGACAAGAACTACCCTAATTTAGTCACTGGGTGAAGAACAATCAGGTTTGCATAATTGCCTTAAATTAATCATGATCCATTCAGGGGCTGGATGAGATTCATTACAGCAGTCAGAAAATCAGAGGTCTCTCACCAAGAAAGAAGGAGAAATGGCCTGTGGCTGAGTAATCGACTGCTTTGGCCAGATCCTGACTTTGTATTTATTTTCCTTGAATAACCTCCATTCTACCCATACTGATGGGGTGTTCCACTATATAAACGTTGCTCTCAAGCTCAGATTATCAACTCAGCTAGAATGTACTTCTAGGCCAGATTTCTTTAATATTTAAGGTGGCTCCAAGACCATTTGTACGCTTTGCCATCCATTCAATAAATGCCAATTAAACCCTTTCAATAGGTCAGATGCCTGTATGGGTGCTGAAAATACAGCAGCTAACAAAAAAGATAATAATTTCTTCCTTCATGGAACATACATCAGGGTGAGAGAAGACAGACATTAAGCATAGGAAAAGCAAAACACGTTGCATATCAGATTGTGATAAGTGTCACGGAGAATGGCAAGGAAAAGATAGCAAGTACAGAAGTGGGATTTAAAATTGTGATTTGAATCAGGTGCTTGGAGAAGACCCCATGGAGAAGATAACGTTTGACTGAAGATGGGAAGCAGCCATGTGGGTATCGGGGAAGCACTGTCAAGGCTGAGAGCGTAAAGGCTTTGCAGTGGGAATGAGCCCTGCACGTGTGAATGACAGCTAGGAGGCTGTGGCTGGGAGGGAATCAGAGAGGGAGGGCAAGAGGGAGGGCAAAAAAGGATGAAGTCAGAAGGGCAATGCAGTCAGCTCCTGAAGGGCCTTGAAGGCCAACCTAAGGACTTTGTCTTCTACTTTGAGTATCAAGGGAAATGACTGGAGGATTAGGGGTAGAGAGGAGTGACCTGATCTTGCTTTTAAAAGAATCACTCTGACTGCTCTAAGGGGAATAAACTGTGGGCAGGTAAGAGAGGAAGCAGGCAGGTAGGTTAAGAGGCTGCTGAATAATAATATAGGAAAGTTAGTGGTTTAGGTCTGGCTGATGCTAGTGGAGGAGAGACTCCACTAGTATGTCATATGTGGTGTGAGGACAAGAGAGGACGTAATGACAATCCAGGGTTTGGAGACTGAGCAAATGAAGATGGAGTTTTGAATTGCTAAAATGGAAAAATAACAAGGAGCAGACATGGTTTTGCACATACTTAGCTGGATATGCTCATTAGACACCCAAGTGGGGATGTTATGTAGTTGCATGTACGAGTCTGGAGCTCAGTGGGGAAGCCAATGTGATTCACATATATATGGTGTTTCAAGTTATGAGGTTCAATGACTCCGTGAGATCATCAGTGCATGAGGCCATAGAAAGGATAAGTGATCCAAGGACTAAGCCCAAGAACACTCCAATGCTGAGATGCAATCAGAAAAGGAGATGGAAAAGGAGCAGTCGGTGAGATCTGGGGAATTCTAGGAGAGGGTGGTGTCTTAAGGATATTTCAAGTAGGAAGGAGTGATAGCTGTAAAAAAAAATGCTATAGCTAAATCAAAATATGAACTGGGAATCTAGAAAGTTTGGCTGGAGGAGCAGGGATACATGGTTGCTGGTTGCTGCGAAGATTAAACACCCACAGAATCTTTTTAGATTTTGACTATGATGTGAATCAGTCATGATTTCGTCAGATGATCTTTCCTCTTGGTCACTCTAGTATTGTTATAGACATTTAAATTGCTTTCAAAAATATTTTTATGCTTTACTCAAGTGAAGTCTGATTTAGATAATATAATCAACGAGATAGTTTAGGCCTAATCATTGGCATTACAAATGGACTCTTGGTTTTACAAAATGATGAACCACAAATGACAAGCACACTGATTTGATGTACAAAATTTTACATATCTGCTGCCTTTCAAAACCCATCAGCTGCATAAACCAAGGCACACTGGCCTTCCTAATAGATGACATTGAATTTGTAATGGGAACTTCTGCAGTCACAAATGCATCACAGCCAAAGCATGGCCCTGTAATATTTCATTTTGTCGTTGGTTCCACTTTTCTAAGCTCAGTGATGCTCACAAAAGCCAAAGAGTAACATTTCGCTTGAATTAAGAGCTTGAAGTTTCCAAAGAAGAAAGAGAATGTCAAATGCCTGTTTAAATGTTATAATCTATACCCATCCAATTGCTTGTTCTAATAGGTACGTTTTACTATGATTTATCACTACATTTTTCCTAAAACGTTCAACTTATTTCAACTAACTCCATACATCACTTAATGAAACTGAAGTAATATCATCATATCTATCATCATATCATCATCAAAACCTATGTATATATACATGGCAGGTATGCTATGGGAACTACTTGAGATAATCTTGTTTTATGTTATCTTCTTTCTCAAATATGGTCTCTGCGATGCAGCTATTTTTTTTCTGCAGCTGATATAACATTTATGTGAGGGGAGATTTCTAATTTTACTTTGCTGGTATATGAATGTGTCATTTCATACAACTAGCTGTTTTTCTTTGTTGTAACTTCTTTCTTTCTGTTTTAGCCTGAGGCACTCCTCTTTATTTGATCAGTATAGTTTATATCATATTCCAGGCAGCACTTCTTCCCAAGAGAAAAACAGGGTTTCAAATTGCTACTCATGATTCCTGAGGCAAACTGAAAGGGCGCTGCCTGAATTAATGTTTTCTTTTCTGTTCTCAGTGCTTATTGGTTTTATTTCCATTAGTTGATGGATACATTTATTTCCAACTTTTTAATATTATTCTGTCCCTATGACTGACAACGGTTTTTTTTTTTTTTTTTGCTTGATTATTTATCGTGAGTGGTTAGATGGAAAAATAATCAATGTTATGACTTGGTGGCAAAATGTGAATTAACTTCTCAGTAAATAAGTAAAAGGTGCTTGGTACATGCTCAGTTCCATTTTTGTTTGGTTGACTTCTGAGAGGAATACCTCACTTGAGGAAATGGGTTCCACATTTTCTATCACTATTCAATGGTTTATAGGGATTATATTTACATTAAAATACAAGATCTATTTTTAAGAATATTTCTGCACAGTATTAGCTACACTTAAGTAATCTCTATGCATCTCCATTCATAAGTTTAAGAGAAAATATGCACCACTGCAGAATGCAGTGGGAATATTCAACTTCTTCTGATAGGACATTAGTTTCCCTTTTTTAGCCAAAAGCAAAAGACTTAGTCCTCTAAAATGCACTCCCATGATAATAATCCTCCCAACAGAAAGATTTTCAAAAGCAAAAAGTTAAGATCTCATCAAATGTGAATGGGACCTTTAAGAAAGATGCAAGATGGACATCCTCAGAGTCAGATACAGTCAAGACTGGAGCTAAGATCAGGGGTCATGATCAAGGGCCCCCTTTACCAGACACAGGCAAAGTTCATGGCAACCCCAGGCTCCGGGGAATGGTGAGTCCATGGAGAATAATTTCCAAAATGAACATAAGGTTCTACGCCCTTTTCTCATGCCAACATTAGGTTGTCCGTATTATTAGGAGCAATAATTTTTTTGAATGTTTTCATGTCATCTCATTATTTCACCTCTTTGTCAGAAATCTAACATTGAATTTTAAAAGTCCAAGGTTCCCTACATTTCTATTATGTCCGAGTCATTATTCCTAGAATCTTAACTGAACCATTGAAGTTCAACCACGGCCTATTTTTCATAGCCACAGATCGCTAGCAAAGTACAAGAATACCTCAGTTTTGCAGAAAAATGCTAATCCCCAGCAGCTGGGGTACAGAAATATCATTATAACACATTTTTCAGTACAGTTTTGTCCCAGGACCCAAAGCCACTCATCCACAGGTAAGAAGGCCACGTAGACACCTGTTTCAAGAAAATCCATTTAACCTCGCCACCCACAACAATTGAAGGCTTAATTTGGATGATGGATGCATTGGTCTGAACCTTTTCTCTTTAATATACCATAATTCATAACTACTTTGACGATGCAAGCTTGTTGATTCTTCCTCAGTTACCTTAAATGAAGTACATTGGGAGGGAAGCGCTATTGTGTTTCACCGACTGTAAATTTAAATAATAAAGTTCATGTCAAATGTCACTTCCACATATGCTTTATTACCATGGTAACCCGCAGGTAACTGAGTTGGTAAAATTGCAAATTACATATTCAGCTATTTAAAGATGTCAATGAAAGTCATTTAATCAAGCTTCTCATTGCTTGTGCTGTGTAATCAAGACGACCCAATTAAAGTCAAAGTCAGAAAGCCACCAGTTCCCCTCTCCCGTCTGGCATGTCTGCTCTCAAGTTCAGCCTGGCTCATGGCTATAAGTTATATTTTGTAAGCAGGTTAATAGAGATTCATTTCCTTGAGGAAATGGTACAAAAGAAATTTTACTCACAAGACGCAAAACAGAGAAGGTTGGAGTCTTCACTTATCCCTCAGGTGCAAATGCTGTTAAGAGCCAGAATAAAGCTACTTCCCACAGAGACTGGGAGAGCCTTTTGACTATAAATCCCCAGTCTACCCACCTGGCCTCCTGTCTCTGTTCCAGATGACCCCATGGTTAGTGGGATGCAGGTCGAAATTGGACTCATGTAATTTGCTCCCTTCCAGGTGGGCACAGAGCACAGCTCCATCTCCTGTCCTTGCACTGCCCAACTCTCTCCATCATTACTTGGGGGGCAACTTCCTGATGTCAACCCCAAGTCTCCCTGGTGCCTGTCATGCAACTCCAGCTACCAGTCCCTGGATGACCCGAAGCACAGCATGCTCTCCCCACACCCGTGAATTCCTAAAGGACCCGCACTTCCCCTGGCTGTCTTCCACAGCCGCCAGACCCCAGCTGGACTGTGTTTTCAGAGGACGTGGAGCGAGTGAAGTGAATTAACCTATTTGTCTTTTGAGAGTTGAGCTGTGGTCACGCACCAGCACAGAGGCAGCGGATTCTGTGTTTGGAAACACAGAAGCACAAGCCGGAGATGCACTGTTTGCTTGCGAGATTTACAGGAGTGATGCTTATTAATGTGATCTTAATAAGAAACAAATTGACACAAGGCCTCTCTCTTATCCCCAAGCAGCTTCCCCAGCAGATGGAGAGAGCTCTTCAGTCACTCCTGAAATATCTTAAAAAGCTACAGGCATCGTCGTCCTGGCAACATTCTTTAAGAACCAATCTTGACCCGGATGAGAGGGTAAGGCAGGTAATGTGGAATTTACAAAGCAGAGTGAAGCCAAGCCAGAAAAAGACAGTTTGTCTGTGTTCAATTGTTAGACCCCTTGTTTCTCACTCCCAGTGCTGCTTCCAGCAATTCTGAACCCAAGGCTGAGCTGCAGGACTGTTTTCATGGGGCTGAGCCTCCACCCTTGATCCTCAACTGGCAATGGCATGCAACCCAGCTCACCAAGATTTCCAGCAAGGCAGGGGAGCAGAGCTCTTAGCTCCCCAGGGCCCATGCAAGATGGGAGCCAGTGTTAGTGAGGATGGGATGCAAGGAACGAGACATCTCTGGAGGACCCACAAGCTGCAGTCTGAATAGGAAACCTTTTGCAGCGAGCAAATGGGCCTGGGGGATGGCCATACATGGCCTGAAAATGCCACTGAGGACCTGTAGCACCCCAGAGATCACCTGCCAGCTGGGATCCAGAGACCCCCTTCTTCCAGTGCCATGAGGCCACACACATCACCCAGATGGTCTCTTGTAGAAAAAGTGAGGAGATGGGCACAGAACTCCACAAGCCTGAATGGTACCTGTGTCAAACAGGGAAGACTGAGTTATCCCGAGAGACTTTCCAAACGTCTGCACCAGGTCAGACTAAGCTTATCTGACCAGGCTAAAATGTGTGTTTTGTTCCCTGTAGGCAGCATGTAGGATCTTAAAGGGGAAGATCAGATCAGTTATCAGAGAAAAGTGAAGACACATTTTCTCTGAATAATCGGCATTTCTATAATTTTGTGATCTTGTTCTGCATGTTGTCTGTGCACACACAGTATCTCACACAGACACACATACTCCTAATAACAAAGAAAGAGAGAGAGTCTAACTAGCAGGGTACCAAAATTGGAAATGAATCTTTCTGGATAACAGGTTTATGGGAAAGTTTTATTTTTTTCATTCTGCTAATTCATATTTTCTGAAGTTAATATTTTTTAATAGTGTATAATTCATCTATAAAGAGAACTGATTCTAAAAATAAATTAATGAGAACACCCTGCTTCTTGGAGGGCATCCCTCTTTCTATTCTAGATAGCCATCAGGCCTCTTGTCTGATGTATTCTGTAAAGCACCAAGGATGGAGGAAGGTCAGCTCCTCTGCTTTGCCTACTGATTGCATATAGCCTTGAATACGGAAATGAAGGTTGAAAACCAGCACTAGTTCAGCTCACACAAGTGTGGCAATGGCATATATTTTTATTTATCTTACCAAAAATTATTGGCCTACAAATTATCAAACTCTGTGAGGTGCAATCTCCCACTGGGCACTATACGACCATGCATCTTCTAGAAAGTCTCTTTGCTAAAAGAACGATCTGGGGAGATTCAACTGCATTCTGAGCAATCTCAAAAGATTCCAGCAAACACGATAGTCCTGACTGTGCACATGGTGAGTCCCATTTCAGAGTTCAACCATAAAAGTGACTGAGATCACATTGCCTTGTTCCGGCGACAGGGGTCATGTAGTACTCTACCAAGCTCTCACGCTTTCCCAGATACAGCCTTAAAATCTGACCAAGAGATTGAAGACGCCCAATTTCTAATAGCCACATGACACATTTATGACACACTCAATGCTGTCATTATGTGTCCCTGTGTGTACTTCATCCCAGCAGAACAGGCTAGGCAGAACATTCATGAAAAAGTCTGATTTTTTTTCCTTATTTTATAGTCTTGCTTTCATCTTTTCTGAAAATAGTGCCACAGATCAACAGATTCTAAAAAATATCTAAGCTGAAATTTGAGCCAAATGCTATCAATCCCTGAACATAACAAACACTCTGAAAGATAACATGCAACACCTCATTCCAAGTAATTAAAGCTTATTGGGACCTGCCTTGATTCTTGCAGTGAAGGATCCAAAGCTCTTGTCTGACAGGTTAATGAGGATTTGAAATGAATAGTATTACTAATGAGGGTCTTTAGAAATTAATCATATCATATTATTATTAACAACTGCAAAAGCTAAACTCCCAGAGATTAGATGACACAGGATAATTTTTAAATGTGAGCAAGACAATATTAAAGTGACAGAAGGCTATTTCCATGTGGGAATAATAAGACATAAAGCATAGAATAAAAAATAAGAATGGGTAAGGCAATTAAGATGTTCCTTCATTTAATTGTCTCTACATACTTGAAACTGTAATAGTTTTATTTAATAATAGTTTGTGCTGTCGTTTTTCTCTTCCACCTTATGCTGGACATGAAAGAAGAAGTAAAGGGATGCTAGGAGAATATTTTGAAAGAAAGATGGAGTTTAAAAATGGAACAATTCTATTTACTCAGGAAATTTTACTCCAGATAAGTCGATATCTTTTCAACTCTTTAACTGGCTCCTTGTCCTTGGGTTCACATACTGTATGGAGATAGAACGCCATTCCAGAACAGGGCTTGACAAGCTTACAAAGGTGGAGCACCTACCTTGGCCACCACCCCTGCCCTTCAAGTGTGTGATGGGAAAATCCAGTGATCAAGGACCAGTGGTCAAGCACATACCAGTAATCCCCTGGAAAGATACTCTCTTTCCCAGCAGGGAACCAGGAGGCAGATTTTACTAACTAGACATTTTTATGCATTTGGGGACAGTCAATGCATTTAGCGTATATCTGCTGGATATGGGAGGGGCAGAAGTGGGCAGAATAGACCCAGACCCTGAACACATGGAGCTCAACTTCTAGTGATGGAAACAGCATATGCATTTTGGAAAGATCCCTGCCTGCAGTGTGAATATTCCAGAAAGGATCAAAGGTAGGTACAGGGAGACAGTTAAGAAGTTATAGCAGTAGTTCAGGAAGGCGGGTTTGGCACTTGCCATCTTGAACTGTAGGAGAAATGATAATATTGGAAAGAAGTAAATGGATTCAAGAGATCCTGAGAAGGTGGATAGGACATGGTGATGAACTGAACATGTGAAAATGAGACACTCTCTGAGAGAATTTCCAGGACAGCCTCGGAAGGTTTGGGCTATTGTCTTCACAGATACAAAAACAAAGGCTCAGAGAGGCATGGAGTCAGTACAGGACAATGGCTTGATTTCCAACCCAGGTCCGAGGAAAAGCCTGTTTTCTTCCATGAACATGCTCTAGGTGAATTTCAACACTGTCACCCATGTGTAGGTGCGTATCTCTTGCTATCCTGTCCTTATTTCTCTGTACTTAGCTTTTGCTCACAGAACTATCCCTTATTTATTACACTTCCTCCTCCAACAGGCAACGTAAATCCTATGGCATCCGTGTTCCCACACCACACAATTGTTTCTAAAACCCCAAATCCTTCTATTGGCTTCGTAAAGGATAATCAGGGTTCCTTTTCCCACTGTGATCATACGGTTACCTTATCTGCCTTCCTCCCAAGTTGGTGAGACAAAATTCCTTCTCTGTAGCATCTGTCCATTGCTTTGCTTTTTACACGCTGGTGAAAATAAATGTTCCCTTTATGCCCTTACCTTGGCCTCTTATGCTTTCTCCCCACTTGTACTAATAACGACCTCACCAGTCTCTTTCACTTCTTTGAGATATTTCAAAACCATACAAAATCAAGACAGCAAGTCATGTCCCATGGTTTTTCTTTCACCCTCTACTTCTCCTCCTCCTTTTATTCCCTGGTCCTGCATCCCAAAGATTACTGATCTCACTCCTTCATCAGTAATGATGTTACATGTAATACTTTTGTGTCTCTCTTAAATTTATGACCTCGCCAAGTTTCTTCAGGAACTGAAATGATTTTATTTTTAAGTGATAGAACATATTTTCTACTGTAGAAAGAGTTGCAGCAGCTACCCTAAGGTCACCAAGTACAGCCAAATGACCTTTTGGATGACCATCCATCTTTCTGGACCAAGCTGACACATTATACGTGCTGGGGTTAGTGGGGGCAGGCATTGCAGGGGCTATGGGGATAGGATAAACCATAGTTTGGCCTCTGAGAGAGTCTGCCCACTTCATGAATTGGCATGCCCCTCTGACCCAAACACATTTTTCAGATTTTTTACAATGCAAATATACAGCTTAAAACCACTCCAGGAGTTCTTAACTGGTAAAATAAACCCCTTCGTACAATCATGTCACCCATTTCCCCAGGCAGACAATCAGCAGCCACCCTTTTGAAGGGCACTGTGCTAACTCCTCCCTTGGAAGTCCTTGACACTCACTTTCTAGATCAGTCCTTCTCAAACATTCATGTGCACTTGAATCACCTGGGGATCTTGTTAACACATCTGATTCAGTAAGTCTGGGGTGAGGGTCGAGATCCTGAACATCTAACAAGTTCTCAGGGGATACTAAATGCTGCTGGTCCAGGGATCACACTTTGAGTGGCAAAGTATCCTATGCACTGAACATATGCTGTTACTCAGAAAGACAATGACCACCTGTGTTTCATAGTATACGTGACAGTGCCACATAGTAGTCACCTGTGTCCTCCCACCACTCACTAGCTCCATGACCTTGGAGGGGCTCCAACATCTCTTCTCCTCAATGCTTTTCATCTATAATCTCAAAATAATCATACTACCTACTTGACAGATTGCTATAAGGCTGAGAGGAGTAAGCACATACAGAGTGCTTAGCGTATGGCCTGGCACATAATAAATGCTCAACTATCATCATCATGATTCCCCAACTAGATTCTAATTTTATTAAGGTTAGAGGTTGTGTTTTATACCTCACTGAATCCTCAGAACTTGTTATGTAACAGCTCTTTAGAGGGATGATAAGGTGTAGAGGGATTGGTGTTAATTTTGTTGTGTGGGGTTTGCATTTATCTTCATCTGAATGATATTTTTCCACAAAGTCCTTCAATAGGCAATTTCCTATTTAGAAGAACACTACCACCCTATTTTGCCCACTTGAGGAGGAATGAAATATTGTGATGAGTGAATATTACTCTGCAGTAATAGAAACAATGACTTTCTTCATATTATTTAAAAAATACATTTATAACATAAACTCATCCCTGTTAACTGTGTACCGTAGCAAGCAGAGTAAGGATGAAGTACGAACATAAACAGCACCCAATGAAAAACTCTTTGTAATACTAAGTAATAAATACCTACGGAAGCAAGGAGCCCAGAGTCATGGAGAAGATAGGTAGGGTGATGCCAGGGGATCTTCACCCTGCTGGTAAAGTCCAACAGATGAAACAGAGCAGACCTCAGGTCATCATTCCACTCTGTACTGTCAAAATCAATGGAGCCGACTAAAAATGATCTCAAGTCATCCCTCCTTCGTGGACCACTTCAGCCCCCACGGAACCAGCCACTCATCTGCTTTGAAAATCTGTTCCGGTTATCCAGCACTCTTTCACAAATTATCCCACCATTTGGTGGCTTTGAAAATACTTTATCATCATTGCATGTAGTGCTTGAGGTGACCGAACTCAGCCAAGCAGTTTCCCACCTGGGTTCCCTCACGTTGTTGAAGTCAGGCTGCACGTGGGGCTGAGTCATCTAAATCCTAGCCGGGAGCTGGCCAGTGGAGGCGACTCCATCCCTCACGTCTGGGGCCTCAGAGAGCTGGAATAACCAAGGGTGTGCACACACCTCTCTCTGCCTGCAGCCTCTCCACATTAGTGTAGACTTCCTTAAAAGGCGTGGTCCCGAAGCTGTCCAGCTTCTACGTGGTGCGACTCCCTCTGCAGCAAGTGTTCAAAGAGACCCAGGCAAATCCGCACGGCTTCTTAATGGCCTTCACAGGCCACACAGGCTCTTCTGCCTCCTCCTATTAGGCAGTGCCGATTGGAGGCCCTTGGCTCCCAGAGGGCACGCTTCCCTGGGGAGGGAGAGACCTGTGGGGAGTAGCTCCCACGCGCCCAGAAGCTCCCCGGGTAAGTCCTGCCCACATGTGGACGGCGGAGGAGGGACAAGCCAGGCCGCCCGGGCCCGCTCTGTCTCCTGCCGAGATCAGGTGGGAGAACAACCAATCAGAGAACACAGCTTGTGAAGGCCTCTCATTTGTTCAGCTGTCAAAATCTTTGGACAGAACTGCCTGTTAAGAAGGAAGAATGTTAAGCATTTGTGTTAGGATTTGGAAATTCACATCCGAAACCTCCGAGGCCAGAGGAGGTACGTGACAGTGAGGACAGGTAAGCAGTTAAAAGGAGCCGCCACCTCACTTGCCTCCCCTGTTCTTAGAACAAGAGAGTCTGGACACCAGAATGTTCATTTTTACCTAAAAGTTTTCACTGAAGGAAAGAAAAAAAATGCAGAGATGGCAAATGTTGTGCAGAAGAACAATATGTGTTTCCTGAATAATGAAGTAAAACCAAGAAATATGCCCACCTACTGCTGATGCCCTCCTTTTCATAAAAAGCGTTATTAAACTATTTGTAAAAGGACACTCATAGAAAAGCAAAAAAACAAGGCTCCTCGTCCCTTTATCTTCTAGACTCTTGCCCATTTCCCAGAGAAAGAAGCTAAGAGCAGCGGATTTTCATGAGCATGCGCACGGGCTCACAGGTAGAGCCTGCGCGGGATTCGGACCCAGAGCCACTTTGCCCGGCCACATGCTCTCATATTCAGCGATGATCTTGTATCCTTTATCTTTCCCTCCCACTCAGAAGTGGGATAATTAAAACTGACTGAGCTTCCACTAAACGCAAAGTGATATCTTCAATGTTCTCTCCAAAAAAGCTCTCATCTTCTTTTTGCCATAAAGTGGAGACTAGAAATATACAGTTGTCTCCACTGGTATTTATGAACCAGAAGCAGGTGTTAAAAGGTAGTTGTGAAGGTCACAAATGTGTTTAGTATAGACTGCTCAGATGTCTCTTCAGCCTCATACACACACAGCCCTCAGGTATCACTTCTACACACAGCAACAGAACTCTGAGAACAATTTATGACATAAAACGTGTGCATCTATTACTTCATGCTGCCTCTTTGTGGCCAGCCACATCTTACCCTTCGAGAAAGTGCCCCTTTTGGACTCAGTGAGCAGCCCTGCCTTCCCGGGTTCAAGCACAGACCTATGACCTGGGCAAATCAAAGGAAGTTTTCTATCCGCTAGCCGTCGGGAAGCTCCTCAGAATCAAGCTGGGAGAAGTAGATTTCTTTCCCAGAATCTACATAGATTCCGGGGGAAAGAGTTCTCCAGCTTCATTCAAACCTCTGAGTCTAGCTATGTCTAAAGCCATTCTACCACCAGACTTTCCAATTACATGAACCAATAAATTCCCCTCCCGCTCCTTGCTCAGCAATTTTAAATTGGGTTTCAATCATTTGCAGCTATAAAGTCCTGACTAATACCCAATTGCTTGAGGTCAAACCAAACCAAAGTATTCCGTCTGTCAGGACAGTCAGCAGAGACCTGGAAGGATCCATCATTTTGGTAGAACCATGGGGAGGAGCTTGTCCTAACCTTCCAGCCAGCAGAGCTGATGGAGCACTTCAGCTACCATGTGAGCAAATGATCTGTGGCATTTCAGAGCCTCTCTCTCCTGCCTTTGCACCTACTGTATCAGAGCCCCAAGGTCCGGAGCCTCATATGGTTACAACACATATATTTTAATAAAGTGATTACGTACAGTGGGGTGAGCAGAATTAACAAGGGATAGGATGCCAGATACTCGCAACAATTGGGAAGGCTTTTCACCCCTGTGGTGCCCATGCTTGCAGAGAGAGCTGGAGAACTGGTGGCTGCTTGTGGGTTCTGGGACCATGGAAGAAAGCTCGCCAGAGATGCAGCAGCTGGCAGAGAGGAAGCAAAAGGAGCCCAGCCGAGCCCTCTCCTCTGCCCTCTGATCCCCTGCCGCTGCCTCTCATTGGCCCTCCCCCAAATAACCCAGCCGGCTACAGAGCCCAGTGATGTGGGCAGACAGCAGAGCAGAGAAAGAATCTGGAAGATGGATAAAACAGAATAATGAGAAACCTACCCACCCCTTTCTGATAAAATTATTTAACACCCTTAAAGACTCATTAGGAAAAGGGGTGAAAACACTTTGTGACCCAACATGCCTGGGCACAGAGTGTTCACTTCCCAGAATTTCCTTCCTATCTTTGTTCCTATGAATCTGTACTGAGATGATCTTAAAATTTAAGGCATATCATTTCCTCTTAGATTACCACATAAACCTTTTTTTGCACTGTATTTTCTGCTTGTTCCCTAGATAGCCTTTTCTCCTGAAGACACAGAAAAGGACTGGGGGAAGGCAGGGTCGGGAATGACAAAGACCTCTAAATGTTTGATGTTCCTCACACTCTTTGAAGAGCAAATGCACCCAAGTGGATGGTCTTTAACAAGATGAATGCACACGCTAGGAGGTTTGGCTTTGTTTTCGCATATTCTCAACATAAATCTGCAGGCAGACGTTTCTCCCTAATACATACAGTATATGGGAAATTGTTTTTTGGCTATAAAAATGTATTAACAGCTCCAAAGGAGCAATTACACCATGTACTGTAAATGCACATTAAGACTAATATAACACACTTATCTAAACCTCAATGAATTCAGGGCTGTGGTATCTCGACTCCAAAGGTGACTCAGATTAACTCAAGAAATAAGACCCAGGAGGGGAGAGGGCTTTCTTCTGGTGTGTCAATTACAATGATCCAGGTATAAAGCAAAAACCAGATCTCATTCTGCTGCTTTTCAAAGCGTCAGCATCTAGAATGAGGCCGTATGCACAAAGGAGTGTTTGTGCCAGTACCCTCCCGTCTCTGCACGCCCTCCGAGGCGGGGAGCCCCTCACATTCGGCAAGTATTGTGTCCCCGGCAGACAGTGAGTCAATTACTGGAGCTCTATGCCCTGCTTTAGAGGAGACTTTATTTATTGCCCTTGTTATGGCCAGGATGTAGAGGACCCTCACCATAATGTGTGAAATCAGATTCTTCTACTGTTGCGTTACAAATCTCATCGGATGCAAGGAATTTGCTTTATTTAGGTCCATTCTGGATTAATGGGAAGGGAAATATGGATTGTTTTTCAACCCCATAAACAATGGAGACTTGTTAGAGACTTGTTTCTGATGTTTATGGATTTCTCTTTAGTGCATACAGCCTATGGAAAATTGTTTTAAAGCAGTAAACAATAATTGTATCTGGGGACACAGAGGTACTAGTGCCTTATTGCATTCAGCTGACTGATAAATTCTGCTGGTGTGTTTTTTTTCTTATGCAGACATAAAAATACAAAGACAAACAATAAATTTTCCTCCCCGCACTGCAACCCTTTCCTCTTCCACTTTATTTTCCACTACATTTCTCGATTGATATTACCTTTTTCAATTGCTAAATATAAATATTCCACAATGAATGTCTGTAATGAGGTTGTCTGCTCCCCTTCAAGGACTTCTT
Organism: Manis javanica; assembly: GCF_040802235.1. Lineage (NCBI taxonomy): Eukaryota > Metazoa > Chordata > Mammalia > Pholidota > Manidae > Manis > Manis javanica. The sequence continues at coordinate 60,070,121 of NC_133169.1, read as the reverse complement.
AGAAAGAGAAAGGGCTTTAATCTAAAGCAAACTAAGAGAGCTAGAAGTTAATTAGAAATTAGCCATATATCCTGGGTAAATTATTTATGCTAAGCCATGTGTTACTGTAAAAATAATATACATTTGCACTGACTATTGTAAACATAAAATAATTAACAATAAAAGGGAAGATATTATCCCTTAATAGAATCCTTTTGCCAAGACCAATTTAATTTTCTCTCCCGTAATACTGAATGATAACCCAGGGCCTCTGCTTTGTATATAAAACACAAAGGTTCTTTCACAATCTTCAGTTCTCTCTCTCTCTCTCTCTCTCTCTCTTTCCCTTTTTTCCTCCTCTGCATGCAGACTTGTTATTCTCTGATTTATATCTCCTTTTTATCATTTTATCAGAGCTTCTCCTCTTTCCACATTCTCCCTTCTTTGTCTTTTTCTCTCTCTTTTCTTCTTCTCCCAATTTCTTTCTTCTAATTAAAAACCGGATGAACACCTAAAATCCCACTAAACATGTTTCACTTCCTGCCTGCCCTGCCCTCTGGTTCCTTTCTCTCTTCCTTTTTCCCTTTACTCTCCTTGAGACCCAGCCTTTTTACAAAATGTCCATTGCTTGGTCTACTCAAGAAAAAAGCCCTAAGATGTAGACAGAAAAATGCAGTGTATTTTCCTTCCCTCTCACTTTCCTTCCTATCCTATGAGCAAGGACATAAACGTCAAAAGGCACCAACCCTGAAATGCCCTCTCAACTCACTTAGGGGCCTTTGAATTCAACTCAAGTGCTGAAAAATATATGTTTGGTTTCTGGTGAACACATATATGATGTAGTAGGATTTCAAAACATCCCTTTGGGAATCCTATCATTTGTATTCATATACTTCTGCATGCATAATCGGTATTAAACATAATCTAATGAAGTGTCTGTGTCTAAAACGCAGGTACCTGAGGACTCTCCTTGCAAAACATTCATTGAATTTTTTTTCCCATTCATGTCTGCAGCTTTTACATGGCTGGTATAGGTATTGTTAATGTACTTTCCACATCCATTTAAATGCAAATTTTCATGCAAATAATCACTTGGAGGAGGAAAAAAGGAGAATATGTTTAGCTGAAGACAAAGCTAGAGGGATAATTGAAAGCATGGATAGGATGTCAGTGGAAGGCTACACAATAAAAACCTCCTCTGCACGCAAATGAAAACACATTAACGACAGCACTGAGGGTTTCTCAATAGGTTCTTACAGTATTGTTGTATGTAAACATGATTCCCAGCAGGTGAAACAAAATAAATGAATTTGGAGGAGATTTACACATGTCTCCAGGAGAAGCAAAAGGTTGGACTGGTTGTACAGAACAGGCACTTGGTTAATGTCCAAAACATCACCCGTGGACAAATATTTATGCTTCCTTCAGAAATCCAGAATGTGGAACCAAACAGCTCATTGTCCAAATGACTCGAATGTTAAATAATGCTGTGGGGCTAGTGTTTCAACAGAAAAGTAGGAAATGAGCTGGGACTGAATAAATATCATTACACTTGAGAACAGCAACTTTGAGCCTGAATTTGGCTCTGGGGAGGGCTGGTTTGGGAACCTAGGGAAATTTCCAGTTTGCACTATTTGCAAAGAAAACGTTACATCAACAAAGGTTAAGTGCTGGCATTAAGAACAGCAGAATGACCTAGAGTTTCCCAGTTATTTCTATTTTAAGTACTTCTCCAAGTTTCCCTTGGATGCAATCAGAGAGCAGTTGACAAGAGACCAAGGAAGTTGCAAAATAACAAGGCCAAAGGGCTGGTCACAGTGCATGAAGGGAAAAAAATGATCTGTTCCTGTCATTTATTTCTAAAAGAATAGGCCTATTTGTGACACGTGTTATTGTATTTGAAAAAAAACCCTCAGTTTCCTTGTAGGTTTCATGATTTGCAATCGTGCCATTTAACAGCACCAATAGAGCAATGGAACTTGGAACACTTAATTTGAGCATATTTTGGAAGGATTTCAATAAACTCCAGACAGTATTATGTGCTCTTTAACTTGGAGTGATCTCACATTTCTTGGTGAGTACAACTGGCTGGAATTATCACTTGATTTCCTTGGCTATATAAGTACAACCATTTCCCCAACCACCATCACCATGTTGCCAAAAGGAAAAGACAGAATAAAAGAAAGGTAAGAACCTGGCAAAAATTAACACTCTGAACTTTTATTTTTTCCCACAATGAAAATGTGTTACCATTTAAATGAATGATCTTTTATGACAGCAGTTCCCTCCTTTTATTTGTTTGCTTATGTTCTTTGAGGCAGCATTAGGAATCTGGACACTATTCTCTCCTCCACTCACTCAACCTGAACTTTCTATATTTGCATGCTTTGTGCCCATCAGTTTCAAACTCTTAGACTATAATCAGAGTTGGATGAATTATGTAAAAGATGTTCCTATGCAAGAATATCAGGTGGCATTAAAAAGGAGAAAATTAATTTTTTTTTGAATGTACAGAAACAGTTAAGGCTAGGAGAGGAAAGAAATGGAGACAATCTGAACTTTGACCAGATTCCTCCTTTTCCAAGTGTTAAAATGTTCACTGTAATAAACAAATATGACTTCAATATAAAAAGAGACAAAGGTATATATTTAAATTATTAAATATATTTAAGCTATTAAATACATTTATGGTACTAAGTATATTTAATAATTATTTTAATTATATTTATTAAAATCCTAATTAAATTATTAAATATATTTGTTATGAAATACTTATATTTGTTTACATTTATATTTTTACTTACAAGGTATCTTTCCTATAAAGAACAGGCCAGGATGAAGATATATTAGTCAGGATAAGTTGGATAATGTCCTAACAAAAAATTCTCAGTGATATCCAACAAAAGTTTATTAATTTCTCACAAAATGTCTAATATGGGTCCAGAAGAGTTTCCAGAGTTACTAATCTCCATGCAGTGACTTAGTCATCTGGATTTATGAGTGATTCACTGTCATATAGGTATACCATCTGAGGCCAGTGGCATCCCTGTTACCACAGTGGGAAAAGAGCATTACAACTGCAGTTAATACTCTGGCTTGGTAGTGGCATGCATTATTTGTACTTGCAGCCCATTGGCCAGAACTAGTCACATGGCAATGAGAGCAAGAAATGACCCCCCCACATGCTCAGAGGCCCTTGTGAACCAGGTATGGGTATACAGTGGAAGTCTGTAGCACAGAAGAATATAGGGGTGTTCGATGTGACTGTTCTCCTTAGAAAATTCATAGCATATAATTAGTACCCTGCCTGTCACATCCACAGTTCATTCTATGCTACATTTTTAGGCTTGCCTATTATACTTGAGGGCTGTTTACTTTGAGGTTAGGAAACACATTTTGTTCATTTTATACCCAGCTGACTTTGCATAGTCTATAAATATTGAGCTAATTAAATGAAGCTATTCTTTCTAAAATAATCATGAAAGTTTCCCTTCAATTTCTTGGTCCAGATAAGAGACCACAGCCCTTGGTATAGCACCCAACACCTGGTCACACTGAAGTTATGAATTAGTGCAGTATTCAGTGCCCAGCTGATCTGTGTCAGTCCACAGTGCTGAGTATATTTTCTGATTAAGATATTTCACACTTCTTCCTGTTTCTTCCAGAGGAGAAAAAAAAAGGCAGTTTCAGGAAAGAGATGCTGTGTGGTGCTATGAAAATAACACTGGACTCAAGTCTGGAAAATTGAGTTCTTCTGACTGTACTTGTGTACTCGTATCAGTTCGCTTAGCCTCAGTTTCTTCATTTGTAGAGTGATAGATTTGTAACTCTGAAGTTCTTTCCAGCTCACACATGCCATACTCAGAATTCTGCAACCTAAAGGAAGTTGTAGATAATCTTTACTGAAATTTTCCAGTCAGTGTTTGTGAAATAGATGATCTTTAGCATCCTCCTACCACTCCTTCCTGAGTTTTCAGTCCACTGCCTACTGTGACTCTTGATTATTCATCATCCCTTCTCCCCCCATTAGGGTTTAGCTGAAATTTCACTACCCTGAATTCACAACAACATTTATTGTTCCTATTTTCCTTTGATGCAGGAATGAATTAAGTTCTAAATAAATAAATTTGACTAAAAAGTTGTAAGCCCCTAGTATATGCAGCCTTAATGATAGTTCCATGAATCCTTTGTGGAAGCTAAAGAAATCAGGTCCCCTTCCTGCTGAACTGTGGAAGTTAGAGTCTACTGGATATGGGCCCAGAGTCAGCCAATACTCAGAAGCCAAAACCCCTGTCTAGGGCTTTGAATTCTGGTCTCATAGTACCAAAATGCAAGGATGGCTTAGATTTGTTTACAGCAGCTCTTATGAAGAGAATATCCTCATTAGTTTGGGGGTACAGGGAGAGGAACTTTTCCCTTCAGTAACAGAGGCCCTTTTCCATGGTACTAGTGATAGCAACATTCTGGCTAGGCTGCTTCTGCTAGAATATCATTGCTGTGCTCCCTGATTCTCAATCCTGTTGGGTTCTGTCAATTTTCCCAAGGCTGGTCCATCAATCTCCTATCGATTCTGAAGCCTCCAGGAGCTTTGGAAGAAATTCTTCTGTTTACTTAAGACAACTGGAGATCATTTTTTTTCTCCCAACTAAGAGATTCCTAACTGATTCAGAGTGATCAAGCGTAAGGTAAGGATGCTCCCTCTCACCCAATACTTTTCAACATTATATTAGAAGTCCTTGCTAATAAAAGGAAATAACAGGTATATAGATTGGGAAGGAAGAAATAAATGTCTTTGTTCACAGATATGTCTGTAGAAAATCCAAGAGAATCAACAAAATAAAAACCTCTTGGAATTAATAATTAATTATAGCAAGGTAGCGGGATACAATGTTCAGCCACAAAAATCAATTGTTTTCCTGTAGACCAGCAATGAATAAGTAAAATTTGAATTTAAAGGCCCAATACTATTTGTATTAGCACCCAAAAAAAGTGAACTACTTAGGTATAAATCTAACAAAATATCTACAAAGTCTGTATGAGGAAAACTACAAAACTATAATGAGCAAAATCAAAGAAATAAATAAATGGAAAGGTATTCCATGTTCATGGATAGGGTGAATCAATATTGTTAAGATGTCAGTTCTTCCCAATTTGTCAGTGCAAACCCAATCAATACCCCACCAAGTTACTTTAAAGATATTGACAAATTAATTCTGAAATGTATATGGAGAGGCAAAAAACTCCTAATAGCCAACACAGTACTAAAGGGAAAGAACATAGTTAGAGGTTTGACATTACTCAGCTTCAAGACTTACTATAAAGTGATCTGATTCAGAAGTTATGGCTGTAAATGGATTTGTTACTCTAACCAGAAAACATTTTTTAACAGAGATTTTCTTGTTTGCCCACAAAGATGTTAAAGCATACTGTTATTTACATCATGTCAACAATACACTATCTCATTTGATATTCCCATTCACCCTAGAACGGCACAAGCTATGAAAATATAAAAATTTCCAACTTAAGTGTAATGAATTAAGGTCCTAAGAAAGTAATGATTTAACCGAAGTCCACACAGTATTGTGTAATATATCACAATTCATAACCAAAACTAATCACTCCATATCCAGGCCTTTCTTTTTTTAACCAAACAATCCTGCCCTCCTTCAAAGGCATTGCTCCAATTGTGACAGCCCAACATAGAAGACGCTCTTTTATCAGGAGGTAGAAGGGAATGTCACTGAAATTTCCCCCAAAAGACAGTCCCCTGCTTGTATGGACATAGGTAATGTAAGTATATAACAAACATGATACAATCCTAGTTCTGACACATTGCCATGACTCAGTGCCACTGGTTCTCTGGCAGGGTGTAAATAGACCCTCAGAAGAAAAGTAAGTTCATGATAATTAAGAGTCTATGTGGTGTAACACCAGAAACCAAATGGATATACTGATTTTGCCTGTTTTTAGAGATGTAAAACTTCCTATTATATATTTCAGCCTGTAACTTCTCTGACATTGCCTTCTCTCTTCCCTTTTCACATGGTTTTGACTTCTCTTGGATCTGTATGAATTCTAGAAGTATAAAATCTTCAAAATACAATCACAAAGCATTGTTTTCTAAATTCCCACCAGCCCACAGTCTGCTCCGTACACTTTCATCTAATATAAACACTTGTTTGGAGCCTTGTTTCTTAAAAAGAATGAGGAGGCCTTGAAAAAGTCTAGTGTCTTAGCAAAGAGAGAGGAGAGAAAAAGAGTTACATAAATGATGCAACACTGAAGAACCAGTTCAAAAGCCAGTGCCCTAATTATAAGCAGGTGTAAGGAGCAGATGAAACCTGGGACCATGGGGTTGGTGAAGCTGGTGGATATCAGAATGGCTTAAGGTGCCCATGACTGTAAGATGGGATGAAGGGGTCAGGAGTGGCGGTAATGACACTGAGACTACAGGCATATTCCTGTTTCTCTTTATGCATAATTGAGCCGCTAGCGTCTGAAAGCATGGACGCCACTTCAAGGGCACTTCGCTCATTAGTAGAAAGGGTAATTTTAAGGAGGACCATCCCTGGGGATTGAAGAGGGCATAATGACTGCATGAGGCCCACTGAAGAAGTACGTAAAAGAAGGGACTAGCAGTGTGCAACTCTAGTTCTTATTACAGTTCACTGTGGACAGGGAAGTATTCCTGTGAACCTTCATGAAGGAACCCTAACTGCTGCCATCCACTGGGTTTCGTGAGCAGCCCCACTTGGCATCCTGTCATGACTAGTGACAAGAAATGTAAAATGGATATGGGTTTAGTGGGTCAAGGAGATGTAAACATTTACAGGCTTTTCTTACGGATGATGTTATAAGAATTAGATTCCAGGAAATAAAGGAAAGATGATGACAGCAAGAAAGAAAAAAGGCATGTAGGCCACACATCCTGGGGTCAGCAGTGAGAAAGGAAGAGAGTCACAGGGGGAAACCCTAAGTGGGACCCTTCAAGAAGCTTTCAGGGATTCTGCCATTAAGATTTTCGGAAGAGATTCACTCTATCAGTTAGTGTTTTGAAAAACAGAATCCATTATAGAGAACGTGAAGATGAATACAGCATATCACAGAGCTCACAGAACCACTGGGTGATTTGAAATAACGGGATCTAAACTGAACTTTCAAGGAACAGCTTCCACAGCTACTCGAGAGAACTGGCATGTTGCAGGATTTGGTCACACTGTGGGCCTGTGTTGCAATTAGGAAATGCTGACCAAGAGGCTGGCGCTGCAGCCTCCCAGCCCCAGAATCACAGCGCCTCTGGCCTCCTCCGTTCAACCTCCATGCAGTCAGCCCCCGCCTTCGGATCCTCTCGTCCCTCCAAATGTCACATGACTGTTTCTCTTGGAGAATGGAGGTCAGAGGCACAGCTAACTGAAAAGGAATCTGTCAGATGTAGTTTCCAGCTTTCCAGGCTAGCACGTCTAGGAGGACACGCTAGAGGGAACTGGTCTCAAGTGAGGCAATCAGCGGGATCTGCCTGGTCGACCTCTGTTATTCGTGGTCATTGGTCCCTAAACTAAAAGCAAAGCGGCGGGTGTGTTTGCTTGTCAGAAAGCAATGTGCTTGTTCCTGAGAAATTACAATCCAGATGTCAGCCTAAACACAGAAATCAAGCTCCCCTTGGCCCTCCTTTCGTCTCCAGGCAAAGATCAGCAGGAAAATTGGCAAGAAAAAATTGTCTCTGGAAGAAGACAGGAAGCCTTGCCCAGAAACTGCCCTTCTCCTGAATTTTTTGAGAGACAGATTGGCATAGAGAGAAGAACAGAAAAACCTCTTAAATTCACAGAGTAGAGGGTCTGATAAATATTCAAGGTATAGCCAAGCCTTGCTCCCAGAGGCAGGACATTTTAACTAGGTGTTCTGAGAGTTCAGTAACAATGTCATTCGATTGGCTAGACTCCTTTGAAGTCCCTGAAAATGTATGTGAAATATGCCTGGATTGTAAATGGGAGGGGAGCTTCGTGTCCAGGGAGCGATGAGACTGAAGGAAAGAGTCTGAGCTTCTGTGTTTTGTTCTTAATCAAGACTCAGGTATTGGGCTTCCTGTCCGCTGTAGGCTTCAACGTACAAAACGATCACAGCACTGTTCATACGCACAGCTTACTGCTCCTGTTACTTCTGCTCCCCCATCTCTCTTGCTCCAGTTTTCTTGTAATTAACAAGACATAGTGATACATTCAGGGCTTTCCCACATGAAGCTTGGAAAGCTATTTGTTTGCTTGCTTATTTTAACATCATCTTCAAAGACCTTCAGCAAAGACACAAATCCTGGTATTAATTCTCATGAAAATTCATAACAATTTATGATAGTGTTATCTCCAAGGGAAGTGGGACACGTGACCTGAGCACTGCCCTGCCCTTTCAAGCACTATTGACCCTCTGCTAATTGTGGTTGTTAGTCATGAAACCAGAGTTATCCTAAAGTAATGTTTTTGTTAATTGGAAATTAGGATCCTAAACTAAAGCTGCCTTCATCTTTAAAATCATGGGAGTCCGGATGTAAATCAAGCCTACACTGAAGCTGCAGTGGGTAACCGTGAAATTCAAAATGACATTGCCATCCTGGAAACATCTCTGGCCTCCTTTCTGTGAAGAATGATCAGAAGAAAACTTATGTCCCTTCTGAAAGGGAGAGTCCTCTTCTTCACAGGAAGATTCCAGGAACATGACTGCAATTTGAAAATGAGAACCATCTACTGCATATTGTAATCATTTCTTCCTAGAGTCTGATTCATCTAAACATTCAAAGAACTGGAGCAAAAGAGTCGGTAGAGGGGAGTCCCCCACCCCCCCCAGGGCTGTCAAGACCCACTTGTATTGCTTCTCTTCCTCTGACCTCAGAATGCCTACTCTCTTTAGGAGAAACACCAGGGCTTTGACCTGGGCTACACTGAAGCGCGTCAGTTCCTGAGCGCCATCCGAATACCATTGCTGTGGGAGCCTCTGAGACAGGGCACAATTTTCCCCATTACAGGAATATTGGGATGACCCACTTCCTTACCATCAGGCACTCTTTGACTTTGACTTCTGCCATGACCCCTTCCACAGGCAAGACAGATGCAGCACAGATGAAACCACAGGTGGGGCTTTGCGGGCCGGCAGCACCCTAGCTGGAACTGCCAATGTGCTTCTCCAGCATGCTTCCCTGCATTGGTCTTGCCTTCTCTGTCTTAGCTCTTCCGTGTCTGTGGCTCTGTGTGTTTGCAGACGCCTTGCTCAGACTCGGCAGCCATCAGCACTGCTTTCCCTTTGACATCTGCTTCCCCCCAATGCCACCCTGCTAGACTCTTTCCAGAAATCTTTGTTCCAAGCCCTGCTGTCAGTTGGTACTCGCATCTCCTCACTTGGATCCCTGGCGCTCCAGTCCTTTGATTACAAGCCTTTTCCTCCGTTTGCAGCTCGCCCCCAAAGAGTCCACCACCACGCCAACCCTCCAACCCCTGCCAGACCAGCATGGCCTGCCTGCCCTTGGTTTCTCAGTGTGAATTAAAATCCCCACCCATCTTCAATATTCCTCAATGTGGCTTTTCATCTACTTTAGCCTGTACCTTTTTCACTGCCTTAAGGATAGGATCAGACCTTAAAAAGAGTTTATACTATTCTGCACTGAGCACCTGGTGACGAATATAAGTAAAGCCAAATATAGCCATAAACTGAATGCTCAACACATCAACACATGCTGTTAGCTTTGATGCATCAGATTTATCTCTAAGAATACTTGTGTTTCAAAGATTTAGTGATTCAAGGAAATGCATGGCTTCAGGTCGCTTTTCCTTATTCACACTAGTGCCAAAATAGAAATTTCATTCTGACGTCCAGGCATGAGACTAAAAATCACTATATTTTCCTTTTATGTCACTTCCTTTGATGTCACTTTTGGCCTCACCAAACTGCAAGGAGAGCTGGGACATGGAATATGTCTGAGCAACTTCTGGTACTGGGGGAAAAACAGAAAAGTAACAAGTGGGCTGTTACTGGTCTCTTCTAGAACTTGTTAGCTAGTTGGTACCAAATATGTCAGTAATTCTTATTCCCCTGCATGCCTTTCATGGGGTTACAAATTATAAGTCTTGAATGAGGTCACCTTTCTCCTTGTGCAATTGATGGGATTTAAAAATGTTTTGATGCTGCTCCATTTTTCTTTGCTCACTGCGTTTGCTAATGGAATTTGGAGACTATCCTACCTCATATTTTCCCCTCATGGCCTCATGTTTTCCATTGAAAAAATGACTTTTGAAGCCAGTGTAATTTCAGAGTGGCCTACAGGCAGTAGGTTTTTTTAAAGCCTTCCATTCCATTTTCACATATAAGAAGGCAGCTTTCTAAAATGGTGACCCAAACCTACCACAAAGAAAATGATTACATTCAATGTCTAAAGCTTCACTGAATCTCAGCAGGCTCTACTTCAAAGTTCATCTTCTGCATATAGACTTTAGTCTGTGTCTGTTTTTTTCTCCAAGTATAAAAATAAAGTCTTCTGAAAGGACATCTAGAGATTCAGAAAGGCTCTTTCTTTCTCAGACCAGTGTTTTATGGCATCCTAGTGCTAACTCAGCCTTCCAAATACTGGAGCAAATCAAAGATTAAGAAATCAGGTTGGAGGCACTCTCTAACACCAGGCAGTATTCCCTGCCAGGTAGCTTATAGCACATGTGCCAGTAAAAAAAAAAAAAAAAAGAGCCTGCACATTTTACAGAAACAAATCCTGGAAGGGAGGTGGGGTGGGGGTACAGGGAGGAACTGAGACCTTGCCAGTATTCTAACTAGCTCTGTGTGATACTCAGCACTCTTGTGCCAGTAGAAAAGGAATAATAGTGATGGTCAGATAAAAGCAGTGGCATTCAGACATAAGTCAGAAATAGAGGACCTGATGGAGCAGAAATAGCCTCATGAGTCTTTGAGAAAAACTCCGAGTTCCTGTTATAGAAGGTCTCATTATTTAGAGACTACAGCCATCCTGGGAGAATGTGAGTGGGGGCGTGTCATGAATTCCCTGGAAAATCATCCTGTGATGGGTCATCTTTGGGAATGGCCAGCATTGTTGTCCCCAGAAAGTTTTAGAGGCAACACTACAAAGTCAAAAATATTTGGTGTTACAATTCAGTTCCTAGAACATTAACAATTCACCATGACCAGGGCAACTGCACTACATGATCTGCTCACCTCAAAACCCCCCGAACTTTCCCATGACTCTGAGACAGTGTCAGATTAGAGTCTGAGCAATGGCTGCTGGGACTGGATTTTCTACTGGCCCAATAGGATGAGGGCTCAGAGACACATTTCATTTAATTTGGGAAAACAAATTAGCATGACATTTCTTAGACATCTGTTTTTAGAAATAAGATTCATACCCACTAGGATAAACACCAAACAGTGGATTGTCATTGGTACCGTCATGAGTTCCCTTTGCCTTGCTTTTATGTAACACTTTGACATTTCCAAAAGGTTCAAGGTAATTTCTCCATGTGACTATAGACAAAAGCATTTGCCTGAATGCACCAAGTGGGCAGGGGAAGAACAGTGGCTGACCTGAGAAAGCACACTACTTTCTAAGGTAAACAAAGGTAATTTCTTTTTTAGTGATTTTTTAAAATTAAAATATCATTGATACATAATCTTATGAAGGTTTCACATGAACAGCACTGTGGTTTCAACATTCACCCATATTATCAGGTCCTCACCCACCCCCACACTGCAGACACTGTCCATTGGCATTGTAAGATGCTATAGAGGCCTTACTTGTCTTCTTTATGCTGCAGTGTCTTCCCCATGAAGTTCCTATGTTATGAAGTTCCTTAATCTCCCTCCCTCCCTTCCCACCCATCCTCCCCCACCCCTCCCCTTTGGTAACCACTAGTCCCTTCTTGGAGTCTGTGAATCTGCTGCTGTTTTGTTCCTTCAGTTTTACTTTGTTGTTATACTCCACAAATGAGAGAAATCAACAAAAGCAATTTCTAAACCACACACCCAAACAAATGTCACCAAGAGAATTGTTAATTCCAGATTAAAATTTATTTATTCCCAAATGTAGGGGATCATGGCTATCTTCGCTCTTCATTGATGGTTTCAAAATATTCTCTGAGTACCTTAAGCATTCCACTGGTTGCCTTGGGGAGGGTGCTGGGGCCTTAGATGGGGACCCAGAGCTTGAATCTCCCTTTCTATCCAGGGTGTTAATGTCATAGCTCTGCCTTTCCTCTGTCGGATTCCAAATCCGAACACCACAACATGTGGTTCATGTAGTTTCATATGAAGAAAAGTTCCACTGCTCCCCCAGTATTGTAAACCACTTTTAGAGACAGGTATCCAAAAAAAAGGTTCTTTCAAATGCCCTCATCTCTGGAGGCCCGAAGAATGATAAACCAGGTCACTAGACAGTCACTTTCAAGCCTGCCAAGTATGTTCACACTAAATGCCCTGAACACTTTCAGCTTATCTAGATTCATTTTTACTTGCACTTATATTCAGGTTTCCATTCTAGTTTCATACCCAAATGTCAAACAGTGATAAGGATTTCATCTAAAATGTAATACTGTTTGTTTGAAAATCTGTAAGATGCTTTGATAGCAGGCGAATGGAATATATTCCAATTTAGTAAGAATCTAATCTGTTACATACATTTATCTCTAGAGTGTATATAAGCTCTAAGAAGAGGAGAATCCTTTCTGCCTGTTGAATAGAGATTAGAGGAGACAGATTTAAATGCTGGCTTTCATCATTCTTACTTAATAAGCAAGAACAAGCAATTGGGAATACCTAAGTCACTTTCTTTAGGACATTGAGGTTAAATGTTCTCTGTTTTAGCCACCGTGCACTCTGCTTTCAATATGTCACAAAACAAATGTGCTAAAATAGAGTCATATTCCTTTAAGCCTAGTATTGATTTATTTTTGCAAATAATGTCAAGCTATGCTTCAAGATTTCATCCAAGCACAAGTGGAGAAAAGAATCCATAAGAGTCCAGCTTACAGCAGGCTGAGCTTCCTGATTTTCTCAAAATAAAAAGTATAGAGTTAAAAGAAAATTAGTAAGCTGGTTGGACTCTAGCGCTACCTGAGAGCCTCAAAAGCGTACTGGAGAGTGACAGTCCCTTCCTGGACACATTAGCCTTGGGTACAATGGGAAGGTATGCATCATCCCCAGTATGCAGACTTTCCCAGAACCCTCTCAGGTTACATGGTTCCTTTCTCATCTATCCTTAAACCTGAGAAATGGCTCCACCAAATCGCTAATTTTTCAAGCTACAAATCTCAGCATGACTCATACTCCTATTCCTCCATCTACCTTTCCAATCAGTTAGTCACCATATACTGTTCCTTTCTCCAGCCTAAATGTTCCTCAAATTATTTTATATCTGATCCTATCTCACCCTCAGGGCACCTGGCCTCACTGAGGCTTTGGTCACATGTAAATGGACCACTGGGACAGCTTCTAATTAGTCTTTCTACTCCTTGTCTCTGCTCCTTTCAATTCATAGTCCACATTTACCAAAATGTGATTTTTTATAAATCACAAATCTGATCAGGCATCCCCCCTGGCTTCACATTGTCCTCAAATTAAACTACAAAGTCCTTAATAATGAATATAAAGTAGTCTGACCTTTACCTACCTTTCTAATCTTATGTCACATAACTCTCACATGTATGTGCCCTGTGATCAGCCCACCTCTCAGATCTATGATTATGCTTCAGCTTTCACACTTTTGGCCATGATCACTCTTCTGTCTCATGAGCAAAGACTTTCTCTGCTTTGTTCACTTGGCACAATTCTACTCATTCTCCAAAATTAACTTCAAATGTTTCCTCCTCTAAGAAATCCCTTCTCATTCTAGTATATACCACTTCTTGAATATCAGAGTTGTTTGTTGATGTGTCTGTCTTCTCACTAATTCATGATCCCCTCTAGGACAGGAAGTATGATGTCATTAGTACATCCTGCACAGTACAGTGTCTAGCATAAAACAATTACCACAAAAATGTTGACATATTATGGCTTAACTGTCTGCAGAAATTTTCACTACACTGGGAGCCCAGAGTCCAGGCTCACATTCTCACTGTTGCAACATTCAACTCAGCCTCATCAAGTCCCAGAATCCTTAAGAAAAAAACTATGGGAATAAGTGGTAGATGGGCTCTGAATTTCTTTCTGGCTTCAAAAATAAAATTCTATGAAATCTAGATGGTGAAAGCCATTTATTTCTTCAAGAAAGACTCCATTGCAGCAATAACAGTTCTAAGATGGAAGTTCATAGCCTACCTCAAGAGAGAAGAAAAATCTCAAATACACAACCTAAATTTATAACATAATAAAGTAGAGAAAGAAGAAAAATGAAGCCCAAAATTAGTAGAAGGAAAGAAATAACAAATATCAGAGCTGACATTAATGAAATAGAAACTGAAGAGATAATAGAAAAGATTAATGAAGCCAAGAGCTGGTTCTTTGAAAAGATACACCAAACTGACAAACCTTTAGCTAGACTGCCAAGAAAAAAAAAGAGAGAACTCAAATAAATAAAATAAGAAATGAAAGAGGAGATACCGCAGAGAGATAAGGATTATAAGAGCCTACTATGAACAATTATATACCAACAGATTGGACAACCTAGAATAAATAGATAAATTATTAGAAACATACAACCTTCCAAGATTGAGTCATGAAGAAATAGAAAACCTGAGAAGACTGATTACTAGTAAGGAGAATGAATCAGGAAGTTAAAAACTCCCTATGAACAAAATTCAAGAACCAGATGGCTTCACTAGTGAATTCTACCAAACATTCAAGGAAGAACTAATACCTGACAACCTGAGAAATGCTTCTCAAACTCTTCCAAAAAATTGTGGAGGAGGAAACACTTCCAAACTCATTTTACAAGGCCAGAAAATACTCTGATAATGATAGCAAACATCGATAGAAAACCGTACAAAATAACACAACAAAAGAAAATACAAGCCAATTCAACCCTGATGAACATAAATGCAAAAATCCTCAAGCAGATATCAGTAAAATTCAGCAACACATTAAAAGGGTTTATGCACCGTGATCAAGTGGGATTTATTCCAGGAATGCAAGGATGGTACAATATCCACAAATCAATCAGTATGATACACCACATTAACAAAAGGAAGAATAAAAACCAAATGATCTCTTAACACATGATGAAAGAGCATTTGAAAAAACTCAACAACCATTCATGTTAAAATCTCTCAATATAGTGGGTATAGAGGGAATATACCTCAACATAAACTAAGACTATATATGACAAGCCTATAGCTAATATCACACTCAATGGTAAAAAGCTTTTCCTCTGAGATCACAAAGAAGACAAGGATGCCAACTTTGCCACTTTTATCCAATATAGTACCGGAACTCCTAGCCAGAGTAATTAGACAAGAAAAAGAAATGAAGGGCATCCATACTGGACAGGAAAAGGGAAAATGGCCACTGTTTGCCACTGACATGATACTACCTAAAGACTCTACCAAAAAACTGTCAGAACTAATAAATGAATTCAGTAAAGTGGCTGGATACAAAATCAATATAAAGAAATCTGTTCCATGTCTATACACCAATAACAAACTATCAGAAAGAGGAATTAAGAAAACAATCCCATTTACAATTGCATCTAAAATAACAAAATATTTGGGAATCAATATAACCGAGGTGAAAGACCCGCACCCTTGAAACTGTAAGACACTGATGAAAGATATTAAAGACAATGCAAGTAAATGGAAGGACATATTGTACTTGTGGACTGGAAAAATGAATATTGTTAAAATATCCACACTATCCAAAGTGATCTACAGATTCAGTGCATCCCTATCAAAATCCAGTGGCATTTTGCACAAAAATAAAACAAACAATTCTAAATATATATGGTACCACAAAAGACCTCGAATAGTCAAAACAATCTTGAGAAGGAAGAACAAAGATGAAGGCATCATGCTTCCAGATTTAAAGCTATATTACAAGCTAAAGTAATAATAAAAAGTACAGTATTGGCATAAAAACATACACATAGATCAATGGACAGAATAGAGTACCCAGAAATAAACCTACACTATATGGCCAATGAATTCCTATGACAAAGGAGCCAAGAACATACAATGGGGAAAGGACAGTCTCTTCAATAAATGGTGCTGGGAAACGTGGACAGCCACATTCAAAAGAATGAAACTGAACCACTATCTTACACCATAAAGAAAAGTAAACTCAAAATGGATTAAAGACTTAACTGTAAGACCTGAAACCATAAAACTCCTAGAAGAAAACATGAGTGGTAAGCTCCTTGACATCAGCCTTGGCTATGATTTGCCAGATTTGACACCAAAAGCAAAGGCAACAGAAGCAAAAATACACAAGTGGGACTACATCAAACTAAAAAGCTTCTGCACAGCAAAGGAAACTATCGACAAAAATAAACGGCAACTTACTGAATGGGAGAAAATATTTTCAAATCAGATATTTGATAAGGGGTTAATATCCAAAATATACAAAGAATTCATACAACTTAGTAGCAAAAAACAAACGATCCAATTAAAATATGGGCAGATGATCTGAACAGACACTTTTCTAAAGAAGATATGTAGATGGCCAACAGGTACATGAAAAGATGCTGAACATCACTAATCAAGGAAATGAAAATCAAAACCACAATGAGATACCACTTCACACCAGTCAGAATGGCTATCAAAAAGACAAGAAAGAAAAATGTTGGCAAGGATCTGGGAAAAAGGGAATCCTTGTGTTCTGTTGGTGGGAATATAAATTGGTGTAGCCACTACAGCCTGGATATTCCTCAAAAATTAAAAATAGAACTACCATATGATTTAGCAATTTCATTTCTGGGTATTTACCCAAAGAAAATGAAAACACTAACTCAAAAAGACATATGGACCCCCATATTCATTGCAGCATTATTTTCAATAGCCAAGATATGGAAGCAACCTACGTATCCATTGATGGATGAATGGACAAAGAAAATATACAATGAAATATTACTCAGCCATAGAAAAGATCGAAATCTATTTATAACAATATGGAGGCACTGTGAGGGCACGATGTTAAGTAAAATAAATCAGACAAAGAAAAATATCATATGGTCTCACATGTAGAATCTAAAACAAATCAAAAGCAAACACGAAACTTATAGATACAAAGAATAGACTGGTGGTTGCCAGGAGCAGGGTTTGGGACAAAATGGGTAAAGGGAATCAGAAGGTACAAAGTTTTCATTACAAACCAAAGAAGTCATGGGGATACAGCATGGTGACAACAGTTAATGACACTGTATTGCATATTTGAAAGTTGCTAAGAGACTAAATCTTAAAAGTTCTCATTACAGGAAAACAATTCTGTAACTATGTATGGTAATAGATGTTAACTAGACTTACCAAAATAAACACAAACAGTGAATCATTAGGTAATACCCCTGAAACTGATAAAATGTTGTATGTTAATTATACCTCAACTAAAAGAAAGAAGCAAAAGAATATTCAATTTTTAAAAAGACTCCAAGTTGTAAACAGCAATACACAAGACAAGTACCACCTGTGGCTTCAATGTTCCGTAGATATCAGATTATGTAGGCCATTACACACTGTCCAAGATGGGAGCCTTCAAGGAATGAATGTATGAATGAATGGAGTCATTTTTTATACCTTCCAATTTGGTTAATAAATTTTAATCTTGGCATTGTTCCCTATTTCTAAAGACCTCTTTTTTTTCATCAAAGTAGACTTAGTGGGGAGAAGTCACTGTTAATTACACACACACATACTCGCAGGAATAGAGCAAAAATTATACAGCAATATTGGAATCAGTCCAAGGAATTCTTATTTTGACAATAGGAGAGGATTAGTTTCAAAAGACTCCAACGTCAATGACACCTTTTTAATTTTACAGTTTCCGTTTCATTGATGTAAGAAGAACAAGTCATTGGCATCATGTTCTTAATGCTTAATCTTGCACAATAGGTGACATGCAAAGATAAAAGAGATCCTAGATAGCCACTTGCAAAGTCAAATGTCTAAGGGGAGAGCAATGGCGTAGCAGAGGGAAAATTAACACTAATTAGCCAGTTCTAGAGGAGATATCTTGAAGCATAATGAAATAAATACATACAAGGATCAAACTTTTTTGTGATAGCTTTAACACATGCACCCACACATTTCCAACTGGTTATTTTTGTTGTAGATAAGGAGAGCTTGACAGTAATGAAGTTGTAGACACACTTGATGCACTTTTTCCCAGGAAGACCAATTAATAATTGTAGCCTTGAAAGGAATGATTTCATGACTTTCTGTCAAGGGAAATACTGCCAAACTTAGCAGGAAAAGAAAAAGACAGCCTCTGCTGTGACAGGCATCCTTTTCTCTGAAAAAAATGCTGGCCTTCCTCACACCAAGGCCCTGAAAGCTTGGTTTGATGTTCCTGTCTTCAATACATAATCCTGAGAGTGCTGATGTCCAGCACTGCTGCTGCTAAGAAATCCACTCCGAGCGCCAGCAGCTAGCGGACAGCTATGTATTACTGATGTTCTAATCAGCCCCCTTTCCACTTGCAAAAGAAATAAATGCCACCTCGCACTGGCTGAAGGCAAAAGGAGCTTGCCTGTTCATCCCTCAACTCGGCCTCCCTCTGCCAGGGCCACCCGGGGCTCCTGGTGTTGGAGAGCAGAAGGATGGTGCAAATGCAGAAGGTCCCCAGCCAAAAAACAAGGTGCTGTGGTCAGAGGAAGGGAAGGGAAACTAAGAGGGTACAAATAATGATTGTTGCCTATGAAATTGAACCACACTTTTTCATCTATGACATGGACCTGTTTTCTACACAATTAGAAGAAAAACAAAAAGCAAAAGCAAAGGCAGAGAGCACACCGCTTTGCTCAACAAATACACACACCCCAAGCAGCAGCTCGGCCACCTGCACGATTTCACTTTAGAGCCTTCTCTCTCACAGCTCCTTAAAATCTCCAAGGAAGTTTATAAAAAGACAAAAGAAGTCTCCTGGTGGTCTCCTCCTGTGTGACCCCGAGCCCTTCAAGCCGAGCTTCCTGCTGGATCCCATCCATTTACCCCTGGATCTACTTGCTCCCTGGTCTCCATGGCAGGAGGCACCACAGCCATCTTCCTCGAAACCTGGAAATCACAGCCTTCTGCTTTCTCCCTGTCAATGCCACCCATCCCGCCATGATCACCAGCCCTGTCAATTTTCCCTCCAAAATGTAATGCTCCTCAAAGGCATCCCTTCTGTTCCCTCTTTCCTGTCCCACCGTCAGAGACCCCGTCATCTCTCCTTTGGACTCCGCAGTGATTCTAAGTGGCTCTTCTGGCCTGTCCTTGCTCCCTGCCTGAGCAGCTGCTGGAGGCAGGACCCCCTAGTCCCCCACTCTACAGCCTTCCTATGGTTCTCCTTCATCCACCACTGTGGTTCTCCAGGGACATCCCATAGGGAAGCCCAGTGCATTCCTGTGCAAGGGCCGCTGTCACAAATCACCACAAAGATGACCAGATAGGGATTCTCTCACACTCCTGGAGGCTCCAGCAATCCTTGGTGTCCCTCAGCTTCTAGACACATGACTTCACGTCTGTATGTCTCAAATCTTCCTCTCTTTTCCCTTACAAGGACACTAGTCATTGGATTCAGGACCCACCCAGTTAACCCAAAATGATATCATCTTGAGATTCTTAATTGACTTACATCTGCAAAGACCATGGATGGGGCAATATATACTTCATCAGACTGATGGTTTAAATAAGCTTATATGTGTAATGCAATTAAGATGAGGCCTGGCACCAATAAATATTAGCTATTTGTTTTTCTAATGGAGGAAGCAGAGTCCTAAAGGCAGGACTCCAAAACTCAGACGTGTACAGCAGCTCTGCAAAGAACTGGAGAGGGCACACCCTTCAGGTTAAGGAGGCAGCTCTTAGTAAGTTTCAGCTGCAGTGACTGCCCCAGAAGGCCTCATCTTCCAGTGTTTCAAAAGAATCAAAATGCAGGTCCTTATGTGAAACCTCTGATTTTTCATGTTGCAGATTAATTTAACTTTTCAATCATTACTTGGCCCACTCCAGACACAGCCACGGACCCTCAGAGGGTGTCCTCTGTCCCAAGCAGAAAAAGGACACAGCCTCTTGCTAACATCTCCCTCCTTAATTTCACCTGTCAGCACATCCCAGGCCCCTCCTGGCAGTTCCCTATTTACTGCTTCTGTATGAACTCAATCCATCCAACAACTCTAACTCACTTTCTCCCTAAGTTACTGAAAAATGAATGAAAGCAGAAGCCAGCCACACAGGCAAATTTTAACGGAAAGGGTAAATCGCTGCAGTTATCTGCCTTGCAAGCCTGGAAGCACAAGAGACTTCCAGACTCTCCCGGAATTTCACCAAAGCGCACTGCCTGCCACACCCCCATGCTGCAGGAAGCCCCCCACTCCCTTGGCACTCTCAGATCCATTGTTTTGCTTAAGAATAGCCATGTTAGAGCACACCTGACAAGAAACAAATGCTAACATTCCACGGTGGAACCGTTTTTCTCCCAGCTTCCCAGCTTGCCCTCAGGTGCCACATAGCAGGCGTCCAAGAACACCATTTACTTTTTCTGAACTCTGTCCCACACATCCACAGAACCACTGACACTTCCTGTCTCCACAAAGTGGTCTAACAGCCGGGCAGATGCGAGGGAATTACTGGGAAGCCATCCTGCAGTATGGGTTCCACATCCACAAAGCGATCAGGAAGTTAGTGTTATTTAACTCTAAAACGGTTCCTCTTTAAAACAGTGGTATCCAGAAAACAACTTTTATCTCATTATTTTATTGCTGTACTGTTGAACTTCTCTTTTCTTAAATGACTGCATTGTGCTTTTTGCACCTATATTGCACTTTATTACACCCTGAAGGTGTCATTTAAGTGTATCTTTATTCTCATTTGAGGGCATATGGTTTGCAGTTTTGCAACAATTGAAACAAGTTGAAGTTGTAGTAAAGTAATTGGAGGAGAGGCCTGTCTTTGAAGCTTGTGCTTTTAAGGGCTTTGAATTAGGGGGAAAAAAAAAAGTTTTACTTATTTGCTTTGCTTAAGAGGACTATTACATTTGCTTATAAATCAGCCATAATTTGAGAAAGGATAGTCTCTTTAGAGCCTCAGAGAATAGCTTGCTCGCCACCAGCGTATTTTCCATTTTGGCTCAGTTAAAAAACAACCCAGTATTCAGTAAGTGAAAGACACTGGAATTTGTTTGGATTTCTTTTTTGAACTTTTTATACAAAACACTTCTGTTCCATTAGGATAATCCTATTTGACTTGCTTCTCTCAGTCAAAGAAAAGGAAAAAGCTATTATGAGAGAGCCAGGAACAAAGGGCTTCCCACCCTTGGTCCAGCTTTTCATCCTCACATGGTCAAAGCAGGCCTCCAGCAGCAGCCAATAACTTCCGGCTTCAAAGGAGGGGAAACAGGCTTAAAATGAATGCACTTCCCAATGATGCCATGGGGTTTCTGGCCAGCAGATTGCCCTCCTGACCCCTGTATACAATCACTTTCTGCCCTCAAGTGATGGATACAATTACCACTGTTTTACCTATAGAGAAACCCCTACTATTATTTTATGGCCACTGAATTCACCTGCCCACGTCTAACACAGTCATGGCATTGAACCTCACTGACTCACTGCACTTGTGAAGATAATCAAAGAATGTGAAGCACTGAGTCCCTTTTATTCTTTGTTAAAACACCAGAGCAGAAACCAACAGTTTTACAAACAACTCACTGTAGCAAGATTTTTCTAAATGAGTCTTTTTGCTGATGCAGCCATTGCTTTACACTTTTAAAAAAAAAGTGAAGATACAAATTTGATGCTGTCCTGGATCTACATGCACAAGAAAAAACACTCAAAATTTTGGAAATTATCTAGTTCAGTAACTCCATCAACTTTCAATTAACCTCAGGATACCAAACCATTACTCTGCCAGATTAGCTCAAGAACTCTCCAGGTCGCTAATTCTTTATACCAGAACTTTTCCATATTTATTTTCTCCACCCCATTTCCTTGTTCTCTCCTCTGCCTCCTCCTCCTCTTCCTCCTTCTGCACCTGCCACATCTTCACATGATGGTGGCAGAAGTCATGGCCACCATCGTGGTATCAGCAGGCACTAGGAGCTAACTGGGGAAATTAGACAGGGGAGGCCAGTCCCCACCCACCCTGGAAAAGGCAGACTGCTTCTGGGCTAGAGCCCTGCACCTTCCCCCCATCACCCACGCTCTTCTCCTTCGCATTCTCTTTCTATTCATAATTCCCCCTTGCGTGTTTCTGTAGCCCACTGTCCAAACCTTTGCTCATAGCACTCTTTAGAAAATGCCTGCAATGAGTCTATTTATACAAATCTTCTCCTCATTTCAAAACGCAACTGAATTCTTTCTCTTTTTCCAATCATTCAGTGGTCAAAAAAGTGTGTCATGAACTTTTCTACCTTGTATCCAGACAGCGCCCACTAGAGCAAGTATTTTACACATCAACATATCATACATGGATGCATGTGATATGCAATGATAAGCTCTGTCCTGCAGGCTATTTTTTAAATGAATAAAATTTACTGTAGCAAGAAGAGATGACACACAACACAACATTTGCATGACAGTGAAGAATGTGATGAGCGTCCTGAAAGATATATAAACCAAGTTTACAATTCAAAAAAAAGAGACAGATGACTTCTCTCAGGGAAATTGCTTTGAGGATTTGCTGGTTATGCCAGCCTAGGAGGAATGCCAACCTCTATCACATTGGTGCTGCGGCCCTGGCGTCGTCCCCCTTGCCTTTTAACATGTGTTACCCTGCATCATTCACTTGCATTTTCAGATGCTTCAGTCTTGTGACTCTAACTAGATTATGAGCTCACAGTGGACTGAAATCTTGCTCAAGATTTTATGCAGTTCCCTCTCTGCCTCGTACCTAGTAGTTAGGCAGTAAATATTCATTTATTTACCCAAGAAACTCTTATTAAACACTTAATAGTTTCCAAGTTCTGTGCTACATGCATAGTAGTTACAAAACTGAGTATAATCATAAAATCCAGTCTCGAACTAAGTGAAGTAAACAGTCTAATACTTGAGACACTTCCACAATACGGTGTAGGGTACACCAATGTAGAAGTTCCCCGAGAACCAGGAGGACAGCAACCAACTGCAGGAGAGAGGGACCTGGCCAGGGAACATTCCACTAAGGAAGTGAAGAATGAGCTGAGCCTCATAGGTCAGTATAGGTTTACCAGATGGACAAGGAGAGAAAGGTAAGACTGATGCAAGAAGGAAATGTGCAAAGTCCTGAGACACCAAAGGAAGAGGAAACAGAAGTTGGGGTGGAAGAGGTCTTTATTGGTCACACTAATATTTTACCCTAGTGCCCCTCGTATGCATCAACAATGCAGAATTAACTCAACCACTAGTCTCATTTTTGATGCTAAACATTGTTTTTGTAAAATTGTACTGTGAATTGTAAAGAAAAGAAAAAAATCTGTTTTCTCCTTAATCTGCATCCCCCTCTAATAAACAACTTTGTCAATTGGTCCATTGTTGGGTCACTGCTCCAGATGTAAAGGAGGCATTAATTTTAATGCACAGATAATTTCTCATCACAAACAATGTGATCCTTTCTCAGAGAGGCATTCCAAGCCAGATCCCTTCAGAGCAATTGTGTAAATTGGCACCAACATTTGCCTAGAGCAGGCAGCCCTGGAGATTACGCCAGAAACTGTACGTAAATCAAGAGGCCTTTTTGGTAAGAGATCTAGGCAATGACCAACATCCTGTGGCTTCTCTGAGATTAACCAGAATTCCCAGCAGGAAGCAAGCAATCCCCATAAACAAGACCTGAGCAGCCCTCTCCATAACTGAACTTGATCATCGCTGGCTACTCCCTTTCAAGTCTTTCCCCACTACTGTCGTCTCCTGAAAATCAAGAGTAACTTCTTCATGCCAAATCCTTCTAGGGATTCCTGACTTAGAAATTACAAAAATTTATGTTACTGGACAAACAAGCATTTCATTTAAAATCTCCATCTCTGTTTTAATAAATACATTATTCCTAAGATAAATGCTCCATATTCTGAACACGTTTGCATGGATCTGAGCTGATTTTTTTCCCCATAGGCTATATGCCAAGACATATTTAAAATATCAGTAGGCTAGATTTCAGAAGATAAAGAGGATTGGAGTCTAAAAGGTTACTAAGAAAGCTGTTAGTAGGACAATTCCAAAGATAGCTGCTGGGTAGAGATTTCTATATTTTTATTGGGTGGAAATTGGACATAGGTAAGTATTTAATTGACAATTTGGGAGACCAAAAGTAAATGTGAATTTCATGCTCAGCTAATAAGCCTACAAAACAAATTATGTGGAAGTTCAGTAAAAGAGAAAAATGGAAATTAATTTCAAGATCCTCACTGCGGGACCTGAGGGTAATTGACATTGAAAAGCAGGAAGTAAGTGCAATATGGGGCAGGACTGGTTGCAGCAGTGACTATATGGGATCAGACACTCATACCATGGATTTCTCTTTGTCCCACTCTCTAAGCTCCTGCATAGAAAAGCAATATTTATCTGGAGTAGCAATGGCCATACTCTCATAAATTCCAAAACAATGATTTAGATTCTACCCTTCATGGTAGGCACTGCCTATTTCTTAGTCACAGAATCGCCCTTCTCTCCCTTTCCAATTTCTGTGTCAGGACTGGAGCCATGAGATGGAATTAGTGGCCATCCTTCAGGCTACAGTTTCTAGCAAAATCAAACTGCTTCCTGTGCCGGATGTCTTACAAGGCAGTCAGTGTGCCATTGAGACCTACAAAAGTTCTTGCTGCTCATCATTTCTGCTCTTCCTTGAGCAGCATCTCTACTCCTAAGCCACTTTCAAGCCCTCTTACACATCACGCCACCTTGTGTGTGCCCAACAAGGTGGAGCAAGGCACAGCCCCCTTCCCATATGCCTTCCTTCCCCATGATGCCTCTCCACGGCATGAGCTCACATCCTCAGTCGCTGAGCAGATATGGTCCACCACCAGCTACAGGGTGAGAGTCCATATATCAAATGAGACCGGCATTTTTGTCCTTTGAGAAAGTAAGGATACTGGAAAAGGGAAGTAAAGGTGCTGAGAGAGGAGTTGAATCAGTCTGGGGCTCAGTAGCCCTTGTGGAATGCCAGCCCTCAAGTTATTTCTCTTTCAAGTCAGAGAAACAATTAAAATGAGACCATCTTTGTTTATTCTAGCAAAAGAGAGGGAAAAA
Source organism: Manis javanica (assembly GCF_040802235.1). Lineage (NCBI taxonomy): Eukaryota > Metazoa > Chordata > Mammalia > Pholidota > Manidae > Manis > Manis javanica. Next base: position 60,044,824 of record NC_133169.1, on the reverse strand, counting down.
ATGGAACCAGCTTTGCCAGTGTGCCAAATTCAGCTGGCAAACTGGGTTCTCTGAAGCTTTGATCTCCATGGAACTGTGCAGCCCTGATGCTGGTTGCCAGTCTCCCTCCGAGCTGGAGAGCAGTCCCTGGGGCTGTCTTCATAGGAGTTTTCCAAGATCCCGTACTGAAAGCAATAGGCCAGCCCGTTGGTGATGTTACTTGGGGCTTTCTCCCAAGAAATGAACTACTGAAGCATAAAGAACTTTCCTCAGCTCTCATGACGTACTACATTTGGGTGATTTGTTGGAGAAGATATTTAAGGGCCTCTCTTCAGGGTCCTTTGGCCCCACTCCCTCTGAATCTAGATGAGAGGCTCCATTCAGGAAAAGCTAAAGACTAAGATGGTAACTGACCATATCCCTTCACCTCTCCCCCATCCGGTGTCTCACAACTCAGTTAATACCACCACCGCCACCTCTTTGATCTAATCCAAAAAACTGAAGCCATCCCTGACCCCTCTGTCTCTGTGGTTAGCGCTTCCCATTCAGTTTATCACGACGTCCTATTCAGTTCATCTTCTGAATATTTCTTAGATCCCCTGGCTTAGACCCCCTGGCTTAGACCACCATCATCTATAGTCTATTCTCTACAAGCTTAGGGAGAAATTTTGAAATATCACCTTCCCCCATATTAAAACCCATCAGTTGTCACTGACTGCCCTTAGGATAAATTCCTAACTGTCCAGCAAGGCTTCACAGTCCAGCTCTTAGCAGCCTTTCCAACCTCATCTCCTTACCTCCTGCACTTCATCCCTCCCCACCTCAGCCTGCCCCTGCACCACACACACACACACTCCTGCAGACACATACACACTCTGACTCAGCTATACTGGACCTTCAGGTCTGCCAGTAAGCTGCATTCTCTCCCTTTTCCTTGCTGTTCCCTACACTGCTTTCTCCTGCTCCTTCTTCAATACTTGCCTTCAGGGTAGTTCCTCCAGGAAGCTTCCCTGAGCAACCTAGTTCGGGAGTGCCATCAATACCCAATGTTTCCTCTCTTCAGTGTGGTTATCCATTGACCTATGCAGACCTGCTCCTGAGAGACGTGGAGTCAGGATGAGATTACAAATGGGAACGCCTGGACTGTGGTTTGCTCTCCCCTTTCCTCCCGTCTACAGTTCTATCATGACCGAGAGGACCTCCACATGTATTTGGATACCACAGCCATACACCCAAGCTCTACCCTTTAACTACTACCCCCAGCCAAACCATGACTGGGCAGAGCTCATGGGTTCCCTGTTGTCTGTGCTGGGGAAGTGGATCAGAAAAGAGGCCAGTCCATGCCTGTGAAGGTGCTGGAACTGTTGAAGCAGGAATTCCAAGCCTGGACTCCTGGAGAAGGGGTGGGGACAGCGTGCTTTAGATGGGAATTGATCTTTGGCCCCAGGATACCCTGCCCATGACTAGAGTGGGGCCTCATACAGCACAAGGCCAAGTCTAGGAGCCAGCTTGCCTGGATCGAGGATGTTCTTGCTGCCTCCTTGCCTCCTTTTGTATGAACTTAAGCTCCTACAGATGTACCTTGCTAGCTTGATCTCCCTATGTATTACACAGTCATTCTACAGCCTGTAGGAGCTGTCCAATAAATATTGACTAAACAATTAAATGAATTACAGCATTTGGGGAGTCAGTGAGGGATTGCATGAGGACCAATAAAAATATGTTCAGTTCAGCAGATATTTACTGATCCCTTATGGGTAAGGCACTGTGGGAGATTCAAAGATGAACCAGTTGTGACCCCTGCACTTAACAGGTTACAATGTAATAGATGCGATGCTGTGTATCCCTAACTATGATGCCAGGCAATTGGGTGGGTAAGCTCATGATGAAATATACTTATGGACGTTCATTTCTTAAAGGAAACTATTCAAAGAAGGATGTAGAGTTAATGTAGTTCCATAGTTATTAGAGAATTTTGGTGCAAGACTTACCCATGACATTGGTTGAGCCACAATTAAGACTTTCTATACATTTTAGATACATTTCATTTCAAGAGCACCTCCTATTTCTTTGTGTTTTCAGCTGGTGAGTAACCATGGAATGCAAACAACCTTTTTTCCCTTGTACTTTGTCCTCGGGACCTCCTTAAATAATTCCACCTTCCTGGGCATGTGGTGTCCTGTGAACTACTACAGACCAAGCCTTGAAGTCCTCTCCAGCTAATTCCTCTTGATTGCAATTGTTCATCTTCTTTAGGAACTTCATTGATAGTTCAATGTACTCAAGAGAAAGTTCTGTGGGTGTTTTAACACACCATGTAGTTGCTTTCATGTTTTGAACCAGGGAGTCTATCCTGTTGATTTTGCTCATTTCCAAGTTTTGTCTTTCGGTTTGTCTGCTGGAATAAATTTTTAGACTTTTATCCCTCCTAAATGAAAGTCTAATATCCAAGGTACTAATTGATCAATAGTTTAGAGGTTTAATGTCTCCTTTTATCTTCTTCCATTTCAGTATTACAGGTCATATCTCAACCAACTTCAAAGGCTTCCAAGTAACTCAGATCTACTACACCTTCTCATATTACCTGAAATAGATGGCCCACTGACTGAGGTTTAGAAAACTTTTTTGCTCTCTGGAGATGCAAGGAAAGTATGCTAGGCGCTTTCAAGATGCACAGAAGAGACATGTGCTCAGCGTACTTCCAAAGGTCCATGGGATTTGTTGTACATGTTAATTAACAAAAGTAGTTCTTTTTATCCTTTCCTCATTGTGGTATAGGCTCCCCTGCAACCTCACTCCCCTGATTTATCCCTCATTCAAGCAGGTAGGCCCATGGCATTCACTGCCTGCAGGGAGAGTGGCCACAGCCAAAAGCAAAGGATATCTTGATGGGTCAGGTCTCAGGTTCTAGCATCCTGAAGCTAGCAGAATAGGTAGGACCCTAAATATATAAAGAGCAAGGGGAATAAAGCTACCACCCTTTCCCCAATGGACACACCAAGATAACCTGGGCTTCCCAAGGCTGGGGAGGAGGAGCATGGAGAGGAGAGAATCAAGGGGAGGGGCTGTGTGCAGGCCTGCAGTGAGGAGGGGCTTGGGGCAATTATAAGGTAGCAGTGACATCAGGCATACTGCTGGCCTGCCTGGTCTCTCCTCCTTCGGTATGCCCCCATTGTCAGCAGCCTGCAGCCCCTGGGGACCTGCCAGCCTCCACAGACTGTCCGGTCCTCACTCTGAGCAATGCACCTCCCCACTCCATAGGGCCCTGCTACCCCTACTTCCCATGATCCCCACAAAGGCCATGCAGTGACAGCAGACAGCATGTCCTCAGCGACCTTCTGGGAGAACAGTGCCAACCAAGCCCCACATCTTATCAGTCCCAATAACCTAACACACGTCTCAGTAACCCTGACCACTCAGGACTGCTCAAAGGACAGGGACCTGGATCCGCCGTGGGGAGCAGGGAGTGAGGGAATCCCTCCACCAGTAAGTGAATGCATCTAGACTCAAACTTCCCCAAGCCCCACACCTTACCCACCCCCAGCCCTGAGACCAGCTGTGATAAAACACATTATTAGATAGGAATTTGCCAGAATGCTAGCAAATATGGAAATCATCCTGATTTGGCCCAGCTAAATCTCAGAGACTTGAGTATCACCCAAAACACAATGTTAACACCAGCCTTCAAGACATCCTATCCCCACAGCAGCTGACTTCTGCTATTCCGCACACTAGCACTAAGGAGGGTGGGTGACGTAGCCACTCTCGTTGAAGCTGGGTCTCCGGTTCACCGGCTCCTGCTGCTACCAGTCTCAGTGTCTGGAGTTCAAACAATTCAAGTGAAAAGGCTTAATAGTCAGCTCATGTGGAGCAGCTGGACCGAGCTCTCGGGTCACATCCCTGATAGGCCACATCCCTGACTGATAGGCCCCAGGCCAGCCTATTGGTTGGCTGCCATTAGATAGGTGACCAATCACTGACCAGATTCAATGATTCCAGCACAGAAGTGGGATGGTGGGCATGGCGGTGACTCTGAGACTTCACAGAAAGGCCAAGGTAACTGACAGGTGCTTTGCAGCCAGGTCAGGAAAGGGAGTTGGGACTGAAATGCTCTCCTTATTTTCACTTTCTAGGAACCACACCCTGGGGTTGAAGTCCTCGGACCAATGTCCCACCACTCATCAGTGGCTGCACCGGAACTAGAATCTGGTTTTTTGTATCAGAGAAGTTGAGATAGAGACTACAAATATAAAGTGAGGGGCATGCACACCACTTTCCAAACTGCCAAAATCCCAACATCTTTTTTTCTGCTCTGTCCAGATGGAAGCACATCAGTATTGACCAAGCAGCAGATGCAATGCTGGAGAGATTACTTGGATCTCAGACACAGCAAAGAACACAGTGAGGAACAAAGGCTAGCTCTCCTGGTTTGGAAGGTCCCCAAATCATCATAAACCCAGCCAGCAGCATCTCTTTCCCACAAGACAGGAGGGACAACTACAGGCCACCTAAATCACTAGTGTGTCCACATGCATTTCTGATTCCCCATGTTGAATGCTGTAGGCCCTTGGACCTTGCCAAGCATGTCTCACTGCACCATCTTCTATGCAGCTGCCTTTCTTGTGTGGGTGAAAGATCTGTTACATTCGTGCTCAAGAACATGAATTTAAGCTATTTCAAAACATTTTACAGGCATTTCTGTCCTAACTCCAAGGAGACATACCCAAAAGCGTAAGACTTGTGTAAGACTGCATGCTAAAAATAACAGGGCTTTGGGGGAAAACAGTGTTGGAGAAATTGAAAAAATAATCGTTAAAGCTTTGTCACTAAAGCCCTAAACAAAAGAATAACAACTCTCATAAATACATGGGCCCAGTTAACTTTCAACTGACATCAACACACAGTACCATGGTCAGTTGATCATTTACAGTTTTAGACCTGAGGCCCCAGATTCCTCCCTACAGATCTAAGTCCTTGAATGTATGTGCTGCTTCTACTAGAGACTAGTTTCATCAAAACTGAAAATCATATCCTTTGTTTTAATACAGGAGGAAATATCCTTTTAGCTTCTATATCTGCCCTCCAGGCTTCCTCAGAGAGCTTAACACGTTGAAAAATATAGCCATTCTTGGAGCGACTAGCCAAGCCGTTACTAGCACTGAGAGGTGAGTTCTACAGGATTTTCAGATTTGTTCTTGATGTTTTCATAACTGGCCAAAGCTTTCTTTTTAATGGTGAGGGAACTTGCTTCCAAATACTTCAAAACATTAATATGCACGGGAAAATCTGTGCAAATCCACATGACTTCTGCATTATACTGACATCATTCCCTATTTACCAATTGTGTTTCAGCCAATTTACATTAAACAAACATGCATTGTAACAGAAGAGGCTATAGTGGTTTAATTGTTCTGTTTCTAGGACAGAAGAAGCTATTAAAACAGCACCATTTTCACTGCATGTTGACATTTCTGTTATGGGTTGGAAATGGAACCACAAATTGTAGATGGTAAGTAATAGCTAAAAGCACATTTAAGGAAGTCAAAGTCAGCCCCAACTTTCTATGAGCTGGGTTTGGTATTACTGAACCAAACGGTTCAGCTGAAGCAACTGAAAAATGGAAGCATTAAAAAAAAGAGCAGAAGAGCAGAATGGAATCATCTTCTCATCCTCTGTCATGTAGACATTAGGTATCAGATGAAAACCTGAGCTCAAACCCTCCAAAGCTAGCAAGCAGAGATGCAGGTAGAATTCAGAAAAAGGAAGAAACCTACCCACAGCTTTCATCCCATTAAAATAAATAAAGACAGAAGATACAGAGGAAAGAGGTGAGAAGAGATGGGATTATCTGGGTTCTTACTATCATACGACCACTGATGGTGAGAGGAGGACTTTGAAAAAGAGTAAGTTTCTCACCATGAATTCAAACGTCCTTAATATTATGTCCATGTTCCTTGTAAAATAATCTCCTGCACCCCCATGGGAGACATCCCCTCAGGGGCTTTCTCAGCACCAAGGAGAGTTCCAAATCAACTTCAGATTACCCTGTTCTTCTGTGCTTTTCATTTTGAGCAACTAAGGGAAATCTGGTCCAGCTGACTCCTTCATCCAGTGTTTGGCATATGTGTGCTCCAGACAGATTGCAATGGCAAGCTCCAATGAGTTGTTTTCTTCCTATCCCGGGTCAAAGAACCCCACTCCCACCTAATTTCATCAGAACCCTCTTCCATAATGTGTTCCAGATCCAGGCTAGGGTATAAATGGGTAAGAAATAAATGTAGGGAACAATGAAAATGTGAACATCTATCTGTGAATGGAAATGATGATGACCCTGTATGTGTGTGGAGAGTAAAAGTCAGTCTTCCATTCATGAAAGCCATTCTAAAGGGATAAAGCCTTCCTCTTTTGTCCAACAGTTTTGAAACTGAGATATTACTAAATATACACCAGGGGAATTTTCTTTCTCAGCTGGAACATGAGCAATTGGAACTATAATACAAGCACATCCACATTAGCTTTCCAACTTACTTATTATATCTGCTCCTATCTATTTCTCCATGAGACATGTTTTACCCTCCCCCAATAAAGGGAACTTGAATTAAAATAAGGGCATAAGAGAAAATGAAGTACAATTTAGGTTGCCTTTTTTTCTTCTTTTATTTCAAAAGAATGATGTGAAACAAGGAATACTTTAGCGAGGGGAAAACAGATGATTCTCTAAAAGGACTACACAATACATGAGTATTATTGATTTTTCTTTCTGAGTCATTTCAGTGATACAATCTTGAGCCGAGCAACCATCGATAGTAAATGATTTCCAGCCAGACACTCAATCGTCAGACCTGCTTCTCTCAAAGGTTTAGCACTTCTGGTGAAAATACATAAATGGATTTTGAAATACTAGTAATATGTGATAGAACATGTATCCTTCAGAGGATTTTTACTTATTGTAATAAATCCTATAACCTGAATGACAAAGGAGAGAGTGAAAGGAAGTCACAGTTCCTGCTAGGTCTTTTATTAAAATGTTTTTATTCAAGGCTTGAGAGTGATATTGACTAGATCCATTGCTTCCTAAACCTTAAAGCCAAAAGGAGACAATATTAGATCACCCACAATATAGATTTCCTGTATCAGACAACACCTAATAAGACAAAATTTCAATGTCTTAAGGAGCAGCACACCTTGAAAGGTCAGTGATGTCATGATGAGTGGACAATAGGGCCCAAGAACATTTTTTTTTATGATCCCCAGTTAGCTTCTTCTGAAAATCTAACTTAAACCAAATTCAAGACAAAGTCCTAAGAGAATTCAACACCATTGGTTCTCTGGAATTCTATAAAATGCCAAGGGTTTAACCACAAAATTCAAGTTCAACACAACTCTTGGGATCATAATAACAGTAAATAACCCCCCAAACCTTCAGGTTCAATTCCAAGTTCCCCAGTACTGTCCCACACACTCTGTCTCCCTTATTACCTATACCCTTAGGGCCATATGATTCTGGACAGACTTACGTAAGTCCTTAGAAAATCAGAATCTTACTGACTACCCTGAATCTATCTCATGAGAAAACAGTCAAGTGAGATAAAGATGTGTACACTTTAAGAACACAATATAGGGTTCTAGAAGGTTCTCCTGAGATCTTCTGTGAAAAGAGTAGCATTTAAATGGCAGGGGTGGGGGGCAACAGGGGAGAATTCGGAAGAATGCCCATTTAATGTTTTTTTTTGGTATCATTAATCTACAATTACGTGAAGCAGTATGTTTACTAGGCTCCCCCCTTCACCAAGTCCCCCCCACAAACCCCATTTCAGTCACTGTCCATCAGTGTAGTAAGATGCTGTAGAATCACAACTTGTCCTCTCTGTGTTGCACAGCCCTCCCCGTGCCCCACCCCACGACATTATACATGCTAATCGTAATGCCCCCTTTCTTCCCCGCCCACCTTATCCCTCCCTTCCCACCCATCCTCCCCAGTCCCTTTCCCTTTGGTAGCTGTTAGTCCACATCTAATGTTTTCTCCCTGAAAAACCCACAGTGCTAAGGTTTGTGTCACCTGCAGAAATAGCATTTCCACAGGTTGGTGGGCTCATGAATTTGGCCAACCAGGTGGCCTGTTTATCTTTGTTTACTGAAAGACAAGTCTACTCACCACGTAAGTAGTCATTAGATTTGCCAGATCCAAACAACTCACATCTGATATCCACCTGATCAATTTAAAGTACCAGGAACTTCACTCTAATTGCTTCTCTAATTGTAATGAAGCTGAAAGCCACTGAAAACTGTCTTGGCTTCTTTAGCACTGACTATAGCTTTAACCTCCCAAGTTCCAGCTGTGGGCATCTGTCCCCCCAAAAAAGAGACCCCAAAAGAGGGAAGGTGGAGACAATGAAATGGGATGAATTTTCTAAACCTAAGGATTGGGTTTTGCTTGGAAATTCTGTCTCTTACCTGAAACACAGAAGAGCCAAAGACAGACTGGCCAATTCCTTGTCAGCTGGAAGGGGTTCAGGGACTGACAAAGGTGTTTGGCTGCCATGATAGACAGCACCAATGGTGTTCAGGGACACAATCGATAGATTACCTCCTGTTCCCATTTGTGCTAATTGTCATATAATCGCTTGTTTAAGTCTTCTCACCAGTCTTAATTGCACAATGGGTTCTCACCTTTGAACTATAATCTCCTAGCTTTAATTGCAAACAATAAATTGTCTTTCAAATTCTTTCACTGTTCCTTGCCTGCATCTTCTCAAAATGGGATCCGCATCAGTTGGACAGGGAGCAGAAAGCACGGTGGTAAAAGGCAGAAAAACCAGCATAGAGCTTAGAATCACCTCTGAGATATTCCTCAAGGAATGGGAAAGACAGGGCAGGAGGACCTACGAACCTGAATGAGCAGCTCATTCACAGGCCCCCCGAGGTGTGGGCGATGCCGCCTTGCTTTACCTGCACCCTCATTGCCTCCTCTGCAGTCACTTCCTCTGCCGAAAGGCAGTCTTGGCCATTTAACCAGTTTGTTTCCCAGAGTTTGGGCCTGACACTTCTTGTTAATTGCCTGTGGGCCTCAGGAAATAAACGTTACACCGCCAAGGTCCTTCAGCTTGTTCTAGTATGAATCACAAGAGCAGATCACTCAGTCCGCCGGGGAACAGTCCCGTGTACCCCTTTGTATATCATTCGGGGCCATTAATCACTCCCGCTGCCGCTCCTCTTCACAGGAGATGTGGGGAAATGATAATGTTTTATGTGAGTAATTAATCCTGCGGCAGATGTGGAGTTTCCACGGCTACCACCATTAGCACACTGACAGGCTTCTGAATGCATATTCCAGCGCCGGGTAGTAATGATTTTAATATGCTAATACTATGTTACTCATAAACAAGAAACATTCAGGCCTTAAGTTCTATATAAGGGCTATTATTTGTGAAGGCTTTTCAGGGGGGACTAGTGATGAGGGTTTTATATTCTTAATGCTGCTGTTGAATAAACAGTGTCCAATTAACATACCAGCTGGAAGTACATCATTCCTCAGTTCTGTTTCTTCCTATAATATTCAGATTTGTAAAGTGAATAAAATAATTCAGAGTGAAACTAATGGCCGTTTGGGGAAGAGAAAACAGGAGTGCTGTGGTGGATTATTTCTCTACCAATGTGGCGTCTGGTCTTGGAAATTACAAAAATGACAAATAGAGCTACAAAAGAAAATGAATATATATATATATATGGAGTATATATATATATATATATATATATATATATATATACTGGCTGTATTTAATAATTTACAAGGATTTCCAAAAAATGCAAATCCGGTGTATGCGCCACACCAGCTGGCCTGGTGGCTGCTACATAGTTCTGTCACTGGGTGAGCTTGCGTTCTAACATTAGCTATTTATCCAGAGCTGACACGTTCTACAGTCGGAAATTTGCTTTATTCTTTTTCCCTAGTTTAGGTAATGTAATAATCCCTAGATAGGCACGGTACCTTCTGTCTACCTTTCTTCTTGTCACATTTTCTCCTTAAATATGTTTTCCTGTAATAATAAATTGCTATCCCTGGCAAACGTGCTTCCTCATAATTTTGCTTCATGCTGAATTCATAAAATAGCCACTGTCATTGACAGGCAGTCTGTAAAACCAACAGCATCTATGGTTGCTCTAGGAACTAACACAAGGTCAAACCCTCCGTGTTGGAAAGGATAAAACACGGTCTCTCAGAGAATATTATTTCTTATTGTTTCATGTTTAACTTGATGAAAGAAAAGGAGGCCGCTCGCAATAAGGACTTTGGAACAAAAGGTTGTTTTAAAAGAGAAAAACATTTTGATCAAACAATTTGGGCAACCATTCGCCTGACGGTTGAGACAGAAGCCAAAAATGGAGGCGGAGGGGACAGGGGAGGCGTGCAGCAGGTAACTAAATGAATGGACTCCAGCCTGCTCGGCAGGCTCTCGTGAGCCAGTCTTTGTGTCAGGTCAGCAACTGGAAACTGGAGTTTTATTGAAAACTTCTCTTTAGCCCAATGTACCTACTGCACTAAGAGGATTCTGTTTGTTTTGTTATGGCAGCTCTGTCACGTTCCATGAATAAAATGATCCTTTGGAAAAATGCTGTGGACCCGGTCATTTAGATAGACTGCACTACCATCCTTCAGGCACAAACAACAGTCCTCATAACCCCCCAGGAAAGAGCTAGGCGACAGTGTCACTCAGGGACAGTGCCACTCGGGGATAGCATTACTTCTGTCGCCACCTAGAAGACCTCGCTTCCTCTCACTTCTATCACCTTTGTTCTTTGGTCCAAGGAAAGGGCGCTACCACCTGATGACTGTGAGTGCCTGCCATGTCCCAGGGACTCTCCAACCCGATTCAATCCTCAGGACACCCTACTGAGACAGGAATCATTCTCTCGTTTCAGGCGAGCCACAGCAAGGATAATTAAATTGGTCCTGGCCCAGAGATTTAAATCCAGTTCTGTCTGGCTCCACACTCGGTTTTCATTGCTTCCTTGTCTCATCTTACCAATGTCAACCATACTCCCTCGAAATTATTCTTGAGACTCGACTATGGAAAAATTGTTCCTCCCTCAGAGAAAGTCAAATTTTAGCAAACAGTTTTAGAAGCTTACATTATCAAAGGACATTTTCACCTTACAGAATCTGTGCTAAAGGGTCCACTTAAGTTGAAAGCTTCATCGGAATAATCGGCATTTCAAAACCACAGCCAAACTTAAACATATGGATTTTTTCTCACTTGTGTTTTTAATAATTCTTTTCCTGAACAAGTGAGATGTCAGTATAATGAGATGATAAGGTGCTTTCCCCATAAACAGGTGCAAATCTTCTGATCAAATTCATCAATTTTAGTGACTTAACTATAAGCATACCTCAGAGACTGCACTATTGCTACATGTTATGCTAATAAGGAAATAATATACCCTGAGACCCACAATCTTCTTCTTTTATCAGTCTGAAGAAGACAGGCATCATTGTTTCCGCTGTTTTCCGTGCCTTTGGAAAAAGCAGTCCTGATTCCAACATGATGTTTTCAATTCTTTCAATCATTCTCTCTGTAGCAAACTCACATTTTCTTAAAATATGTTGCTCCTTTCAGTCAGCAAATGATTATTTTGCACCTGCAATGTGCTAGGGAGGACGCCAGGCACACAGAGATAAGCCAGCTGGCAAGACGCTTTCCTTGCTCTTGTAGAGCTTACATTCTAGATCAGGAATCAGCAAACTTTCCTGTTAAGGGCAAAGTAGTAAATATTTTTGCTTTGTTGGTCCTTTAGTTTCCATTATAACTACTCGATTTTGCCATCAGAGTACAAATGCAGCCATAGACAAGAGATAAGTTTATAAGCAGAGCTGTGTTCCAGTAAAAGATTACTTACAAAAACAGGCAGTGGGGCAAACTAGGCCTGCTGGCCATAGTTTACTGATCCCTGTTCTATAAGATACCATTCTATTACCATTGCTGCTTTTTATTATATGCATTGTTAAAGTAAACCTAATACTAGTTATAATTAAACTTTTTGTTTTGATATGATTATAGACTCACATGAAGTTATAAGAAATAATATAAAGTGAAGAGGGATGGGGGGTCAGGGGGCAAATGGGTGAATTTCCAGTCATAAGATGAGTGAGATCTGAGGCTCTAATACACAACATGATGACTATAGTCAATAATACTGTATTGTATGTGGGGAAGCTTCTGGGAGGGTAAATCTTAAAAATTGTCAGCACGGAAAGGAAAAAATTGTTACTACGTGAGGTGATCGATGTTTCTGCTAATCTTACTGTGGTAATCATTTAGATATAGATAGATGTAGATATAAACTTATCATGTCATATACCTTAAACTTACATAGTGTTATGTTAAAATATAAATGGATCTATATTAAACTCTTAAAAGTTTATCTGAGCAAAATTCAGTTAGAACTGGGCAGCTTGGAACCGGACGTGGTGAGGAACACTCCACCGAGAAGTGCCGGGAAAGGTTTGGATGGAGAGATGATGTGCTTGACTGGCTACGGCTGAAGCAGCGGCGTTACTCAAGAAAGCCGAGCTGACTGTTAGTGACTAGTTGCCTTTAGGATTCCAGTTCTTCATGTTGAGGCATTACAAGGTTAGGCTTTGGTTTGTTTACGTAGGCTACTCAGGCATTAAGGCCAACTCAGTTATATGTCAATTATACCTCAATAAAGCTGGAAAAAATCGATTTTTTAAAAAGAAATGATACAGAGAAATGCCATGTATTCTTTACCCAGTTCCCCCCACTGTCTTTATGCTTATCAAAACCAAAATATTGACATTGATGCAGTCAAAACACAGAACATTTCCATCACCACCATGATATTCAGGCCTCCCTTTAATGGGCCAGCATGCATTCCACCTGAGCCTCCTCCCCAACCCCAGGCAGCCACCACTCTGCTCCCGTTTCTGTCACTGCCTCCTCATCTCCATAACTTGAAAGGATACGAATAAAGTTTTCATCCACTCCTATTGCTGTTGCCACAGCGCAGTTGCCTCTTTTTCAGCAGTTAGATTCTGAAGCTAACAAACAAGCTGAAAATTGATCGCACATAATCAAAGTTATCCTTAAGAATTTGTAGAGTTGCACCACTTGGGAGCTAGACATACCAACTCGCTCTAACTGCAACAGAGCCAAGGCTGCTTTTCAGTGGTAGACCAGATGGCTTTCTCATTGCTGAGGCACCTCAAGTCATGTGTTCATACCCAGAATTGTGGAGCTTTAATCACTAGAATTACATTTAGCACTTCAAGAGAAGAGGCATGTAGAAACTAAAGTTACCAAGAAAACAGCAGTTTCAGCTTCCCATCTCAAGTGTCCGGCAGCATGTGATGGCCCCTTGAGTGGGACATCCTTCTCTGTCCCTCTGTGTCTCACTTCTGTTTTTTATTACTAACCAGATATTGCTTAATATGAAATACATGATTCCTCTGATTATCACTAGGCATTTTACAGTCTAATTCACTGTCTTGATAGTGAATTATTTAACTCAGTAGAAAGAACAAAACTGCTGCCTGTTTCTGTGGTAGTTCCATGCACTGGGTTATACTTCAGCCAGCTTGCTTCTTACAATTGTTTCTGTTCTTTAAAAATATAGTAAAAACACACTCCTTCAGTGGGCATTAAATAGCTTTGGCATTATAATTTTTGGCATGCTGCTTGAAGACTTATCTAAAATTGGATATTTGGTTTGCACATTAAGGACACCATTAAGTTTGATTAAAAAAAGTTTTGGGGGGGTTTCCATGCAGTAAACAGTGCAAACATCTATAATCATAATCAATTTTCTCCAGTACTAAGAATTTGTTGTCTTCTGATGCCTTTCAAAGAGCTTGGCTAATGTAAACCAAATCTGGTTTTTTATTATTATGATTATTCAAAAGGAACATTCTAGAATGCTAAGTTTTAACTTTGAGAGAATTTTTTACAGTCAAGTTACAGCCCTCTTAAAAGTAGGGTTTATAATGGAAAGCACCAGTAAATAAACAGTAGTCACTTTCAAAGTTCTCTTTAATAGCAGGATAAGCATCAGCTATTTTTTCCTGAGAAATATTTGACATACCTAAATGTGTTCCACCTTTTCTCAGTCATGCACTTTCTAAATAATTTCCTAGTACAAGTGGAGGTTTGTGACTAGAAGGGCTGCATGGGCTGTCTGGAATGTTTCCTCAGATTACTGCAGTAAGCTTGTACCCTTCACATCAGTCACTCTTAACATGAAAGACTTGATTTAACTCCTGCCCAGCTGCACACCCTCAGACTGTTATGAAATGGAAGCTTATAGTCAATGCACAAGCTTGATCCTGAGAGCCTCACAATTCACAGCTCTCCCCAGAGGGAGGAAAGCCCTCTCTCTTAGCCTTTGCCACACACCATGGCTGTGCCTCTATTTCAGCACATATTTCACACTGCCTTGTATAATAATTTCTGGTATGCATGTCCATTTTTCCAACCAGATTCCAAGCTTTCAAGAACACAGATATTCCCTACAGCTTCTAGTGCAGAGCCTGGCACATGATAAGTGCTCAAAAAGTATGTGTGAGAACAAACACCCTGAAAGTCATGTTTACTGCTCTAAGTAAAAATGATCTGGGATATCAGATTTTGGCAAGATGGAGGGCTAGGGGCACAGCAATTCTAGACATAACTACAACTTTTTAATGCAGTGTGGGGAACATGGTAAAGAAAATAAGGGAAATTCAAAAAGAGAGAAAAAAAGAAAGACAAAAGGTAAAATGGAAGCGGGGGAGGGGGGGCAGTGAGTAAAAATGCAAATCTGGAGTTAACCTGAGGGTAAATTTCAGTACTACTACAGGGCTAGGTGGCTCCGTTTTGTGAATGCTGAAGGGTCAGGGAGCTCGGTCCGGAACTATACATGAGCACGGATTGGCCAAATAAGCTGGCGAGGTCCCAAGTCAGTAGCACCCCACACCCAGCTCCAAGGGGTAGCAAACACAAATCCTCTCTGGAAGAAAACATCCCCAATTTAGGCTCACATGATTCCTCTAGAGTAAGTTGAACTAAATAGAAGCTCATAACAACATCAAGAAAAATCACCAAACACAAGGAAATAAGCAGCTCTAAGTGAAGTCAGCAGAAACAAAAGTCCATAGATTTAGTGTCTTGATGACTTCAAAATTGAAATAATGGGAAGATACAGAATATAAAATGGATCTGAAATTCCTTCATTTTAATGTTGTTTTTAAAAATTAGCAAGCAACAAGAGACTTACAAAATTATCAGGATGATGATTTGAATAAGCATCTGACCAAACTTTCAGAAATAAAAAATGTAAGTGTTTAAATGTAAAACTCACTGAAATATAGGACAGCAGATTATATATAGCTGAAGAAAAAGTTAGAGAACTGTCACAGATATGTAAAAGTTACAATGCAGTGCAGAAAGGATAAAGCAAGGATAATCAAATGAGAAGGTTAAGAAATCATCTCAACGAATTCTCAGAAAACAGGAATGGAGAAGCAGTGTTGAAGAAAATGTCTGATGACTTTCCCAAACTTATAAAAGGCAAAAATCTTCACTTACAGGATACAAAACATGTATCGAACAGCATAGATTTTTAAAAATTCACACCTAAACCTATTGCTGTAAAATAGCAAAATATCAATGACAAAAGATTATAAAGTATATATAAAGAGAAAAGTCAGATCACCTACAGAGAAACAATTAGATGTACAGCAAGATTCTCAACAGCAGTAGTGAAAGCTAGAAGATGGTAGAAGAATGCATCCAAACGCTAAAGGATACAAGCATCAACCTAAATAGTATATCCAGCAAAATATCCTTTAAGATTAAGGATAAAATAAGGACATGAAATAAGTAAACAGATATTAAGGGAGTTTACTCAGTAGACACTATGAAAGATATATTTTAGGAAATGAAAAAAGTTCTCAATAGAGAAGATATAAGATGCAAAAAGAAAATGGAGGAAAAAAGAGAAGAAATTGGAAAATATGTATGTAAACCTAGCAAATATTGTATAAAATGATATTGATACTTATGTTTAAAATAATAGACAAAAGTAAAAGGTAATTTGGAGGGGAGTTATGAGGATAATAAGAATTTTTAGGTTCTTGTATTATTTAGTAAAGCATTTAGATAAGAGTGATATTGGACTCTGTTAAGATAAAGATACATAGGAAAATGTCAAGTGTTACCAGTAAAAAAATACATAGTCTATATCCTCCAAGCAAATGGAAGAAAAAATAGGATATGAAAATAAACAAACAAAAAATTTGGAAAGAGAGAGGCATAGGAAAGCAGGAAATAAAAAAACCATATAGCAATATGATAGAAATAAATCCAAATATATTAGTAATAAAAATAAATGTAAATGATCTAAATTTTTCAGTTAGGGAATAGAAATAATCAGGGTGGAAAAAATATATATCCAGCCTTATGCTTTTCACAAACAGAGTTTTAAAATGAGGACTTGGTAAGATTCAAAATAACTTGATGAAGGTTGATAAAGACAAAAGTAAGAGGAGAAAAAATATACAAGGTCAACATGAAATAAAAGGAAGCAAAATTAGATATAGTAATTTGGAAAAAAATGGGTTTAGGAAATATGTATTTTTGAAAGAAAGGTTGTCACGATGTGTAAAAGGTCCATCTCAACAGCAACATGTAAAAATTCAAAAATTACCTGCACCAAATAGAGACTCAAAAAACATAAAACAACAAAATGATGAAACTACACATAAAAATTAACAAATCCATCTTTATAATGGAGCATTTCAATATAGCCATCTCAGTTATTGATATCTCAGCCAGCAAAAACTTGGTAAATATAGGAAATTTAAAATCACAATCAACATGCTTGACTTAAAGGACATAAGTAGGATGTGTACCCAAAACATAGAGAATACATAGTCCTCCCAAGCATACATGCAACATTTACAAAAAATTAAGCACACAGAAAAAATAAAACAAGCATAAATTTCCAATTTTAACCATAATACAATCAAGATAGAAATGAGTAAGTTAGTAATGAGCTAGACTTTTTTCTAAACTCATACAACATAAAACAGACTTCTAAATAACTTATTGGTCAAAAAACTGTCTAACAGGAATTTTCAAATACTTACAAGTATATGATAACTTGCAGGAGGCAAATATCAGAAGAAAACAAAGACATAAAATAGGTATTTGGAAGAAGTATTTGTCACATTACCAAAAATGGATTAGTATTCAGAACATATAAAGAAGTTCTATTTATAAATAAAACTACCACCCAATGGAAAAAGTAGACAACAATGTGAACAAATGTTTTGGAGAAGGGAAAAGAGGTTCAAGCTCATTCACAAGTCAGGGAAATACTGAAGTGGAAGATAGCATTTTGCATCCATTAGATAATCAAAAATTAAGACTTGATAATAGTAAATGCTAGCAAGCATATAGAGAAAGAGTACACCATTTCACTCTGAATTACAACTACTTTGCAATAAAATTTTGCATTGCTTTGAAAAGTTGAGCTTGCAACAAAAATTTTCAGGACCAGGTAGATGATAGAGAACCTCTTGCATATGAACACTCAGAGACATGTACTGGGTCATTCAGAATAGGAGAGTAACAAAAATTTAAAAATAAAGTACATTTGTGTGAATGATATGGATAAATAAGTTGTGTTTTATCTTAACAGTGGAAGTATACTGCTATAAAAAATGAATCAACTCTGCTATGTACAAGAGCATGGATGAATTTTAGAAACATTGAGTGTAAAAAGAGAACTCCTAAGTATGAAAAAAATTTTATGATGTTCAAATAAAGTCAAAGCTAAATATACATTGTGGTAAAAGCATATGCATAGTACATCCAGGGTAAAAAGCTGTATTTTACAAAATGAGGGGAGTTTGTGAGCTGAGGAAAAAAAATAGTGACTGTTAATTAGTCCTGTGTTTCTTCTGGGAGTAAGGAAAACGTCCTAAAATTGACTGTGGTGATGGTGGCTCTACTGTGACTATCCTAAAAACATTAAACACTTTAAGGTGAATGGTATGGTATGTGAAGTATATCTCAGTAAAACTGCTCAAAGAAAAAAAGCAAGGGGATGATTAAACCCCAAATTCAGGGCAGTGGTTGTCTTTGATAACAGAATGAAGAGATCAGGGGATACACAAAGGAAATGTCATGGATGTTTCTTATGGTTTTATTTAAGTTTATAAGCATATTTGTGTGTGTGTATTCTCCCCTATGTATCAAATATTATGGAAATTAAAATGCCATGAATAAAAACAAACAAACACACATATTTCCTCTTTAAGGAATAATGTACTTTGAGCTTCCAGGAACTCGCTTAGAAAAGCTCTAACTCTAGAAGTAACCCACACCAGAATTCTTATTTCTGGAATAACTGAGTTTGTACACACAACGTGAAATAAATTTCAAACACTAAAAACCTGTAGTCTATAAGTTTTCCCATTATAATTAAAAAGTCTAAATACACTTTAGGAGTACAATAAAACATGGGCCATTTAGATCACCACTTTGTATTCTCAAAGCAAAACCAACCTGTAAAATACCTTTCCACATGAATGTTTCCAATGTACTTGAAAAAATAAATACAAGCCTTTAACTTTTATGTAAGATTTTTGCATGTGGCCTTAAGGCATGGAAAATGGAACTGTACGAACATGGTTAGAGTTCAACTATTAACTTCTACAATGTTTTGCTCTTATCTTTCCTGTTCTCACAAATAGCATAATTATTTCACAGGAAGAATGAAATTGCAAATACTGAGAATTCCATCTAAATTGTATTAGACCAAAATTCATTTTAAATTATGTCATTCATCTCTGATCTTTGTTTTGGTATTATTAATGTATAATTACATGAGCAATGTTACGGTCACTAGACTCCCCCTATTATCAAGTCCCCACCACATACCCCATTACAGTCACTGTCCATCAGCGTAGTAAGATGCTACTATAGAGTCACTACTTGTCTTCTCTGTGCTATACTGCCTTCCCCGTGACCCACCACCACCACATTATGTGTGCTAATCATAATGCCCATTTCCATTTTCCCCCCTTATCCCTCCCTTCTCACCCATCTTCCCCGGTCCCTTTTCCTTTGGTAGCTGTTAGTCCATTCTTGGGTTCTGTGAGTCTGCTGCTGTTTTGTTCCTTCAGTTTTTTCTTTGTTCTTATACTTCACAGATGAGTGAAATCATTTGATACTTGTCTTTCTCCGCCTGGCTTATTTCACTGAGCATAATACCCTCTAGCTCCATCCATGTTGTTGCAAATGGTAGGATTTGTTTTTATGGCTGAATAATATTCTATTGTGTATATTTACCACATCTTTATCCATTCATTTACTGATGGACACTTAGGTTGCTTCCATTTCTTGGCTATTGTAAATAGTGCTGCGATAAACACAGGGGTGCATAGGTCTTTTTCAAACTGGGCTCCTGCATTCTAAGCATGAATTCCTAGGAGTGTAATTCCTGGGTCAAATGGTATTTCTATTTTGAGCTTTTTGAGGAACCTCCATACTGCTTTCCACAATGGTTGAACTAGTTTACATTCCCACCAGCAGTGTAGGAGGGTTCCCTACACTGTGTATTTTTACCACAGTGTAGTATATTTACCACATCTTTATCCATTCATTTACTGATGTACACTTAGGTTGCTTCCATTTTTTGGCTATTGTAAATAGTGCTGCGATAAACACAGGGGTGCATAGGTCTTTTTCAAACTGGGCTCCTGCATTCTAAGCATGAATTCCTAGGAGTGTAATTCCTGGGTCAAATGGTATTTCTATTTTGAGCTTTTTGAGGAACCTCCATACTGCTTTCCACAATGGTTGAACTAGTTTACATTCCCACCAGCAGTGTAGGAGGGTTCCCCTTTCTCCACATCCTCGCCTACATTTGTTGTTGTTTGTCTTTTGGATGGCAGCCATCCTTACTGGTGTGAGGTGATACCTCATGGTGGTTTTACTTTGCATTTCTCTGATAACTAGCAATGTGGAGCATCTTTTCATGTGCCTGTTGGCTATATGAATTTCTTCTTTGGAGAAATGTCTGTTCAGCAACTCTGTCCATTTTTTAACTGGCTTATTTGCTTTTTGTTTGTTGAGGTGTGTGAGCTCTTTATATATTTTGGATGTCAACCCCTTATTGGGTATGTCATTTACGAATATATTCTCCCATACTGTAGGATCTCTTTTTGTTCTACTGATGGTGACCTTTGCTGTACAGAAGCTTTTTCATTTGATATAGTCCCACTTGTTCATTTTTGCTTTTGTTTCCCTTGCCCGGGGAGATATGTTCATGAAGAAGTCACTCATGTTTATGTCCATGAGATTTTTTGCCTACATTTTTTTCTAAGAGTTTTATGGTTTCATGACATACATTCAGGTCTTCGATCCATTTTGAGTTTACTGTTGTGTATGAGGTTAGACAATAATCCAGTTTCATTCTCTTACATGTAGGTGTCCAGTTTTGCCAAAACCAGATGTTGAAGAGGCTGTCATTTCCCCATTGTATGTCTATGGCTCCTTTATCATGTATTAATTGACCATATGTGCTTGGGTTTATCTCTGGGCTCTCTAGTCTGTTCCATTGGTCTATGGATCTGTTCTTGTGCCAGTACCAAATTGTCTTGATTACTGTGGCTTTGTAGTAGAGCTTGAAGTTGGGGAGCATAATTCCCCAAGCTTTACTCTTCCTTCTCAGGATTGCTTTGGCTATTCGGGGTCTTTTGTGCTTCCATATGAATTTTAGAACTATTTGCCCTAGTTCATTGAAGAATGCTGTTGATATTTTGATAGGGATTGCATTGAATCTGTAGATTGCTTTAGGCAGGATGGCCATTTTGACAATATTAATTCTTCCTATCCATGAGCATGGGATGTGTTTCATTTATTTGTTTCTTCTTTAATTTCTCTCATGAGTGTCTTGTAATCTTTCACTTCCTTGGTTAGGTTTATTCCTAGGTATTTTATTCTTTTTGATGCAATTGTGAATGGAATTGTTTTCCCCATTTCTCTTTCTGCTAGTTCATCATTAGTGTATAGGAATGCAACAGATTTCTGTGTCATAATTTTGTATCCCTCAACTTTGCTGAATTCAGATATTAGATCTAGTAGTTTTGGAGTGGATTCTTTAGGGGTTTTTTATGTACAATATCATGTCATAAACAAACAGGACAGTTTGACTTCTTCCTTACCAATCTGGATGCCCTTTATTTCTTTGTGTTGTCTGATTGTATGGCTAGGACCTCTAGAACTATACTGAAAAAAAGTGGGGAGAGTGGGCATCCTTGTCTTGTTCCCGATCTTAAAGGAAAAGCTTTTAGCTTCTCACTATTAAGTATAATGTTGACTGTGGATTTGTCATATATGGCCTTTATTATGTTGAGGTACTTGCCCTCTATACCCATTTTGTTGAGAGTTTTTATCATGAATGGATGTTAAATTTTTGTCGAATGCTTTTTCAGCATCTATGGAGATGATCATGTGGTTTTTGTCCTTGTTTTTGTTGATGTAGTAGATGATGTTGATGGTTTTTGAATGTTGTACCATTTTTGCATCCCTGGGATAAGTCCCACTTGATCATGATGGATGATCTTTTTGATGTATTTTTGAATTCAGTTTGCTAATATTTTGTTGAATATTTTTGCATCTATGTTCATCAGGGATATTGGTCTGTAATTTTCTTTTTTTGTGGTGTCTTTGCCTGGTTTTGGTATTAGAGTGATGTTGGCTTCATAGAACGAGTTTGGGAGTATTCCTTCCTCTTCTACTTTTTGGAAATCTTAAGGAGAATGGGTATTATGTCTTCACTAAATGTTTGATAAAATTCAGCAGTGAAACCATCTGGTCCAGAAGTTTTGTTCTTAGGTAGTTTTTGATTACCAGTTAAATTTCCTTGCTGATAATTGGTCTATTCAGATTTTCTATTTCTTCCTGGGTCAGCCTTGGAAGGTTGTATTTTTCTAGAAAGTTGTCCATTTCTTCTAGGTTATCCAGTTTGTTACCACACAATTTTTCATAGTATTCTCTCATAGAAATACAAATTCTTTGTATTTCTGTGGTGTCTGTAGTGATTTTTCCTTTCTCATTTCTGATTCTGTTTATGTCTGTAGACTCTCTTTTTTTCTTGATAAGCCTGGCTAGGGGTTTATTTATTTTGTTTATTTTCTTGAGGAACCAGCTCTTGCTTTCATTGATTCTTTATATTGTTTTATTCTTCTCAATTTTATTTATTTCTGCTTTAATCTTTATTATGTCCCTCCTTCTACTGACTTTGGGCCTCATTTGTTTTTCCTTTCCTAGTTTCATTAATTGTGAGTTTAGACTGTTCATTTGGTATTGCTCTTCTTGCCAGAGGTAGGCCTGTATTGCAATATATTTCCCTCTTAGCATGGCCTCGTCTTTGATTTTTATGTCCAGAAACAATAAGAAATGTTGCTTCTAAAGGGTGCCCCATAAGGATCCCATGAATCTTAACATTGTACCTATGGTAGAGCTCTTTCAGATAGAAAGATTAAATAGATAGATGCATGCCCTGGTTTTACACACAAAAGCACACATTAGTCCATCTCTGGGGGCACAGGGAAGATTATATATAGGTAAAACTTTGCTCAAACCTCCATCCTAGGCTCCCAAAATGAAGAAAAACACCTCCCCCACCTCCAGCAGTGGTAAAAGTAAGGGAATAAAGCTCCTGAGACAAAAATATAAGGTTCCACTCATTCACTGCCACTGCCATGCCATATCTGAAGGCTTAACCATATCTGATCTTCCTCTGAAGGTAAGTCCTTAATTATACCTCATGTCTACATAAATAAAATGCCAATATCAATTCAAATATCATTTACATGCATTGCTCCCTTTGATATTTACCATAGCCCTATGAGGCATAAAGGGGAGATTTGGTTACATTCATTTCACAGATGGCAATGCTGAGTCACAGAGACCTTAACCAATGTATGAGGATATAACAAAATCTATAGAGCTGAGAGGTTTTATTAAACCTCTGAGACTTGTTTCCTTCATCCAAAAAACGAAGTTAACAGTTCTTATCTTACAGGGTTGTTATGAAAATGAAACAGGAGTGTATGTGAAGAACTGAGAGAGATGCGGCATAATGTATGCTATACAGTAGCTATTATTTTCATTACATGGGTTCCAAAATCAGTGCTATTTTTATTATACCTGGCTAATACTTAAAGGTTACCTGATTTCTATTTCAAATTAGCAAAACCCTGACCCAGACCTAATTCTGAATAAGTTTTGTGAATCATAGAGTTCTATATGGCCTGACCTTCCATTTCAGAGTCCTAGGAGCTAGATAGATCCAAGAGCACTTAGCTAGTTAGCCGCAGAACTGGATCTAGCAGCTAAAGCTTCCATTTTCCAATAACTGATCTTTCCATGCCAGTTAACACAAGTGGCCCAATGTCTGTAGAATCCTTTCCTCACTCCTGAGATTTGATTGTATTACTGTTTAGTTTTACTATTCTTATTGCCCCAAAATGGACCCCTCCACAGAACCATTTGGTTTCCCTTGATCTAGCAGCCTGGACTTTAGGTGATCTAATCCTTCTGGGCAAGTACTGTGCTTAGCAGTTTGAACACCTAAGCTGCTATCTTAGCTTAGCTATCTTAGTACACCATATCTGTCTTCACCTGTGTAAATGTCTACGGTGTACACATTTGTCTGAATATAGGGATACACAGGTAGCAGACCACAGAACAGTGGCTTTTCCTGTCATTGCTAGAATGTTCCCATAAGATCTGGAAATAAGCATAGGTTTTGTAAAATACTGTGTTAGACACAACTACCACATTATTTTCATGTCCACACACTTTTTTCTTAAGTGCCAGGCCAAATCTTCTCAAGTTGATTTATATCAGTAAATTCTGTGGTATCATTTGAGCACCTTTAGCAGAGTCTGTAAGTCCCATATCTTTACCTTCTTTCATTTGTCAAGGTGTCTTAAGTTCTACCAGAAAAGATTCAGTCCTTTCCTGAAGGCAGTTCTGTTTTCCAAAGTACCTTATTAAATGGCAAATGCCCTTCAGAAAATGATCATCTCCATCAGCAATTTAGCATGATAAGCTGTCAGTTGGGCTCAAGTGCCTGGTCTGTAGGAATATGATTCAAGACTGGGCTGTCCGTGGGAGGAAGCATAAACCCAAGAAGGGCTGGGAATGTCCTAGAAGTAGAAGAAGGGAGGCACATACTCATCTAGAGGGTAGAGTCACTGAGAAAACTGTAGGGAGAAGAGAGATCAAGCCAAACCCTATTTCTCCCACATACGGTATTTTAGAGGGGCAGGCAACACAAAGAATTAGAGAGATTTGCTTATAGAGGCAACAAAACAAGACAATTTTGTGGCAAGTGACCCAGAAACACAGAGTCACAGGTCACCAATTCAGCTGGCTTCAGCAACATGATTTTTGAAGCTGTTATGAAAAATGTAGTGAAGCAGAACAAAAGCTTTATTATCCTGTATCCCTGTACACAGTATTTCTAGAATAATAAATTAGACACTTCTAAGAGCTGGGAGAGAGAACCATATAGATGAGAAAGATTCCCCACTGATACTTGAGACATGTCTAGACTCCCTGAATCAACTTAATGTATACCTTAAGATTCAAGCTGAGAGATGTTTTAATATTTATCTTTCCTAATTACAAATGTGATACATTTTCATGGTGGAAAAAGGAGAAATTGAAAATGACAATAAAATACCATTTCTTATTCATTTGATAGGAAAAAACTTAAAAGCCCAATACCAAATATTGGCCAGGATACAGAGAAATAGAAAGTTTGAGATACTGCTGGAAAGAGTGTATTTTGAAACAACCATTTTGGCAAGACCTAGTAAAGTTAAAGATGTATGTACCTTGGAATCCAGAAACTCTGCCGCTAGGTATCCACCCTAAAGAAACTCTCATACTTTTACCCAACAAGTTCAAAGATGTTTGTTGTTAATACTTTTTTGCAACAGTGAAGTAGTGAAAACCTTCTGTTCCTCAGTAGGGATAGAGATAAATCATGGAATAACATGTAGCCATCAAAATTAATGAAGCATGGTTGAGCTTTGAACAGCATGGTTTGAATTGCAGAGGGTCCACTTATATGCAGATTCCTTTCAATAGATATTTTGGAAAATTGTTTGGAAATTCATGACAATTGGAAAAATATCTTTTCTCTAGCTTACTTTATTATAAGAATACAGTATAGAATACACATAACATACAAACTATGTGTTGACAGTTTATGTTATCAGTAAGGCTTCCACTCAACAGTAGACTCTTATAGTTAAGCTTTTGAGGAGTGAAAAGTTGTAGACGGATTTTCCACTGCACAGGGGCTCAGCGCCCCTAAGCCCCATGTTGTTCGAAGATCAACTGTTTATTCACAAATATCAACATGGACAAATCACAATAATATCTTGCCTAAATTTTAAAAAGCAAGTTGCAGAAGTATGTGTACAGTATGATGCCATCTATCATAGCTATCATCTGTCCTGTCATCTATTTATAATAGTACCACACACTGTGTCCACTGCTTAGGATACACATATATGTGGCAAAAATACAAGACATACGTGAGAATGATGCACAGTATATTAAATGGATTAACAGGCTTGCAATGACAGGAAATCTAAAATAATAGGGGCTTCAATAAATTAAAATTTCATTTCTCTCATATTGAACTGCTTAGGGTTGGGATGACAACTCTGTGAGCATGATAGAACCAGCGTTCTGCTCTCGTAGAGCTCTACATCCTCAGCACAGCTTCCATCCGGTGGCCCAGGACAGCTCCTGCCTTGACAGCAGCAGTCCCACTAGCGTAACGAAGAAAAGGGGAAAGGACAAGTTCCCCAGGCTTTCAAGGACTCTTCCAGGAAGTTGTGCATATGACTTCCGCTTTAATTCCACTGACCCGAATTCACTCAATGGCAATACCTGGGAAGTGTTTGTCAAGCATGGTCCAGGCAAACATGTGCCAAACTAAAAACCAGGGGTGACTGCTGCAGAGGAGGGAGGGGAGAAAGGTAAGAGGGGGGTGGAAACCGTGATCCATAAAAACTGAATTTCTTGTATATGTTAAAGAGATATTTGAAGCACATATGACATATTGCTGGCATCTGTTTACTTTTTTTGACAGGTACCTAAGTGTCATTCCTTGATTTCCTCAGCTTCTCCGTTTCTTTGAAATTTTCATGATTTAACATGTTTTAAGGAAGACATGGAAAATGTAAGAAATTAGTATAGGAGAACAACCATTGGCCATGCTTCCCCACACACTTATACATATATTTATACACACTAAAATGCCTGCATTAATATTTTGGTGGCCAGTCCTTCAGTCTTTTTCTTGTACATATTTTTACATAACTGTGTCTTTAATACTTACATATCTTGTAATTTGCTTTTTAATTCATAATATTATAAGCATTTCCCATGTCTTTTAAAGTTCTTTTAAATGTAACATTTAATGATGTACAGTTTTATTAACTCCCTATTGTTGAACATTAGATATTTTAAATGAATTTTATGTTTGTGGATCTTAAATGTACATATTTTGACTTCTGATTTTTTGTGTCCATATATTGTTCACTGCAATGGAAAAATAATTATTAGTGTTCCCATTCATTACTAGTTATAATTCATTGCCAAAGCACTTTTTGTTGTCCTAAGAGACTCTCATTTGCTCGTGTTCCCATTCAGGTAATATCTGACCCAGACAAAGTATTTGGACCAAATTTCTGAGAATCAGCTAAAGTCCCCTAAGGCCCAGAAGTTCTGAGTATTTCTCTGCTCCCTTGGAATTCCATTGATTTTCTGTGAGTCTCACAGTTCAATAAGAGTCCACAAACATCAGAGAGAGGCACATCAAGGCCCTCGTACCCCTGGGAATAGTAAGAGCCTCACAGCACTGTGTTCCTGTCTCTGCAAGGCCTGAGCTTCTGTACCAGACCAGCCTGGTCCCGTGACATGCCTGCCACAGATGAGAGGTTCTTTGAAGCAATATATTGATACACTTGGTGAATGTGGCCAAGTTGCTCATTTTTTTTAAATGCTAAATTCAATTCTATCTCTGAGAAGAATGACTTGCTTTCTCACTCTCTCTTACTCTCTCATTCTCTCTCTCTCTCTCTCCTGCATTTTTAGTAAACTTCCATTTAGACAATACATAAAAGATACCTTCTATAGCCCTTCTAATGGATTGGGTTTTGTCATGCATGCTTCCAAATGGACTGTAAGAACCCTGTCTAGATACTATTGCCATGAACCAGAATTTAATGATGCATTTTCAATCTGATTCAAAAAGATATCATTACTACAAATCCTGAAAGAACCTCTTCCAGGAAAACCTTTCCAAATGCACTTACATTGATTAATTCACTCATTTAACAAATATTTGTTGAGGACCCAATATGCTCCATTTCTGATGCTCCAGAAAGGTGCAGACAAAATGTGGGAGGAAATATGTAAGTAAACAATTTCAACGGTGTAACACCTAAGTAAGCTAAGCGCAAGGTGCCAAGGGAGTATCAAATTGTGTGTGTGTGTGTGTGTAGAACAAAAGACTGGTAACATATTAATCAGATCCATTATGAAAAACACAGACTCACAAGTTCTTTCCAATAATTCCCTGGGAGCCAGTATCCATCTCAGGAGCCCCACATTGCTCTGTCGATTCTAACTACATGCCCCTCACAACCTCATTCTTGGGGGCTAGTCCTCGAGGAAGCCTTCCTTGAGTCACATGGCACCCCAGATCATCTCAGTCTTACTCCAACACCCACTACAGCAACTTGAAGAGGGCGTCTACAATAAGAGATGCAGAGAGCAAAGAGCAAAAACTTAGATCAGGCTTTTGTCTTTTAATAGACATTGTACATGAAGCCCATGGTAAAGACTTAATAAATATTTGTTGAATGAAAAAAAGAACAGATCAATAACTGTGCTTCTAGATCCCCTTTAGCAGAGTGGTGAGCACACAGCTGTCAATAAACTGCCAACCAACTTCCTTCTGTGGTACAAAATTAAGAGTATATCAACAGATATTTTTTAGACATACGTGTCCTTTTTTCTAATGATTTAGCTTGGTGAGTTTTACTTAATCTGTATTTAATTAGATATGAAATGCTGGACAGCGCTTTTCAGAATTGGGAGTGAGATCCATTGTCCAATTTTGAGATAACAGACATAAATATTTTTAAAAGAATCTAGCCTAGCCCAGGGTGCTCAGAAGGCTCATGCAGGGCAGGACCCAGACTCTGGACCCCAGCTTACCTAAAGAACACAGAAAGATCCTTCCGCGTGTCATCTGACGGTCATTTTCCTCAGACACAGGGTACATACAGCACATCCCAGTGTACCTAGAGGAAAGGCTGTCTTCTAGAATGCCTCCATATGAGGGACTACAGACATTCTTCCCTTCCTTGTCTTACAGGATCATTGGTGTCCTCAAAATGTGGATGTTGAAGTACTGACCCCGAGTACCTCAGAATGCAACTCTATTTGGAGATAGGGGCTTAATAAGGCAATCAAGTTACGGTGAGGTCACTAGAGTGAATCCTAATGCAGTATGACTGGTGTCCTTAGACGAAAAGGAGATTAGGACACCAGCACATGCCCACAAGAGAGGAGACCACGTGAAGGCTGAGGCAGACAACAGCCATCTGCAACCCAAGGACAGAGGCTCAGAAGGAACCTGCCATGCCAGCACCTGTCTCTCAGACCTCCAGCCTCCTGAACTGTGAGAGAATTGATATCTGTTGTCAAAGACACCGATCTGTGGTGCTTTGCTACAGCAGCCCTAGCAGACTATTACATCTATTACATCTCCCATGGAAACACTCCATGTGAGCTTCACACATCCTGCCTCCTTATCAATATTACAGTGATCAGCTGCTGGAGATGGGACAACAACATCTGAAAATGGAATACCAGTGACCTGCCCGAGCCAGCTTCACCGCCCCCTCCTCACCAAGGGTGTCAC
Organism: Manis javanica; assembly: GCF_040802235.1. Classification (NCBI taxonomy): domain Eukaryota; kingdom Metazoa; phylum Chordata; class Mammalia; order Pholidota; family Manidae; genus Manis; species Manis javanica. The sequence continues at coordinate 60,015,817 of NC_133169.1, read as the reverse complement.
GTGACAGCAGCTCTCTCCCTACCCCACCCCTTGGTCTGTATCACACCATGTCACCGCTTCTGTCCTCAGGGCGTAAGTGGCAACCTGCAGTTACCTTGTCTATCGTGTGCCTTCTCTATCAAGCAGCTCTAGGAGGGCGGTGGGTCCTCTCCGCACCCACAGTGCCCAACTCAGTGCCTGCCTCAGAGGAATCTGTGCATGTTGGCTAATTCTCTTTTTGGTGTTTTGAATCCCTTTAGTGGGTACAAGCTCTATTTTTTAACACATTAGCCTCCAAATAGCCTGTGTTTCCTTTTTGTTTTCAGTTCACTAAGCCCTGGGATACCTGGGTTTGACTTCTGAACAGGAAGTGGAAGTAAAAGCAGTTGCATGGCCCGAGGGGCACCTGTCTCCCTGACAGCCGCCATTCGCAGTATTTTAAATGATGGAGGCTCGGCGAGGGTGGCAAGCAGGAGCAGCATTCCAAGGAGTGTTAAAAATGAAGTATGTGTTATAAATAATAGAACACACCCAACTGTGCATATTAAGTTGTCATTCCCTCTCTGGCTTCTTCCACACTGATAAACCACTCAAAGCTTCCCTCTCATGGTTTCTGATGCATCAGGTGACTATGGAATTGCAACCTCATTATTAATACGGACAATCAGTTCTATATTCTTCCACATGTGTGAAAGGTGATGAGAGCCACGTGGAATGAACTAGACAACCCCAGATTTTTCTTAACACTACATTTAGCCAGTTATAAAGATATAAAAACATACTTAAATGAGGCACAAAGGGGCATTTGGAGCGAGTTTCTGGGTTCTGTGTTGTATCTATATAGTCAGTCAACCAGAAGAGAGAAGTGAGGAGCTTGAGGGGTCGAACATCAAGTGTGCAGGTCCTGGAGCTGCGTTTTTTACCTTTCAGTGCTCACCTGGAGCAACACTCGTTCTGAAAGAGAAACTGCATCTTCCCGGTGGCCAGAGGACGGTGGGACCAGACTTAGGCACCGCTCACGCTGGGCAAGCACCGTGGGCTGCTCGGAGCTCCACTGAATGGCCATCCAGTCTGCAGGGTAAAACAGCCCTAAGAGCACAAACATCCCTGAGAAGCTCTCCCCAACTGGTCAAGAGGATTCACCCACATTCTCTGTTGAGAATTTGCTTTGCTGCTTCTTGCCCCACGGTCATCAGGGCTCCCGGGTGCAGCCAAAGCCATGGCCGGGACCCCCAGGGGCTTGGAGCATAAACATGAGCCCAGTCCTCCATCTTGTCATGGGGTTAGAATAGGGCTCCCAAGTCTCAGTCTCCCTAGATGTGGTTATGCCTTCGGGGGCGGTAAGAATCTGCTGAGGCTACCCACCGTGCTGGTCGGCTCTGCCCCAAAGCACTTAGCTAAATCAGAGGAAAGCCATGGCAGCTGCCTCCAAATAGCAATGGAGCATTGATTCCCCGCCCCCTGCTCACTCTGCTCTCTCCACTCCCCACACCACTGACTTTCACTCAGACTATTTTCCAGTGAAATCAAGATGAAGGATGGTCGAGGAGAAGAGGGTCAGAAATTAAAATGGGAAAGGGAGAGTGAGAGCAGAAAAAGGACAAAAATCCTAGACAGGCCAAAACACACGTTTCTCATCACTGGGCCAGCTGGGGACCGCTGCTCATCCCACAGTAGCTCCTGACACACACACAGATGGGCTTCCGAAGTGTCACGCAGCCAAAAGCATCCTGAAACGGACATCCTGGCAGCTGAAGGTCAGTCTGTGTCCTTTATGCTCAATAGCAGGAAAATTGGACTTACGCTTGTAAGAGTTTTCTACTTCTTAAATAACTTTCACCGAGGGGCTGGAGGTCCACACACAAAACTGTTAACAAGCGTTCATTTCAGGGATGGGGTAGATGATGAAAGGAGCCTTTTTCTACCTTTTTTATAAGAAGCATGAAGGGAATAAGTCATCTTGACTTCTTTTGTGCATTCTAGATGTTTCATAGATATGGTTTGCTTGTATTGCTTATATGTAAATAAATATGCACCTAAAAGAAAGAAAGATGCTTTCACAGGCACGATCTATCACACTGAATCTTTGCAACAGACCCACACGGCGAGCAGGGTGGATGTGGCCCAGGGTAACTCAGACTTGGGTTATGATCTCTTTTCTCAAACCTCCAAGGTGTGGAATCCGAGGAAGTGATTTAACGTGTACCACAGACACGATAATGAAATCCAATATATCAGGTCTCTGGAAGAATTGTTGCAAATACAACACAGTAACTCTTATAAAAATGCCTAGTACCTGATTAGCACTCAGTAACTAGAAGCTGTCACCATTAATGCTATTATTATCATCATTAGTATTAAAGAACTTATGAGATAAATGCAGGACAATACAGCTAGCAGTTGGCTAAGCTAAAACCAGAACCAAGTCTATTTTGTGGCCACCGCATGGGCAGGGGTTAAACAGGACCGTCCATATTGCCCACCCTCAACAGTGTCAGATTGACACAGCACATCCAGAGCCTTCTCTAGAATTAGTCCCAGAAAAAAAACTCAGATCTGTGAAGTGGACGACACAGATCTACCAAGCCCCAAATGCTTCCCTACTCCAAACCATGGACATTTTGGAAATAATGCAATCAAAATAATACATGAAAGAAATAATATCTGTGCCTGGTGGGCATGGCCACAGACAAAGACTTGGAGAGAAATTAATGTTCATGTGGATAAGCCTAAAAGTGACTTTCCATTAAAAAATTTTTAGTTTTTGGTTGCCCATAAGAGAAACAACAACAAAAAAGTAGTCCTCTGGCCTGGGATCAAAGCAATTCCATAATTTATGAGTATTTCACTGTGTTTAGGGTTTCCTTCATCAGTTTTATTTGGACAAGATGATTAATCTTCAATCTTCTTAAACATCCGTTACACCAAGTAGACTGAGGTCTAAACTCCGTTTGAGATTTTTTAGGCTTTCCTGTTCCAGCCTGGAACAGTCTGTAAAGAGGATTCACTTTGATGGTGCCTGAAAGCAGATGGGAGGGCCGCGGCGCAGCAGCAAGGCCAGCGTGGAGAGAGACTCAGTGCCCGAGGACACGGAGGTGGGCTGTGCCTCGTGGGAGCACAGACTCCCTGGCGCTCTCATTCACTGCAGCCACTGGCGAGCCCTGACGTCTGGTGCTGAACAGTTGTACAAAGCACATTCATGTGCATTATTCCACACCATCCTCTCCACCATCCAGTAAAAAAACAAACATTATTAGCCCCATTTTTAAGCCGAAGAAACTGAAGGCTCAGCAAATTGCAGTGATTTGCTGGAAGTCAGACGTCTAGCTTGAACTGCGTTCGCATTGGGCACCCTCTCTGCTACACCTCAGTGTTTTTTACACCTCTCATTGCAAAAGAAAAGACTTTTCCATTTAACCTCTCCACCATCACTGCCGTTCCTCCAGAAATGCTCCCTTCTGAAACCGATAAAGCTCAGGTAACGACAAGCCACGGCAAGATCAGCCAATGCTTGTTGGAGCTCTGACAGCGATGACAGCCCTCTGCAGGCCCCTCTATTTTCGTGATCAGAACACTGCAGCCAGGAACAAGCCTGCTGCTGAGCTGGTCTCTGCCGGGAAAATGTGCACACAGCGTACACATTCGTTTATATTCTGAGCACAGAGGATGAAATAATTCTGCTCCGTGTCCATTTTTGTGCTGTTAAGGCATACGGCCGCTTTGCAAGCAAAACAGTAGATCTTTCATTTGCCAGTGACATGCCACAAAGTGCTTATAATTCAGTGTTAGCTTATCAACCGTCCAATCTCCCACTCCGGGGAATGTGTCAACCATCAAAAGGAGTGGAGGAGGTGTGTTGCATTTTAATGGCCTTCATTTCATCAGACTTACTTTCTTAAGGGCATTTAATCAATGGGGACAAGTAGTAGGCAGATTTTTAAATAAATGTGTCACTTTAGGTTAATCCACCGCACAGTTGAAAGTATTTGTTTATACGACTCCCAAATATGTCTCTCTGTTGCTCAGTGGAATTGATAATCTGTAAATCAAAACATGTTACAAGTAGTTTTAAACTCTCCCCAGAGGAACAGCTTTATTTGACCTGCCAGAACAGGAGATGTCCAGAAGTTCCAGGTACAAGGGTGTTCAATGTCAGAGCTGTTCAGAATGCTTGAGTGAAATGCCAGTTTCATTTACAACAAAGCTTTCTATTCAGTCTTCCTTCCTTTCTTTCATTAACCAGGTGAAAAATGTGCTTTAAAAAAAGAAAAATGTGTTTGGGATGACAAAGAGGCTGGGAAGCAATGGGGCAGGAATTTTAGTTTATTCTTGGGGCAATTATTAAATGCAAAAACAAATAAAAATGAAAAGAAGACTAGAATGATACTGATGGGGCTTGCAGCATTTTGTATTGATTATACCAAGATACTGGCTTCTGTTTCTTCTGTCTGCTTTTGGCATCCTTAATGTGGCTCCGACAAACAGAGGACCTGTAATTGCATCAATGCAGGCCCCTTGTCAAATAGAAATTTCTTTTGCCACCCGTTATCAGCTATCTGAACTGTCAAAAGATGATTGTCACATCTGCTTGGAAGGGTACACTGGCCAAGTTGTGATGTGAATACGGCTTTGTTATTCTAGATTGATTTTCTTAATGCTGGCTCTAAGCATGCCCATGTGCAGGCTCGAGGAGATTTTCCATCCTTTCTAACAAAGCTCGAACTGTGTTGACACTTGTCCCCAGGCAGCAATGTCCATTCAGAGTAGAATCTCTGCAGAGGCTTTTGTTGGAAACACTTAAATAATCTCTTTCTTCTACTTCTTTTTTTTTTTTTAAACAGAGCATATTTACCAAATTAGATTGAGACTGCATGATCCTTCTGACACCGTAGTTCACGAAAGTTATTAATATTCGGTGGGCTTCAGAGCAAGAATCTATTTAATGGTTCTAAGAATCATCTGACTCACAGGCACAGCATTAAGTACAGCTTTTTATAGATAGAAGAGGATACCCAGAGCTGGGTGTGTGTGACATTGCTAAGGACACTGCGGGCTGAGAAGAGAGCCAGTATTGTGTCTCTTCTTACAGACAGCCAAGGGAAGCTGCTGTTCATGGACTTGGGAAGAGTCCTTGAACTGCTAGGGCTTGAGGATGAATATCAGAAGAAAGGACGGTGCTCTCCATATCAGTTTACTGAGAACAGTGACATTTCAGTAATGACACATGATCACATCATACGTCTGTAGACGCTGCGGCCTTTCCGAAGGGTGCCTCTGCTACCGCAGGCTTCCAGGACCTCAGAGTTTCTAAGACATGCAGGGAGAGACCCCCAGCCCTAAGTGCACCTATAAACATACATAATAGCCAATTTGCAACAGACTCAAGTCAGAATGGATATTCATGTGCCAGCTTGTAGCACCATTCAGCTCTCAGTTCTGAGACAAATTAAATTCATTCTTGTGCATCCTAGTGGTAATGTACAATTAGCTTTCAGAAACTGTAATATATTTTCCTATCCTATAGGAGCCTTTGGAAATTTCAAGGGTAACCTCTCGACTCCCTTTCACAGTAATTGTAAGTGTATCTCTCCAAAGTTACATAAATCAAACCATTTGGTAAACTGTGTTATAACCTTTTTAAACGTATCTCCCTGTTAGCTTTAACATCATTATATCCCATTGTGATGAAAATGGACTTTCTGGATCCAGCGATAATGAAAATAGCCACTTTATGCAGTTTCTACATGCAATTATCCAGGCTTTTCTCAGACTCCAGAGAAATCTCGGCTAATTGCTTTGGGACTTTTCCTACATTTCCATAAATTCTTTGTTAATTTTTCATGAGAAACTGTTATTGCAGTTGCCCTTAAAGCACCCATTGTATTCAATAATGTAAAGAAGCCATTATGGAACCGGGGCCATTTGCGAGAATCCACCAGAGCCGGACCCCTTTCATTCTCTGTGAATTCTCAGGTGAAGTGGTTTGTGTGTGTGTGTGTGCGGTTTTTGTTTTGTTTTTTTTTTGTTTTGTTTTGCATATAAGCTTCACTTCATCTGAGTTTACTCAAAACAAATCTAAAAGAGATTCTCTGTAGTGCACGAGCCATGAACTGAGCTCGCTTTATCTGACAATCGGCTCTGGAATTGCTTTTATACCTACTCGTCCAACCCCAAGACAAAGAACTCTGTTCTAAGTGATAGAGGAGCCATGGAACGAGCCAGGTTTCCCAGGGAACGCTCTGAAATTACCTGAGACGTTACATTTGATTTACTGATGGCCTTCAACCCAGAGTCACAGTTTCCGTAGCTTCCAGTGAGCACTGCCTCAGAACACCTCAAACACATCGCGGGGCTATTTTTCAGAGATTGCGCCACCTGACTCTCTCCCTTGAGCTCTTTTCGGGGCAAGACCACTCTCGGGCATCCCAACGGGAAGCCAAGCTTCCCTCTCTTCAGGCAGGGCCGGACTCAGCATGGGTGGACCAACCAGGTGCTCAAAACACAAGCAAGACTGGAGCACGGAAAGCAAAGAGGAAGAGCAAGAGACCGTTGATTTAGCTGTGGTGGATTGATCCTGAATTGGCAACCAGAAATTCTCAAAGGCAGCTCTTTTCATGTCAAAATACATGCAGAGTGTGTGTTTCACACTTTGGCATTTGATTTTGTATTTCAAATTACATGGGAGATAGATAACAATTCATTGGCTTAGACTCAAGATTTCTGCTGTGCTACCTCAATAAAAAATGGCTTGGAAAGGGTCCCTCTCTCCCCCCCTCAAAAAAAGGTGCTCTGTCCTTGTCAACACTTCGGGCCTCGAACGGCCTTGGTTTTCATGGGAAGGCAGTGAGCAGGGGAAAGGTACTCTGCCACTTTCAGCCCACCCTGCACTCTAGGTTAGATGCTCCGGATGGCTGACCTCTAAGAAAATCTCCTGTATTCCCTGGAGTTCATAAACTCTTCGTGAACAGTATGAAAAGGGCCTTGGCTCTGTTCAGCGCAGACCACGCAGTGGCTGGAACACACCTTTTATTTGGGCACGCTGGCGGGAGTGTGGTGCTGGCCTTCCCCCACACAACCTCCAAGCTCCCCATCCAGTGTGTGAACCGCCCTGACTCTCCCTGACCTGGGCTCCTGGTTACACACAGGGAGTTTTCACAGCACAGGTATGAAAACTGCCCCTTTTGCAAACATGTTCATGTATCAGCAAATGACCAAGTGGACCTTCCCCAACTACCAAGACCCACTGGGAATCATTCCAAGGGTCCCTCTCCAGAGAAACAGAATAAACACACTTTTAAGCGAGTGAGTATTACACCTGCTGCCTTCCCAAGTCATAAAAGCCAAGTTCTCGCAGGCTGTGACTCCCAGGGACCTTTCTGAGGGCTGACAATGCCCCTCAGTAGACAGTTCAGTAATTATGTGTTAAACTGCAGGGAAAGAAACAAGGAGTGGGGTCTGGAATATTCTGTTTTCTGAACATTTCACTTGGTGCTGAGAAACCCTAAACAGTTCTTGAACTTGGAGGAAGACTCCTAAGCCGCTGCAGCTACGGAAGCTTTTCCGCTTCTCATGACGGCCAAGGCACAGACGTGGCTTTGCCCAGGCGGCTCTCCAGGTCACAGCTTGCCCTGCAGTCCTCTTCTGTCCTGCAGTGATACTGGCATGAAAACACCCCTTCTAAGAGTTCTGTCAACTTTTTCTTTCAGGAATGATTACAACTGCTGGGTAAATGAACATCAGCCTCCCTGCGTAAAGGTAAGTGCATTGTGTCATTTAAGGATATTCACACACAGAGCGAGGCCAGCCTCTGAAGTCACTGTTGATTTACTTCACATGTGAAAATTCAAAATTGACTGAGAAATGAGGCAAGTTGGATGCTGAATGGGAAGATTTTCTTAACAAAATTCATGTGGGGCACTTACCCACCCACCTATATCCCTTCCTCTTACCCTCCCAATAATGTAATGTAAGAAGCATAAGCCACTCACTCTCTTCAGGGAAGATGAAGAGATGCAGGACTGTGTGAAGCCCTGGACAGGCAACACCAGTACCCTTCAGGCAGAGTCCAGTGACGCCATCAGGAACGTGGAAGCCAAAAACCCAAGACAGGGAAGGCGTCCTGCCTGACCAGTGGATCTGATGTTTGCAGGCAAACGGCGGGAAGGTAGCCCAGCTCTCAGACAACATCCAGGAAGAGTCCACTCACCCTTGGTGGGACAGCAGCGTGGACCCTACCTACCCCAGCTCACCCAGAAATATAACAGGGCAAGATGATCAAGCATCACACTACCAGCCACCTCACGCTGTCAGCTTCCTAACAGCTGCAGTCACACCCACACCCTGCACTCCAAGGCGGTCACACAGGGCCCCTCCTGGTCTCCTACCTTCCTCCACTCAAACCCATGGCCCAGCAGCCACAAGAAAGTTAGTTTCCCTTTCCTGGGAAAGAAGGAGATGGTGGAGGAGGTGAAGGGAAGTGAGGGAGGAGGAGACCTAGAAACAACAGTATGATCCCCCTTAAGCAGGTAAAGAAACCGACACTCTGGGAGGTCAGGGAAATTGCCTAACACAATAAGGGACAGACTCGGGATGCCAACCTGCCTATCTCCAAAGCCCCTTTTATTTCTACTCTGCTAAGTTCAGGATCAGCTCTTCTATGTCCTTTTGACCTGTAGCCTTGACCCATCCCTGGAGCACAGCTCATGCAGTTCTCTGAACCCCACATTCCCTGCGAGCTTCCTCCATGGCACCTGTAATTCTTCACTGCAGTTTTTGCTTAGGTGTCTGATGGACTGTGAGGTGCAAGAAGACAGGGGTCTTGCCCTGTTCACTTTTGTATTCCTGGCACCTTTTTGTATTCCATGCCACCCGTCATGGGAGCACATTTATTGCAAGATGATACAAATGCCCAATACACTATATAAAGATCCTAAAGGGCTTGCATAAGAAAAAGCACATTAAAGCAACACTGCAATTTTATTTTTTAACTTCCAGATTGGTCAATATGCGAACATTTTCTAATGCTTTGGGTTTTTTAAGCTAGGGAAAAAACAAGGGCTCGCAAGCATAGTTTGTTGGTGGGTGTGATAAACTTGAACAATATTGTACAGCTTTTTGGCGATATCTATCCAAATTCCTTTTAAGTGTGCACTCCTCTACTCCAGACAGAGCTGCAAAAGGATGCAAACATACACCCTGTATAAGAATGTGTATCATACTATTCTTCATAAAGGTAAAAAAATGAAAATTCCTTAATGTCCTTTGAAAAGGAAACTTTAAATTCTGTGATACATTCACATGTCAGAGTATCATACCTCTGAATACAGTGCAGCCCAACTGCTTAAAAAATTAAGGAGGGACTTTTGTGTGCTAAAATGGAAAGATACCTGTATGCGTGGAAATCCCTAAAAAGTTACACGAGAAACCAGTGGTGATGGTTGTCTCGGGGAACTGGGGAGATAAGGCAGACCGAGTAGGGAAACCTTTTCATTTTATATTCATCAATATGCGAATGGTTTTACAGCAATCATATTACTTTGGTAATTATGCACAGTTATGTGGAATTTAATGAGGGACATTACTTCTTGAAGTCTGTAAAGTGGTTCAGTCCCTTACCCCCCTCACCCATAGCTTTTTAAGAGGCAGTAAGGTGTCAGGCAGAGTTTGGTTTTCACGTCAATTCTTATATAAAGTTGTGAAAATTAGATGTAACCTCCCAGCTCCTTGATTCATCAGCTACAAAAACTGGCAAAATACCACCTCATAGGATTACAAGATAATACCTCCAGGATTACTGAGGGGATCCGTGAGCAAGCATCGAACAGAACAGCGCCGGGCACCTGCGAGGCCCCTAAAAATTCTAACAGACCCCCATCCTCTCTTCCTCCCACAAACAGTCGCCTCACCACTTGTGACCCTTCTCCCATGGGTAGAACTTAGGGGCCAAAAAAGAAAGAAGATGTAACCAGTTTATCTGGCTGCTTACATGGCCTGCAGGAAAGATTTGGAAATCGGTAGAGGAGAGAGAGGCAGGAGCAGGTCACAGGGACTCTTGGGTTCATGGGGGACTTCCTTGTTTCCACAGCAGAAAATGGGGCCTCTTTGCTCTAAGTTAAGGGTAACAAGCCATTCTGAACGAGGTGACCAGCTGGTCCTGATTTGAGCCCTCAACCCACATCCGGGAATCCCCTCAAGTCCCAGGCAAACCGGGATGGTTGGACACCCTGTCACCCTGTTCCTTGTTCAATACAGGCTCCTTGTCCCCCAAACCCAGCTAGGCCTGGGCTAACTCCGGCCCTTCTCCTGAGGCCCAGGAGTTGGAAGGCAGGCCTGCCCCTCAGACCCCACCCAGTCAGCACCTCTCCCACAGGCCAGGCAGGCTAGTCTGCAGCCCCTGCAGGGCGCAGCGGACTCATTTGTGTGTCAGTGTCCTTCCGTTGGCAGGGGTTTCCGCTGCGGGCTGGGCTCGATACTGTGGGAACAAATGTAAAGGCCTGTGTCTGCCTGTGAGTGCAGCCATCCTCTTTGCTCGGGGGTCACCTCCGCGGAGGAGTTATGCCAACAGCTCCTAGAACTGTTTAAAGGAAAACTCCCCCTGCCTGACAAGGCAGGCTTGCATGTTCTCGTCCCAGGGATAATGATAAAGAGATGCACCTTGGCCTGTGGGTACAAATCCAGCACCTACCGAGAGACCAAAGGTGAATTCACTTTTCCTGGAAAGTGGCCAGCAAAGTAAATGGAGAAAAGGCATTGTTTGCGTTCGGGTTTTCGTATTTCAGCCCCTCACAAGCCTTGCTTTCACTTCTCCCAGGAAAGTCACATAGCCAGCACTGAGCATCAACAGCTCCTGCTTGCTCGACAGTCTTCAGCATCTCTGAAAACTCTTCGGCGCCAGCCCTGCCAGCCCCAGCCGGGTGGTGGAAATGATGCATCCTGTGCATTAGCACTGTTCTTCGCAACTCTCATTCCCTTCTGTGTGGACGAGGAGTTCACTCCGCTGCATTATTTCAAGATACAGCGTCATGTTAAGCAGACCGTCTGTCACTATTTAGGGGCCCCTGTGCACTGTAGCTGCAGCCCCAGTGTTTTTATTAAAGGGGTTGTCAGGATCTATAATTCTCACATCATTAACTGCTTCATTAAGACAGCAGCCCTGTGCACTCTAAACGTGTAGCTGTTTGAAGGCCGTGCAAGTAAACACTCTCCTTGTCTGGGCAAGGGAGGCGGCCCCCTGACCAGTGCAAGGGTCTCAAGAACTGCTGTTTTCTAGGAAAAGGCTTTTTCAAACTCAGGAGCATTAATATGTAAGACATATTCACTTAAAACCGGTTTAAGTTAAAAGCATTACTTTGCAATGAGCTGCACAACCCTCCCTCATCCTTCAAAACCAAGCCACCACATTGACTGCGATGTGTCATCACTGAAGTATTTTCATACGCCATAGCCCTTTTACTGGCATAAAAAGCAAGGCTATGAAACACACAGAAGGGAAAGAATGCAAAAATCTGTACATAGCCCCTGACACTGGTGTTCCTTAACATGCTTTCTTCTAAGCTGCTTTTATATAAATGGTGGTGCCATTCCTGCTTTCTTCCAGAATACGTTTTCTCAGCAGTGGTCTGCAGAACTTGAAGTGCAATACTGGGGCTCTGGTTTCCCAGTGAAATCACATAGTTGGTCCATTTCCTCAAAATAAATATGCCATATGGAACCAGCCACACCCCAGGCCCAGATCAAACTGAGAAACAGCTGACACTCTCTTTGGACCCGCCAACACAGCCAACGTATAGAACAGTGTTTTCCAAACTCAGCCCTGACAGTTCCCTGAGACCCTTCCCACCTGGTTCTATACAGTGGGCTTCCTCTGAAGTTTTGTTTGAAGAAAGGATTCGCTGACTAAAATAAGTTGGAAACACTGTGACTGGACTTTATTTTTTTGACCCCACAAAGCTTTCCTGTCCCTGCTGCCATTTTTCTCAGAGCTTTGCTAGATAATTGTACTATAATAGAGCTAATGTGTAAGGGAGAAGAGCAGAATGTATTTATGCTTTCTAGATAGCATTTACATTTTTACTTAAATTTTTAACCTCCTAATCAAAAGGAGTTATGTACAAACTTTAGGTCCATAGTAGGGCTACTTAACAAAATATTTTGGCTAAGGGGTTTGGAAGGAGTATGAAGAGGCATGCCCAGTGCTTACAATCACACTTCCTACCTTAGCAATTGACTAAGCAGTAGTTCTCCAAGTGTGGTGCTCAGACCAGGTATGTCAGCATCACCTGGGAGTTTGTTAGAAATGAAAATTCTCAGGCCCTACCCCAGACTCACGAAGTCAGAAATTCTGAGACTGGGGCCCAGAGATCTGTGTCCTAACCAGCCCTCCATGGGATTTTGATACATGCAAAAGTTGGAGAACCACAGGCCTGGACCTAGTCTAGAATTCTAAGCTGGATTGTCTGGAGGCAGAGTCTAAGATAGAGATTCTTACAAAAGCAGTATGAAGGACACACTTTCAGGAGAAACTTGTAAGACACAGAGTGGAGCAAGGTAAGGAAGGGGGAGGAGCCAGGCAAGTATGTGGGCTCCAGGGTGCCTAGCCTTGGCCTGACTCATAGGCAGAATGTTCCAGAGCACAAACCACACAGCAGAATTATTGCCCCTGAAGGCAAGGGGCCAATCTTTGTCATACCCTCTCCTTAGTCACTGACTGTGGGGAGGAGGGAGGCCTCTCATTAGCCGAGGGCAGGTCCTGGGAGAGGGGGAAGCTGGCTGTCATTAGCAGCCAACAGTGATTGACACTGGGGGGTGGGGGCCTGGGTGGGACACCAAAAGTGTACTTCTACCAACACATAAAATCAGCTTCAGGAGACAAGTTCCACTGCCTTGACAGTGGATGAGCCAGAGAAGAACCCACCTTGTTGGTACCCAGGGCCCAGTGGGCGTGCAACTATGAGGCAGGAACAGTCTGAAACTTGTAGGGCGGCCAGAAGCCTCGTCCCCCTTGGTCATCCCGAGTGACATTAATACTGGAGGAGGGTTGGTCAGAACATGAAGGCAGCAGCCTCAAGGATACTTCAGGGAAGCTCTGGTTCTGTGCAAAATGGGGTCTGGCTGCCCCAAATCTCTTCCTCCTGCTTAAATGCATGTGCCCTGATTTCCCTGGGGAACTTCCTTTCCCGCTTTGTGCCAGTCTTGGTAAAGCTGCAGATCATTGTGCCTGTTTGCTGTTAGACAAGGTGTGGGCATGTGGCCCAGTCTGGATGGACTGGCTGCTCTCCTTGAAATTAAAATCTTGATCAGAGTGACCTGAAGGACTATGGTCAGAACACACTCGTAGCAGCGATGGAACATGAAAGAAAGCCTTTAGCAGTTCCTGCTACCAGGCCCCCAGAGGGGCTCTTTGGGACTATTCTGAATTCCTTTAGATCCTTCCCACTTCATATTCTGCCGATAAATTCTCTTTCGCTTAAGTGAGTCAGAGTTGATTTTTGTCCCTTGCGGCCAAGGAACTGTGACTGACACTGGTTCTCAGTTTCCTTGAGTTGGGAGGCCCGTTTTTAAAAAATGTTTTGCTTGTTACTGTTATTAAATCTCGTTTCCATTATTATCACTGCATAACAAAGCACTCTAAAACTTAGTGGTATGAAATAGCCATTTTAAGATGTTCATAGGTTCCATGGGTCAGGACACAGCAGGCATGGTTTGTCTCTGCTCCAAAATGCCTGGGACCTCTGCTCAGGAGATGCAAAAGCCTGGTGGGGGAGGGCCACTCAAGAGCTGAAGGCTGGAATCTTCATTTAGGTGTCAAGTGCCTGCATCTGGATGACTCGGAGGTTTAATTCCAGGGTGCTGTCAACCTGGACCCATACATATGCCTTCCCATGTGGCCTGGGCTTCTTCACAGCATGGCGGCCTCAGTGTAGCTGAACTTCTTACATGATAGCTGCAGGCTCCAAAGCAAGCATAGCAGCCAACAAATAGGAAGCTGGTTGCCATTTATGTCTTGGTCTCAGAAATCACACAATTCCCATTTCGATGCATTCTATTGATCATAAATGAACCATGAGCCTAGTCCAGATTCAAGGGGGTAGACAGCACCTCTTGATGGATAGAACCAAATACTTTGTTGGCATGTTTTGAAACAGCCATAAATACACATAGTAGTATGCAAAGTCCACTAATCGTAAGCGTATAGCTGGATAAACTTTTACATAGGTACCCACTCATACAACACTGCCAGAATGTTCCTCAGCACCCTAGAGGTTTGCTTCCTGTCCCTTTGAGAGGCAATAATTGTTCTGACTCCAATGGTCATCAGTTCTGCCTATTCTTAACTTCATTTAAGCTGAATCAGATCGTGTACTCTTGTATCTGGTCCCTATTTTTTTTTCTTTTCTGGCTCACCTTCATGTGTGTGAAATTCAGCCATGTTGTTATATGATTCAATAGCCTGTTCATTTTTACTCCTGTATAGTATTCCATGCCACAACTGTACCATAATTTATTTCTACACTCTCTTGCTTGAATTGTTTCCAGTTTGGAGCATTTAAGAATAAAGCTGTTAGCCCTGTATGTTTGAAGACCCATTTTCAGTAACAAAAAAATGTTAATGAACCTCTTTTATGTTCTAGTAGTTATTGATTTTAAAGGTATATAATGCTAAAAGGCAACTTTATAAACCCTGTCACACTTTCAAAGGAATTTCTACCTTTTTAATAGCATATACACACATTTAAAATAGGACACATATGCAGAACATTCTTCTTCTTCCTATTAATAACACTTAGGGTCACATGGATTCATGTATCTCTTTACAATAACCTGTGTCCTCCACCCCACACCCGCCTGAGGGCTAAGGGGCTCTCAGACCAGGAATAACCTCCATAGGGCATTTACCTTTAGGATCTTTTAAATAAGAAATGTGTTAAAGCTTGGATGGCCCTCTTCATTGCTCCAGAGTCACAGTCTATAGCAACCACACTAGAAGGCAGAGTTTATAACCACTGTTCTCATGTTATGCTTTCTGGCTTCCCACTGAAGCATGAGTTTTTAGCCCAGTGGGGCATGGAAGCCCAGGCCCTTCTTGACCAGACAGAACTATGCATGGCAAAAATGGCTATTTCTGTAATTTCAGTATTGAGATTGACTTTCCTTTTGAATGAAATGTGAATTTAATGCATTTGAGCTGAAGCAAACCAAAATAGGGATAAATAAGAATCCATGTTGGAATTATTTTTTCAGAATGACCTTCCAGCTTTCAGAAATGCTCTTGGAGTCAAGCCCACCAGATTTCTTTCTGCTCTTCTACTGAGGTTCGATTGTACTAAATTGCTGGAGCTGAAGTTGAGTTTTCCGGGCTGTTCACTCCATCTCTCTGACCTGACATGCTCCCTACCCTTCCATTTCTTATTGCCTTTCACGCTTACACCCCTGAATTGGACTGTTTGGAGACACTCACCTTTCACACAAAGACAGGAAAAACAACAACAAAAACTGTAAGAACAGTCCTTGGTCACAGCTCCTCAGATTTTGCTTTATCATTCTTAAAGTCATTCCAGTCTAGAAGGAAAACCATATGGAATGTTTTATGGGGCTGCACACCAAGAATGCAAAATAAAATGGATGGTATTACAGCGAATACTATGATATCAACCTAAGAGTGCCAGGAAGAACTTAATTGATTGATGATATGCCAAAGTGCCACTTGAACTGGGCTAAGCTCATTCATTTTCATTTTGCTGACAATCTGAATACCATATTTGTGAGCATAAAGTCGGTGTCCAGGTAAATGTACTGTCAGCGGTGATATTGTGCAGCCTTTTGAGGTGAGATGTGAAAACTTCTATCAATAATTTTTGAAATAAATAAATCTATATTAAAAGAATTTAAAACCCTCCCCCTCAGCTCCCTTTGGCATGTGTAGATGACTGATAAAGCTATCTCTTTCTCTTTAATCACTTTGTGGTCAGTCAATGTTATCATAGTCCCTGGGGGAACCAGTACTCTGAATATTTTTTTAAGTCTAGCGATAGGGGCAGGAGTAAAGGTGGGGCTCTAGCCAGGAAAAAAAATGTCTTGCTGACAATAAAATGCAGATAAATTCTTTACTTAGACTCTTTTGAATACAGGTCACAAATTACATCAAAATATGCATGCTACAAAATTGCACCTGGTCCACAGAGATCATTAACCTTCATTTACCAGCAATGACGGTGTTGCCTTCTCCCTGAAGCTCCTTACATCATTCTATTTTCTTTTCATGAGTTGGCCCCTCATCTTCCACAGACACATTTATGTTATGCAAAGCCTGACAAGAGGAAATTACTGAAAATCTCCTTATTTTTCCTTTAAAGAGCCTGCTGGATGATTACTGTATTTGCTCATTAGAAAATGAAGTATGAGAACATTCTAATATTTGCCACTATAAGGGATTCATAAAGAGAGATTGGACTACTCTCCTACTCCCTATCTGCTCCCACCCACCACCAACACACACATACATGCACACATATAATCTTGCCACTGTTCTCAGTCTTAACCTAAGAAATAACATCCCTAGAAGGAAAGGACTTGATTTAAGCCCAGGGACATTACTGATGTGCTTCTCTGCCTGGGAGGAGTTGCTAAGGAGCAGGTTAATTCTGTTTCCTGATAGAATGCTGATTGGCCTATTTTTATTGTAAACCAAAGCGTTGGCAATTTTTCACAGTCTGGAAATGTGACTTGATGTCCCTAAACATCAGCTAACGAGCAAGTCTGACCTTCATTTTTGATGTTTTGATGCTTGTACCAAATATCTAGTTATGTTGAGTTTGAAGGTTTTCAAGATGCTCAGCAATTAGACAGAGCTACTTGATTATAAAAGTCAAGGAAGCAGTTCCAAAACCATAAATAATAGTAAAATGTAAGATCTTTGCCTAGTACCAACAAGGTGGAAATTACCTGAGGTGAGTTTGCCATTTCGAACAAGATTTATGGATCTTGATACTTCCAAGGTTTATTCTTGCAATAGGGCTATTTTTAAACTTAATATGATTTTACAAGGCTTGGAAGGGAAGTATAAGAAACATGTGTTAAGCAGAAAATAAGAATACATCTTTTTCCTATGTGTTGGTTTTATTCCCTAACTAGAGAGCTCCTTGGCATCTTAAAGTATGAACTTGATATATATGTTTATGTCACACAAACATTTAGCCTGGTGCCCTATTCAAAATGAAGTCTCCATAAGAAGGTTTCGATTGACTGGATGGTGGTTCTGACACGTCTGACACCAGAGGGCATTTGGACCTTTTCCTGCTTCATTGCTTCTTTTCCCTTCTTTATCTAGTCATTTTCAAATACTCCTTCATAACTCAGTAAATAGAGCCATAGGTAGAAGGGGTCACCAGCAAGATTTCAACCAGTGTACACAAAACAATTTTAATGACTTGGGAAGATACTCATTAAATAACGATTATAATAAATATGCATCGAATCATGTTCAGCAGTGAAACCATGATGATATCATGAGGGAAAACTATTTCTTGGACCAGTCTGTCATTTGCAAACCACTGCAACTTTCCAACCCATTGTTACTGCCCCATCCAAACAGCTCAGAGCTCTGCTTACTGAGGGATCATCAAGGATCGGCCCAAGATGGGAATCAGACTTAAGTGTGTCAGTTATATTTTCTCTCTCACTAGAATTTTTTTCTACATCCTTTTAAAGTTTACTTTCTTTTTGATTTTTACATTTACATACAGTAAAATCATTCTTTTTAATGTAGAATTCTATAAATTTTGACAAGGGCATAGAGGTAGGTCACTACCACCACAGTCATGATACAGAACATTTTCATGATCCCTAAAGCCCTTCAAAAAAACTCCCTCCTTCACTGGAGATGGATGGTAATTATAGATTTGCTTTGTTTATGTCACCGTATTCCTATTATGTTAATATGTGTGTGCAAATTAGTTAGTAGTTTAAAACCTATACATGCTTAAGGTACTATACAAGAAGATATGTCAAAGAAATAATCAATCCTCCCATGTTTCCTGCATATGCTACATCTATAGCTTTTCTTCTTCCTTCCTAATTACAACCCTTAAATAGAATTCGTGCCTCATATCGAATTTACCGAGTATCATAATTCCTCCAGGTGGTAAAGATACCTCGAGACAAGTGCTGGGCATAGAAGCCACAGGGCATAAATCTGCAAAGAAGTAAAAAGCTAACCTTTGCAAACAATATGGCTTCTCTCTCACTTACCAACTTTATATTTCCCTGTATGGCCCCGGAAGATGACTGGTTAGCCAGAGATGGGTAAGATTCCTCAAGGGAGGAACAACCTAAGACAGGCACAGTCGCAGGGGGGCCATCAGGTGAGAATTTGGGGATCAACAGAGGTGAGGCTCAGAACCTCACCCCCCCCTGCTTTGAGAGAAATCTTCTGCATCCGTGGATGTCTTGCTGCCCTTGTCTAGCCTGGATTAATACTTAGTCCATAGGCACACACCTGATCATCTGATCATCTACATTTGCCCTCTTACAGCACTAAACTATGTTTTCTACCTTTATCTTGCATCTACCTACCGCTTCAGCATTTTATTAAAAATAAAAATAATAATAATAATAGGAGAAATGTGGGATCAACATATAAATCAAGTACAAAAATCAAATGAATATTCATATTTGACCTGATTGTTTATAGGTCATAATGCATGATCAAAACCGAAAGTTTCTGTGATGACTGCCCTTGTACTGTTCACCATGTAAGAATTTATTCACTATGTAAGAATTCGTTCACCATGTAAGAACTTGTTCGTTATGCTTCAGAAGATTGGAGACTGACGAGAATTAGGCTTGAGATGGATTAATGATTGTACATTGAGCGTTGACCCCCCTATACTGAATTTTATTGTTAACAACCATTTGATCAATAAATATGAGAGATGCCCTCTCAAAAAAAAAAAAAAAAACTCCCTCATGCTCCCCCTTTTCCTATGGTTTTACCTTTCTGAGAAATGCTGTTCAAATGGAATATCATATGTCACCTCTCAACCTGGCTCATTTTACTTCACATAACACAGTCAAGATTCATTCATCTTGTTGCATGTATCAGTAGTCTATTCTTTTTCCTACGAAGTAATATTCCATTGTGTGGCTGTACCACCATTTGTCTATACACCCCTCTATGAGGGACATTTGGGCTATTTCCAGTGTGAGGAGATTATAAATAAAGCTGCTATATGGCTTTATTTTTTAATTTTTAATTTTGTGTAGAGGTTTTTTTTCCCCATTCACTGGGGTATATGTAGATGTGGAATTCCTGCTTCACATGGAAAGTGTATATTTATGAGAAATGGACAAAGCTGTTTTCCAAAGTAGATGTATCACTTTGCATTCCCACCAGCCATGTATGAAAGGTCTAAGTATTCTACATCTTTGCCAGCTTTTTAAATTAATCATTCTAATAGGTGTGTAATGATATCTCACTGTGATTTTGATGTACATGTCCCTAATAATTACTGATGCTGAGCATCTTTTCATGAGTGTATTTGTCAGCTTAAATATATAAGCTAAAAAATGGAATATTACTTAGTAAGAAAAAGGAATAGACTATTGATACATGCAACAAGATGAATGAATCTTGACTGCGTTATGCTAAGTAAAATAAGTTAGATTGAAAAGGTGACATACTTTTGTTTGGTAAAGTGTCTTTGAAAGTTTTGTCCACATTTCCATTAGGTTGTTTTCTTGCTATTGAGTTTTGAGAATGTTCTATATATACTGTATACAAGTTCTTGCACGTATTTGTTTTATAGATATTTTCTACCAGTGTGTGGCTCATGTTTTCATCCCTGTACAGTGTCTTTTACAGTGCAAACATTTTTAATGTTGATGAAATGCCGATTTATCCATTTATTTCCTTTTATGGATTGTGCCCTGGTGTCATCCCCAAGCACTCTTGCCTATCCCCAAGTCACAAAAGATTTTCCCAGTGAGCCCCTGCTTGAGCTGCCAGCTCTGTATCCTTTCTGACAGAGGCACTGTCACCACTGTGGTCTCCTCATCTGGCGATCTCCATGGGCACTTGAAGCTAACCAAGAAGAGCTCCAAAGAGACCAGCTTCAGGACCTCTTGGCCTGACCGTGCTGTCCCACCTTATTTTGCTGTAGCTTCAGGTCTCGATGATCTGGGGCAGTCAGCCTGGCAACCTCCTCCCACACCCCGAGTTGGATGGCACAGGAGGAGGGGGCAAGCCTCCCTTTGCTGATGGCCTCACTCTTCTAACTCACGTCAGGGCACACACCTGAGCACTCCCCTCTCCTGCTTCTCCTTTCCCGAAAGCCACCTGGGGCTGGAAAAGAGTCATATTATTCTTGTCTGGCCCTCCATTAAGCAATTCTTTATGATCTAGCTCAGTAAGTGTGGGCTGTGATATACTAAAGTAAGGAGACAAAGGAAATTAGAAATTTCTTTCTCAAAGCAACATCCTGGTTTTCAAGGCTACTGATGCTGCAATCTCCCATCTTCAGATGTCAAAACCTAAGTGTCATCTCCCTTTGTCCAGGCTGCTGCAAGGCAGATGGATAAGTGGACGCCTCAGGAAGAGCAAGGTCAAGTGCTTAGAAAAACAAAAGAAACCACATCAAACCCTTTCAAACTATGATCTTCACCACCTCCTCCCCACCACACACACACACACATATTCCTGCACACACACAGTCTGAACCAACTGGCCCTGGACTCTTATTCCCAATTTAAAGCCCATCTCAGGAGACAGACTTCCATCCAAGCCACAAATCCATGTCCCCAAAGGCCTGCAAATGTGGTGTCTCTGTGGAACGTTGAGCTGAAGAGGAGACAAAGGGAGGATTCTATTCCATGATGTATAAGGAAACAGGCTTGATTTTTGTCCTCATGGACCTTTCTCCCGTGTTGGCAGGCCAGCAGCTTCCCCACAGCCCCCTTCCTCCTCAGGCCAGGGCTGCTCTGTGGCAGGGCCCTCCGCTCACCTCGCCAGCCCTCACCCCCACCATTTGCTCAGACACCCCCCACCCCACGCGCAGAGCCTGAGTCTCAGACTGTCTAGAGTGTACCTTAGAGGTCCCCTTCTCTATACATCCACACAGCCACCCGTGGCTCCCCCGTTCTCTTCTCCACTAACCCAATTAGCACACCAGGGGCCAGGAGACAAACACGCAGGCTTCTTTGGACAGTTGAGGAAGAACAGAGAGCTCACATGTTAACAGGGACGTTCAAATTTTTGCCCAGTTGTGCACACGTACACGCGGGAGCAAATACACCTATGGGAAATCCTAAAGGAAACACATGAAGCATCGACTGTGGTCCCCTCTGGATGGTAAGGTTATAGCTGATTATCTTTCTCTTTATACTTTTTGAAATCTTCATAAAATTCAGTGATATGCATTTATTCCTCCCATAATAAGGAGGAAAAAAGCTAAGTAAGATTTCTTAAATTTGCCTGAAGTCTTGCTTCCGCTGAGAAACCTGGTCTGTTAACCAACCCCACATGAACCCCAGGTAATTAATTTAATATCTTTCATTAAACATTTAACTGCTCCTTTTTGAGCATGAGCTATACAACAGTCTCTGTACTAGGTGTATGGATACAATGCCCATCAAGCCCAAAACACAGAGAGAATATTCAAAACAGTTAGCAATCTTTATGGCCCAGGTAATGACTGCACAGAATGGACCGCAGCCCAAGTGCTGGAGAATGCCTAGAGGCCTCTCCTCTGCCTTTCCTTGCTGAGACTATGGGAAAAAGCTGGACCCTGGGGGGCAGAAGGAACATTCTGTGAGCACTCGCCAACTGGACCAGGAGTATTTTAGTATTTTAACAACTAGAACAGTCTTCCCAGTGTGTGCCCGCTGCATTTCTGCACCGCTCTCATGCTCTGCTCTTACAGCGAGGTGACAGAAGGACAAGCGAGGGAGATAACTAAACTCCACGCACCCGAGTGAGAAACCTTGTTCCCACGGCTCCCTGTGAGTAGATCCATCACGGCCCTTCTCACAGAATAAATCACCACTGATTCGCGTGTCTGTTTCTTCCCACCAGATTCCAAGATCCTTAGGCACACCAGCATGGATTATTTGTTTAGGTGCTGCTGGGCACATGCTAGGTGCTCAATAAACATTTGTCGAATAAATGACCTTTTAAAATTATGATCCTAAACTCTGAAAAGGGAGACAGTGCTGCTGAGGAATAACCTGAAGGATTCTGGAGAAGAAACGTTGGCTGAGGTATGATGATCTTGCCGGGGAGCAAGAAACAATGCTTCAGAAGAGGACAAGGATGGCAGAGAGAGCAGCAGGAAAGAGGTCATGGGAAACAAAGCAAAGAAGAGAATTCATGCCTAGAGCCACCATTCCACATCACAGCCACAGCAGGGACCCGGGGACAGACCCCACCGGACACTCACATGCTCACACACCTGAACCAAAGGACAGATTAGGCTGGGTTTTAAATCCTCGGTAGAAACCTGAAGTCTAAGGTACGAAGCCATATGGAGTAAAAGCAGATGTGGACGCAAAGAGGAAGCCCGGCTGTTTGTCCAAGCACCCTTCCCACTGCACTTGTGGTAGAGGTGTGGGACAGGCTGCTGAGGAGCTGTTGCTGTCCCACACTGCTGGGGGTGGTTCCTGAGCTCCTTATTGTCCCCATCTGCTTTATGCTCGGAGTTTCCTGCAGAGCCCAGTGCAGCAAACCTCTAAGGCCGCGAGATGCCTGCATGCATGAGGGGCCCCCTGGAGCCCTAGAGGGCCACATCCTCGTGAACATGGACGGAAACTGCCAGATTCCAGGACTGAAGTCCTTCCCACTAAGGCGCTGGCACTTCCAAGTGTGTATCTGAGAACCATTCTTTAGAAAGTCCACGGAGGTTCTATTCAGAAGGCGCGCTTTGTGACAGAGCATGGATGGCACCTCCCTGCAATGAGCTGAGAGCAGTCCATGGACTACTCTGCGAGCCACTCGGCTCTCCTTCACTCACATGGATATTCATCCAGAGCACTTTAAAGTACCCTCTACCCCTGAAAGTGATATCGTTTGTTTTTAGTGGGGGGCAGGTGAAAACACCTGTCATGTCACCAAATCCAGTATCATTTTACTGTCAAAGATCATCAAGTCTAATAAACTAGGCACTCTTTCATTGTTTTGATCAATATAACACCTAATCCCCTAAAGGGCTTGCCTTAGAAGAAATAAAACTATATGCAAAAAATAAATGGTAAGACACAGGAGGAAAGTGGCCTCTTGAAATACTCTCCTTAAGGGCTTCCCTAAAGCTTCCCTCTCAGGATTCTCCTCCTTTCTCTTTCTGGACTCTCCTGTTCTCTGTTCTCCTTCATCCTAACTAGAAGCATCCCCTGAGACTTGTGAATCTGGGATCCATTATCTGTCAAATGGGCTCATTATCAAATTCACCTTTTTCTCTGGGTTGCAATAAGAAATAACCACCCAAATGCATGTGGATCTTCCGCACAGTTCAAGATGCAGAATACAAGTCTCACGGGCTCTCCCACCTCCCGTCCCTACTATTTTTCCCCCCACATGTGGAGAAAGCAAGAGGCTACACTCCCATATTCATCCTTATACAGGATGGAGACTTGATTTTTGGTTTCGTGTTTCATAAGAGGGCCAAAGCTAAGTTTGCTGCCTTCAGCTAACATGGACCACACTTAAGCCAGAATACAAATATCTCCTCCTCCTCTGCACTACACCATCCTGCTTTGCAGAGACCCTTTTGCCCCCCCACCTTAAAAGGTGAAGTCTGGTTTCCCTTCTCTGTCCTTTGTGACTCCCCAAGTGCCAAGGACTACATTTGGCCCAGCATGGGCTAGCCTTTGCATCTTCCTAATATTAGTTTCCATCTTTTCCCCTGTCTATGACCACCATACACTCTGGAGGGCAACCTGTCTCCTACACCCAACTGCCAGGGACACCCTTAGTCAGACTGACAGCATTCCAGTGCCGGAAATGTCTCCCTTCTCCCGCACCATTCAGTAGAATGCAGATCCGATGTTTCCATCTGATCTCTCCTGATCAACCCCGTGCAGTCTCCTGTGTTCCTCTGTCTGACCCAGGCTCCATGGGTCCAATGCTTAATGCTGCAATAAAGGTTTGGCTGCAGTCCAGCACCCTCCTTCCACTTGTCTGTCAAGCTACACAGCACATGTGTTCTTCAAGTACTAGACAAATTCTCACGAAGCTTTGCCAAGATGACAGTGTCTCACAATGATGTTTCCTTTCCTCTGATTCCCTTGCTGCTCACCGACCATGTCACACATCACACTTTCATATGCCAATTTTGTCCAACTCTCAAATCTCAACTTCTTATGCATCAGTACGTGCACACACGCACACATCCATCTACCTATACATATTATCTGTGTCTTCTGAGCCCAGCTGAGACTACCCCATTCTCTTTCTATTCCCCACAGGGCCTGCAAAAATGATATGCATGACAGGCATTCAAAAAACCCATGATAGCAGCTACTATCTGGTCCAGACAAAGGTTAAAAATGATGTTTCGTAACATGCGAGATGTACCCTGTTGAGGGTGTATTAGATGAAACGGTTTGCAAACACAGCATTAAATAGCACTAACTCACATAGCAAAAAAGTTAGTCTATTTCCATTCTTTCTCAATCCTTCCAAATATATCAAGGGAAGATTTTTAGTTTGGCACCAGAATACCCTCCCCACTACTCTAAAACTAGCAACTCCCTTTTGAGAAGGAAAACAGGCTCTAAGCTCAGATCCTTTTTAGCCTTGAGAGTCTAAAAATCATTGTTTTGTCTTCAGTTTTTGTGTCTAGTCTCCTATTTACAGCATATGATATCCTGTTGCCTTTTATAATACATGCTTTCAAATTAAATAGTAAATCAACCCCTTAAGATTTAGCAAATATTGGAAATGTAGGTTAATAACGACTCATGTGTGGGAAACACTGTTCTATATGATACTCTCACAAAAATTCTTTATCTCAAAACCCTGGCAATCACCTTTGACATGCAGCTTTGAACACAATCAGGAGCTCAAAGGTGAACAAGTTAGCACTAGTTTTGGAGAGGAGGTGGGGAGCAGGGAAAAGGAGATGCATCTGATAATGAGTCGGAAAAAAGGCCTGGGCTTCATAAATACACAAGTCCTTCATAAATCACCTTCAATAAAAGGTAAGCCTCCCATGCCCAGCCTCACAGCCTGCCCTTCTGCAATTTGCTTCAGATCCTTACCTTGATTTCTCCCAAGTACAGACACTCGGTGGTGGAAGGAGCAGGCCATAACTCATTGGAAACCCAACAGAATCCTAAGACGTGGACCTCTCTTTTCCTAAGCATGGTTCAACATATCCAAGCTCATTATTTCTATTTACCTTGGAGCTACAAAGGATAAAGTGGAGATGAAGGTCATAGTTCGATGCTCTTAAATGTAAGCAGAAACACCTAAATCCTGGTCTTAGGAATTCCTGGAGAAATCAGACCAGGGAAATTACATGACATGTTGCCAGAAAAGTACCTAAGAAATAATTATACTGAAATTCCTTTGTTATCTACTAACATCCATGGCCAGCCATGCTATCAGCATGGAGATAAACAAGTGGCCCTGATCTTTCAATTCTTTCATGCTAAAAAAGGTAAGATAAAACAGAAGATTCCTGTTTGGAGAGAAGCAGACTGTGATTTTTGTGGTAAATAAAATAGTGCACTGGTAAGTCCCACTATCAATCGATAAGGATCTTGGAGAGACTGATAGTTGAGGTTAGAATTCCAAAAGGTCTATCCCAAACAGAATGGGTAGGAGAAAAAAAATAACAGATGTAGGGTGAGTGATTGTTATAAATGTTAGGAATGGAGCCATCAGGATGATGGCCTTCATGTCAAGCATTTTATGAGCTAACACACAATACCATAGTCATTTCAGCCATCATACAAAAAGTAGACTGTTTAATACACTTTTGATTATCTAATAAATATGTACAGATGTATCAAAATTGGTACAGACTTAATTCTTCCTATTGACCTCTTGACCTCTGACTCCCTGTCTCAGTGAGAGACTCTCAGAGGGCCCTAGAATAAAGCCAGTAGAATCCACAGTCGTGATACTGTCTGGTTTCCCAAAGATCTGGGGAATCTCACTGACATCGAAAAAACAGCTGGGGCAGAAGCTACTTTGACATTTTGCATTTCATATTTCTAATAATAACTGTGCACTCATGAATTCACATACCACACATGAATATATTCGAGAGAAATCAAAATCTTATTTACTTGAAATAAGGTGATGGAAACCTATCATTGTTACCAATAAAGTTGCACTACCATAACTTCTAAATTATGATACAACTAAGGTATTATGATGCACTCAAATATCTGATGCACTCAGAAATCATCCATATCATAAAGTACGTGTTAATAGTAATAAATACAACAGCATTAAATTGGCAGCTGCTCATACAATATAACAAGCATACCCCAAGCCCTAAGTCATGCAGTACATTTTGAATGAAGCTCCTCCTCAGTAAAATGTCAAAATCACATATGCCAGGTTTCCAGGCTCCCTAGATCTGATTTAGCAAAAATACCACTGAAATGAGGCTGTTTTATATTTCCATGCAGTTTATGATACAAGAAGCTTGCATTAATATTCATGGCAAACGATGCCACCAGACAACAGAAATGGGCATCTGTGCATACCTACGGTTACAACCCACCAAGGCTGTCTTGTTCTTTTTTTATGTATTTGAGGACATGTTTAAGATAATGTTGATGTGGTCAGATCTCACAACTGTTTTCAGCCCTAGAAGTGACCTCAAAGCTCGTGTTGCCTGAGAAAGCTGAGACGCAATGTAGGTGACTAGTCAGACGAGGCTCTAAACACCCCAGCTAGGAAGGAGGCTCCACACTAACTACATGACTTTGAGCAAAGGTCTTAGCTTTTCTGAGCTGACAGAGGAAACAGCACAGCTCACAGCACCCACCTTTTCCTGCCCTTCTGAGAAGACGAGGTACTGAGGGTCAAGCCTGCAGCGTTGCTGGCCGGAGGACGAGCTCCACACATGTGAGCCACCATTAGGCGTCTCACCAGCAGCTTGGCCCTGGAAAGGTTAAAGGGTAACTTGACAGGATCAAACAGCTAGTAGGTGGGAGGGGTCTGGGGCTGAGACCAGGTTTCCTGAGTTTTTGCCCAGTGCTATTGTCACTTAAGCACAGCTGCCCCTGAAGATTCATTCAAGTTTTCAGACCACATTTGGAAGAGACTGATGAATGTGGTGAATCCCCGCAGTTCCTGCCCCACTTCCATTCAGCGTTGCAGCAGAACCACAGGAACGGCGTGTGATGTGCGAGGATATCACATCTGACCGGGGTCTTTGAGTCAGTGAGAGAAATTCCTCTCGTGTTCCCTTAGTTTAATTATGACACAGTTACACAGCCTCTGAGAAATTTCAAACCTGGGAGCATTTGTCCACAGAGACACGCAGGGCCTGGCAGTGGCTCTGAATCACACGCCTCAGTCAGGTGTCAGCAGATCTCAGCCACCAGCACCACAGGCACGTTTTGTTTAGAATACCTCGGAAAGCCAGCCAAATGGCGAATGCGGACATCTGTGCTCGACTGGGGCTGGCCTGTTTCTTCAGTCTCATCTGTCAAGATAACCATTTCCCCATTCTCTTAAACAAACACAGACTTCCTTGTTTAAACACTATAACAGTTCGAACAGAACACACAGCTTTTAATCATTCTGTGTTAAGTACACTGGCAAGAGTCTGAGGAAAGAATCAAAACATCTTCAGTGTAAACTGGTTGATTTTGCTGCTTTGCAAATCCCAGGAAACGGGAGAGAGGAACTGAAATTCCAGATAAAAGGAGTATGGCATTGAAGGGTTAAAAATGCACTATCAGGTTAAAAACACACTGCAGTGCGTTTTAAAATTATAATTGAATTAGAAAGGCAACAGTGGACCCAGTTGAGCTTCTAAAGAAAAATGAAATCAGATCGGGCTTGGGCTTCTGCAACAAGCTTTCAGTTTAGCAAATTTAAGTCCATTGCTCAGATTGGTTTTGTATTAATTTATAAAGGCAACAGTGATGCTTGAGTAGCATGCTGTCCTCTGGAAAGCCATTTAAGGGAGAGCTGGGTTGCTGCACCACTGAGCTAACTTCCCCGTGAAAGCCCTGTTGCGGAAAGCTCTGTCCCAGCACTGCACACCCTTTTTCATTGATGAGGTGTTTTGGGTCATTTCCTAATACTTGAGAAGAGAAATGGGAAGAGTAGGGGAAAAACTTTCCCAGCGGAATGAGCAGCAATATTGACAACGTGGAAGCCCAGGGTGTACAAAGTATTCCAGCTCACCCTGAAACGTGAAGAAGTCAAAACTTACATAAAACCCGGGCATGGTTCCTACGCAGAGAAAAATGGTAGCTAAACAATGCAGTATTGTCTGTGCTTGAGTGTAGTTTGAGGACAGGCTTTGAGATCTGACCAACCTGGGCTCACATTCTGCTTCAATGACTTCATCGTGTGACTTTAGACAAGTTAAGAAAACCCTCTGAGCATTAGTTTCTTGATCTGTGAAATGGGGATAAAAATATCTTACCAGTGAAGCTCAAAGGACACATATTTGCAATGATAGATGCTTAACAAAGTTAGCATTGTTAAGTAGCCTCCACTAATACCTATCCTAATTGTATAATGTTCTGATTGACATAAAATTTAGGTTAGTAAGAGTTTACAAAAAAAAAAAAGTTTACATGTAACAGGATTACCAACTTTCCAAGACTAGAAAAAAATTTAACATTGGAATACTAAACCTGTTTCAGAGATGCAATGCTCTGTGTGTCAACCACATGTACAATTTCTTATGGAAAGAAGGGGCCAGAATTTGCAACAGTTGTTACGGTCATCCTGACTCAGCCCGCTGGGCCACATTCCCTGGAGGGTCCCAGTCTATCAGCTCTGGCGTGAGTTTGCCTTGTAGGCTGAGGTCCAGCCATAGTTGGCTGGGGGACACTAGTGTGTTGGGGTTTCCTGACAAGGCAGATGTTCCACCTGAATGACAAAGTCTGTCTCAATGAGAACAGCGGAAACAAGGACCAGTAGAACCTGACTGACCAGTATTTGGCTATAATGGAAAAATTCTGGATTGGGAGCAATAGAGGCCTGTTTGAGGAGACAAAGAAACTAGGCCCCTGGGGTTGACAATTCTGGTTTTCCAGGAGACTGTGAAACTCTGGCTGTGTGGTAAATAAATTACTCCTAATCATTCTTTATTTCATTATGATTCTTACAGTAAATACCCTAATTGAAGTAACTGGAATATATTTTGGTTACTTTTCAATCCAAAAGGAGCTAACAGTGTCATTTCATCTTGGATCATTCAGGAGGCACGTGAAGATCTCAAAAGACTTGGGGCTCAGAATCAGTCACATCAGTTGCCACATGCACATAGATGTCTAGTTACTTCCCTGTGAGATTTCATGTCTGAGAGTTGCTACTAAATGGTGGTTGACACTAATTAGGGTGTCTTAAGCTCAACTTACATAGTTTAATTAAACAAATATTTATTAATACCACATGTCTACTAGATGTAAGACACATTGCTAAATATTTTGAATTAACAAATGAATAAGAAATTGTCCTGTCCTCACAAATATTACAACTCCATAGGACTTGACAAGTGCACAAGTACTAACTATGAGATAGAATAAGATAAATGCTTTAGGAGAGAAGCAAAACCTTTACCTGGTCCAGGTAACTATGTGAGATGATAGGTATGTTAATTCTCTTGATTGTTATAATCATGTCACCTTGTATACAAATGTCAAATCATCACATTGCATGCTTCAAATACACATAACTCTTATATGTCTGTTATTCCTCCAACAAGCTGGGGAAAATTTGCAAAAATGTAGCTAAATCAGTAAAGTACATCTTTGGCTGAAATAGATTCTTAAAGGAAAAACGGCAGCCCAAGTTTACCCATGGCTCGGAGTTGGAAAAAGTTACAGGCACTTGTGAAGAGAAGCGCCGGGAATCAGGGAGGACCGTGGGAGAGTGTGACTCTGAACACCTTGGAATCCAAGTGTAATTTCGACGGAGGGTGAAGCCATAATGGGAGCAGCAAAGGGCATGAGCAAGACACTGAAATTTAGCTGGCATGTAGAGAACTTGTAGTAAGAGGTCAGGATGCAAGGATGTCTGCGGCCAGGCAATGAAGGCTAATGTCAGGGTAAATCATTCAGAATTTATTTTGTAAGTAATGGAGTCTAGAGAGGTTTCTGTGCAAGGAATGATACAATCAGCTGACTCCAAGTCTGACACATGCTTACATCCTTGAATAACTTTTCTATAAAAATATGCTTGTACCAAAATATCTTTATGACTAAAATAGCACATACCTATAAAATGTGAATAAGCAACAGAAAACCAATAAAGATTAAGATTTTAAGTAGTATAACATCTAGGCATGATGTGGTCTTCAATTTACCTTATCAGAGAAAGACATCAATTCTCTTTCCTAATAATCACTCAAAGCTGATTCCTGCAACCAATTCCTTGTCTTCAGAGAGCAGAGGACAGGTTGGTACTATTTGTCCAGTTCTTTCCTGAGGCTGCAGGACAGAGCAGACATAAAGAGTGTGAGCTAGACAGCATTGCCTCCCTGCAATACCCATCCACAACTGCTGCACTACATACTGGCCCCCGTTTTCAGGGAGCAATTTGGCATGTGTAGTAAGAGCTATGGCATGTCCATATCTGCTGACCCAGTATACCCACTTCTTGAGCTATAGTCTTAGGACTACATTTTCAAAAATAAAGAGAAAAGAGGTGTGAATCAATATTATTATAGTGTTGTTTATACTTGTAAAATAAATAAATAAACAGATTAATTTTAAATAACAGAGGAGGAATTGTTAAATAACTTATGGGCCATCTCCTCATGAACAGATAAAAAACCCAAGAAACCAAAAACTAGCAAAGGTGTTGGGTTAACTTTATAAAGGGAGTGGGTTTCTTTCCTGACAGACCCAGAGATGAGCTCAAAGAGCTGGTTGTGGTGGGAGTGGGGGTCCCAGAAGAACTCACGCCACTGAAGCTACATAGCGTAGGATGAAAAATGATTTTCATGATTAGGTTGTCCTTTTTGGTTCCTACGTGGTGGTGCGAGAAGAAGAGGACAGAGAAAGGGAAGTAGGCTATGTGCATGACATCTCCCTGAGTCGTAGTTCTAACATACAGGGCAGCAAACACCACTGTCCACGTTCCAGCCTCAAATACTTATATAAAGTAGGGTTTCCGTCTTCTTCCTCCCTTGGGCATGAGAAACGGGAAGTTCAGTAATGGAATACTATGAATAAAATCACTGTTTGCCAGCAGATATTAGCACCACACATTTAGAAGCAAAGCTATTTCATTCTCTTTTTAAGTAAACCAGTAAAAATAAGATGTTTTCTGATCACAGCTGAGACCCCAATAAAGATCTTCTTACATGTCTCGTGAGGAGCATAACAGGATGTGTGTTGGCTGCACATACTATGTGTTGTCCCTTCATTTCTCAGAATAATCTTTTCTATAGCATTATTCCTAATTCTACAATATGTACAGCAACTAAAAGAATAGGAAAATGAAGCATCACCATTTAAAATATAGCAAATTAAATTATTACTTCACAAGGATTTAAATATTATTCAATAATTAACATGCTGCTTGGATGAAAACAGCTTTAAAGGGAAGGACTGATTTAAAGGCAATTAGTCCTATTAAATGAGAGTTTTGCTTTGGGGACTTTTATTATCTACTAAGATATTTTTATCATTAATTTAGACAACATCTAACTAGGTTGCTATCTTGTACATTGTACAAGATAGAAACCAACATTTTTCTAGACACGTTTTTACGTGGAGTCTCTTCCCATCAGAGATGGCTGCTCACACCTGGGCCTGCAGGCTGTGGAGTTATTTTCTGAGTGTACAGACATCATTACCCCTGTTCCTCCTGACTATTGTCTTGGCAGTATTTCACACTTCATTCCAAGGCAGAGGCCAAGGTCAAGAAAGAGGAAAATTAAGCAGACAACCATGTGTGGCCAAAAGAAAGCCTGGGGTTCTGCAGAGGCGGATTCCCCTGGTACACACGCGAGCAAAAGGCCCGCGAATGAGATCATGTCAGCTGCCTCTGCTTACATGGTAATGCTGGCATTCTTTCCTTTCAGAAAAACAAGTCATCCGTGCACCAGAGTTCAGGGCTGCATTGTAAAATGTTTCCGCAGTCCCAGTCACAGCACGCTGACCCAGGCCCGAGGGACAGGCCCAGCCTGGCTTGTCCAGGCCTGGTCTAAGGGCCCTGAGAATTCAGTCGGCTTTCTGCATGTCAGTGAAATCTGAACCTCTCATTATCTAACTAGTCAATGAACCTTTAGAAACGCGTGCTAAGTGAATGGGCTTGATTTTGGAAGGAGAGCACTTTTTCAAGAATCTCAAGATGCTGTTGGCTGGCCTTGGGCTTAGTGATACATTTTTAAATGTTAAAGGGAAGTGGCCCTGGGTTTTTGGCAATACCAGGACTTGCAGAGGACAAGACTCAGTAAAATTGTTGCATAGATGAACTCTAAGTCAGAAAGCATTCTCTCAATTATATTTTAATCCACGGATTAGTACACTCGATTTCTTTTATGATTTTTTTTCCTCACTGAATTACTTTTGCTCTCCAGGAGTGATTCTAGTTAGGCAATATGACATCAATTCCCAGAGAAGGCATTAACTTGTGGTAGATTGAAAGGCTCAAGACCATTAATGTTTTATATATGAACAAGGTTCCTATAATCTAAACCTGAACATTACCCGGTTGTTTTATGGGCAAATTGGCCTCTCTGTTACCGAACATTAAACAATGAGTAATATGTTGCTATAGAAATTCTATATTAAAATCAGATGTGTCTAAATGTCTTTATTTTGATTTTTTTTTTTTTGCTTGTTGTTACATAAGTGAATTTATTTAAAGTCTCTGTGAAAAAATTTTGCAAAGACCCCACAGCTGTGTGTCAGACTAGCAGCCTCTCTGCCAAGCAGATGCTGTTTGTGGGGTGATAGGGCCTTCCTCTCCGCCTCAGAGTAAGGTTCCCATGAGGTCAGGTGTCTCTACAGAATGTTAATAGCATTCTTTAGGATCTCAGAAACAAAGATATCTCACTCCAGGTAATTTGACAATACAGGGATCTCTGTTAACTGATCCCCAAACGCCAACTCTCCAGACTAGCTGATCTTTCCCAGCCCTGATGCTTGGCCACACACAAATCTCATCTCATTACTCCCCAGCTGCCCTGCAGACAGATTATATGAGCATCTCTGCTCCCATCAGGTGTACTGTATACTTACCAGGAATCAGTTGCCTTGTTTCCTAAACTTTTTTATACGAACTGTTTCTGGTATTATGATTATATAATTTATTTACTAATTAAAAGAAACTGATAAAGTGTAAGTGGCAGAAGAAAGTGATTTGTAGTTTCTCTGAAAGGATTTTATCTAACGTCACCAAATTTGGTGTGGGCGAGAGAAGTGTAAGTGATTGCTGGGATAATATACACATTTAGGAGGATTTTCTTCTCAGATTGCTTCAAAACTTAAGTTCCTGCTGCATTTAAAAAAAAAAAACCAAAGAAACCATGCAGTTGAGATGCTCATGCAAAAAAAGATAATGCGTGAATCAATGGCCCAGAGAGTGTTAGATTCGTGCACATTTATACACTCTAAGTTAAAAGGCTTTGTGTACAGAATGTGTCTCTCATCACTCATCCTCCCTGTTTTAATCAATGTTCTTTTTATTAAGCCACAAGTTACCAATCCCTGAGAGTTTCAAATAGGAGGATTTCTAGGGTAGCATAGAGAAGAATAAACTGTAGTCTATAGTACTGTGCTGTAGCATCGAGTAATACCCTGCAGTGTACTTCTACTCTAGTACATAGATTTCCATTGTAGCATGTAGAGTGAGCTGGATGGAGAGAACTAGGAAGCGGAGATATGACTCAGGAAGCTGTTCTCATAAAAACAAGAAGGAATGAGAAACTGAATGACAGTGGTGCTAAGAACGTGATGAGAGGTGTACAGAAGGGAAACGGCTGAGCAAAAGGAACCAATTCCTGTACATTTAGGAGGGCTCACAAGACTCCAGGGCTGGAGTATAGGTGGCAGGTGGCCCTGGGAAAGACACGAGCTGCTTTAGTGGGAGGGAAGGGGGTTCGGGTTTCTGATGCATTAAGTTTCAGACTGACAAAGGCATCGTGATCAGGAGGTGGTTAGAAACGTACAGGACGGGTCACATTAATGGAAATAGAGGTTTGGAGGTGGTAACAGAGACAAGGGAGGTTGAATCCTGAGGGTAGAAGGGAACAGAGAACAGTCAAAAGAGAGAAGTGGCCCGAGGAGGGGGATAATCTACGCTCCAGGGCAAAAGGAGAGAGGGGGGCCACAGAGGAGATAGAAGAGCCCCAAAAACAAAGGTGGGAATCCCAGCTGGGACCAGGTCCCAGGAGCCGAGGGAGGAGAGAGTGGGAGTGCGGCAGTAAGTCAAGGGCATCCGCTCCAGGGCATTGTCACTTAACCTGTCCCCAGGCTCCCAGAGCGGAAGCCCTCGCAGCAGATTTCAGAAAGGGGAGGGTTGAGGAGCAGCTGAGGACGAAGGGACAAGGGCAAGGAGAGCTCGAGAAGCATGGCGGCGAACTTTAAGGAGGGAGGCAGCATGACGCCTGCGGGGGTGGGATGGCCAGCCCTGGAGATGGGTGGGCTCACTAAAGCCTCAGCTGACTGTGTGAGCAGGGCAGGCAGCGTTCACGGAGACAGAGTTGGCAACATAAGCCAAAGGAGGGTAAAGGGCCCAAGGAGATAGGAGAGGAGCAAGATTTCAGAAAGAGCAAATCTGGCAGAAAGGAAAGAACTTCTTCTTTCTTGAAGAAAGGGAGAGGGCTAAAGAGAGGAGGGGACCAATAGGTCACCTCCACCAGCCTGTGTTCTTCCTGAGGTTTTCCATGTAGTGACCAAAGCATTCGTGACTAAGCATGTATAATGTTATCTATGTGGCATCATTAAGGAGAGAGCTGGGGACTGGACTTGCCGTGTGACATGTAGGAGGCATACTTACCACATGAGACAGCTGGTCAGTACATTCAGAGAAATGAGCCTCTTTTAAAAACCTGGTTGAACGTTACCCAAGCACAGCATCTGGTAGAACCAAGAAAAGACTGAATTAACAATTTCTGATTTTCTCTTCATGCTCTCCACTCCTGGCTGGGAGGAACAGACACCGAAAAGCCCATGCAGAAGGTTGCTTATGTCCCAGCATAGCATCTCCGGGAATCCACTTCTCTGAATGGTTTGTCCTAATTGTCATGACATAGGCTTGAGCTCTCCAGTACTCAGATTTCCTATAACTGTGGCTGGTATTCCTAAAGGGAAGTCCATCACACTACTCAAAAGGCCAGGTTGTTGTGTTGATAGGGGTGATAATCCGCAGCTCTGCTGTCAGAGGGGTGCACCCGGGGGTTTTTCCCACCTGTTCGCAGCCACTTCAAAAGGTGCCAGATGGAAACAGGAAGCAGTTGGACTGGCCTTTTCTTTGTAGAAATCTTGAACTGCTGTGGTGTTTAGAAGTTAAGATGATAGGAATCAGCCTTTACTGGGTGATTTCAGTCTTATGCTGAAGGATTTCAACTGCGTTGGGCAATCACGTAAGTTGCAAGTGACGTTCTGTTTCTGATGTATGCAAACACTTGTCCACACTGACCATACTAACAGGCAGGAGGCAAATACCTTGTATGATTGGAAGAGGGGGCCTCCCCATGCCTTGCTGCCCCACGACATCTCTGCCACAAGGTTGCTCAAGTCCCGGATAGCCTTGGTTCATTCCTGCTGATGAGGCCACTGTGTTTTCACAAGTCAGCTTTCGGAGGAAGATCACCCCAAGAGAGGAGACCATTATTAACACTATAAATTTGGTATATCAAATTGTCAGCCTGTCCAGGACAATGAAAGGCAGAAAGACAATGACAGCAAATGGTCTAGACTATTGATGGGCTGAGGAGGAGAACATTCCTGGGCAGAAAGCTACTCTAGGTAGAGGAGACTAACAGCTAGAGCAATAATGACACAGGAGAAGTTGGGGAGTGCTTCCTGACCTTACCAAGGGACCCCAGAGGCTCAGGGATCATGTCCATTGCAGAAGAAACATACCTAGTAAGGTCACCTGGGTTGTAGCCACCACGCTGCTCCACAGATGAAATTCTGACCTAGTGTCTTCCCCTACCCCTGGCCCCAGGCAGTCTTTAGACAGGAATCAGATACTCTAAAATATTCCCAGTATGACTAATCTTGCATGTCCAAATACAATGCTTGAAAAACTACAACTCTAAAATAAGTAAACTCCCGTGCCTGTCACTGTTGCACATCATTTTTTCCTCTGGTGTTTAAATGTTAACCAAAGTAATAAATAGATTCCCTTGAGATATGGTGACAGGCTTGCTAGCAATGATATGATAGTGTTTAAAAAATCGCATTCTCTGATACACACCAGGCTAAGCAGACCCTGTCCCTCTATAAGTGAGAGAAAAATGAAAAAAGATTCTACCTCCATATAATTTGAAATTATTTCTAAGAAATCCACAGGAAAAAATTCATTGATCTTCATGAAGGTCTTTGGCTATTTTCTCCATGCGGTTTGAGTCCCACAAGCATGCTTCTCCAAATGTATGATTCTTTTTGCAAGGAGAATCAAAGACAGATTAATTATGACTTATTTGAGGATTTAACTGCTCTGCCGCAGGAACTGCAAAGAATAACAAGGCTCTGACCTTGCTGCAATTCTTGGATTATATCCTGATCTGGGAGCTAACAGACCATTAGTTGTGGCATTCAAACCTGACTGCCTGATGGGCCACACTGCTGGTGACCAGCTCTATCTAGCCTTTTATTAATAAGGCTTATTTTAATAATATGCTTAATTTTTATTTTATTTTTTCATTTTAATTTAATTTAATTTATTTTATTTTTTTATTTTGATATCATTAATGTACGACTACATGAGCAACATTATGGTTACTAGGCTCCCCCCATTATCAAGTCCCCCACTCACATACCCCATTACAGTCCCTGTCCATCAGCATAGTAAGATGCTATAGAATCACTACTTGTCTTCTCTGTGTTATATTACCTTCCCTGGCTCCACCCCACATTACATGTGCTAACTGTAATGTCCCCTTTTCCAGCTTTATGCTGAATTTTTAGATTAAGAAAGTGATGAAGTGCAGAATTCGTCGACTTGCCATTATCTCCTCCGAAATTTAAGGAACTGTACTACTTTGCATACCACACACCACCATACACTAGCAACATACGTTATTATAAATCAGGTCCACGGACTTGGTAAACATCTAGACCAGAGAAGCGGAGCTCAGTTCCAAGAACTGTTGATCCTTTTTAATTGTTAACCAACCTTTCCTGCAAAGAGAGTTTCTAGATGAACCCAGAGTTGGGAAAGTCATGCCAAATACTTCAAAATTCTGAACTCACATCAAAGTAACTGCTGTTGTCCTCAAACATTTTTTGACTTAGTATCTTGAGAAATTCTTTTCTATGAATATATGTCTGATTTTATAATAGACATCAATAGGGAAATGGGATTTGCTTTTCAGAAATTCGCTTTATAGCCAAATTTGTTAGCATGCATCTATTTCATAAACTGAGAGATGAATTTATTTATGTTCATATCTATCATCTCTATAACTGTCTACCTCTCTGGGGCTTCCTTCATGTGGAATCTGACAGGAGAAAATTGAGTCAGAGAAAAACATGGTAAATTCAACAAATATGCTAGAACTTGCTGGGGAGAGCTCAGTGTAACATGTGCAGCCATCTCGCAGAATCCTTACTAATAGAGTGTATCCTTTCATTGTCTCCCTGCAACCCTCTCCACCTAAATACCAGAAGAACCTAATGAAGAAAGTACATTCTCATTGTGTTATTCTCATCCCTGTTTTATAGATTAGGAGATAAAGGCTCAGGGATGACTTTGTTTCTCCAAATCACAATGTTAATAAATGTAGCAATAATCTTTAAGATTCTTTCACTCCTTTTAGCCCCCAATTCTACCTTTTTTTACCTCC
Source organism: Manis javanica (assembly GCF_040802235.1). Lineage (NCBI taxonomy): Eukaryota > Metazoa > Chordata > Mammalia > Pholidota > Manidae > Manis > Manis javanica. Next base: position 59,977,679 of record NC_133169.1, on the reverse strand, counting down.
AATTTCTTTTTCATTGATCCACTGTCCTGCTTGCCCAGTCTAACAACATAGTGACCATTTTCCCTCTCTTTCTTTGAGTTCTATTTTCCTTTCTTCCTACTGAATTTCTTTTCTCACTTCTTAAAGGAACGGAATAAAGATAGCTCAATGAATTCCAACTCTTCACAATCAAGTACTTTTCTATAATCGTCTCAAAACTCTCTTGATTAGATATAAGATGCTGACCCAGCTTTATTTCTGGTGAGAGCAGTCTTTAAGCCAAATCGTCAAACAGAGACTGTGGGGTGGGGGGGAGGGCAGGGGGAAATAAGGCGGGACCTCACTAGACATCCAGGTGGAATCTTTACGAAGCCAACGCGTCCTCAAGAGGGGAAGGCTGGAGACCTGAAGCTGCGGACTCATTTATTTGAGCTTCAGATTATTCACTTTCCTAACTAATCAATACTTGTTATAATTAAAATTGATAGCTGCAAATAACATGACAGAGGGCTGCTGCCAGAATACTGATTGTGTCTTTGGCTTGGGAAGATAGGCAGCACCGTGGAACACTTATTTTCCAATTTGCTTTTAGCTGTGTGCAAATTGCTTTTGCTGTATCCAGCTGATTTAGACCTTGCCTGGAGGTGCACTAGATTAATTGGGAGCCACACATTCATTGCTTACAGAATGGACTCTGTAATTGGCGAAATTTGTTAGTGCCAGTTATAAAATAACTATACAGTTCTGCTTTTAGCTGTCTGCTCATTACTCTTTCTGAGAGAGGGGAGGGAAAACAATGAGAACCCGTCTGAGGATGAAGACGGGTGTAAGGACTACAAGGAACATAGCTACAGGCAATATTTTATCCAAGCAAACATTAGTGCGAACATGGTATTGATTTTTTTTTCAAAAACTGGAAGAGTACTTGAGCTTATTAAAGAATTTTTCCATCGTGGTTGTGAAAGAACCCTAGATAAGAGAACCCACTATGTTAGAACTATGAGCAGATTTTTCAAAATGATTTTTTGTTCTCCCTCCTAACTTTACGGGCTAAATAAAACAAGCTCTCTTTCTTACTTTTGTTGCCAAATGAAATAAATAAGGAAAATCCTGAAGCCACCATTGGGTTCCCTCCCTTCTCTCTTGTTTCTTTTCTCCTCTCTGGGTCCCAGGGTGCAATGGGGAAATCCTCATTGCCTACTTAAAATATCAGATGATGCTCAATGAACATGAGAGTCACTATTGGCAGGCATTTTGTGTGTGTGAGGGAGCAAAGTCTATAGGCCAAGAACAAAACATCAGTTATACTACATGATAGAAAAACAAAGAGTTATTTGTCTTCTTAGTGCTTAAAAAGTGTTCTCTGTCAACAGACTTATGCACTTGTGATATATTGCTATAAAAGAGGCTATTCCTACACATATTCAGAAACCATAAATACACAGCGTAGAGACATCACTCACCTGACAAAGCTCCCAACTCAAACTTATTCATGTAAACAAACAAATGAAAGAACAGGAAGGGGTACTTACTGGCTCAGATAAATGACACAGTACAGAAGGGACTGCTTAAGACACTGCTGGATACAGGGCCTCAAAAGCTGTCAGGATGTCTTCTTCCATCTCTTGGCTCAACTGTATTTCCTGTTAGCTTCACTTTCAGGAAAGTCTGCACCATATGAAGGCCCCTGTCAGATCCAGATTTATATTCTGCCTGTTCAGCAACTCCACTGAAAAGAAGGTACTATTTTCCCCAGTAGATTCAGCAAATCCTCAAATGGAAATTTCACGGCTCACAGTGGGGCACCTGCCCACTCCTGAACTGATCCCTGTGGCCGGGAGGGCAGGATCTGCAGATCTACCGCACCTGAGCCCCTGCTGCACCTTGAGCAGGGGGAGCATCCTGCCCCCACCACCTGGACCAAGAGTGAAGGAGAACGAATCTCCCGAAGGAACACCGAGCTAATGTGATAGACCAATGATAGGAGACCCTGGGAAGGAACAGCACATGGCCACAACACTCAGAAACAAAGCTGTAGGAGACTGTTAGTATTCTCAGCAATACTTCTTAGACTTTGTTCATTCATATCTTTAGGATCAAATTAAAACTAAAGATCTTTTCCTCCAGAAAAATCCATGTGACCATATCATGCAAAATGTTGCCTGCTATTTCAGGAAGGTTTGTGCATCCCCAGGGCCTTGCTGATAATGTGGAAACTAGCAAATCTTTCTGAAGTAAAAGATGCTTGTAGACATGCCTGCATCTCACATGTAAGTGCAACAATTTCAGGGGTTTTTTTCCTTTGGGGTTTTTTTTTTTACCCCCAAGCAATTCTATTCATGAAGAATTCCCCTTATGCAGCTATTCGTTATCCTTTTTGTGGCTGAATAAACTCTGAGAATCCAAACTGTGCCAAATGACTATTTTGTCCAAATGATAGATTGTCAAGGACCAACCTTTCAATTGGATGACTGACGCAACGGCCACAAGAGTGATGTCTATTCTTCTTTATTTAGCACAAGAAAATGAATGTTCTGGGATAAGGCTACATAGTGAGTCTAATTTAGGGGCTCAGCATGAGGACACAGTCTGCCAAAAATAACCATTTTCTTTGATCTTCTTATTTCATGTAGGGCTATATGTGACTACTAAGGAGGAAAAATTACACACAATAAGGCAAACTTTCTTGTGGTTATGATCAGAAAGAGAACTTGTTTAAACATTCAAGTGACTTCTCACAGCAAAATACTCCATAAAGGTTACCTCAGGAATATACATTTGAATATTTAAATTAAAATCACTCTCACAGTTAAAAAAAAAAAAAGCTACTGCTATTGGGAAACAAACAAACAAAAATCCTCAGGAAAAAAGAAAAGAAAAACAAGTACTGCTCCAGAACAATTTTCTCAGAAAGAGGTCTTGCCCTGTGTTTGCAAGACAGGATCTTAGACTCCACTAGGAATGAAAAAGACAGATGCGGAGAGGAAGGGGGATGAGGAAGGATTATAAATTCAGATCTTGCTTTTAGACTGTGGGAAAGAGAAGAGTTTAAGTGAAAGCTCAGATTTTTTTAAATGGAAAAAATCACCACCATCCTAATATTCAACTTTTCTTCAACAGTTGAACATTTTGTCCTTGAAGATGGAAGAAATTGCTATATTTCAAGACCAATGATTCTTATGACAATTTATCCACAAGTTCTGTAGCTACAGAGGAAGAACAAAGTTAGCGGCAGGATGGGATAAGGGAACTAAAACAGGAAAAAATTGAGGATTAACAAAGGTCAAGATTAAAGGTACTAATTTCAAAATATGTAATATCAATTTCACATAATCCATAGAGAACTATCTAGAAGAATGTGTATCAACCAATGAGAAAATGGCTATTTTTTTAAGAATTGGGAGGAGAAATAGGAAGACTTTTACTTTCTTTATTCTTCTACTTTGCTTAAAATAATCAGTTATCTATGATTTGTTCAATCAAAAAAGTATATAATAGACATAAAATTTTTTAAAATATGAGCATCAGGGGCATAGAAGCCACAGGGCATAAATCTGCAAAGAAGTAAAAAGCTAACCTTTGCAAACAATATGGCTTCTCTCTCACTTACCAACTTTACATTTCCCTGTATGGCCCCGGAAGATGACTGGTTAGCCAGAGACGGGTAAGATTCCTCAAGGGAGGAACAACCTAAAACAGGCACAGTCGCAGGGGGCCATCAGGTGAGAATTTGGGGATCAACAGAGGTGAGGCTCAGAACCTCACCCCCCCTGCTTTGAGAGAAATCTTCTGCATCCGTGGATGTCTTGCTGCCCTTGTCTAGCCTGGATTAATACTTAGTCCATAGGCACACACCTGATCATCTGATCATCTACATTTACCCTCTTACAGCACTAAACTATGTTTTCTACCTTTATCTTGCATCTACCTACCACTTCAGCATTTTATTAAAAATAAAAATAATAATAATAATAGAGGGAGAAATGTGGGATCAACATATAGATCAAGTACAAAAATCAAACGAATATTCATATTTGACCTGATTTATAGGTCATAATGCATGATCAAAACCAAAAGTTTTTGTGATGACTGCCCATGTAAGAATTTATTCACTATGTAAGAATTCGTTCACCATGTAAGAACTTGTTCGTTATGCTTCAGAAGATTGGAGACTGACGAGAATTAGGCTTGAGATGGATTAATGATTGTACATTGAGCATTGACCCCCCTATACTGAATTTTATTGTTGTTAACAACCATTTGATCAATAAATATGAGAGATGCCCTCTCAAAAAAAAAAAAAAGTTCAAGCCTTTTGCCCATTAAAAAAAAAAATTGTTACTTATTATAGAACTATGACTATTTTTAAACATTCTGGACAAAAGTATTTTATCTAGTATATTATTTTCTAATTTTTTTCTCACACTGTGGGTTTTCTTAACAATGCCTCTAAAAGACAGTATTCTTATTTGGATAAAATCTAGTTTATCAGCTTTTTCTTTTATGGGTCATGATTTTTGTGTCCATACTAAGAAATCTATGCCTAGCTCAAAGATACAAAGATTTTTTTCTCCTTTTTTCTTCCAGAAATTTCAAAGTTTTAAAACTTACATTTAGATCTATAATACATTTTGAATTATTTGTACATTGTACAAGTTATATATTGAAGTTCATTTGTTTGCATGCACACATCAAGTTCTAGCATCATTTGTTAAAGATTATGCTTTCTCTATCAGATTGTATTTACACCTTTGTTGGTAATCAGTAGTTCCCATGAAGATGAGTCTGTTTCTGGACTGTCCATGGATCTGTCTATATTGAAAATACTATACCATCTTGATTACCATAGCTTTCTTATGTATCTTGATATCAGGCAGTTTTAGTATTCTAAGTTTGTTCTTTTTCAAAGTTCTTTCGTCTATTCCAGGTCCTTTGCATTTCCATATAAATTTAAGAATTGTCTAGTCAGTTTCTACCAAAAAAAAAGGCTTCTGAGATTGTGAGGGGAGTTGCATTGATTCTATTAATCAACTTTGGGGAGAATTAACATGGTAAGAATATGGAGTTTTCTGATCCATAAACATTTTATAGGTGTCCATCTACTTAGGCCTTCTTCAACTTCTTGGCAATGTTTTGTAGTTTTAATTATACAGGCCTTGTACATCCTTTGTCAGGTTTATTCCTAAATATTTCATATTTTCAGTGCTATTGTAGATGGGTTTTATTTTTAATTTCAAATTCTGATTGTCACTTATACATAGATGAATAATAGTTATTTGCATATTGACCTTATATCCTGCATCATCACTAAACTCACTTACTAGTTTTAGTAGCTTTTGTAGATTCCTGATCTTAGGGTAAGGGAATCAATCTTTCATCATAAAGTATAATGTTAAGGTTTAGGGTTTTTTTGTAGATGCCTTTTTTCAGTTTAAGAAAGTTTTCTTCTATTCATAGTTTTCTGAGTTTTTTTTAATCAGAAATAACTGTCCAGTTTTATTTAAAGTTTTTCTGTATTTATTGAGATAATATGCTTTTATTTTTAGTTTATTAGTGTGGTGTGTTATGCTAATTGATTTTGAATGTATAAAACCTTGTACTGTTGGGATAAACTCCACTGGATCATTATGTGTGTGTTTTAAGAAATTATTAGATTCAATTAGAAAAAAATTGTTTTGCATTTTTAAATCTGTATGCATGAGGCATATTGGTTAATACTTTTATTTTCTTGTAATGTTTTTCTCTGATTTATACATTAAGGTCATCCTGGCCTCATTGAATGAGTTGGAAAGTATTCTCTCCTCTTCAGTTTTCTGGATATTCTTATAGAATTGGTATTTCTTCCTTAAGTATGTAATAGAATTCTCCCATGAAGTAATCTGAGCCTAGAGTTCTTTTTGGAAAATTTTTTAAATCATTTATAAATTCTTTAGTAGGTAAAGGGCTTTTAAAGTTATCTATTTCTTCAGTGAACTTTACTAGTTTGTATTTTACAAGGAATTTTTACACTTAAGTTGGTGAATTTATTGTTACAAAGTTTTAAATATAATATTCCTTTACTATCTTTTAATATACATAGAAAATGTAGAGATACTATCTTTTTAATTCCTGATTTTGGTACTTTATACCTTCTCTCTTTTCTCCTTGATCAGTCTTGACTGGTGGTTTATCAGTTTTATTGATCCCTCCAAGTAACCAGCTTTCTTTCTTTTTCATTTTCTCTATTGTTTTTCTTTTTTTCTATTTTATTGAATTATGCTCTGACCTTTGTTAGCTCTCTGGATCACATTTGCTATTCTTTCTCTCATTTCTTAAGGGGAGTCTGAGGTCCTTGGCTTGAAATCTTTATTCTTTTTTATTCTTTTCTTGTTATTTTAGACATATCACACCAATTTTGTTATGTCGTATCTTCATTTTTATTCAGTTCAAAATAATTTCAAATCTCCTTTTCTTCTTTAGCCCATAGATTTTTTTATGAGTGTGTTAGTTTCCAAGTATTTGTGGACTTTCTAATATCTTTCTGGTTTAAATATCTTAATTTAATTCCATAGTGATTAGAGAGCATACCTTGTATCCCTTGAATCCTTTTAAATTTACTGAGAGTTGTTTTATAGCCTACAGTATAGTCCTGTAAATGTTCTATTTGTGCTTGTCAATAACGTGCATTCTGCTGCTGTTGGGTGGAGTGTTCTATAAACACCAATTAGATCAAGTTGGTTGACAGTGCTCAAATCTAAATCCTTACTAACTTCCTGTTTACTTGTCTGTCTATCACTGAAAAAGGGGTGTTTAAATCTCTGACTGTAACTGTGAATTTGCCTATTGTAATTCAATTTTTGCTTTGTGTGCTTTGCATTTGTTTAATGCATTTTAAAACTGTTATTAGGTGCATAAATATTTAGGTTTATACTCTTTTAATTATTTGACTCTATGTCCTTATGAAATGAACTTATTTATCCCTAGTCATTTTATTTGCTCTAAAATGTAGTTTGTTCTGATATTAATATAGCTACTCCAACTTTCTTTTGATTAGTGTGTTAACATGGTATACAATTTTGTATCCTTTATTTTTAACTAGTTTTTGCTTTTATATTTAAAGTTCCTTTCTAGGCACCAAGTAGTTGGATCTTATTTTTTATCCAATATGACAAGCTCTGCTATTTAATTAGGGTGTTAGGCCATATAAATTTAAAATATTTGTTGGTGCCTAATTTAAATCTATCATCTTTCTAATTTGTTTTGTTTGTTCAAGCTATTATTTGTTACTTTTTCTTCTTTTTCTGCTTTCTTTGGATTATTTAAGTATTTTAACCTAGTTTATTTCTTCCTTAGCTAAGTAGTTATTTGATTTTTTTATGTTAGTGGGATTTTTAAGGGTTTATAATATACATTTTATCGTGAACTATGTTGAACTGATATTGTACTGTTTCATGTATAGTATAAGAACCTAATAATAAAATATTTTCATTTCTGCCTTTCCAAAAAAAAAAAATATATGAGCATCAGGATTTCTGGTGCACACAAGTGACAGTTTGGTTCAGAATTTCTCTTCTCTTCCTAGAAACTGTACTGAGAAACCAGGACTCTGAACAAAAAAAATTTTTTTTTAAACTCGGATACCGAGAACACTACAAACATTATTATTATTGTTAATGCTGCCTCACATGCTGAGATCAAGCAGATTCCCAGAAGAAGCTGCTCGGGAGGCCTCAGAGAGCAGCCTGGGGAGGGCTGCAGGGACCTGAGCAGGCAGCAGATTCCAGCACGTGTCAAGCACAAGTACACTAAGAATGAAGGAGATGCCCTAACGTGTTGCTCTGTGATGGCTGAGGTTTCAGAGCTAAGATCATGCTCCTAGGTTCAGAGGAGAATAGGAAACATGACTGCACAGCACATGGAGGCAAAATGTCTTGAAGGCAGCAAAGGAAAGAAACCAGAGTTGCAAAGTCTAGAATTCCATCCTGCCCAACTTCCCACCCTAACCAAAAAATCCTGTAGGTAGCTGGTCCAGGAAAATCTAATACAATCAATCATGTAAAACACAATGAGCACAATTATTGTTTTTTAGAAAAATGTAAAGCATCAACGTATAGCAATAGATTTTTTTTTAAAAAGCACTCAGAAAAATACTGCCCTAGAGGAGGTGAAATTTGTAATCCCAAATTTTACTGTGATTAAAATAAATAAATAAATAAAACCATACTCTCCAGGAAGGAAGATTACAAATAAAATATAGGAATGCAGAGCAAAGGAGACCAAAACACTGAAGGGAGAGTAAAATATGTGTTGGTAGAACTTAAGAAAGAAATATAAGAGAAGAAAATTTGAGAAATTAATTTTGTTTTTCAATGAAAGGAGCAAAGGAGAAATTAGAAATGGTAAAACCCGAAAAAAGAACATGAAATATAGAAATGAAATAAGCAGATAAAATGAGATAGAAATAAAGGAAGAAAATGTCTAAGGAATTGGACAATAATTATAAAAGATAAAATTTTATCTAGTAGACATAAGAGTCAAAGGATATCTAATATGCATATAATTGGAATCCTTATGAAGACAAAATAAAACAGCACATACTTTTAAATGATCAGTAATAAAACTTCTCTGAAATAACTGAAGACTTGTACTAACATATTCAAAAAGCCTATCATGTATTAGGGAAAATTAAAACACATATCAACCAACATTGAGACATACTCTAATAATGCTATGGGAACTTTTAAGATAAAAAAGTAATCCTGTAGATACTTAGGCAAAAAGATCAAGTCATTTCCAATATTTTCTAAGTATGGAAAATGCTTTTAAGTAACATTTTTTTTAAATGATAAAATAAAAATGGAGAGGATAATGTAGGAGGGAGAAAATAGGGGAAAACAAAAGAATGTTACTGAATTTTGTCGAAACAAGTGGTGGAAGTGAAAACAATGAACATTACAAAGGTGACAATCAACAGATAATACTGAAGTTGAAGAAGGGAGAAAGAAGAGAACTGTTGTTAATTTTATCGCTGATATGATAGTGGTAGTTACTACCACTGAGGTAGTGACTGGGGTTATTATATAAGGTAGACTTCGTATAACATGGCTTTTGTATGAAATAGCCTTTGTATGACATAACTGTACCTTTATATTATACAAAAGAGTTAGATAAATATTTATACAAAAATACAAAATATGTGTACAAAAAATATAAACCTTCCTGAACAGCAGAATTATGTTAAAATGAGCAAAAACAAAACACAATGTAAAATAAGAACAGTAACACATATCTTGCTTAGCCACAAATGAAAATGGGTTAAACTTAACTGTTAGAAGAAATGGATTTTCAGATTGGATTTCATAGAGAGACTAATTGCTAGTCTGCATTAAAAGAGAGAGATCTAAAACAAATGATTCAGAAAGCTTGAAATGAAAAGATAGGTGAAGCTATCCCAGACACATGCAACATTTTGAAAGTGCAGGCTTGCCTCTATTGACATACGAATATATATATATGAGTATTTGAGAGGGAAATATAATTATCCTATGCATGCTTACAGCCTCTGGTCCCATCAGTTACTGCCTGGTCCTAAATACTAAGCAGGGGGAAAAAAAATAAGGAAGACTTTCTGTTACTCTGGGCATTAACTAAGCGTAACTTTTCACTAAACTCATTCGTTACTAAACATTGAAGCCATGTGTCCTGTCCCCAGGGGTTCTGAACTACCTTTTCATAATGGCAGCGGGAATCCTCTGCTTCCTCCTAACCGCCCATCCCCCCTGTGTTTTTGAAATGATGAAACTTGCTATTATTTCAAAATGAGATCAAACCTCCATTAAAGAACTTTCTATAGACTTCTTCAGAATTGATATGCTTCTGTTTTTAACTATGAAATATTAAATACCATAAGAGGGTAGGTATTAACCTATTATTAATCAGACATTTGTTCACTACTCTACATAGCGTTTCCTTATTAAGCAGGTATCAGTCTCCACATGACGTTATGCTGAAATAAAATACACGAACAGCCAAGGACAAATTTTGTATAATAAATTTCAAAGCCATTAACATCACTGTGAAAGAGTCTGTAATTAGCTATACACATTCTCCCTTAATATAATATGTATATTGAATTATTAAAAAGAGATGAATTAAGTAGAGATAGTAAAGAGATAGTAAGAGAAATAGAGATCAGATAGAGGCAGAGAGAGAGAGAGACTGTGCCACATATTCTTGGTAAGAAAATGACAGGTTATTCTTAAAGTGATTCATACGTCCATTATTTTAAAAAATCAAACACTTCACAATTTTATTAATTAAAGACAAAGTCCCTTCCTCCCCTAGGCCACTTTTGTCCACTTCCCATTCATCATAGGTAACTACTGTTTACAATTTGGGAGGCTTGCTTTCCAGATTCAAATACAAATATATTGCACGCACACACACACACACACACACACACACACACACATACCCACACCAACATTCAACACACACACACACGTATATAAATATGTACTCGTTTATTTATAGAAATGAGATTGTACTCCTATACCTTGTAAATAATTCATTTGTTAACAATATGTGTGGTCAACATATCATATGAGTACATAAGGACTTCATCCTTTTCAAGACAGCACATTGTGGCTCTATCTAGTACTACACCACACTGAGGGACACTCCAGCAGTTCTCTGTGCTGTAAAATGAGGCAGCAAACATTTCATACAGTGTCTCTGTGCAACTGAGTGAAAATGGTTGCAGGCTAAATTCCAAAAAAGGAAATTACTATGTGTGCTTATATTTTTGGCAGTGTCAAATTTGCCTCTGATGTATTTCCTTCTAGCAGTGCAGGGACGTTGAGCCACACCCTTACCAACATTTAAGCTCTGTCTTACTAACAGGTGAAAAATAATCTGTTCCCTACAATGCCTTATATGAGCATCTTTTCTATTTCTATCAATGTGTTTAAGTCAAAAAGCTAACTTTTCTGTTAACTAATTATTTATAACCTTGGCCCACCTTTTCAATGAGGATGCTGGTTCCATGCTTTTAAAAAACAATTCAAGTATAAAAACTGGCCCTTTGCCTGAGGTGTGTTTTGTAAATATTTCTTCCAGTTTATTATTTGTTATTTGACCTTATTTATGATGTTATTCCACAAATACAACTTTAAGATGTTTAATGCAATCAAACCATCCATCCTTTTCCTTTGTGAGTTTGATGCTGTGAACAGAAGCATCACTGCCACTCCAAGAATACAAGTAAATTATGTTTTCTTTTAGTCCTAAGATGCTCTGTTTGATTTTTCTGGAAATTCTCTTGTTTCCAAAAGAAGTTATGTTGGATTCCAGGCTACTTTTTCTCATATGGCTAACCAGTGGGTCAGGACATACCAATATGTTTGCATATTGTTCCTCCAAGGGAGGAACCCAATATGTTTGCAGGTCAAATAATGTTTCGTTACAAATAAAGATGAAATTGCTTCTATGTTTTCAGGTATTAACTTTACCTCTCTGAAATAGTAACAATATACTACAGTAATTTCATAAGGTTTCTAATTTATGTTTCTTTAAGAAACATGTTGCTCAGTTTAACCATAAACATGCAACTGTGAACTCTGTGTTACAGGAACACGGAAGGAATAACTCCCACATTGTTTTTCACAAGACAGCATCCAGTGAAACCAATTACATGTCATGAAAACACTTTAAAATGACTTTGTCAGTAGAGCTCAAGTGGACATTTTAGGGATATATATCAATTGAAATTGCTATACTCTTTTGCTTTCCAAACAAACACCGCAATACTTTTGAAGTGGGGTAATTCAAGTATATAATATCACATCATTCAAATTCCAGTCCTATGGGCAAAAGGAACTATATAAGGAATAATTGGAGTAGGACATCTCAGAGAGGCAAATAAGCTGATTGCAAAGGTTAAATAGTTAAACACAGCAGTGCCTCTCTATCTTAAAGGAGCTACTTCACCTCCTCCCAATTCGCCAACTTCTCCCATTAAACTTCTTCCAAAGCTGTCACCTGTCCACCCTGCCCAGTCCCTCACTTCTCATCCTGCACATCTTGCTGCCATGACAAGACTCTAGTGGCTGGGAGGCAAACAAATGAAATTAATATTTATTACCCACCTGCCAAGACCCACTATCCCAGCACCTTTTATTACATGCCTCTATAAAAAATCTGCTAGCACTGACTTCCATAATTTTTCCTACCTCCTGCCTTTCTTAAAACCTCCCATGCATGTGATGAGTTTTAGGCTCATCTAAACAGACAGCTCCTTCATCCCTTTTGGAGTAAAGATAACATCCTTACAATAGCTTCAAAGAATCTGACAATACGCCACCTCCCGACCCAGAGAGTCACCACGCGTCTCTTGGACCTCATGCATTTGCCACACTGAAAATATTCAATTCTGCTATAGAAGAAAACAAATGAGATTGATGCAAATCATTAGATGTGTTAAGCATAGATAATTAATTTATTTACCTGGGAGATATGTTAGACAGATAAAGCAAGCAGAGCATGTATGTGTGAACCTAGATGGAAAGGAATGGAAGAACCAAGTAAATACTAAATATTCATGATCACTAAATATACATGAGAAACATGAATCACTGAATATTCATTATGTCCTAAATATACATGAGGCCACAAAGCATTCAAAGTCTTACTTCAGCTACTCATCGGTGACACATGCCAAGTCCAGCCTGTCCTCTGTCCTGAACATGCAAAAAGAGCCCATGGAGGCTCAGGCTAACACTACTCGTGGCCAGGCTTCCAGGGAACAAGCTCTCCCCCTTCCTCACCTTCATCTCTGGCCCTTATACCCACAGCTGAGGCAGCACAGAGAATAAGAAGACAAATGAACACTGTGTGACACAGAATTCAGGGGGTGTGGTCCTTCCACCTGCTTGTACTTCAGTCTAAGTGTCTTAATGCACTTCACTTCTTTCCACTTGTTTCTAACTCTGTGTTTTAATTTAAATCGCTTCCATAAACTATGTCATTTGTGCATCTGACATCTGTGAGCTTTCTGCCCCACGACTACAAGATAGCTTCCTGACTGTGCATTTGGAGACGGGCATATGCAAGTTCACCTCGTCCGCCATCCCGCTCCTCACCTGCGCTCCAGCCACACTCTTCTCCTTGGTCTCCCTTGAATATGCCAACCACATTTCTACCTCATGATCTTCATGCTTGCTCTTCCCTCTCCCTGAAACACTATTCCACCAGACATCTATATGATCTTGCTCCCCCACTTCCTTCAAGTGTCTTTTCCTGGAACCTCCTATGTAAAATTACATCATTTTCCAACAACAGTTCTCTAATTCTCCAACGCCAGCTGGGTATCCTACACTTCAATTCAATTGGAATACCCCCCTGCCCAGAATTAGCACAGACCTCACAGGCCAAGGGTTCGACCCACAAGAGTGCCTCTACTTCAGATGCCAGGTACAAAGGGGATCCCCAGGCTATCCATAGTTCTGCCCAGCCAACTACAAATTTTGGGGTTCCCACACTTCCCTCAGGTTTAATAATTTGCTAGAATGACTCATAGAACTTAGGAAAACCTTAAACTTATGACTATGGTTTTATTTGAAGGATACAACTGAGGAACAACCAAATGGAAGAGATGCATAGGAAAGGTATGGGGGAGCACCCATGCCCTCTCCACAGAACTGCCACCTTCCCAGCACACTGACTGTTCGCCAGCCCAAAAGCTCCCAAATCTCATTGTTGAAGAGTTTTTATTGAAATTTCATTACAGTCATGGTTTATTAAGTCAGTGGCCATTGGTGATTGACCTCAATATCTCCAGCCCAGTTCCAACCTTCTAACCACATAGCTGGTTCTTCAGCCCCCCTTCTGAAGGTATCTGGGGGCCTGACACAAGTCACCCCATTACCATAAATTCAGGGGTGATCAAAAAGGGCTCTTTATGAATACTGAAAGATACTCCTATCACTCAGGCAATTCCAAGGTTTTTAAGAGCTCTGTGCCAAGACCTTGGACAAAAATCAAACAGCCATTTCCCCTTCCATATAGTAGACACGCCCCATCCTCTTACATGCCTCTGTGTTGTTTACCACCCCCTGACATACTATGTATCTGTTGGCATATGCGTTCATGGGCATGTCCTCCCAGGAGAATGCAAACTCCATGAGGGCAGGATTTGATCTCTTTCCCTTATGGTTCTAGCTCTAGCATCCAGAACAGCTTTCAGCCGAAAACAGGGACTCAATAAATACTCGTCAAATGAGTGAGTGAATGTCATGTCATCCAGTAGAGACGCCACTGACATACCTCCTTTCTCTGGGAACCTGCCCTACCTACCCCTCTAGGAGAGGCAAACTCCAGGTTCTGTATGATTCTGTCCCACCTCCCCCAAGTCTGGCCAGCCTCCTTTGGTCATTACAGGGACAGAAATCCATGGCATGTGGCATAGGCATTTGGAGTGGGATTTGAAAAGCCAAGTCAGTTCAATGGCAGTGAGAAATGGGCCAGGGTGAGCTCTACAGCCATCCCAAGCCACATTTAAAAACAGGAGCAGGCAAGCCGTGAGGAGGGAGAATAGCCCGCCTGTCAACAGAAGAGGGAGAATCAGACAGTGGCACCAAAAGAAGCAGGGCCAAGAGGTTATGCAACACTCAAATGAGATTTAAGGGTTTTCTAGACACCATCACGTGGTCCGCCAATGCCCTTCCTATCCTCGGATATTATGAGCCTGACTTGTAAGCTTTCAATAAACCTTCTCTGTAACTAAGCTGGCTTGAATGGGCTTCTATTCCTGGCCATGAACCCTCCTGGAACACAGGGCTTGGATGGCAGTGGCACAGGGCTGGCCAAAAGAAGCCAAAGCCAGGAGCCAGCCGAGCAATCTGCTCCCATCTTCCAGCCTCCTCGCCCTCTGGCATGTTCATTCCAGAACATGCAGGACCCCTCCTGGCTCACACCCCAGGTGGCCACCATGATCCTCTCTCCTGGGAACTGGAAATTAGAGCCGAGAGGCCAGACAATACAGTCAGCCGAGGCAGGCCAAATTGTTTGGAGTGAGCAGAGAGCAGGACCGAGGCAGAAGAGAGAGCAGAGAGACACTGATGAGAGAGAGGGAGGGAGGGAGGTTGCCAAAGTGCTTTTCGACAGCACAGGTGGCAGTGCCAGCCCCCTTAAAGCTCATACATTCTTTGGATGGCAAAGAGGAAGTCCCTGTAGCAGACCATGGGGACACTCCATGGTCACCTCCGTGCCCTCTGCACACCTCACCCCCAGAGCCAGTCACAGGAATGTTTCTTGGCCCCCTAGACAGTAACCTCGGGTTTCCAGAAGCCACACTGCCACAGTGTGAGGACCCTCAAGATAGAAACCATTTCCAGGCTAGCCACTGGTAGGCACTGCGGGCCCCTCAGCTCTGGGGCACCTTTTTCCTCAGACTCTGCCGCTCCCTGACTACAGCACCCAACAGATCCAGGTCAGGAGAGGCAATGAGTCCCACAGCCCACAACCTCCGGGCACAGGTACCGTCCCAGCAGCCCGTATCGCCGAGCTCCTGGCACCACTGGCCCAGGGGACTCCTGGGGCTGCCTGCTGGGGCCTCCCTGTGACTCACCCTGCTTCAGTCCCAGCCTGGACGCAGCTCCCTCTGGGAGTCAGTCAGTCACCAGACTCTTGTCACAAATCCATCTTTTATTGCCAGTCTCTGCATCTTATCACCGAGGGGCTGGGGCAGCAGACACACAGGCTCCTGGGGATTTCTGAGGCTGAGCACGTCGGGCTCCGAGGTTTACAAGCCTTGGTCAGAGTCCCCAGAGCAAGTGCTTATCTGCGCGGTTGGTCTGCACCAGGCCTGCAGAGGCCGCTTTGCTCAGCCCTACAGAGATACCTGGCTGGTGCCCCGGGGAGGGCTGCCCGCTCTGTCTAGAGGACGGGGGCGCTCTGTCCCTGAGGCCCTGTGTGGGTACTTGGGAAATGGCTGCTGATCCAATTCTGCCTCTCAGCCCGTTCACCCACTTGGAAGGAATCTAATTGCACCTCAAGTGTTTCCAGTCATCAGACCTGCCCAGCGGGGCACCAGCCCACCCCTCGCGGAGCCGAGCCCTCTGCAGGAGCCCCCATCCTCCCCTGGTAAGCATGCTAGCCCGGGGACGCCGGGACGCAGAAGAGGCCGTGGGGAGGGCAGGCAACGGGAGCCCTTACTTCACCTTCTTCCCTGCCCACCCCTGCTCTCTACGAAGTGGCAGGGGGGAGAGCAAAGGCGAAGAACGTTGTGCCCCACGCCTGGAACCAGGAGGAGCCACCTGCCCTGTGTCCACCTTTCAGCAGCAAGAAGACTTTTCTCAGAACCAGTAAAGGTTCTTTCTCAGCCCAAAGCCTTAATAGCCACTTAATGACCATGGCTAAAGCCCAGTTTCCCTTTCTCCTCGAGGCACAAAGTATCTAACCTTGTTTTTGATATGGTGAGAGTCTCCCTCTGCTAGTGGGCTAGTCTGTCCTTTAGTCTTGGTACACCAGCGCCTGATGCATGACCCTCCTGACATCCCCGTCCCCGTAGTCTGCTCCACCCAATGGTACCTCCATCCCACCCAGGAATGTCCTGAGCTACTCTTTCCTCTCCAGAGGGCAAGCTGCCTCACGGGGAGAAGGTAGGTCCCTCTTATTGCTTATAGGCTGTAAGTTCTAGGGACCTTCTGCAGAGGGAAAGGAGCCTATAACTGTGTGTGTGTATGCGTGTGTGTGTTAGGGGGAGGGTGGCATCTTTCTTCCCCCAAGTAGAGCCCCACTTTGAATCCGCCTATGGTCTTGGGGATGTTCAGGGAAGCCCAGGATGTGGGGACCTCGCTGTCCTGGTTCTGCCCAAACACTGCATTCTCTAGGGGAGCAGCGGTTACCATGAGGGTCCGAGTCCAGTGTAGGTGCAAACCACTGCCTGCCTCCCACCCACGCCCCATCCTGTTTGTACACTTCGACTCTGGAGACTGGGAGCAGACCTCGGGCCATCTAGCCAGTCCCTCCCCTTCCTGCTCCCTAACAGAACCCTGGGTCTAAGCTGTCCCACATGTGACCCCACATTCTCACCCTTCATAGCCAGGGGAAGTCACGGCAATCTCACCCTCCTGTCTGTGGTTTGGGAGTATGTGACCTGGTTCCAGCCAAGGAGACATGAGGGGATGTCAGCCAGCGGCGTCTGAGAAAGGTTTCTTCCCTCCTAAGACAGAGACACAGAAAGACGCAGGCCTGTCCCCAGGCATGGCCGTCTCTGGGCAGGGCTCCTGGAACTCCAGGGGCCATGACACAGGGGTAAAGAGGAGGATGGAGCGAAGAGCATCGCAGAGCAGAGCCAGCAGCACGGAAGACTCTGCCCTGGGCTTGCGGCGCTCTGCGCTTTCTGACATGGGAGGGAACACATTTCCTTGTGGACAGGGGCATAGAGTCATGGTTTTCGTTACCCGCGGCTGGGAACATCCATCTCTGGGGCAGCCTTGCTAGCAATGCCCTTGCTCCGAGGGATCATCATGAGAGGCCATCCCTGCCAGGCTGGTGATTCCACCCGGCTTTTCCCCACCTGCCAATCATCACCCCAGAACAGACCCTGGAGAACCAGGATCTGATCTAGGGGAATGGGGAGATTTGCTGAATCACCTTCCCTGAAGAGTGATGGGGAGATGGAAGCACCTTCCTTTCCAACCTACAGCTCTTTACTGATTGCATGGGGCCCAGGATGCCCTGAGCCCCTGCCCCCACCACCCTTATTGGGAAGGAGTTTTTAATCAAATTGCATAACCTGCCCCCAGCACATACCACCTGGAACAAAGTCCTCTCAGAGGCCAAGAAAGATCTAGGCCCTTTATTGTTTCTTTTTAGGCTTCTACCATCTTAAAGAAGAAATTCCAGTACCAGGTTACAGAAATTATAGTTTAAATGTTTACATTTTGCAAATACACATTTCATATCCCTGTTCCCCTACTGCAGTGCATGCAAAAAGCACTAGAAAAGGATCTGGATTGGGGTACTGAGTTCAAAGTTGTGCTTTGAACACCTTCCTTTTCTAATCTTTCCAGAGGTCCTCTAGGACAATGGTATAATGTCATCTAGGAATAATTAAAAGTCCAAATTTGAGTCCCTTGGTCAGAAGGTAGGAATGATCCTTGGTCAGAGTCCCTGACGGTCTCCTCCGGAGTCACAAAAGCGTCGGGTTTCCCCATCAGCCTCTAAAAGCACCTGCTCCCACCAAGCCCGACTTGGATCCTGAGCCTCTTGTTATCAGATGTATGTGGTAGCATATTAAAGGTGCCCAGGACCCTGTGACAAACAAACAAGGAGTAACACTTGCAGAACTTCGGGCAGCAGTGGGCTGAGGCCCCTCTGGGCTCTCAGGATCTGGGGTGTGGGGTGATACCCAGCTCCAGGAAAGGCTGCACCGGGGTTTTGTCTCAGCAAACAAGAGACATGAACTACGTTTCCCTCATTTACCCCAGTGGAAGGAATTAATGCTTTAGCAAAGGAGAGCTGGCCAGGTCTTGAGAATTACACAGGGAGTTTATGCTCCCTTTCCTGACACAGTGCGCTTCATGGTTATAAAACCTACCCGTCACTAACACGGCAGTGTAAACCCGGGCAAATCACTTTACCTCTGAGCCTCGGTTTTGTCAACTCTAAAATGGGGCTAGGAATTGGGTTGTTATGAGAACTAAACAAGTTGGCATACATGAAGTATCCAGGACCTATGTCCAGTGTACATACCATATCAATGCTAGCTGTTAGTATTCTGTTACTGTTAGCATTGTTAATTCCTGGAGCCTCGACTATGATGGGTTACATGGCAAAGGGAAATTAAGACTATAGGTGGAATTAAAATTGCTATCCACTGACCTTGAAATGAGATTATAAACTGGGGGGACCCAATTTAATAAAGGATCGTTATAAGATGGAAGCAGCAGAGTAAGAGAAGTTGTGCTGATGAAGTAAAGCAAAATAAAACACCCCCAGTAGAAAGATGAGTCAATGAGTAACAACTCTCATTCCCCAATTTCTCTAACTAAAGATATAATGGTGGTCATAAAACATGTAAGGGAAAGAACTTTCAAATTTCCTCCTAGTGGGAAGTGTAGTGACCTGGTAAGTTACCTGGTTTGAAAATGAGGGGTTCTGATGCCTGGGGAAAATACAAGGTCATGATTCCATTCCTTAAGAACTCAGTCTCTTGCAGATCAAAAACGCTTCCGTTTGCATGTGAACTTTGATCTACTTTCAGTAGCTGCCTGGAGAGGTGAGCTGAGGAGGTCACGAGGCCTCAGCCACGCTTAGCTGCAAAGATGAGGCATTTCTGTTATGGCCTCAGGAATGGAGCTTGGTCCCCCTCATACCTACTTGTCATTCCACGTAGGGCAGGATGACAACAGGCAGCCCAGGGCCAGACCACTGTGTCTAATCAAACCTCAAACCTGGACTCTGAGCCTGCACACACTGGAGAACAGTGCTGTCCTGTGTTCACGATGGCCTTAAAAGATCTATCTCTCCATCTCCAGGTTTGTCATGTTTCATTTTATTTCTGAGCATCTATGTGAAAAAAGTTTTTTTTCACTGAAATGTCCAGTGTGTTTGAGAGGCTCCCAAAGTGTACTCCTTTACATGAATCAAATGGACTCCCTGAGGGACGGAAAAATGGGTCCAATCCTGGCAGAATGAGTTACTTGCTTGTCCAAGTTGTCCAACTTACAGGATTTTATTCCAGAGGAAAACAAATATATACATTAGAGCGCTAGTGTGAGGACTTCTAACAACATATATAAAGCACAGGTTGCTGACTGATGTGCTGTGAGCTGAATTCAGCCCTCAGAGAAGGTGTCTAGGTTGAATCCATTTTTCAGTCTATAAAAACTATTCATCATTATGTTAACCACCCAATGCTCTCTGGAAAAGCTAGATCGGATCCAGCTTTATTTGTTTTGGCCAAATGAGCATTCCCATAATGGTTTTATGGTGTTACTAGGAGCCACTGATGGCTTTTACAGCTTTTAAAGGAACAAGAGAACTGAACAGTCTCTCTGTGGGACTGGGGCTAGGCAGGGGAACTGAATTTCATATGACCAGCTAATTGTCATAAGTTGGGGTGGAAGGTGTTGTTAGAAGTTGCTACTAGCATCTAATGGGCAGAAGCTGGCTAAACATCCTATGATGAAGAGGACAGACCCCTACAACAAAGAATTATGTGGTCCAAAATGTTAATATAATATCATAAACATATAAAGAACTCATACAACGACAAATACGACAAATAATCTGATTAAAAAATGGGCAGAGGACCTGAATAGACATTTTTCCAAAGATGACAGACGGCCAACAGATACATGAGAAGGTGCTTCACATCACTAATCATTGGGGAAATGTGAATCAAAACCACAATGAGACAACACCTCATACAAGTCAGAATGGCTAGTATCAAAAAACAAGAAATAACAAGTGTTGGTGAGGATGTGGAGACACGGGAACCCTCATACATTGCTGGTAGGAATGTAAATTGGTGCAGACACTAGGGAAAGCAGTATGGAGGTTTCTCAAAAACTAAAAATAGAAAT
The DNA here is from genome assembly GCF_040802235.1 of Manis javanica. NCBI lineage: Eukaryota > Metazoa > Chordata > Mammalia > Pholidota > Manidae > Manis > Manis javanica. The sequence continues at coordinate 59,957,130 of NC_133169.1, read as the reverse complement.
ACCATATGAACCAGTAACTCTGCCTTTAGGAATTTACCTTAAGAAAACATAATCACTAACTGGAAAAACATATGCACTCCTATGTTTATCAAAGCATTATTTACAATAGCCAAAATATGGAAGCAACCTAAGTATCCAGTTACAGATGAATGGTTAAAGATGTGTACAGATACACAACAGAATATTACTCAGCCATAAAAAAGAATGAACTCATGCCATTTGCAACAACATGGATGGACCTAGAGTGTATTCTGCTAACTGAAAGAAGTTGGAGAGAGAAAAGACAAATACCATATGATTTCACTTACATGAGGAATCTAAAAAATAAAACAAATGAACAACAAAGCAGAGAAACACAGAGAACAGAATGGTGGTTACCTTGGGGGGAGAGGGGGTTGGGAGATGGGTGCAATAGGGGAAGGAGAAAAAAATTAGCAAGAACGTTTGATATCTTGATCTCAATGATGATTACATAAGTTTATGCACATGCCAAAGCTCATTATTAAGCTGCACACTAAGATTTGTACATTTTAAGTACCTCAACTTAAAAAGGTGGGAAAAAACGCCAGTAGTGCCATGACTGGCACCCAATTTTAGAGAGTGATTTTGTTAAGAAAAAAAAAAGAATATCCATGGCAGAAGTACTAATAGTGAGCTTCACTTCGTTTTCTCTCCTAAAGTTAACTGAAAATAAACAACATTTACAACTCAGGCTTCTGTATGAAGCAGGAAATGCTGACATGGTTAATGGCAAAAACAATAAGAAATGGCTCTGGCGGTCTTGCCTCTTTTTCAAAGTCAGGGTGAGAATGAAATGACCAGTAATTATCATTTAAACGGCTGTTTTATCCTGTATCAATCAGAGCTATTCACTCTGCTCACACACAGACCTCCGGGCTGAGGCCACTCTAGATGGGGGTCATGGCCAGCGTGAACATGTCAGGCCAGCCTTCAGCTCCCTAGGTGTTAATGACCCAGGCTGAATATCAATGGCAAGATTCCATGAAAAAGCCATTTGAGACACTAATCTAGGAACAAATGGTTCTACATGAAACCTATTACCTTATTTTTAATATTCTGCATTCGAAGGACCACAGCTGTAAACAACTCTTCACTCTCATTTCTCCATGAAGTTAATTTGCACTGTGTCAGCACGGCAGTCTTTTTTGCATATGTTCAGGACAAGCTGATATGAGCAGGCCTGGAATGAATAATGTTTGGTAAAATCAATAAACCCTATTATTAGTCACTAAGGAGACTGATTTTATGTCTATAAAAGTAAAACAATTAGAACTGTATTAATGGCAGATTCATCATAGTAATATAATGGAGCCAAGTATGCTTGTCTTTGGGGAATCTTTAATTTACCATTCAGTACTATGTACTCAGCTAGAGGAATGGCACACATAATATAAACAAGCTCTGGCCTTTGGCAATTCATATTGTCATCAGCAAAGACAACATGGTAACAGTTCAGGGGAAGAAACAAAACTTCACTTTCTGATTCATGTAAACCATTCATGAGCAATGTACCAGTAAAAGCCTGGGAGAGCCTATTCAAATCACATCATGCTTTTTGGTTATACATCTCTCTGTATTTATCAGCACTCCTATTTATTATAGTAGAAGAGGTAAGCATGGCCGGATGCATCTATTTATACCCCATCTATGGAGGTACCTAACTAGAAGTGATTAAAAGCATGGCAGGTAGTAAACATACATCCAGTCATTTTGCAGCTGGAAGGCATGATTGGCCTTCATATGATTTTTAGAAATACTTATTACTAAAATCATCAGGAATCCACTGTATCACCTCATCACCAACAGCAACAGGCTAATTCAGCTGGTGAAGATACAAGTTGATTCTGCCCCTGTGTTTCAACAACTGTTCCGTCAGTTCCAGAACTGGAGCAGCATGTAGGCAACCAACAGATATACTTTGAACTATATTCTTAACAGGAAAAGCATACTTGTTGTAACTGTACATAAGTTTTCAAGGGTATATCAGGATGAGGTCTAAGAATTGAAAAACATTAGGTAACTTAGAAAAATGATGAAGAGTGTATGTGAAATACATGTACATGATAACCTGGAGGAAATTAAAAAGAAAACTGAAAATTAGGAGAAAGAAATCCTCCTACTGAAGTGCATGAAGAGCATGGACCAGACCTATATAAGGCATGCAGCGAAGGTTAACACTGTTAAGATGGTTTTCCAGAAGCAAAGATTTCTGTTGATTGCAAAAATCTATGCCATTTATGAAGCAAAGGCCTCAAAGTAAGAGAATGAACCAAATGGTAAGACAAATTCCATCAACTTAATGTTATAGAAAACCAAGCAAGTAGAACTGTCATGAGCCATTACAGCAAAATCAAAACCTTAGAGCTGGAATGAAGCATTGCAATCCACCGGTCCAAACACAGGAAGCCTACTCCCATGCTAAGGTTTGTGCTTTTGCTTTTCCATCTCACTGCAATGCTTTTCCTCCAGACATGTGCCTGGATCACTTTCCTCATAACCTTGAGAGAGGCCTTCCCCACCACTCTGTTTATAGCACAAACTCCCACACATGCTCCCTACACCCACTTCCATGCTCTCTCTTCACAGCGTTCACCACCTTCTAACATACCCTGCATATTACTGAGATGTATCTATTCTGCTTTCTGCCCACAAAAAGATGCATATTCTATGAGGACAGGCATTTTTATCTGCTTTGTTCAGGGCTGTACCCCAGCACCTATACAGTACCTGCGATAAAGCAGGTGCTCAAAAAGTGTCTTGTTGGAAGGAAGGAAAGAAATAAGAGAGGGAAGGAGGAGGGAGAGGGAGTTGGGCAAGGAAGGAGAAAGGAAGGGAGGAAGACCTAATTCTGTACATTTGGCATTAAACATGCTAGTAAAACAATGACAAGTCAAATAAATGGCTGGCTTCTTATGCATTTAATCTACTGTTCACACATCACCAGATAGACATCTTTGGAATACCATTTCCTATCACAGAAACCTGTATCCACCAATTTGTAGTTCTATTATGCTCAGAACTAATTTTGGAGTAAATACCCAATAAATATGCACATATCCACTGCATTTAAGTATTTGGTTATTATACCTGTGTACCAAATAAGAAAAGTCAGTGTCTGGGTACTGTATGTTTGGCATTGTATACCCATGATCATAAGAAATCATTCTCTGAGAACTAGAATCAGGACCAGCTAGGCAGAAAGAATACGAGACAAAAAGCCATTATTAAAAAAAACCTTTTTAATTGATTGCCAAATTATTTAAGGCAGGTATAAAAAAGGAAAGCATTCAATATACATTTTACATAAAATAAAGTAGATTACAGCATAAAACAAGTAACCAGGCAATGGCGTTAAAGTCTCTTTCTTCTAAAACTGGATAATTGTAAACATTAAAAAAAAAAAAAAAGACTGCAGGACTATTCAAGTAATAGAACAATCACAGATGTCTCTGGTATGCAGGCTATCGGGTTATTTGCCATTCAAGATTACCAAAAAATGACACCGTATTATTCACAGATGCTCATTATTTCCCCACTTTAATCTTTACATTATATACAACACAGTTTTTGTGGTACTGGCAAGCCCATGCCTTCCAAAAGTCTTTTTCCACAACACACAAGTAAGTACAGTGACTACAGAACATTTCACACTGATGTGTCTTTAACAGGAGCCACCAAATAGACATCTAAATTGTACCAAAGTGTCATCACCACAGTTAGCCTTTCAGAGGAGCTTATGGGAAATATATGAAGGATATGCAAGGTTCAGGCATACTGATACATAACATTATTTATTTACAATTGAAAAGGAAAAGGAAAAGAATGTAAGCAGCCTTTTGTGGCTAACACTTTTCAATGTGACGAATACATTTTTTTATTTCCTTTTGCTGAGTGGTTTGCAACTTGGCAGCAGACCCTGTGTGTGCGAGCCTGGTTACTGATACAAAAAGTAAAGAATATATATATATATATGTATATATACATATATGTATACGTATATATATATAAAACAGAAGTTTAATTACAGCAACATTTGTTACTCTGATAAAATCTGTAATTTACAAAAATGAAATGACTGGTTTTTGCCTGCCATTAAAGGCATTTCAAATTAACACCATGGAACTGATGTCTGTATAAAGCGCTTCCCATGTGATCCAGTCACATGACAACATACATTTCCGATCCTGTTATTCTCTGCAAAAGAAAAGAAGACCTTAGCATAGGATTCTATACACATTTAGCACCGAAAATATGAAAACCCTAAGACTGATAGGCTTAAATTCTATTAATTCATGGATTCCACAGAAAGTGAATGGACAAGGGTAATGATACACATTGTGAAAAATAAATTATTTTCCTCTTTAAAATAACTGGCAGGGGAATGAAAAACATCAAAGAATGAACATTACCTTAGCATTAAGAAAAATACATTTCTCTACTTGTGACTTTTAAATAAAGCAAAGGGAGTCACGGGTCAATCATTTTAACAAAGCTGTGAGGATAACCTAAGGAACTTTCAACTGTTTTAAAAACTGACCAGTTAATTACTAATCTGTATCACGGCTACAGAAATGAGGTTCATGGACTAAAAGCTGCATGTGAAGCATGAAAACACAAAAGCACATTCATTACAGTAATATAAAACTCTAAGGAGCTAAGTTTTCAATCTAAAAAGCCTACTCTTGCTTCCTCCCACCCATTAAGATGTCTCTATCTAGAAAACTGATTCAAAATGTAGAGGATGTTTACCTTCTCGGTGCAGGAAACATGCCTGATGCAGATGCCTGGGCAGCCACCTGCTGAGAGGCAACGAGGGCAGCAGAGGTCAATCCTAATGGGGGAAAAATGCAGGGTTTCTGTGACAGTCAGAAAGATAAGAGTAGAAACATGCCCAGTGGCAAAGGGCTGCAGATCCAACAGCAGAAATTTGTCCTTTCCTAAAACACACACAGGGAACATCTCAGGCAGCAGGGATGGGGTACTGCCGGGTCTAACCAGTGTCTATCCCCTTAATACTCCGCAGTTTTCCTAATAGCTATTCAAAGAGACAATGGCATTCCATCTCTCTGGCTCCACATGGTGCTAATGTTTTGCGTGTATTCCTGAACAGGAAGCTCCAGAGAAAGAACAGGTACCAACAAGAATCAAAAGTCATGGTGAATTATAGAAGCAACACCCTATTTGCTTAGAATACAATACTTTTCTATTAACTTTTATCACTTTAACATTTTCCCCTGTTAATGACTGAACACGGTGCACCCCATAAGGTACACAGAAACAGTGAACTGAACTTGGAAATGGTCTTAACTTTTACCCTGCCAGAGAAAGGTAGCAGGTCAGAGAATGTAACAGTTCCAAACAGCACAATGTCACCTAATAGGAAATATTACAGAAAACCATACTGGAAAAAAATAGAGGAAACAAATGCAAACCTATGGACAGCTACTCTCTCCTCCCATGTCCTTACGCTCTCTTTTAAACCACTAGTTGACACTAAGTAACGTGAGTTGAAAACAAATATGAACCCTCACATTTGTATAGCATTCCCACTGTTGGAAGCACCTTCAAATATATTATCTTGGAGTCACACAGCAGAATAAGAGGCAATGTGATCAGCACCATGGACTGAACCGCGTTCCTCCAAAATTCCTATGTGGAAGCCCTGCCCCCAAGGTGATAGTGTTTGGAGACAGCACGTATAGGGAAGTAACTACAATAAATGAGGCACAAGGATGGGGCCTGAATTCAACAGGGCTAGTATCCTTATAGAAGAGACACTGGAGAGAATTCTCTTTCCCTCCCTCCCCCATGCACACAGAGAAGAGGTCATAGGAGCACACAGAGAGATGGTGGCCACCTACAAGCCAGAGGAGGGCTCTCACCAGAAACCAACCAGGCTGGTGCCTTGATCTCAGACCCCCTGGCCCTCAGAACCGTGAGAAAATAGTTTTACTGTTTAAAGCTAAAGACTCTAAGATATTTTATCACAGCAGCCTGAGCTAAGACAGCAAGTTCCTAGCAGGTGGGTCTGCTGGTAAAGACAGTGCCACGGCCCACCCCCTCTGAGGGGACGCAGCTGGGGCAGATGGCAGGTGTTCAGCCAGAACACCAAAGAGACGAAGGCCCGCTCAGTGTTGATTCCACAGCTTTCTCAAAACGTTTCTCCATCTTCAGTGAAAGAGTCACAGCAGTGCAGGGCTAAGAAGAGTCCTGAATTAGGTTATAAAAAGTGTTAAACCTGGTCATGCTACTCCCATTACTTTCAGGGCACAAGAGCAACTTAAAAGGCTTGCAGAAATCAGGACGATGTCACCAAAGCCTCCCACTATCTTCCCTTTTCCCCAGCCCCACAATTTCCCTTAAGTAGCTATCTGACCTTCTGGTTGTTACATTCAGCGCACCCAACACTGGCTGCCACCCTCAGGTCTATGAGATAACAGTAAGCCGCTGTGACATCGCCCAGCGACAATTATTAAGTGGTAGCCATTTCATGTACAATAGAACACAAAGATGTGGGAACAGCCTTAGTTGTGTCCCTAGGAAATACTAGGAAGTAAGGATTAGAAACACTCCCTGGAGTTAATGTTAGCTCAAAGCTCCCTATTATTTTTTTGACCATAAAGGCAGTTTTGGCAACCACTTCCCAAGGCTGAACGCAGAAAGGCAGCGTAAGGACAGAGCTGCTGACCTTGGAACGGGTCGTACTGCCCGGGGATGAGTGGGTAGCCCATGCCCACGTGGGTGTGGTGGTGCGTGTGTAGGTGCCGCTGGCTGAACGGGGAGTGGCGGTCCCTTTCCGCTTCTCGTTCCCGCTCGGCCGTAGCCTTCTCCACGGGCTGCAACAGAGAAGAGAGATCATTTCCCCGGTAAATGTAGGAAAAGCAAAAGCGCTCCTTCAGGAGGAGCACTAAGCCACCTCTGTCCCCTCGGTTAAAAAGCAGCACAGATCCTTACAGTTCTTTATTAACGGAAGATCATTTCAAAAGGCACACATTTGTTTCCACTGGAATCGAGCCCACAGCAAAGAACTGCTCCAGCCCCAAAATAACCTAGCAGCACCAGGGTTTTCCTCAGTGACTGAAACAAGAAGACTTCTATTCACTTGGAATTGCAGGTCTGGAATCTGCCCATTTCTTCCAGAAACAACTTCCATATATGGGTCAAGGGAAGAAAGACATTGTGGAGATTTCTTTTTAAGTTTTTTTAACTACGCTTTTTAAAATTACATTTGATGGGGAGAATCTCTCCCAAATATATTTTATATTTTTTTTCCTCCTTTGAAAATATACATGCCAATATCTATGCCAAAATCAAGTATAGGAAAATCACTGCCCTATGCTTCAGGAAGCATCCCAGCATCTTGGAGTCTGTGAGCACTCATAGAGAAGCTCCATCCAGGCAAGTTAATGATCACAGTTTAGTTAAGGATTGTGTTTCCTTTACATTTCTGCCCACTAGAATGTAATCACCCTTTCACTAAAGTTCTCTTTCTCAACTGATAGAAATCTTTGCATGGGAAGGAGGACTCAGGGATTCATAAATCATCTTTTCCAGTTTCTTTAGAGTCTCTGGTGAACTCATTCACATCACAGACCATTTATTTTAATTTATTTCAAACTTTTCTTTTCCAGGCAAGAACTGCTACAGCCGTTCAAAATTTTGTTTCTCTTTAACAGTCTCTAGGACTAGGTTTTGCCTTCTGTGAGGGACGAGGGAGGGAGTTGGGCGGGACCATCTTTCACAAAGACAGACCTTTGCAGTACCTCATCGGAGTTACCCAGACATGACAGTAAGTCAAGGCCAATAAAGAGCAGGTGCAGCCACCACTGCTCAGCAGGTGACTCTACCCTGGCATACGAGTGCATCAAAATATCTTGCATCAAAAATATTTCTCACCCAAAGTTGGTTTCTATGAATTTAAATTTGTATGGCCGCCTAGTTAGTGTCCTCCTGGGTAGGGAAGGCACAGTGGATCTTGCAAAAGATGGTTTAGGTTATATTTTCCCCTCCTGTAAGAAAGCATCTCACTTTTTGAACACTTCATTCTTTATGTATCAGGATAAAACAGCATCCTGAAATCACAGCTGGGTTCCAAAACCATTTATACTTCTAGACTGTTCTCTAGCTTGTCCCCTTTTCTCCCCCAAAACAGAGCACTTTTCACTAACAACAAAAGGAGGCTTACAGCGGGAGACTTGCTGCGGTACTGGCTGGCATGCTGCTGGAGCAGATCCAGGGCTTTTGATTCCGTGGTTGTTTTTGTGTTGATGCTAGGGCTGGTATTGACTTTCTCTGCCTCTTCTCTCCCTGACATCTTCCCATAAACAGGATAATGAAATCCTGGAGAGAGATAGGCCCCTGCAGATAAACAACAAATGTCACATCCAGTTATAGGCTACATCTTCAAAAAAAAAAAAAATCATTTGGACTACATGAATTTAGGGTAAGAGTTAAAAATAGGGGATTACATTAAGAATGGGCTACATCATCGTTAAACGGTATGTAGGCTCTCCCGTTTTCTTCTCCCAGTTAGTTCATCCTGATGAACGGAGGTTATAAACAGAATTGAGCTTACAGCCATTTCATACATTTATGTGTCCGCTTAAGCGAAAGGAATAGTAACTGTAGTGATTATGACAGTTTAAGTGCTTAGAATATTTTCGGAGGCAATAAAGCACCTGTCAGTCCAAGAGCCACAGCAGACCATCAGAGACTATGGGAACTAGAGCTGAGGACCCTGGACATTTCAGCTTAAAAAAAAAAAACCTCAAACCTTTACAGTAAATCAGTTCTATCTTGGGGACTTTACGCAGCATAGAAACAAGCAAACCGAGTCTCACTCTTGGAGTGGCTCATGCACCCCGATTTTTTAAACAGCTAATGCTTGAACATGGCCTCTTCCCGCCAACAGAGAACCCACAAACATGTACCAGGGTAGCTGTGCATCAGAACGGGAGAAACAGCCCGGTATGCAGGATGGCCTGGGTCATACATCTGTGGGTAAGGGTAAGCCTGCAGGTACTGGATGTAGGACTGATGCTGACTCATGGGTGAGGAGACAGCTACACGGGTTGCCCGTGAGTCCTTCCAATTCACAGGTGTCTTTCGATCATCATTTTTCAGCTTGCCCTCCTCCATAGATTGAGAATCAGGGCGCTTGGCTTCTTTGGGCTCCTCTTTAATGCTCGTTAGTGATACAGGAAGACTGGGCACACCACCCTCTTTGGTGGGAGTTTTCCTGGGACTGTCCTCTTTTAATTTCTTTTCTCTATCAAGTTCTTCTGACTTTTGCTGATCCAGGTATTTGGGCTGGTATACGTAATGATGCCACGTCCTTGACTCTGGATCCTGGTTTAAAAAAAAAAAAAAGATTTGTTTTACGTTCTCAGTTTTTAAAGAAAATCCCATTAATCACAATGACAGCACTCTTGCTAAGTTAACATTTATTTATATGTTTGCACTGTGCAAAGAGCTTTACCTTCTCCTCTTACAAAGTGACGATATCTGAGGTAGGCAACGTTGTTAATCTCTTAGACAGAAAAAAACCCAAAGCTTTTAAGCTCAAGTAACATAGGGTCACAGTGGGGCCCAGTGTGGAGCTGGGTTTCAAACTTAGGTCAGCCTGAATTCAGAGCTGGGCCCTTAATGTCATTTCTCAGCATTAAGTCACATCCCCAGACATTTAATCTAACCCACATTTCTCTTGTAGCATCTCACACAGGAAAGAAGAACTTTAAAAACTCCAGGTCAAGTTAATAGCAGTCAATCTAAGTAATTTTTATATCGATTAACATGATGTAAGGGGAAAAACTGGTTTTCTAATACACATTCTTCATCTGCTGCTGAGGTTTACTATATTGGTTCATGGGCTAACACCTTAACACGAAGCTTCAAATTAAGCACACATTTATGACTTTTCTACTAGAACACAGAGGCATCTATAACCCCTTTCCCCCCAATTTACAGTTCTAATGCAGCCCAGTGAAGTCAGAGCCTGACTCAGCCTCCAGAGGTGGGGAACTGAGAATCCTGAAGATCCTCTGTGACCTGCCCCCATTCCATTTCTGACATAAACCCACTAGGTATTTAAGTCCTGAGGAAATATTCAAAGTTGGGCCTAAATCCAAACTTTTGGGCAGCATTGAGCAAAAAGAAAGGATTCTGTCGCTCTGCATCACCAGAGACTTCCATGCATGGGAGTGGGGAGTTGGGTAGTAGTGCTGGGAAATACGAGTTGATACTCATGGGACAGCAATGAGTCCGGATAGCTGCACCATGACATGTGTGTGGTTTCCTGGTGACCCAGTTTCAGGTGTTTGCACATGCAGCCTCAGGCTGGCTGACCACGGGGCTCTGGCATGACTGTGGCCCACCTATCCAGACACCCTCACTCTCCTCCCAAATGATCACTCTGCTCTGGGGCACTTAACAGATTGCCAGTGTGTTAAGGGGCATGGAACATGAGTCTGCAATTAACATGTCCCCAGTTCTTTATACCACATGACCTGACCAGGAAATACTGAGCAGTGTACATTTTAGAGGTATACAGTTAAGCCCTGAAAGAATCTTTGAAAATATTCTTCGAGAGAAGAGGAATCCACCCTAATGAACCCTCCATGTATCTCCTGGTAAGCCTAACCAGATCAAACCCAGACACGTGCAAGTCTTAGACTGCTCTCTCCCTGCAGGGGCCACGCTCCACAATCTTACTTGTTTAAATCTCGAGGTTGGGTCTACACCTGTCTGCTTCATAGAGTCCATGACAGATTTCATTTCTACAGCCTCCTTAATAAGCTGGTGGTTTTCCATCTGCTTAGCTTTGTAGCTGTCGGCCTGAAGCTGCTGCTGGTGATTGGAGAGAAGCTGCGATTTACCTGTCTCCTCAGTCTTATTAGGCACTGCCGGCCCTAGTTTAGAATGGGTTTTGTTAGGCTCCGGAGTGGAGGGAGCTTTTGAGATTGTGGCCGACGGCATGTTTTTCTGTTTACTGTCCTCCTTGCCCAGCTCCTTCAAGGGGAGCTCGTTTTTCCTTTCGCAGTCTCCTCTCCCAGTCTGGGCCATTTTCTGCTCTGCCAGCCTCTGGTCCTCATAGTACTTGTCATACTGCTGCCGGTAGGCAGGGCTGGTGGCCATCAGGGACTTCTGGTCCATGTAGAGCCCGTAGGCATACTGGCCGTAGTAAAGGGACTGAGCCAGGGCGGGGTGCCTTTGCGTGATCACTGACTGGTGCTGCGGCTGCAATGGGGCCGAGTTATGGTCCACTTTCTTGGCATCCAGCTGCTCGGCCTTGTCCTTCTTCTCTGCGTCTTCTTCGGACTCCTTCTTGATCTTCAAAACCTGCGAGCTCCCGCCACTGCCAGCTGCAGGGGGGCCGACCTGCGCGGGGTGCATGTAGCTGGGAGAATAGTAAGGGTCGTAGCTGTGGTAGTAGGGAGAATGGGACTCTTTCATTTGCAGTGACTGGGCGGGAGTGGAGGAATGCCCCTTCATGACACCATCCTTACTAGCAAGGGCGTCAGACGGGGAACTAGCCTTTGACCTCATGCCCTCCGACCTGCTGTCGGATCCGCCGTCATCGGCAGCATCGGAAATGTCCGAGTAGGCGGGGCTGCTGGTCTTGGCAGCGGAAGTCTCGGCCCCGTTCTGGGCGAGCACGTGCAGCGGGGCCCCGGGCGCCTGCCCATTGACCAACGCGCTGCAGTCCATCCGCGCCGCGCTCCCTATGGAAGGGCTGGGCGCGTTGTCCGTGAACGTGTAAACCTTATCGGCCTCGGCCTTGATACTGGCCATTCGACTCTCCTGAGACTCTGACAGCCCGTTAGCCAGCCCTTCACTCTTGCTGAGATGGTCCTTTAAAAAATGCCCAGACAAATCTTTCCCAGCCCCCTTGGCTTCCTCCAGTTTGCTCAGCTTGGCATCCATTTTTGGGCTCCCCGTCTCCTTCCCTTCTTTGTCCTTCAGCTTTCGCTTCTCCTTTTTCTTTTTGTCTTTGAGTGACACAAGAGAGGGGTTCACGGTCATGGGCTCCCCCATAATTGTGGGCTTTGGCTGAATGGGCTTTAACGGGGGGCTCTTTGGTGTGGCCTGGACGACGGTGGTGGTGAGAGAGGGCAGCCCGGGAATTGTCCCCGTGGTGGTGCCCGTGAAGGCCGCGGTGGGGATGGCGATCAGCTGCGGGGGTGTGGGCGCCGGGGCCGGGGCGATGGGCCGTGCGGTTTTAAGTTTAGAGAGGTTTTTATCCATTTTGCAATGGCTGGCCTTTTTGCCCTTTTCTTTATCTCCTAAGTTTTTCTTGTCAATTAAGCCTTCCGCTTCCAGTTTGGGCATCTCGGCAGCCAAACTGCCATCTGCTGCCGAGCAACTGTCCAATGCGGCTGTCATGTTGGAGATCACCGGAAGGTTGCTCAGTTCGCTGTGAAGGCCCTTCTTTTTGCCGGAATTCTTCCCAGCTTTAGAGCTGACGACAGAGCCGGGGCCGTTGCTCATCAGCTCTCTCTTTCCCTTGGGAGTCCCAGGGGGGTTCGCTGAGCAGGGGGACGCCGGCGCCCTCACCTGCTCGTACGCCGACACGCTTGTGCTTGGCTCGCTGCACTCGAGTGCCACACCGCCCAGGGCCTCCTCGCAGTCCGAGATCTTGTCCTCGCTGTCTGGTTCAAACTCCAGCTTATTCTCCGGGTCGAGGTGTGCGTGGGCCTGGTGGTACCGCAGGCCGTTAATGTGCTTGTACTTTTTGTTGCAATTTGGGTGGGGACAATCGATTAACACTGGAGAGGAGCAGCCTTGGTCCAAAAAAGTAGCCTCTGGCTTCCCCTGAGGGGTGGTGGGGGTGCTTCTGGAATTAGTGCGGACGCGCTTCCCGGGCTTACTGTCCTCGGAGCTGGAGTTCAGATCCAACTCCATTGGAGGCTTGTTTTTCCTTTTGTTGGTGGAGGAGGGGCTCGCCTTGATGTCCTCAGCGGCACAATTTGGGGGTGTCCTTCGCCCGCTGGCATTGAGGCTGCCCCGCCTCCCTTTCCCATTGGCGCCCCCTCTGTTCTTGTTCTGAAGGCCTCTGGACTCCGTGAAGCTGGCCTCCGAGCCCGGGGCCGCTGCAGCAGACCTCGCTCTCTTCCCTCGGCCCCGGCCCCCTCTCATCTCTAGGTCGCTTGTCGGTGACTCACAGAACCTAGGGGAGCAAGTAACAGACGTCAGAAGAGCACCCCACAAAAGAGCCAGGTGAAGTTACAAGGCACACAATGCCAGGCAGCTTCCTTATCTGGGCCCAGATAAGGAAAAGACACCCTATTCTTTCTTTCCACTGACAATTTCAACACCTGCAAAAAGAACAGGCCCCAGCGGCTTCTATTCTTCCCCAGAAAAACAGCTCAGGTAGCTAGCTTCGAATCCGGTTCAAATCCCCATTTTGTAGAAAAGAAGAAAACAAAGGAGAGAATGGGCAGGGGGCAGGGATCTCCCGACCGAGGAAATCCAGCATCTGCCTTTGACTGTGTTCAATCCTGAATCAGTCATTCCTCTTTTGCCTGGTTTCAATTACACAGAGCCTTCTTATGCATTATTAATCTCTCTAGACAGTTTCTCTGCAGAGAGAGGATGGGGGAAGGAGAAGGGAAGAAGAGGCAGGAGCCGGAAATACACGGCCGGGTGCATACCTGGGAGGGGCCCAGTCGTGCTTGGTGCAGTCCAGCAGAGTCCCGACGTAAGTTTTATTCCTCCACGTGACATTGACCACGAGGACACCTGCAGGTGCGGGTGGGGATGGAGGCCCACAGTTAAGCATGGCTTACTCTATTTCCAGTTTGTTCATTATTATTATTATTATCATTACTATTATTTTTTACCAGCAAAGTTCTATTCTCATTGGATTTCAAAACCTGTGGTTTGCATTCTTCCTCTTTCTGGTTTCAGGGACCTCAAGTGAAAACCCACAGGAAATTGTGTGTGTGTGTGTGTGTGTGTGTGTGTGTGTGTACTTATGCCCATGCGCACGTGGTACAAAAGGGTAGGGCTGTGAGTGTAATCAAGATACTGCTGACAGAAGGAAATGGTTTTTGCTATGTCCTGCTGTAAAACAGCAACACTCACCTCTTAATTTTTTCTGTTATTACACATAATTGCTTTCGTTTGGCAAGCAGCCAACAAAAGCTAAACGCCAGTTACCAGTGCTTAAGCCAGAAGGTGACTAAAAGGGATTGGTTTTGTGTCCAATTCAATATGAAAAAACGGTGATTTTTTTATTTAGAAAAAAAGTATTCAGTGCACAAAAATAGGTATACAGGGGGAAGGTTGGGGCTTGCAGTCCAGATAGCAGACAATCAGCTATGAGTTCTCTTTCCTAATCCTCCCCTAGGCTGGCTTTGTGAGACAAGAATCAGCCTTGTGTGGTATCTGTTCCACTGTTTGGTCTTGTTTCATATTAAGGTCTCCCAAAATAGCCCTCTTAAGAAAATAAATGTGCACAATAGGTTTGCTCTTGGGGTTATCTTTAGAATTAAACTTTGGTAAGCATTTGCCACAGAGGATTAAGAAAGAAATCTCAAAACCAACACACTTGTTTCCTGCAAATCATTCTGCTTTTCCTAACTGCTCTGCAGACAATTTAATTTAGCACCGCATCTGTGAATTACTAAGCTTAAGTGCACTTAGTATACCAAATGTCACAGGAAAAGAAAATATAACATCCTCTTTATTTCTCTAGAGGACAAATGCCATGTTATTTATTTTTTACCATTCCTTTAAAGCATACATACATATATTAAAAGGATCCTGGATTGTGTGACATGCACAAAAAATCAGGGTAAATAAATTAAGTATTTAAGGGAGCTGAGTCTTTGTTTTCTTTAATGTACCTCCCCTCCACTCCTTGGAAACACCAGGAGACATTACTTGGTCTATTTCTCGGTGATTTGCTCACTTGCTTACTGCCGTTTTGAATTTTACAGAAAACCTGTATAGAACTCCTTTGCGGTAAGGGACACCTCACAAGCCAACACTCATTTCCTGGGGAACGTTTTAACAGCAGGTAAAATGTCGGAATGGTTGCAGCTCAAGAGTAGGGAAGGAAGGATTTCTTTCAAAAGTCTCAAAAAGATTAAAAAATATTTTCCCTATGGTCTAAGTTGCTATTGCTTAGGTGACAGCTGAATTTACTCACTGTAGTATTTGGGGGGTGGGGAGGTGGGGGGGGGGGAGCCAGCATGAAACAAAGCATTTCCTCAGATCGTGGTTGATTCCATTCTAATTCCTTCAGGGGAAAAAAATTTTAAACCACCGAGTATAAAAATTCACATTGAGATAAGACTCAATGGTAATTAGGCATTTGGTCAAAATTTGCACAAGACAGAACAATTGGAGGAAAGGATTCTTTATACGCACATCCCTTCAGGAAAAGGGAGGGGGTGGGAGAGGAGGCCAGGGGAACACAGCGCTGGTTTTCTCATCATCTGTGCTCTGGGGCACTGTGGGTGGTGTCAAAGACCTTTGCAGCTGCTTAAAATTCTTCAGCATGTCAGCTATATTTACAGTGCAGGAATATATCTGTATTGCCAGAAGGTTACTGCATTTTAGCTGCAGACGCAATAGGCTGAATCCCTGCGTTCCAGAGTCCCTGATGTAGCACAAATGTATAATTAAAATTGCTTGAAAGGAAACATGAAAGAAACAACAAACCCTCCATTCTTGCAGTAATAAAATTAAAAACAGGAAAAGTCTGCACAGACACTTAACATTTGTCTGCCGTGAAAGGCTTTTGTTATTGCTTTTCCCCTCAGGGGTTCGCGTTTCCAGCAAACGCCGGCCGCTGATTGGCCCGCGCCTGCGGGAAACGCGCGCGCCTGATTGGCTGGGCCGGGCAGCTGCCGGAGCCGCGGGCCGGGAATGTGGTGAGGGGGCGGGGGTGGGGCGCGCCTGGCAGGGTCTCCCCACCGGGGTCTCCGGGTGGGGCCCTGGGCTCAAGGGCTCACCACCCACCCCTGCCTGCCCACCTGGGCTTGAACCACAGCCAAGGGGAAAGCCTGGGACCACGGGAAGGAAGGGGCCTGAGGTTCACCCCTTGGATATGGGGGCTGCCATTCCAGGCTCCGCCTGCAATCTGCACGCTGCGAAACTATTCACACCGCCTGACACTATCTCTGGAAGCCGCACTGGCAGACCTCTTATCTAAGTACAAGTGCCATTGTTATTATAATTATTATTAGCACTAGGTGGGTATAAAATCCCACAAAGAAAAGTCCGCTTTCAACCTTAAAGGGCCTCAGTCCGTCAGCCCTATTTTTCTAGACGCCCTTCATATTTAAAATGCTCCATATAAATGCTCTCTCCTCCCAAGGAGATTTTTAAAACTCGTCCATAAAGCCGCGTTAATTAAATACGTGTGCTTCTGTCTGTTTTTCTTTGTATGGACAAGCCGCCTCACCATGCCACGTAGTATTTATATCTGCCTGGGATTCACGTGCAAATACACACAGGCACTGTTCACACAGCCAAATCTGCTGCTCCGTATTGGGCTGAAGACTTAAGGAATGTGTGTCATATAAACTACAAAATGTATTGTTTCTCTGTAAGGAAGTCTATGTTTAGACAACATCCTATTGTGAGGGGCCAAACACAAGCTCGTGTTTTGGATCTAGAAGATGAAAACAGATCAATTTTTGCTTTAAGTTTCAACATCTCACTTTGTAACCCTTGGTCATAGAAAGTCTATGATTCTTTTTAAAGGCATCCATGCCCCAAATGAAAATTATTCCTTTAAAAATGCAAATTTGAATTTTATAAATCTGATCATAGTTGCCTTTCTCACTTATGTAAACTAGAAATATATGTGTGTTCATTCCAAAAAGATTTAGTATTTATTTTACCACACATCTAGCCTCTGAGCTAGGGACTGGGAAGACTCCAACACTCCTTACATGTCCTTTTAACATTAATATTCTCACGTATCCCACCAGGGTTATCCTCCTCCCTTTCCACCCAGGGATTGGACATGGTCTTTCTCAAATATGCTAATGATGCCTGCCTTGTAACATTTTATATGTGAAAAATATCTGAAAATTATTACCAATAAACAAATAATACAGCTGAAAAGAACAATGTATGGCTGCAGTATGCTCACCACACAGGGCTTTCTTCTATGTATTAAGGATACTGATACAGCCTCAGCTGCAGCCCATAAAGCCTATTACCTACAGGACACTTGGAAAGAATGTGGTCTGTGTTCTATAACCTGATCCCCCTATTCTACAAGCCCAAAGAGCCCTGAGATCTCATGAGGACCTCAGGCCTAAGATTCGAACTATTATTTCCTCTTGTCAGTACTCAGCAGTTAAGTTCCCGGAGAGAAGGTCAGGCCCATTAAGTATTTACTGTGCATCTGCAGGGTATACTTAACTATTTGGTGCTATGGAATCAACCATGTTATGGCTGGACGAACTCCACCCAAACTCTGTACTTGAAGAGCCTGAAAATTTGTAACACAACCAATAGAGGCACACCCTGTAATCCAGAAGTGGAAGTATGGTTTGCATTTTACCCAATACGCAGAGAGTAGACCTCTCATTAACCTAGATCATGCATGGGCCCTTCATAGTGCCTGCCTGCTCACAGCCCCGTTCAGAGGGTGGTCAAGGACACTAGTTTTCTCTACCGTAATCCTAACCCTGGCCTCATCTGACTGTTCCAGTGATGGGTGCTCAAAGCAGAGGCGACCAAAAGGGACTTACTTCGGGAATCTGAATTACTAATATGGAAGGGAACGCTGGGAAGAGGAGAAACCTAAGTCAAAAGGTACTAAGGAGAGGACCATAGGGGGCAAAGCCCCAAAGATGGATCAAGGCCTTTAGAGAGAGAGAGAGAGAGGGAGAGAGAGAGAGAGAGAAAGTGTCCCCCTTTTTCCTCCTGCTTCATCACCAAGACGGGCTCTCATCAGCACTCAAGACTGCCCTATTATTTTCCAGCTGTCTTGTTAAAAAGTTAACTGGTTCTGAATGGAAGTCTGTCTCTGAAAGCCTCGGTCCTGGCTGCAGCTCTGGATACCCAGAAGGGATGGCCTTTCACCCAGAGGCAAGGGCAGTGACATTTCTTCTCATCTCCAATTCACACACTTTTTTCCCCTCTCCAGCCTAAACAAATTTCTTCAACCGTTCTTCAGGTCACCTAAACTCCCCTGAAAAAAAAACTTTAAAGACGTCCTAGTGCAAATCTCCAAGGAAAGTTAAGGTTCCTACTGAATCAGGACCGAACGGAGGCCAAGTCAAATGTCACCTCTTCTCCGAATCCTCTCCGGCCACACCTGCAGCACGCACACTGCCGAAAAGCAGCCCCTCCTTCCCAGGTCCCCACTGCACCCCACGTAGGCCTCTCCCGGTGAGGCTCACTAGAGTGCATGCTGTTCCTGAGGCTGCAGCTGGACGCTTCCTCTGCCTCCCTACTAGTCAGGTGGCCCGTGCCTCAGTTCTGCTGCAGGACAGTGACGGGGGACACTTCCAGGCCTGGCCCCTATGAACCTCTGGTGTCTGTTCTTATCACTCCCCCTTTCTGGCTGGCTGGGAAGGACATGACAGTGACCTTCAGGCCACAAGAACATGGCAGTCTCCTTCATCTGGGACCCTGCATAACAAGGAGGAGCTTCGCCCAACAGGAACACTGAACCCAGCTTATTAGGTGAGCAGCAAATAAATTTACTACGTTTGAACACTTCCCCTAATACACGGTCCTTTAACACTTTACTCCGTTCATTCGCACAGCAAGCCCACCTCTACCAACCAGACTGCGCTCCCTGAAAATATCATCTGGGCCTGCCCCCACCCCACCTGTGCACATGGCACCAGGCGCCCAGAGAGTTCCTTCAGCACGCGGGGACTTCAGAGCATCTACATTTGAATCCACCTCAGGGCCTTGGGCTCACCATTACCATCCTTTTTCAATAAGCATCATTTCCCACTAGCTTACAGATGATAGAAATTCTCTGTGGAGAGATTTTGCTCTGAAGATGTTATAAATATGGTTTGTGAATTACTGTTTCTGGTATTTGTGAAGATGTTTCCTCAAGAACTGGGCACATGCCTGATTTCCCAGCAGATCAGCATAATTCTGTTTGTATTACAGTTTTAAAGACTGCTTCAGCGTCTTTAAAGTGCCTCATCCCTGGGACAGAAGTCTTTGCCAAGCACTGCAAATGCCAAATTTGGAAACAGACGCAGCTTGTTTGAACTCTTATCCAGACTGCCACATCTGGATGGACTTGGTGTGCACCCATGCAGAAAACAGAAACCTCACCCTTATAACACCCAAATGGAACCCATTTATGCCACAATCCTTTTTTTTTTAAGTTTACACATTTCTTTCCTTTTATATAGATATATTCCCCCCCCCAGCAGAAACATTAGTGACAGTAAAAATGCCACGATATGGTTTCATGAGTACAGGATAAAGTTCACACATTTCAGATATCCTATTACCCTGTATTTTTATACAGTGTGACTATTGTACAAGGTAGGATTTATCACCATTCTGTCATACCCAACTCTCTCCCTCTAATATTTTGTTTTCATGGTTTTGTTCTACCCAATGCCTGTACTTTTTGAAAAGAAGAGTCCTGTAGAGTATATTGGTTCACTTTTCTGGCTCCAGGGCTGCTAACCTGCAGATGGCTCTTTCTTCAAAGGACAAAGTGGACCTTATAGTTATTTGGGGAAATTTTAAATTTACAACAAAGGTTGCCAATGAAATATAGACAGGCAAAAAGGCAGAGGGACTTTCCTATTACCTACGCCTAGTATGTGGAACACTGGGACAAGAAAAGTCAGTCTTGTCACGTGACCAGAAAATGCAGGGTTTTTTTTTTTTTTTTTTAAGAGCCCTACTGCTGGGCTGAATGTTTGAAGAGTCACTTTAACCACATCCTGTAATCAAACCATCTGGAACACAGTGCTGAGATTAGTCACCCTGAACATTGGGGCTTTATCTGCACAAATAGTGGGCCGCAATGGAGCTCGGGAGACAGGGCAGTGCTGACAAAAGCGTAATGAAACCCTTTACGCCCCAGCATGCCGCCACCCCCGTCACCCTCCCCAGAGCCGCGCTGCTCTGGAGTTAATGTACGACTTTACGAAAGCACAGTGAGATTAAAGAACCGAACGGCTAAAAATTGCCGGTTCGGATAGATGTTCCCTGTCAGCGGCTGGAATACGCTGGCACCACTCTATCTCCGTTAATTATAACCTCTCGGATGACGGTTCAGCACTCCTTTTAGGGTTTGGTGTTATTTTCAAGACATTAGGAACAAGGCTGGCTTATGAGTAGAGAGTTACCATTGTTCATTTGCCAGAGGTTAATCTGAACACCGACACATTTCTTTCTGGTTCATCGAAACCCTATCCATAAGTAACAAGAAAACATACAGGACCTTAATTCAAATAGATATGCTAAACCAATACCAAAAAAGCAAAAGGCAGTGGCAAAATGCTGTTGTAATCTACAGTTTAAAAGGTGGTATTCTTTCTTTCTTGATTGAGCCTCTTTCAAAAGTACATTTGATCATCAGGATAGAGTCTCTGGAAATCCTAAAAAAAAAAATCTGAAAGGATTTTCCCCCCTAAATACATTGAATAAGCTCTGAAGGGGGTTGGCGGGGAGCATGGCTAAAGAAACCTTGTTTCCCCCTGGGCCTTACTGTTTAATACACAAAAGAACACAGAGCCACTTCCATCACTGTCACCTCCCCCTCACCCCACAGCCTTTGTTCGAAGGCCTGATGAGCTGTATTGATTTGGGAAAATCATTGAGCTTCTTGGAAAACTAGACTCTCGCTTATTCACTGCCATCTATTTCTTTCCCATGAAGACAGGTGGTCAATATCCAGTTGACTGGTCAGCTAAAAGAAGCGCTTGCTGCCTTTCTTTTCTTGCTTCCCCAGTAACATTATCCTTTCCCATTTCTGGAAAATAACAACAGCCTGTTAAGAAGTCTTGTGGGTGGGAAGAGGGAGCAAAAATAAGGCTTTTGTAAGGCACCTCCATGAACATGCAAATGCATATGTGGTTGGTGACAATATTTTTATTGGCCTACTATTATATAAGTAAGCATTAATGAAAAGTGATAGACCAAGATATAACTTTAAAATAAATATCAACAGACCATTAAAGTTCAATTAATGTCGTGTGCAGAAAGAGATGCTTATTTCTTCAGTACGTATGTTTTAGCAAGTTTCCTAATTATAAGATGTCAAAGGTGTCATTATAGACGTATGGGGGGAACAAAGCACAATTTAAAAAGAAAAACACACAGACATCTTTAGAAAATAATTGCAGACATGATCAGTAACAAAACACATGTGCTTTTAAGTATGAACATCCTAAAGCAACATCTTCTTTGATGGCCGGAGGCTAGTTTTTAAAAATATATGTCCTGCAACCATTCACACCACAATACTGCTTAGGCACACCCTCATTGCTTAGGCAGTTCCTGTAAGCCCAGTCTCCACTTGGCCACAGGCAGCGAGAGGGGAAGGGAAGGGCACAGCTTACTTACAAGTCCCCTGAGCTTACTTCAACAGCAGCAAGTGATAGGCACTTAGCCAGGCTGTATCAAAAGCCACCCCCACCCCCCGCACCTTCAAAGGGAGGCTTTTCAGGCTATGGTCCATCAAGGCTCAGCCAACACATAACAGGACAAAGAGGTAGGCTCAAGGAGAAGACAAAAGAGAAAGGAGGGCTAAGAGCAAAAAGGAGAAAGATGGGGGAAATGAAACAGAAAAAGATACAGGTCTTCCCAGATGGACATGTATTTGGAGCCATTTAAATGTATAAACCAACCATGTATTTGCATGGAATACATATGATGTATGCATGTGTGCATTTGTATAAAGAGCTTCCATTTACTGACTCTGATTAGACTTCCAGCAAGTAATACCTTGAGGTTTGGTGGCATGGAGATGAGCAACAGCACCTCTCTGGTTTCTGGTGCAAAGTTCTCCATCTGAATTTTCTCCTGTTCTTTGCAGACATACATTTGTTTCTCTGAAATCTGATGAGTTTAGATGATGATATCTAGTGCCAGAAGGTTTCTCAAGCTCTCTTCTTTCTGAAGGCACAACTTCCTCATTGGAGTAGCGACCGGATTTTGCATTCCTGTCCTCCCTCCCTTCATGGGAAGACGAGGGTTCAATGTCCACGGTAACAACACTGACTCGCCTCCCCCCGTCCAATTTCACGAGCTTTAATTATTAGGTCATTCTGAGATAATTCTTCCTTCCTTAAATACAAGCACTCAAAAACTTTAGAAAGGTGTTTGATAAGCCATGATGTTGATTACCTCCTACCAGGTTGTTCCTTTAAGAGTGTTATTTTAGGAGGCAGCTGTGTACAAGGGGCCCCAGGCACACAGCATAGAGCCAGGAACCCCCAGGACAAGAGGCAAACAGCATCTACACACTCCCACTCTCAGGCCACGGAAGATAAGCAACTGCCAGAAGGCAGGCCTCCCATCAGCAGCCCATTAGTTCTTGCACTTAATATTAGTTACAGGGGCTCTTCCATTAACAAGCTCTATAGCCGGGGTCCCTGCAAATGCAGTTACTTCAACCTGAAAGGCAGGTAGGGAGAACAGGAAAACCAAACAAAAAAACTGTCCTTACGGCAAAAACTCCCCCTTTAGGAGTGTACTCTGGGGCTAAAGAGGGGAAGAAGGGTGTAAAATGCCATGAAGCTGAAGTCACTGAGCAGCTCTCTGCCACTCCTGTTTCCTGGTGCAGGTGGCAATCTGCTTCCGGCACACTGCTTACTGCCCCTCACTGCCCCCCACCACCCCCCACGCAGGAGCAGGGGAGGAAGGAGCAGGCGCAGAGGCCAAGTAATTACTGAGATGAATGAAACTGAAAGATGCAAAGGAAATAAAATGCAAGAATGAAAGACCTCATAAGCTTTGGAGAAGAGGAGAGGCCAGGAGAAAGGAATATGGTGGGATCAGTCCTTCTAAAACCTCCAACCTCCTGGTCTTCCTCCAAACATGTAGCTCAGTCTCAGCAGGTACTCAGCAGAGTTCCAGATTTAAGTGTAAGTGAATTGCTCATTAAAATACGTGTAATGCAACTACAGGCTATCGGACTGTGTTTTAATTTCTTAGCATCCCCAGTCCTTGGGATACAAGGAGACAGTGGGAACCAATTGACAATTATGCTTACATCAAAAGGCTTCTACTGATGTATGAATCTCACTGGGACTGAAGAGCCAGCCTCCATATAAATTATGATACCTCATTTAAAGTCAGAGATCTTATTTGCTTTTTTCCCAGCTCTGCACCCTTTTCATCTCTAGCTCTTCCCAGCCCAGGAGAACACACACACCCTAAGTTCTATTGGCCACCAGCTGGGTCCCCAGTAAATCATAAAACCTCCAAATGAGCCATTCTTTACAAAGGCCAGCAGCATTTCCTGGAGATGATCACTCTACTACTGGTGCACCTGCTGAAATTTAAGACAGCACTTTACAATGGCAGAAAAACATAAATGCCTCTCTCTACTGTGTGTGGTGTGTATAAATGGGAGAGCTTTGCATGTGTATGGTGCACTAAAGGGGTACATTTTGTGTGTTGTCTCAAAGTCACCATCTTTGCAAATCTAAAAAGGAGACAAAGCATGCAGATGTCTGAGAAACCAGAGTCAGTATCCTCACAATGAAAGGCAATGGGGTGGGTTGAGGTCTGTGTCTTCGGTAACTCTCTCTTGTCACCTGGAGGTGGTCGTGGCCTACAGGCAAGTGTGAGGCAGTCCACATGCTCTGGTAGTAAAGCCAGGAAACTATGGCTCAGGTTCAGAGTATAACAAAGAAAGCTGAAGGAATGAAGTCTAATCAAGCCCAGTCTGCAGTCAACTTTGTGGACTAGATAGGATAAAGAATAAAAGGGTGACTGGTGATCAAATGAAGCCCTCTAAGTGCTTGCAGAGATGGTTCTGAAGACATAGCCACTTGGCTCAAAGCCTGCTTTGTACTGCTTCACCTTGAACTAACCTTCTCTGAGCCTCAGTTTCCCTATCTATAAAATAGGTGTGACTGTTTTAATATCAAATCAGGTATGATTTAGGTAAAGCATGGGCACTGTCATTCAGAAAATGGACTTTGGCTTCCTCATTTAAACTCCCCTGTAACCCAGGTCACAGGCTAAAGAACTGAGGGAGATGTCAAAGTAAGAAGAATCCCCTGATCAGGAGAGCCAGCAGCAAGGCCTTCTATGACATTGCTTCCAGACAAAGATTCCTCAGACGTGGGCACCTGCACTCATTATCCTGAATTCCTGGTGACCAGGAGCACTGGACATGTGGCATATGTGTCTTTTGGAATCTCAAGGGCTGCAAATTCCAACATTCAGGACTTGCATTATTTCTACACCCACCACCAGTTCCAGCCAGCCTAAAGTATCCTTTCCAACATACCCACTGTTTAAAGCAATCATTTCCTCATCCTGCTGCTCAAGGAGAAATAAGCTTTTAAATCACTGAAGCCTCCTCTGGGCTTGGGGTAAGGTCACCTCCTGTCACGTTTTCGGGAACAGTGAGCTGATCTGAACACCTGCCACCTGTCTCAATTACAGAAGGCAGAATGAAAGGTCCCCAACACCTTGACAACAGCAGTGAGACCAGGCAGCAAAGGCCCTGGGGATGCAGATGGAGGTTAAATGCAAGCTCCTCTCTCCAATTCCCAGCTGAGCAGACCAGCTTTCCTGACAATGGGCAGAGGCTGCCTTTCCACCCTCCCCCACCCCACATTCCAAAGTTCCTATCTTTTGGGAAGAAAAAAGCCCAGCAGAGTTACAAGTATTTCAATAATGTGCTTAGAGACCAGCTCTTTTCTGTAAACAAGCCTAATGAAGCGTGGCTAATGGGTGCTCTCCTGGAGCACAGGCGGGAGAAGGGCCTTTGTTAGCACTTACTGGGGCAAGGCATCATTTTGCTGGAGCAGAACAAAAACTTAGCTGGTTATTGACTGACCAGCCTAGTTCAGTATCACTGCTTTGCTATCTCAGTATACTGCGTGTATGAATACATATGTTTCTGCAGACACAGAGATGCTCTATAGCCACACACTCCCATATACACAGCCATCTAAGCCAACTTCCGGTCACATTTCTTAGGGTAACCCATGAAGTAGTCAAAGCATCTAACGGAAACCCATGTCCTGATACTTCACCTCTTCTTGCCCTTGATTACCTACCATTTCCCTCCACCTTCTCAGTACCATGCGCTTCCGTTTCAGAGCCTGTAAACCGAGTTCCTGCATAGACACTTAAGCTTCCAAATTCAATGTGATTTAACCTGACCCAGTTATTAGATTCTCTAGAGATGATTTATTTTGGTTTTTTAATAAATTCAAAATTGTGGGTGTTTCCTCTCTCCATTTCACCCACTGATCCGAACCCCTGAGATGGGGCTCCACATAATTGCTAAATACAGATTCCATGATGACTTTAATTCTCTTCTTCAATTCAAGTTTATCCTAAATGTTGTTAACACACATACACAAGATGATGTTAGCAGGAGGATGTGAGGTGGCCCTGGACTTCTCTATAGGACAGAAAAGAATTTTGAGTCAAAACTTGCTTTCCTTGCAACTCTGAGCACAAATTTCTGTAGAAATTATTGACTGTACTTTGGCCTCATCTGAAAGATTAGCCCCACAGGCTGATAAATTCTGACCCCAGGTGGCACATCAACCCTCTCAGAAGAGGCTGGAACATTAGTGCTTTGCACTGGGGACTAAGGCGTGAGAGCCAATCAATCAAGCCCCTGACAGCTTTTACAGCCTCAGAGCATTAGGCCCAAGTCACCCTCCCAGACTCCTATTGTTGGCATTATTCTCTTCTTCCCTGGTCTGATGAAGTTAGGGTTAAGTCCAAGGCTTTAGCGAGAGAGAAAGGCTATTGTTAGTAACTCAGTCTTTATTGACTCTGACCTATAGGGCAGCCAGCTTGAAGTCTTTTCCAGAAAGTAATGCACGGTTAATTGCTACTCATCATCAGGGTGTGTTTTATACAACCTCTTTTCACTGAAAGAAGACCTAACTAAAGATTTCAACATCTTTCCAAGTTGCCTTGTGATTATCTCAAGAATTTCTCTGTCTCTCTCTCTCTCTCTCTCTTTCTCACACACACACACACACACACACACACACTTTGGACAAAAATCTGATTTGCACCCACTATAGGCCCTGAATTGCTAAATCTAACACCAATGTAAACACGGACTGTGTCTGGACAATGCTAACACTTGGGAGCTGGCACATGGGGCATTAAATAATTTTTTTTTCATGCCAAATATCTGTGAGGATTAGTATAGGGGCAGGAAAACACTTGATGGAGAAATGAGGTACAAACATTTCCTTCTGATGTCCTTTGCTTAAAATAACTCAAAGAGCTTTTTCAGCTGAAACTCATAGCTGTGTCTGTGAGCAGCCCATGACAGACTAGGTGGCCTGAGGGTGAGGAGTACGAAGTCCCACTCAGGCTTCAGTGGAAGAATTCAGCACTCCAGAGGAGCGGCAGGATTATTCCAACTTTCTGATTTTCTCTGCAAGAAAAACCAGGCAAATTATATCTCTTCTTACCCAAAAAGGCCTCTCGGGGTGGTGAAAGGGGCAAGGCGGTGGCCTGGTTGAAGGCAGGTGGCAGAGCAAGCACACCCGTCTCTCAGCAGTGGCCCTGCGCAAGCTGGCCACACAGCAAGTCCCCCCTAGACTAGGCGGAAGTGTTGAATAAGAAGGTAGAATCTGAATGCCTCCAGGATGTCACCTGCTGACATTTTGCAAATCAAATTTCTTGAAAAACAGGGAAGAAAGCAGAAGAAACCAAATGATGTGGTTTTTCACTCAGCTTTTGGTTTAGAAATTTCCAGCCAAAAAATCCTACAACATTTAGCCAGGGGATTAAGGATGCTATTTTGTTTAGTACATGGCAGTATATGAAATATTATATATGAATTAGTGCATACTTTTCCAAAGAAGGGAATAGAAGGTCATTTTCAATTAAACTGTGCTCCATTTCTATGCTGAATAGCATACTGACTCCAGGATAACTGAGTGTGAATTTTGCTAAGCTTTCTGAAAGGTGGGAGGAGTTAAGGGAGTCAATGGTGCTTTCAGTCCTGATGAACTGCCTCGGTGCAGAGGATTACATTTTCTGCTGCCATTCAGTTCAACTCAACTTTAATATAAAGAATTTAAAAATTTCTAAGCCACGAGGAATGTGTGGTCAAAGCTCATTAAGCTCATAAACATCGTGGGCTATCAGGGTCTGAAACTTTGTGTGAAGTATTCAAAGCAAAACTGAATGTACAGCCTGTTCTTATATAATAAAGACTTCCTGGGGTAGTCCTGTTTTGTATGGCCCAAAAAGAAATTAAGAAAAGATCCAGGAACAATCAACTAAAATATTCAAGTTGCAGTTGTGTATAAAGACCAAGTACAAATTTTAAGTCTTGAGTCAATAAAGATGGAGATGTAACGGTACAAAATAGAGATTGCTAAAATGTTTAAGACTGTGGACAAATTGAACTCAAGATTTACTCAAGGAATCTGGGTTTAGTTGAACTTGGGGTCTCCTATGAAGCTTCAAAGGTGGCAATTCAAAGCTAATAAAATAAGCATTGTTTCACGCAAATAGTTAACATCTGAGTTACTTTTTCCCAGGGGGTAAAGATGGAAAATAAATATAAGGAATGTTGATTGATTGCTTTACATTATAGGTCACAAGAACAGTGTTTTTACAGATTATCTCATTAATTTCTGAGCTGCTACATGCCAGGTTCTTTTATTATTACCATTTTACTGATGAGCAAATTAAGTCTGCTATAGCTTAACTGACTGACCTATCCCAGGTTAGAACATCAGATATGTGAACACAGGCAGTCGGACTTGTGATACCGTGCTCCTAAACGCATTAAATCTAAGTTGACATAAACCTAAGTTTATAAGTAACACAACTTTATGAAGGAACTACCCACACATGGATGGGCACCCACAAGGGTAAGTAAGGCCATCCATCTGTGACCTGTGCTACGCTTGGGGCCATGTGCTGATAACGGCACACATCTCTTCCCAACTCACCTTCAGTAACATCACATCTGAAGCTTGAAAGTGAGCATGGTGAGAATATATACACAACAGAAAACAGCAAACACGTCAGGTCAGGGTTTGTCTCTTCCCTGCACCCCGCCCTCCACCAACTCTCACCCCAGAACCAATTTTTAATTACTGACCAGCATACCAATGATTACAAACTTTTACTTGTTGAACTGCTATTCTTCTTTCCCATAACATGCATTGTAACGTGCATCGTCAGGAAAACAGTGGTCTGGGAAAAGCATGGCACCTGGAAACACTTCTAGATTCAACTTAACCTTAACTGCTCAGAACCTACCCATAATATAAAACTGAGGGATGATTCCAGAACTCACCATCAACTACAGTTCTAATGTCTTAAGGATTTTAGATGTTGGTGCAAAGGAGTCACAATTCACAGCCCCAGACTTCTCCGTCTGTTTGAACACTCACATCCATCTGGTCATTAAGTCAGGCCTTTTTTGACCCCTACTCATTCCTAATTCTGTTGTTCCTCTTCAACCAGACCAGTATCCGAAGTCAGGTCGTGGTCACTTTCCACTGCGACCACATACTTCTCCCCTGCCTCACACCTCAAAGTGCCTTTAAATGTCACTGGCATACACTGGTTACTTCATGCTTCATGCTGTGCTACTACAGTTTTGTCCAGAGACCCCTGGACTGCCTTAATCTTTTGAGTCCCAGTTGTGGGGCACGGAGCCCCAGGACGCCCTGAGATCGCCTGACCACCCTGTGGACACTCCTACCACAGGACTTACAGGCCATACAGGGGGCCTACTTTCTAGCTGCCAACCTCTATAGCAGACTAAACCCATGGGTTTCAATGTGCCGCAAAACAGCAGGTGCTCAATGAATATTTTTAAAGGCAAATTAAATATTAAGATGAGTAAAAGTGTAAAAGAGCCACGGGAATGTAAAAAATCAAAATAGCAAAGTGAGAACTGAGAAGCTGAGAATTCGTTACCTGATTCTGATATGTGCTAGGCGAAGGAGCCCATCTCAGTTGATTTTTTTCTGTTTTTTAAATAATTCGATAAAGATACAGACATAGACAGTTTGGCTTTTAAGTATCTACTGGTTTTCATCAAAAAATGTTTGTAAAGTAAGCCCTCTCACAAGTTAAAGAATCCAGGAACCTTCCCTCTGGGATTTCAAAAGCCATCCACTTTTATGCAACTATGACAAAAGCAGTTGATGAGGTGCATTTGTTGCTCACCCGATACGAAGCTCTAAACACAGACCATAACCCGCCCAGCTACAGGAGCTCCGGACTGTTGGCCTCTCCCACAACTCCTTGCTATTTAATGAACTGTCATATCCAACAAATCTCCTCCCAATGGCCTGCCAGTGGTAATTCCCCACCCCCGACTCTGGGGCCCCAAAGAGAGATTTGTCATTGCTTAAATAAATTTTACAGATGTAATAGATAAAGGCAATAAAGAAAACAGAGCTTTTATAAAACAAAGTTGACAGAGCAGAAAGCTATCTCTCCATAATAGGCACGTACGTTTGTGCATCCTCAGCTGCTTGTGTACCGAAGGGAAATGGACAATGAAGGCTAGGAAGCATGAAATGACAGCCTTCTTTGCCTTTCAAGGAATGTAAATTTTATTTGCCGAATGTAAATCTGAAAGCCATGGTTTTCAATCTGCATGTATGATCACCAGAAATTGATTTCAAGGAGAGAGAAAATTATTTCACTTATTGCTCCACAATGCAAACCCCAGATTACACAGTCAAAATTATTAATGGGTGCAAATGAGGGTGATGGTCTGAGCAATGTTCTTCTGTCCTTGTGTGGACCTTGTTGGCACATATTGTTTCCTGTGCCTCTCAGTCAGTGTACTACTGGAAGTGGTGCTGGGCCGGGAACTGGTACTGGCTGGTGGCACACTGACTGGAAACCAGCATTACTGGAAGTGTATCCACGCATCACTTGTCCTCAACAAGTGGCCCATGACTTCTAATAGGGACTTTCTTGGTGCCAACTTCATTTGGCCCAGAGATCATTTTCTTTCTCAGGGTGCTTTTCAGTATCTCATGCTCTCACAGTAACAAGAGTAGATGTGTTTATTTAAAAATATCCAGGCTTCAGGCTATTAGGAATCATGTACCTGGCTCCTAATACTTGAAGGATATGACAAGGACACCAGCTCAAAATTCTTGCCTTTATACTATAGTAAAGGCACTTTTCTCCCCCAGGAGATTGGTAACTCATTTTTCCTAGTCTCTTCACAACTCAAAGGATCAAACTGGGATATGTGTTTTAATCTGCTCAATAAACTGAGGCACTTTATGTTTAATTCTAATTAATTAGCCTAATTTTACATTAAGGCATATTTTTACATAGAAACTTAGTAAATATGTATAAATCACAGTTTGCAGGCAAATATTCTACAAAGTAGAGCAAAAAACACTAACAATTTTTTAAAGTAAAAACAGTCATTCTAAAAAAACATGGTCATAATAACAACAATGTAAATTCCAGTCATCAACACAGGAGTAAATATGGTCAATACAGACGTGAGGGAGTCTGGGGAGCAGGAAAATGTAGTGATGAAAATCTTCATTTACTTCTTATAAATTAGCAATTCAACTGGAAGTAAAAATGAACTGCCTGATTCCTGAATGCATGAAATACAGAGATCAATCCTTCAAGTTAACTTCTACTTAGAATGCATTCACCACCCCAGTCATTGTGTAGAAAAGAAAACCGTATGGTTTGGGGGCTGGGGAGGAGGCAGTAAATGTATTTTAAGAAGGATTTACACATGAAACACCGTTCCCAACTACACCTCTTTGGTCATTTACATCCCATGCGACCCCAGAGGAAAGCTCTTCTGACAGGCAGTGAAACTGGGCTCCTGGGCACAGCACGTGTGTGCACTACAGGTCGTAGGGCACACTCATTCCTAGCTGTGCCTCCCCCTGCCCTCATGTGAGGTCCCCTCTGAAGGAAGGACTGGCGGTCCAGACACCTGCTAGCCTGATGTGGCTGTTGGAAAGGACATGCACGGCAATAGTGACACCACTGTCGGTGAGTCAGTAAGTGTAAGGCTACCTACAGGTGTGCGGGTCTCCCTATTTTGCAGCCTGGACTCCCAAATTAGAGAACAGGCTGGCAGGCCAGGAAAAACAGTACGGTCTTTGCCATGAAAAATTACACAACGCGGGCACTTCGAGTTTCATTTGTCAATTTAACAAGTGCACTTCGTGCTATGTGTTAGGCACTATTTAAAGGATCTTATAAATACTAATTCATTTAATCCTCTTGACAATGAGGGGGATACTATATTATCTCCATTTTTTACATGATGGGCCGAGGCATCAAGCAGGCCCAGGGGGACTGGCTCCGGTTTGGGAAAGCTGGCCAGGTATCCCCAGGTAGAAGGCGCTGGGCAAAGGGGTGAACAAACACACCTGGCCCTCAATTCCAGGGGTTCACCTCTTGCCCAAATTTGCTATGGTGTCAAATCTACATGATGTGGTACATAATGTACACAATAAGCATCATCAGATCATGTCCAGAACTCCCATAAAACCAACCAAAAAAAAATCACGTAATTTTCAAGCCCAAAAGAATCTTGGACATCACTTATCCCAAACTTGCTCTTCTTACAGAGAAAGAAATGGAGACCCGGCAGCACCCAGGGTTGGTGGCGACCAGGACAACACCTGTGGACAGCGGCTGAGGGTTTCTCCAACAAGCAAGAGGTTCCTTTCAAGTCCATTACACAGCTGGGAGGCCCCACCAAAAGCCAGGACCCATTGACGAATTTTGCCCCTGTGAGACCAACACACATCCAAGCAATGAGAAGTTGCTTTGGAGATGATGGGGGATAAAGAACAGGTTTCTCTGAGGACTGGGTAAAAGAAGGAGCTGGAGCACCAAGCAATAACCAAAGTCCTGTGGTAGATGACCCATGAACAGGGATCCCCCTCCCAATTCCATTTAATCAAGCCTCTATTTCTTGGCCCAATTAGCAAAGCAGTTGAACCTGAAAGTTTCAAATTTATGGCACATAAAGTGATAGAAAAGAGGCATGAGCAGACTGCTAAAATATAGTTCATTTAGTGCCACACTGAGTGCACTAAGGAAAAATAAGTGAGACAAAGCAATACCCCTGACTGCTTTCAGTGGGGACTGTGCCTTGGTAAGAGGAGAGGTACCAGGGCTGGAGAGGGAGCCTACTCTCCCCCAACTTCCCAAACCCACGCTGCCTGCTGATGGGATGCATCTCTGTGCTCTCAGAGATCACAGTTCAAAATAACGTTAATCTAAACTTGCAATGCAAGCAAGTTGTTCTACTTGCTTCATATGATCACAAAGTTCATAAAGTAGCCACTGATGACTGAAAGGCAGGGGACAGTGGCCCAGACATTCCTTTTCTGTCTCTGCTTTGGAAGAGGAGATGTTCTCAGAATAGCCATCAGTCATCACACCCTCCTGGCCTCAAGGAGATGATGGTACAGGGACCCGGCAGGAATGGGTGGACAGTGCACAGTGCTCAATCCAAAGGTAGCACTGCTCACAGCAAAATCCATGGGCTTCAAGGCTCTGGATTTTTTTCAATGTTAAGAATCAGGATTTTAATGTTGAAAGAAATACAAGGCAGGTTTCTGAACATGGATTCCAGGATGCAACTACTGAGAAATCTGTGAATGTCTTCACACACACACACACTTACGCCAAACTCACCAGATGATTAAAAAAATTCCTGAGTGTTTATTTGAATACTGATTCTTAGCTCTGCCCCAAGCAGCTAAGGTGAATTCTTACC
Organism: Manis javanica; assembly: GCF_040802235.1. NCBI lineage: Eukaryota > Metazoa > Chordata > Mammalia > Pholidota > Manidae > Manis > Manis javanica. Next base: position 59,924,228 of record NC_133169.1, on the reverse strand, counting down.
AGAGCAACTAGGCTAACAGACCTGAAAGAAAAAAGTACCACATACAAAAAAGATATACATAAACCATGTTGAGTTTTTCCAGGAGAGATGTGGGAGTAACGATTTTGATTAATTGCTTCCCAGCATTTCTGGGGGATGGGCTGCGGGTGGGGTGGGCAGGATCATGCGATTCCTTCGGGGAAAGTCAGCAAGGAGCCTAGAATGGACTGAGAACTTTTTATCTGGCTCAGCCCTTTGACAGGAGCATTAATACAACAGCTTAACTTGGTTTAAAGAATTATTTCCCCATCCACACTAATCTCTTCTGGCAAGAAGCAGAATTTTGCTATGGCTACTCACAAAAGATGATGGAGCCCAGCAATCCTTCCTTCATAGGGGGGAATTGGGGCTGTTCAAAATATTAATACAGTCTCACTTATTAAGATGAAATGACATACTTAAGCACTGGAAATTCTCACACTGGAGCAGCTATCTATTTTCTTTGACTGTTTTTTTTCTTTTAAAGTAAAGAGTCTCTCAAGAAGAGTGTCCGTTTTCACATCATAGTCTGAAATAGTAACATCTTGATATGCTACCTAATTGTGCTCTTATACCAGAAGTCAAATAACTGGACAGGTCACTGTGCCAGATAAAATAAATTGCAGCTTAGAGGCAAGACTAACCATCCAGGCTGGCTTCTACACTGCTATGGGCAGCATTTCCTAGTGGGAGTGCTTGCCTGCCTAGGTGAGGGTGTCTGTGAGGGTGGGGGTGCCTGGGGGCAACTCCTAACTCCACCTAATCACCTTGCTGGACAATTAGAGTTAACCAGTAGCCTTTTCATTAGGTTTATCAAAGGCCTTTTCCATTTAAAGGATAAGAAAAGAGAAGCGAGCGAGCTCGCCTTTTCTACACTGCTCTACCACAAAAACCTCTTGTGAGGTCTTCAAAAATAACAATTCAGCAAAAAGTGACAGCAGAGCAACCACTGAGTCAGCCCTTCTAAGTCCTTTTCAAAACGCTGCTTTCAGTGAATCAATTTTCAGTGTTGTTTCTGTTATTCTTAGGTAGAAAACTTTCTAACCCCTCTCCTTCTCCTTTGGAAACTGGGTGACCATAGTTTCTGTATCCTGCTGAGACTTGATATGTAGAGCTGTATTCCACCTGCTATTAAGCTGCTGATAGCCGTGTTTCTGTTGCAATTTATGAGCAATGTCAGCTGAAGGCAGAGAGTATTGTACACACTGTATTTTCCCAGCTGGAGATCTCCGTGAATGGAAAGCAAAAACATGAATACACACGCACTGTGCGCTTGAGGGAATAAAAAGGCAGGAAAAAAGTCAGCAGGCTGAAATCAGGTGGGTGGTCTTGATTATAAACCAAGGAGATAATAAAATATTCAAAGGAAGCTCTAACTAAACAGTCAGGAAAAGAGACAGGCAATATAAAGAGAAGCCCAGGAAAGTCTTTTTTCAGCCCGTGTCTCTTTGGAGACATGCCAAGACTCCCTGTGCCACCTGGGGTTTTTAAATGACTTGCCATCACCAAAAGGTCGTTTGAAACCACAAAAACAAATCCTATCACACATTAAGTTTCTAATAATGACTACAGCACACAGTGAGTACAAGAAATCCCTACTTCCAAACTTCTCTTCTAAATGCCTCCATTCACACAATACCTCGGGAGTCAAATTTATCTCTTTTGCCTGGACCAAAAGTATTTTATAAGAAGACAGAAACGTGAGTTTTATTTTTTGTGGCTAAGAGACAGACACATGTTTTGTCCTTCTCTGTCGTGAGCACACAGGCAAGGGGAGGATTTTCACAGAAGCCTAATCCTATGGACAAAGAAAGGATCAAATAACAAATCAAGAAATTACCCAGCAAAATTATTAAAAAGCCAAGAGTCTCTCTCCCTAGAAACTCTAAGAAATACAATGTAAATATTAATAGCCACCTCGTTACATAAACTTGATTTAATTCCTCCTAGTCTAAATAAAATGCAGAATTAGTTTGTCCGTGTTAGTGGTTCCCAATTCTGCCGCATATTAGAATTAACAGAGAGGTTTGGGGGGTGGGGGGGGCAGGGTTTTTTTAAATGACCATGCCATGCCCTTGACCCCTAAATATTGTGGTTCAGCTGATCTGGGTTCAAGGCCTAGCACTTTTTAAAACATGGTTTTAATACTCTAAAAACACATGATTCTAATACTCTTCCTCCATGAAAATAATGAATCTCTAAAGAACAAATCAAACTTGTGCCTAAATTCCATCAATAGACTCTATTGACTGGGAAAACTGTGTGCAAAACAGATAATTACAAAAAGCAAAGGGATCATTCACTTATCTTCACTGGAGCATAGTTAAAATATTTTCCCAAGTAACACTGAACAGATCCTTAATCTAGGCAGATGTGTTCAACCACCTTCCTCACCAGAATGTAGTGTTTTTGATTCAGACACTCATCTAGTACAACGGATATAAAATAAAAATACTGGAGCCTGGTAAACTTAACAAGCCCAGAGCTAAACCAGGAGAACAGTAATTACCACTTAAATAGCAACATGAAGTTCTTTGAAGAAACAGCTTTTTAAGGTTAGCATCTCAAATGCTAAAAGGGAAAAAATCTCAGATGTTCATTGTTTTTCAACCCAGAAAAAACAAATAGGGCTCCTAACAGTTCCTTCATCAGAAAGAAGTACAAACCCAAGTTGTTCATCATACACTTGTAGTCACTACTTGGGGACAACAGTAAGGTCCCACTAAACTGGGGTGACTTGAAGAAAAGGCTTGCAGCAAGGGGAGGGGCCAGGTACTGGCTTCTCAAACAGCAGAAAAATACATCAGGGGAGACAGAGCACATGCAATTAAGAAATTTCTGGAGCTGCCAACATCTAATGAAAGGAACTGTAAGTCCCAAAGTACGCCTCACCCAACCATCAATGTGAACATAGGTTGTACATCCACTCAGATCCTTTCCAATGCATTCAGCACAAAGGTAGAAATGTGTGTCATCATTAAACTCAGTCTCTTACCTCACAGGAGGTGACAGGTGGTAGGTGGTGGGAGACGGGGTGACGGGGGGACGTGGCGTTGCAGGGTGCGGAGCACAAATCATTCCCCTAAACATGATTGTAAGCCTCTTACAAATGATTCAGAACACTGGACAGGATGGTGTATATATTATATAGACTTCCCACTCTTAAGATCCATGCATGTGGTTAACCAATTGGTAGATTACACAGCTTATACATTATTCAGACACAGCAAAACATTGTATTTATCCTCCAACCACAACAGATGGTCTTATAATTTCTTGCCCAGTGGCTCATACAATGCTAGACACATCACAGAATTCAACCAATTCTACTGAATACTCTGGGCTTTTCACCTTTGCTTGTTTCTGACACAATATTAGAGTATCTCCATTAAAGCCAAAATCATGAAAATGAAATAACAGAGTGAAACACAAACCCAAATTTTAGAATTAAAGTGGGGTAATGGGTGTGGGTCGGAGAGAAGATGCGGAAGTACAATGAGACTTTACATCAGTTTCAGCTTTTAATTATCTATGATATCCCCACTTATAACGAACAGTTGAGACTACCTCATTTCTATGATCAAATGTTTATCTCTGAATAAGCTTGTTATTTCAAGGATTTATGCATGTATTTAATGATCATTTAACTACAGAAAGAAAGTAATTACAATTGCTCACTAAAATGACAGAACTGACACCTTTTGCTGCTTCTATGTATTTTCCTAAATCTGAAAGGCTTTTGTTTTTATTATTCATAAGACAGTAAGTGCCTGCAAAAGCAGGTTTCTGTCCTCAGAGGCAAACCAAGTAAATTCTGAGAAAATTCACCCAAACCATAATATAGCATGATGTGGAATATTAGCTGGGCTAGGGCCATGTCCCCCAAATTAGTGGGATCATAAATATCACCTGTAAAGAAAGCATGAGGTTCCAGAACCATTCCTCTGCAGCTTCTGGATTGGGGTCCAGGAATCTGCAGTTTAATAAGCATTCCAGTAAGTCACACCATCAGGCACAGTTGTAGAGACCTTTCTGTGTCTGGCACTGCGTTCAAGGGGTCCACTGTTGAGCACAGTCAATCAGAAACGGCTGTACATTAAAATCACCTGAGTGTCTTTAAAAAATCCCGAGGCCCATGCCCATTTAAATTAGACATAGGTATGGTCTAATTTGGTCCCCAGGTGATTCCAGTAGAAAGTCACATTTGTGAACTAACAATCTGTTTAAATTTATTGGTTGTCTGCCCTGACTGCTGATCAAAATAATCTTAAGTTGCAAAGAAACTAACAAAACAGCAATGGTTATACTCCATCTTAAACCACATCACAATATTTGGACAGGAAGCCTGAGCCATGGCATTTTTTCCAAAGTTCCTAAAATGATTTTAATTTGGGTTGAGAAGAACCCGGTTTAGTAGATTCTGAGGTTCATAAAAAAATATTTTAACAACTCTGTAAACTTTTAGACAAATACCATTTCTCTGCCAACAGAATAATAAATTAAAAACAAAATGGTCTCTCCTTTGAAAGAGACTGCAGCTCAGCTGGGCAAATAACTAGTGTCCCTAAATGAAAGAACAAGCGAATGTTACACAGTATCAGCAACGTAAAACTTAACAGAACTCTGAATCCCTAAGTGTTGAGAGGGAAATAAAAATGTTCTTACTCAGTTTCCAGTTCAGGTCAGCTAAGTGCACTTATCATTCACAAGCAGGCAGACTCTTGGTGAAAATGACCAAGATGACTTGGAGTCATGGGTTTGAGAGAAACAAAGCCTTCTGGAGCTTTCTAACCTGACCAGGATTTTTCTGAGGGCTGTTGTTTTCCTACTGGAAAACTCTGGAACACTTTCAATCCACATTCCTGTCGACAACCTTCAGGGCTAGTATACAGTCCGTGGCAGTCTATAATGTCAACACCACATGTAATAATAGCTCAGCTCTACCTATATTCTAAAAGCAATTTTATATCTATTAATGTTTAATACTTAACTAAAACCATAACCCCATTTTACAAACGTGAAAAGTAAGGCCTAAGGAATTTGATGACTTGCTTAAAAGTCTCTCATCTCTAGTAGGATACATGGCATGAGACTACAGCTGTCCTCTACTGAGAAATATCCTTAATCTGTCTGTTATTTAAGGAATAATTACCTACTCAATCCCTTTTTACCCCTGCCCATGGCTACATACCATACAGACAGACTCAGTGCCCACATGCCAACAGATAATAACCAAGCCAGCAACTATAGTTCTAGATACTCAGACCTTGAAGAAAATAAAGCAGTATAAGGGTTCAGGAAATGATAGAAGAGAAGTTGGTTTGGGGATGAGAGCCAAGGAAAGTCTTTCTGGGGGGTTAATATCTGAACCAAGGCCTGAAATGCGAGGCAGTTGCCCATGTGGAGGATCTGGGAGCAAAGGGCTTTGGGCAGAGAAAAGGTAGAGGCCCGCAGGCAGCCACACGAGGCTACAGAAGACACGCAGCATTAAATTTCTTCAGCACAGTAGTTCTTGACTTATATGTAGCCAAAGAGATACCACCAAAGGCCCTTGAGAAGCATAACCACAACACAAGTGCCAAGTGTCAACTATGCATGCTTTCTGAACAGGAAGGGCAGGTGAATGGAGTGCATGTATGTGAGGCAGGTGTTTTTTCCTGGAGGTTTTCTTTTCCTACCGCTTATCTTTTTGACCTTAAAATTCCATTTGACTCTTCAAGCTGGAGTTTGTACAAACGGTAATGAAATGTGTTTTGCAGCAGCTATGACTTTTATCTGGACCATATTAAGAGCAGAGGAACAAAGCTACCGTTCCTTTATCCTGTTGTGTAAATACACGCCTTTCTTTCAAGTGTGTAATAAATGGTCATTTTATAATCTACAACACCTGAAATATTTTGTGGCATACCCTCTTTGGCAAAACAAATCTCCATCAAAAATACCAGCAGACTGTTGAAACTAGATTGGTTTGTTTAAAAACTGGCTTACATACCAGGGCACACATACAAGAATGTTCACAGGGACAGCATTTGAAAGAGCAAAGGACTGGCCACAATCTGAAAGTCCGTGGGCACAAGAACAGAGAAGCAGTAAAGTGTATTCAAACAACCCGACACAGTAGTGAAGATGAACTAGAGCTTTGTGTTCAGTGAAAAGAGCAAGTGGAGAAAACACAGTGTATGTGATTCCATTTATATGAAGTTCAAAAATAACAAATGTGTTATTTAGGAATTCCGAGGGATGTGGTGAAACACAGTGAATAAAAAAACATAGAATTATGAATAGGGGTTTCATAGACAGAGTAAGCAGCAGAGCAGGATGAAGGAAGGGTCACCAAAGGCTTTCAAAGGCCCTTACTGAGATTTTCTATTTCTTCACCTACGTGGTGAGAAATACACGTTAGCTTTCATGCTGTTCTTTATACCTTACACATAGGTCTAAAATAGCATTTTGCATATATTTAACATTTAAGAAAATAGGTTTTAAAAACTGATTTTTAGGAAGAACTCAGATCACCTTCACCCAAATGCTGCTCCAGGTTATTGCATGTTTATAATTACCTTTTTTAAATGCATAGGCTCAGTACTCTTTCGTCTATTTCACATGTTGGTGAGCATAGCCTGAAGAAAAGAAAAGTGCCTGAAGACGCAAGGCAAACTGTGAGTGAAGGCTGTTCTCCCTGAAGAGCTGGGGGAAACTGGAGGTGGCACGCCCCTCATCACAGAGCACGCCGTGCATGGTGCCCTGGTCTAACCGACACACAGGGGGTCTGCAAGGCACCCAGCAGCAACATTGGCCCACAAGGGTACATTCTACAGGAAACCATGGGCTGAATTTTTCCCAAGGCCCATGGGCAAGAACTTACCAAAAGAGGGAGAAACAAAACTATTACATATCCGTGCAAATCGAAATTCAACAGAACAGTGGCAGGCAGCCAATCCAACGATTTCAGGTCTGCTCTCCCATCTGCTTGGCCTGTTAACTGTTGGAAAATACAAGCAAATCGCTTCTTCTGCAACTAATTCTCAATAGGGCTCCTAAAAACCAGACTCCATGATGCAACTTTAATAAGACAGAACAGCTTATTATGATCAATAAAGCAGAGCTTTCCAGCACTCGCAGAGCCAAAAGTTTGGCTCAACTGCCTCTTCAATGGACATGGAGCCTGAACACCATTCTTTGCCAGCACTGCAGGAGGCCCCGGGCCAGGAAATGCTCAGATACCAGCCTCGGCTCTGTTCCCAACTCCCCTCCCCCCTTCCCAGATGAACCCACAGGCGTTCTCATCCGGCTGGATTTTATTAGCCCCAATATATGGTAATTAATTTACTGCAGGCTCTTAATTCATAAATGGATCAAATAAAGCCTTACATGGCTTTTGGCAGCTCACCCTTACTAAATTATGGTAACTAGAAGTTTGTTCAAATGCTGCCCATAAGTCACCCTTTCAGCTTGTAAAGTTCAATTAGAGAGTTCTTAGCTTATTGTGTGCCTTAAAGCTTCAAAGAAGACATTATTCATGCATTTTTCCATTGCCAAAAAAGAGGAAAGCTAGCAATGAGGCAATTCCTAGAATGCTGATCCAGGCATTATCAAGAAATTTTAAAACTTTAGCTCTCAGTACCCAAATGCCTCCACTTTGGGACAAAATCTTAGTGAACTGTAAGAAAGACTAAAATCAATCTAATTAACTATGGAAATCTACATAATAATGAAAGTTCTGACAAAGAGCACATACACAGAACCACCTACTGGCGTTTCCTTTTTTATATGTGGTCCCCTTGTGAGGGCCATGGGTGGGTTCCTGTAAATGTTTACACTCACATAGCCTGGGAGCTCAGCCGGAGGCCTGAAAGGACATTTTGGAACCACTGCCCCCACCTCCCCACAGTGGGCTGTCATTTCAACTCTCCGGTTCACATCTGGAATGGGCAGGCAAAGCCAGAGGTGCAAACAGAGGCTTGGCTCTGACAGGCATTTCCTGAGGTTGCACGTCAGTGGCCCTGTGGCTTCTCCCTGCTTGCTGACTGCTTCAGGCAGGGCTGATGACAGCTCTGCCCTGAGAACTTTCGCTCTGACGCTTCCCTTCCCGGCAGGTAAGTGATGGGACTCAAGCTCACCTTCCCAGGGGAGGTTCTGTGGTTGCCCTCAGACATGAAAAAGGATTGGTGTGTTTTCCCAAAAGCCCACCATGAAGTCAGAAAAGTCTCTGGCAGCAAATCTCCATGTCTGTCTGCAAAAGGAGAATCTGGCGCTGCCAGCTCTGTAAACATCCAACCTTTGCTATCACCGTGCAGGAGGCTCAGATGGAGGAGCAGGAAAACAATTCCGCTGTGAGCTAACGCCAGGGAGGCCAAGGCTCTCAATCTCCCTGGAGCGGAAAACAAATTAGCAGCTCTGCCTGATCAAGTCGGCCCTCTGAAAGGGGGCTTCTTTTGCTCCAGCATTACACACTGTGCTTCTTGAAGATAACACTTTTAAGGATATAAAAACATTTCCTTCATCTTACTGCCTGTTACCTTATTGACTCAACTGACAGAACAGCATGAAACCCACCCCACAGGCTTCTGGGAGCACCAACCTGGGCTTGAGCACCATGGGGGTGAGGGATGGGAGGAGAGAGGCAGGGCAGCTTTTAAAATAGTCAGAGGCTAACCTGACCTCCTTTCTCCTCTCCATTCATTCATTCATTCATTCATTCATTCAGACAATACTGAGAGCTACTGGTAGCTGCCCATGTGCTTGGCATGAACCAAACCAATAAGAATGCTTCAGAATAAGGTTTCAATATAGTATTTACAGCCATCTTTTACAGCCTTTATATCCAACAAGGAAGATAAGTACCCTATGTTATACCAAAGTAGGTGAACTGAAGGGGGAAACACAAGCAATTGCACGTACTTTGGTTAAGTGAGCAGAGTGCCTCTGCTGACACCCTGCCCGGCACCTGCTTCTACTGCACAACACGACTAGGGGAGCCTGGTTCTACTGAGGTGTTTCTGTGCATCTGCCCTCTATTGAAGGAAATGCAAATGGGACCTGTCCCAACATCAGGGCGTAGAGCACAGGTGGTAAAAGGTTGGTCAACAACCAAAGGAAGGAGAGTTCTGCTACCAACACAGAAAGGAATGTCTGAAAAACCAGTCTGGTGAGCTACTCATGTTGCTAAAGTAAAGGTAAAAAGAACAGAGCTCAAGTACAAAACAATGATCGGGCCAGGCCTCATGGAGGAGGCAGGCAGAGCTGTGGATAGGAGAGAGATCATCCATTTCCAAAGATACTGAATTGCTTTTGTTTAGATAACCAAGAGCCAAACAAAGAAAGCAGTTTGTTGTTTCATTTATGTACCACTGTTTTAGGTTCCCAAACTGACAGTCTGTCTGAAAACCTAGCATAACTAAGCCACATCTGGGGGGAAATAACAGACCAAGTTAGCCATGATGATAATAAATTGAATGACTTGCTCTCTCTACAGAGGTGATAATTATGATGGCACATTTCAAATGGACTGAAATTATCTCAATTTCAGGTCATGTAATAAATGGTAGCTACCAAGAAAACAAAGAAACTTCAGGCTCTTTAAGAGTTTTCTCATCTATACAATATGGATATTATAGTTATTAAAAAAACAGGAAGATTAAATTTTTTATACAATGGAAAATGAACCTCCACCCATTCTCCCCACCCCTCACCCCCGAAATTGGCACCAAAAAAGTCACTGGCCAGGAAATCAGAGAAGACTATTTCTGGGGAAACTGATCAAAGCAAGAGAACAGTCATATGGAAATGAAAACCCCCAGCAGGGAACCCCTAGAGAAATGACCCACCCAGATCTTCCTGTACCATCAGAAGGTCCAGCCAAGGACATGGAACTTCAAACCACCTTCTTAGCACTTCTCTTCAACATAGACAGCCAAGGGTCATCCAGCATTTGGGGAAAGTCTCCAACACGAAAGACAAACAAAACAAACACACAGAGGAACTTAGAGGAATTAGAAACAACGGTGAGAAAAAAGGAAGGGAGGGAGGAAGGACCTCAAGGAAATGATACACTGAATTCATGAAACTAGAATAGGAGGCTTTTAAGGGAACAATCCTGATAACAAAAAAGAGGTTTTGCACATGAAAAATATATGAGGTTTTTTTCAATGAAAACACTGAAAGATAAAGTTGAGAAAATCTCCCCAAATCAGAAAAAAATGTAAAAACCTATACACCAGAGACTTGAAGAAGTCAAGAAAAGATCAGAAAAATAGAAGACCAACACAGCATGTTTAATTTACATATAAAAGGAGCTCTAGAAAGACACAAGGCTGGAAAAGAAATCACATCCTCTCCAAAGAAATCCACCCATGAGATTGCCAACACTACCACCTGAGTTACCAATGAGAGGAGTGTACTCAGCACAGCAGATTTTATTAAAAAGACTCACACCAAAGCATGTCACCCAGATAGGTTAGAATGCCAGAAACAGGAAAAAATTGAGGGTTGGGAGGTGGGGGAGCACATAGGCATCAAACACAAGCTCTCAAAACAGCATGGTGTTAAACTTCTCAAAGACAACACTGGGGAGCTTCAAGTCTGAGAGAAAACAGTTTTAACCATTTGTTTACCTATCCACTTTATCAATTCAGTATGAGAGTACAAGGAAAACAAGTCCAAACACCCTAGATTTCAAAAATTCTACTTCCTGTGCACCCTTTCTTAGGAAGCTATTCGAAGATGTGCTTCACCCAAATGAGGAGACAGAAATAAGAGCAAAGAGCACCAAGATCCATAAAACAGGGTATCGAACATTAAGAACGGTTTCTAGAGAGCGGACATGCGAGAGCTCAGATTTCTACGGCTCTGCATAGGACATAAACTATCAGTTCAGACGGGAGCCTACAGAACACTCAAGAGAGACCACTACAACAGACAAAATGTAGAGAATGCTTGGATGTATTTCAACTAAGAAGCAATTTATAATTCTGGCATGATAGTTTATGGTGAATTAGTGATGGGTACACAGAACACTAAACAAATAAAAAATAAAGACAATTTTTAACTGCAGGGAGAAAGCTGGATGAGAAAAGAAAGGTAATCATAGTGCATGGCCATGCTGTGAATAATATATGTACACAGTTATAATAACATAATCACCAATCACTGACCTATCCAAAAACTGCGGTGGGCAGCCTCTGAGAGGGCCCCTGCTTCTTGGTGTTCAGATCCTCAGGCGCTGCCCTCCCCTCCTTGAGTTTGGGCCCGACTGACTCACTCCTAATGACTACAACAAGCAGCAGAAGCAATGGGCTGTCCTTTCTAACATTAAGTCATACAGAGACTCGGGAGTTGATGTCCTTGGATCGTGCTGGGGAAGCAAGCTGCCATGTTATGAGCAGCCCCATTCAAGGCTCACATGACACAGGAAGTAATTCAGTCCTCCGTTCAACAGCCCGTGAGGCATTAGAGCCTGCCAATAGGCACATGAGTGAGCTGACAAGCAGATACTTCAGTCCCACTCAAGTCTTCGGATGAATAAGACACCAGCCACAGATGGACCGAAACCTCATGAGATAACGTGAGCCAGACACAACCCAAGCCAGTGGTCCTCAGATTCCTAGGCCACGGGCACTGTGAGAACACGTGTTTGTTGACAGAAGGTACTATGTTTGGCTATAAATTGTTATGCAGCAACAGATAATTCCTAACTATACTGGGAGAATAGATGGCAGTAAAATGCACTTGTGTTGGAGGAGGGGGATAGGAGCATTAACCCACCCTCTTCCATAATAGGAAGTTAATATAAAACACCTGGAACTGAAAAAAACACATTGGGAAAAAGCCATGGAAATGTGCCTTCAAAATATAAATATGCCAGCTAAGAGAGTTTGAGGTAGCTAGTTGCCTCTGGGGAGTAGAGACTGGGTGAAGGAAAAGGTGGAAAAAGAAACTACTGTTTTTTTTTTTTAAATTTTTTGGGTGGGGAGGGTCAGGGGCCTTCTGGTATAGACCTCATGATTTTTTAAACTACATAGACATATAGCCTGAATAAAACTTAAAAGTTATGAAGAAAACTGAACTACATTGATGTGTTAACTCTCATACATCCAATGAATTCTCAATTCCACAGCCATCTTTGGGGCATTTTAAGGAGTCTTAATGAAAGGTATATATAGAGAGAGAGACTAGAAGTAGTTGGCATGCGTGCAGGCACTTTCAGACCACTGTTAGAATGCTACCTTTCAGGAATCATATCAAATATGTTCGGTGTGCATTCTTCCTTGAAGTGTATGAGAGCATAAAATAAATGCCAGCCTACTTAGCATAGACACCACTTGACCTGCACAACCGCTAATAGTTCAATAAATGATCTCAGTAAACAAGGAGCTCCAGAAACAGATCCATTTCTGGAGACTTAAGTCATGCCTACCTGCTGTTCACCAGGACTTGGCACTAACCCACAGGGTGACTGTTTGCTAATGATTTTATTCGGAATCCTTTAAGTCTGAAATGATTCTGGCAAGCACACTCTATGACCTTCACAGTCCTTTGCTCCCCACACTTTGAAACCTTCAAGAAATTGTGTTCAGCACACCCTCCCATTCTACACATAAGCAAGGCAAGGCCTGGAGCCAAGCAACTAAAGCTGCATGCTGAGAAAAGAGACACCAGCCTGGTTCTCTGGTCTAGAATTCTGGTCTTCCCTCGTATCTTATCAGGCTTCCAGGCATTTCTCAACTACGTCATATTACTCCGTAAAATACCTTAGTTTTCAGTGAACGAGGGATAATGCTGGCAAAAGCTGAGTCTGACAGAGGAAACACTCTAAATGAACTTCATTAGGTCTTCGTACATACCTGCATTTTTCTAACAAATGGGGATGGTGGGAAGTGGGAGTTACCAACACTGGATCAATAGTTACATAGTTTTCCTCCTTTCAGTGAGTCTCCCTTTTCGCATCTCTTACAACCAATACTATAGTAACTGCAAAGTTAAAGCACTCACATCATTTTGTTTTAAAATGGTTTTCTTCATGGTTTGGCCACACATCTCTTCCCAAAGGCAGTCAGTCTGGTAGCAGTCCCAACCGCAAAACTGAGAACCCTGGGGGGGATTCTGCAACAGTACGTTTTTTAAACATCTGCTAAATGGATCGCTACTAGAACACTGCAGCCCAAAAGATAAAGGAGAATTTTTAATAAAAGTATTATAGGTGCTTCCCAGTTTATGCAATCGTGCCCTTCTGGAAGATCTTATTTATCATGTACAGTATTTGGCATGAAATATAAAATGCTCCTTTTGCTAAGTTATCACAAGGGCTTAAAAAGGCACAGAGCTGCTCACATCCTTTTATAGTCAGGTGGTCACTCAAGAGACTTTTCCCTATTCAAGTAACTGGAAAACAGAAAGAAGTTCAGTGCAGTAGGAGAGAGGATTTGGCGGCCTTTGAGCTATTTTAATGTTTTCATCTGTGGTTCTAATAAATCATGTTATGCTGACCAACTGACCTGGCGCCCCTGCTGTCACTGTCACTTTCCATTAATAATGAGAATGAAATAAATGGGCCAATGACACCCAACATGGCGCCATAACAAGTGGAACCTGCCAAAATTTGCAGAGTAAGAGAACAGCACAAATTCAGGTTTCCTAACAACCCCCTGTTCCTCTCTGAGTACCAGACTACTCTTTCTACTTTCCAAAATACACAAACAATTTGCACTAAGTAAATGTATGCAAGGTAAGGCTGTGCACCCCTTGGCAGACCTTCCTCGTCTCCCTTGGGAAGTGTAGCATAAAGCCTGGCTCTGCTACTGATCAGGTTGTGGTCATGCTGGGAGTCAAACTTGCAGGCAAAAAAACTTATTCACAGCCAGACCCCTGGGGATTTGGGTTAGCTGCCAGGCCTAAACTACTCCCCAGAGGAGGAGCCCAGTGTAGTCCAGGCCACCTCCTGAAATCTGGAGGTGAGCATTTGTGGGCAAGACACCTAGATTCCTCCCAAGCCATCACTGAAGCTACTGGAACTTTGTGGCATTTGATTCTCCTTTAGACCCTGCCTCGATTTCCACCCAAGTCTTAAATTCCCCATACTTCATTTTCCTCACTTTGAGAAAATGAGGGCGGTGATGTTAACCACAGCCTTCAACACTTAACAGTCACACTTGACCTATGCACTGCTTTGCTGAAATTCCATACTTGGAAATCTGCTGCTGCAAGAAACTGTAAGCTCAGGGGCACTGGTACAACAGATGGTATTTCTTTTAGAAGGTATTTAATTCAAAAGTCAGACAGATATAAAGTGAGAATACTAGATGGTGTATGCTTCAGAGACCCTCCGGTAACCGGCGGAGGGTTCTGTGCTTAGTGCCCTCCTTCTGAATCACTGGAGATCAGGGTGCAGTCAGAACAACTTTAAGTAGCTCACTGCATTCTGCTGCTTTGAAAACTACCCTCCATTCCCCTAATCCCACTGGGGTCCCATGACCAACTCAGAGCTCAGCATTTTTCAGAGCTCCACGCAAATGTGACCACCACGCCTTTCAGTCACCCTGCCAAGCAGAGGTCTTCCGGAAGAGACAAGGACACAGGGTCAAAGGAGACTGTCCCAGTCCCAGTCTGTGGCCTCCTAAGTTGTCTGTCCTTGAATATGCAAAGCCGCCATGATGGAAGTACCTCCCACAGACCTGCCTGCAGCTCGACCTGCCTGCAGCTCAGTTCCAGGGTCAAAGAGTGCCAAGCCCATGCCCCCAGACCCAATCACGTTTTTTCTGGGCTTCCCGTACCCACCGCCCTCTATGTTTATCTGCACAAGAAATAGCTTTATCGGTGTGCTCGAGGTGCCGGTAAGCAGCTCCCTGTGAGTTCCTCGGGAACTGGCCGACTTTTCACATTCTGACAAGCTACTGGGTCTCCCGGGCCGCTGAGAAAAGCAGCGGAAGGCGTCCTCGGTTGGTTCTCTTCCAGCCAACTGGCCCGCGCTGCTGCTGCACAAGTGAAACAAGACACACACTACACGTGCTCAAGTCAGCTCTCTCAACTTGACTTCAGAAGTTGTCTGTCAACATGCATATTACGACGACATCTACTTGACAACATATAAACCGCGCAGATGTACATGTGGGTCCCCGAAGAGCTGGAGGGATACAAGCTGCCCCCGGAAGCAGAAGGACATGTGGCCCTGCCTCTGACGTACGGCAAGTGGTGGGCCATTTTTTTCTTTCTTGTTATGAAATACGTAGTTGTAAATGACACTTGGGGTATTTTTGTAAAAATATTTGCTAAGTATTAAATTTAAAAAGTATTTCACTCTATAAGCCGAATTAAGTTCCCACATTTCAGTCAAAACCTCAAACTGCTAAGCAAATGTTTATTTGCCTTTGAGCATATTTTTTAAATAATTGGTTATATTCTCTCTCACACACATATCCCCAACACACACACTTAAAACCAAGAAAGACTGATCATTTCAGGTAGAAACTAGAAATCCAGGAGAGACATTACAGTCATAATGACTGTATGTACAGACATTACAGACAAAGTGCATCTCAGTTTCTCCATAAGAGCAATAGGGATAATTATAGGAGTCTCCCACAGAAATGAGAAGATGTGAAGTAGATTGTGTTGTCAGAGCAACATTAAGTCCCTAAGGCAAAAGTATTTAATTGTTCACACACCCCAAATGTGTCATGTGTCACATAAAGGAAACAGCCCCATTTCTAATGCCCAAGGACAGAAACACTAAAAGTGTCTCAAATACACATTTGGGTCAGAGGCTTAATTATGCAATGAATATACATGGGTGTGACGGGTCCACAACTTATTATTCAGTTATAAGCAATTATCAAATGAGCAATAACTTGCCTACCTCACTCATATC
Source organism: Manis javanica (assembly GCF_040802235.1). NCBI lineage: Eukaryota > Metazoa > Chordata > Mammalia > Pholidota > Manidae > Manis > Manis javanica. The sequence continues at coordinate 59,908,348 of NC_133169.1, read as the reverse complement.
ACTTCGTATCTGACCCCTCTAGGGTATCCTGACTGAGTTACCTCAGACTTTGTTAGATACTCTGCAACTGTGCCCACGAGCCTAATGTCCCCCAACTTTCTTTGCTGAGAAAGGCTTTTTGCACCCTATGATATGCCTTCTCCCACACTGCAGCTAGTTTTCCTTTTGCCCATCTCAGCCAACATTACTGGAGCAGGGAAGGGTGGAGAAGGGTATATGGGAATGTGGGCAGACAGTACCTTTTAAAACTGCCAGGCTAGTTCCTCCAGCGGCAGCTCGACACAGAAGCAGCTGAGGAAAGAGGCGAATAAATGGTGGACGCGGGGGGGGGGCAAGGCGGGGCTGGGTTGTGCCAGGGAGGATTCCACAACTGCTCAAGTATGTCATGGGACAAATTATATACTATCAACAGATCATGAAGCGTGAAGGTTTTCTCTAAGGATCTTGTCTTTTGTCCATCCTTGTTCTAGAGCAGCAGAACCCACCCAAAAGAAAGATGTATGCGGAGACACAAACGTGAGTGGCTTAGATTCCTCCCAGTTCAGAATGGATGTTTGACAGACTTATTTTCTCCCCTGGGCGTTTGAATTCCTCATATTTAAAAGGCTTTTTTAACTTCTTTCACTTGGTAAAAAGCTGTAAAATGTCATTCTAGACACCAGGAGCCGTAAAATCTAAACCTTTTTACATCTAAAGCAGGCCCTCCACCAGGGCAGAGCCTCAACCACACGCTCTCTTGGGAACATCACCTGCACACTTGCCTTTTCTGGCTCAACCATTTTGACTTTCACCACAAGAGCAAAGTCTCATTCCCTTTCTATGCAGGCACTGCAAGCTGTGCATCGGATTTGCATCCTCATCCTTTTTGACAGCAAAATAGCGAGTCCAAAGTGAGGAAGGGTAAGTGAGAAGGGCAGTTTCAACCTGGGCAGCGAAAAGTAAACTGGCACAGCTTTTTGGGAGAGCAGTTAAGCAGTATGTGCACTGCTGTGTTAAAAATGTTCATGCCCTTTGACTCGACATTTCTGTTTCTTGAAAAATGATCCTAGAATAATAATTGCAAATTTGTAAAACAATACAAAAACTTCATGCACCAAGATAAACTATGCAGTGCTTACATTTATTCAGTAAGTTGAAGGCACTGTGAATATCCACCATTAGAGGAATTTAAATTAAATTAGATTCTGTGTGTCTATTCCATGGACTATTCTCTGTATCAATGAAAAATGCTTCTTAAAGAGTATTTTAATAACTACACAAATGCTTATGTTTTAATGTTAAGATTAAAAGAGGAAGCAATATTTAAAAGTTTAGTATTAATTTAAACTTTTAATTAAATTTAAAGTGCAATATTTAAAAGTAAAATATTAATATTGCCAAATGATCTCACCACACTTTTAAAGAACGCATATTTAAAAAGGTAAGGAAGAGGTAAACCAACAAATTTATATGGGTGTCTGAAAAGTGACAGTATAATTTTTTTTTCTTTCACTTGTTTGGTTCCCCCCGACCAAATGTCATACTTCGGTTTATAATCAGAAAATTAAGACCACATTAAAGATATGATAACTGCAAGGAAAAAGCACACCAAATATTTTGTTTCTCCTGTTTTGTGAAGCCTGGTGCAGTATTAGTAAGGTGGGGGACTGAAAAACAATAAAACACTACCAGATTTTATAACGGCTTAAAAAAAAAATCAGTGACAAAATAGATTTCTGGAACGGGTATCTCCCACACTGTCTAGGCCAAATTTAACTTAAAAGTACCATATCTCTGACACAAAGCAAACTTAAGCAGGTATCAAGACCGTACCACTTTGTTCCACAAATTTATTCAACATTCAGCAAATATGTATGGCACACTTGTGCTGTGTCAGGCGCTGGGGATCCAACAGCAAACAAAGCAGATGGGATTCGTGCGCTTATGAAGCTTACACAATAGTGGGGATGAAAGGGACGGTTTATAGGCACCAACCCAGCTGAAGCTGACTCGGTTGCTCCTGCCAAACTCAGATGCTAGACTGTAAAGAATTTCCTATCATTCTGTGCTTAATAATAAAAATGCCAGTTGTTACGGAGCACAGCTTGCTCCCTCTCTCCCAAGGGCACTTCGTGAAATACACAGGAACTTTTGGGTGGTGGCAGAGAGAATTCCAAAACCCCACAGTTAAGTGTGAAGAGTAAGGGAGTGCACCCAGGTGTGTGGCCTTGCAGGGGTGAACCCCCTTTCTGAGTCTCCTTTGTCAAAATGTACAATCAGAACTGCTTGCTTTGGACTGTGTTCTGAGGATTAGAGGAAATCGTGCCCAGGTGGGCACGCCCCACCCAAGGCCTGGCACAGAGTTTAAGGGCCCAACAAATTGATCCTTTCTCTTTTCCATAAAATATACATGTTCACACATAAAAACAATCAAGAATCAAGTAAGGACAAAGACAGGAAAGTCAATGAAATGGGGCATTGGGTAGGCGGTGGTGACTGCTCCTAGGTATAGGGTTTCTTTTGGGGTAATGAAATGTTCTAAAAGTAATTGTGGTGATGGTTGCGTAACTCTGCACATGTTAAAAACCAGCGAACTGTACATCTTAAATAGGTAGATTGTATGTCACCTGAGTTACACCTCAATATGGCTGCTATAAAAAACTATTAAAGAAAAAGTCAATGAAGTACTTTTATCAACAGGCCCAGATGGGCCAACAGTTATTCTTTGCAATCAGTGAGACCAACCCCATTATGTAGTTAGGAAATACAACTTCAGTTCAAGTCACTATAATATTAGGACTCTTCTCAAGATTTTCTTACCAACTCCTTTACACGAAAAAGGGAAACAAACGCACAGGACAGTACCAAATACACAAATCTTGTAGGACAGCTTTTTAAATCTTTTACTAATATCTAAGACGTAGGAAAAGCTTAGTTTTAAATTCTGTATTTACATTCTGTGTTCACATAGAAGAGTAAGTTTTGCTACAATATCAACCACCTGAAAGGGGTCACAGAAAGCCTTTCCACAGCAAGTTCAAAACTTTGCTTCACTACTCAACACCTAATGACACTGACAAAATGTACTCGAAGGCACAAAAGAATAAATGTTTGGTCTAAAGAATCCTACCTAAAAGCAGCTTATTTTTCACTTTAGCAAGAGGTAAAGTGACTGACTATGTTATTGCTTTCCAACTAAAACACATAATCACTCAGCAAATCCAAGTTTTGGCCGCTTACCTCATCTGGAAAGCATAAGATGGGCAGGTCCAAGAATAAAGCAAAACCCAGGGAAATGGCATGGACAAGCCCTCTCTGCTCCCTTCTTTATTCTCTCCCCCATTTACACATCTTTCCTGAGTGTACACTATGTGAACACCTGTCTTCCATTTTTACTTTCTTTTCCTGTGAAGCCAGTAACATTAGTCTCAGTAATCTAGAAAATACTTTGATACGAGTTTTATAGTTATTTTAATAATATATATCCTTAAACCAATTTTATTTTTATTTAAAAAACTGTATTTTCACCATTGTACGCAAAATCATCAGAGGTAACTGAGACGGTGTAAGGTCCAGCAAGCACAAAGATCTGATTTTCTATTTGGGCTGCCTTTTGCATATAAAACTAGGCACCACTTGTACACTCTGAAAGGATCATTCTTTGTGCCGCTCTGTCACCAACAGTGGTGAATCTCAAGGAACCATCCACACTTTCATAGGGGTGACCGCCACTGCAAGATGGCCCAGGAAGTTGGGGGTCAAGTCCATGGCCAACTCACAGAGTGGTGCTAACTAGTAGTCCCTCCAGACCTCAAAAACCTTGTGGAATTCCTGTTGAGGATCAAGCCTAGCCCCTTGTCCTCACCACCACAGTGATTAAACATGCTTGCCTGCCACGCTCACGTGCTGGAGGCTGACTTACTTCCATGCAGCCCCGCACCAACAGGGAGCATGGCCCTCAGCCACCTCAGAGGTCGGCTGTGCAGTTGTAGTCAGCACGGGTATGGCAGGTAACGAAGCACAGAAGTGCAAGTGAGCATCTAACTCCCCCTATGAGTCAAAGCTGGATTTATAAAGTCACTGGGAAATACCTCTCAGTTAGGAGTCATATCTCACTTAGGAAAGTATTGCACCAACTCCAGGCTCAGTTCCTGAAAATACAAAGCCTGGCTTCATATATAATCTCTTCTCCAATCAACATTCAAAATGGAAAGTTCTACTTTCAGTAATAAGGTTGGAAACTAAATACTGCGGAATAGGAATAACAAAACCATATGTTAGCTCCATTGTCAATCACGTAGGATCATTTGCCTTTTAACGAATTGAACACCCTACCCTGAACATTTAAATACTATAATCTTCATGGCTTTGAGATGCAGGAGCAGAAGACTTTAAGAACATCTCTGGTGCTTTGAAGAGAATGATTATTTACTTCTCCAATTAATTGCCTTTAAGGCATTAATTCCCAAGATCACTTTTCTGTCCTTGACAAACATGCACAGAGCATCAGGTGAAGGCCCTCATTCGAACAGCCATTCCACCTCTCACACCAGGTGTTACGTCTTCTCAAAAAGACCAGACTCACTGTCACCAGCTGATATGTGTACTTCCATTACTGGGTCTGGAAACTCCCAGGTATGCTCACAGTACAATCTCTTGTCTTCTACTTTATTCAATTTCTTTAATACTCTGGGTTTCTGAACTTTTTTCAAAATTAATTCAGCAGAGACCACACAGAAAAGCAGCTATGGTCCCCCACCCTATTAACAAATTAGGAAGAAAGGGACTAATGAGTTGTCATTAAGTTGTTAAAACCCCTGTGCAGTTCACATTCGGGATCAAAAGCTGGGCCCTCTCTCTCATTAGCGCAGTGATTAACCAACTCAGCTCACCGGCCATCCCACAGCATCCTGACAAGATGCTGTCCGCCCTGGGAGGTAAATGAGCAGGTGTCTGTCCCTTTTATACCTGAGAAAATGGGGCAATAACAAGTGACTTCCTTAGAGGGAAAAGGCCAAGCAGTTGCAAACGTTAGGACAATCCTTTCCCCTGACACACAGCGGTTCTCAACCTTGTCTGCACACTGGGAACCCCTGGAGAGCTTTGGGGAGAGAGAGAAGGACATCACCATCATGTCAAGTCACCAAACCAGACCAAGGGAGGGCTGGGGCATCAGCAGGTGTTACAAGCCCTCCACTTGATTCAAAGGCACAGAGTTGAGACCTGCTGTCCCATAACGTATAGATACTTGAAGGGACATCAGTGACAAAGCCCAGCTTGCTTTCCCTGACTTCCTTTTCTTCAGTTGGCTGTGCCTATCCAACGGGACACGAGGAGGCCGGGGACGCAGAGTGGCGGGTCATCAGTATATGACAGTCCTAACAACGCACCATGGGCATGGCCCAACCATTCATGGCCTTGGGTAGGGCATAAATAAATAAATAAATAAAGGCCCAGGGAGAAACATGATTTAATAAAAACTGAGGGGAAAATACATTCCCAAGAGTGAAAATGCCAAGTTCAACACATGTGTATTTACACACACTGCTGTATACACCACATTTCTTCCAAAAAAGAGCAAATTGTCAAACAAGGAACTATACACAGGCATGTGTGTCCCAAATGCCAGGAATGAAATACTAAAGAAATTCTTTCCAACATCTGCCAGTGATTTTGTGCAATACATCACTGCTCCTATGCACTCACCTTAAAGAAGAAAGATCCGAGTCGAGTAACTAAACATCCAAATGCAGTAATAGTTTTTCTCTCCTATTGAGCATGATCTGAAACCCACTGATTATTTCCAGAGGAACTTCTCTACTAACACTTAATGCATGAGCACAATTTGATTCTCAGGCAACCAGGACTTCACGCGACTAAAAGAACCTCAAGTGAGGCAGTCCAAGCACCATAAACAATGGTATTTAGCAGGGATTTCATATTCCAGTCTTGCTGTGCCATACCATCCTCCTACAAAATCATGAGCATATTCAATATTCCCCCAAAGACGGCAGATACAATGTCTAGGACCTCAAAACAGACACACACACACCACCTTCACACACGCGTGAATGCACATAACAAATTAGGTCTGTGGAAAACACCACCAGTTACCCAATGCCCTCAAAACGAAAATGCCAGGGAAGAGATTTTATGCGACTCAATCTACAGGACATTAGTCAGAGGCCACTGACAGTTTTAGAACAGCTCGACTTGAAGCTCTTTGTCCGTGAAACCTCATACTAGAAAACTGTTGTGACTGACTCTCCCCTCCCCTTCTCCCCAAACCCATCTCATTTAGCTCTGCCAAGGAACTGGTTCCAAATGTGTTCGTTCTGGTTCTCTCTTTGTCTTTCCCAAAAGGGAAAAAATTAATGGTCAAGTGGGTTTAATTTTTAAATTGGTACAAGAGCTTTAACCACACTGTATTGAGGGGGAAAAAAAGGCAAATGGAATGCTCTTATAAATGGTTGCACATTAAACATGCATCTTATGACCCGGGCCTTTACTGAGACGAGGTCTTCAATTCTATGGAGGTCATAAGTTTAGTTTATTCAGCAAGAATAACTCTTATTAACAGCTCCAGCTCCTTCTTGTCACCACCGTAAACATCCACACATTCCAAATCCTGGAAAATGTGAGGCAGGAAAGAGAAGGCTGGAGCAGCCACGGCTGCATTACTGTGCCTGCGAAGCTTCTGAAGCTATCAGGTGCCAATGAGGGGACAGAAGACATCCACAGGGTTGGACGGGTCACAGCACAGAAGATAAAAACAGGAACACCGGACTCCAGGGACTGATTTCCCAGAGAGCAGGGCAGAACTGGTTATCACTACCAAATGACAAAAACAGTAATAATACCAGAAAGCTCTATATATGCCCAGAGTATCAGAATTCCATTATCAACTCATGTACCGCTACACATTTTAAATACAAGACTGTTTTCTAAACAGCCCCATCTTTCTTTAGACAATAAGGTTAAAGTCAAACCAAGCAGACTTCCAAGCAGAGTCTTACAGTTATTCCAGAAAGTCTGTGGTTAATTTCGCATTGCCCACCCTGTGAAGTCACACTGCAGGAACTCAGTCCTACCCGACGCTGGAATAAATAACATTGGGATAAGCAATGAACTGATGGGCGCTCAGTCATGGCTAAGAGATAGGACACGGCACTTCACCCTAATGATCGAGTTATCCAAAGATGAGAAAATCTTACTTTCAAGTTTATGGAAATTAACCTTACTCTTTTCAAATCTTTCTCTGTTGTTGGAAATCAGCACCTAAATGAATTAACTATGACCATATTAATGTCTTGGTTCCTTTTCTATACTTTTCTCACCAAGATGACAGTCTGAAACCTCATCTAACACCTCTGCTCTAGGAAAAAAATCTAAGAAGGCAAACTGTGTGCAACCCAAGGCAAGGCATCCAGAGAAGCCTGCTCCCCTGGGGGTCCCCCTGCACTGGGCGTAGGGGGTCAGAAGAGGCAAGCAAGAGGGGAGATTTTTCATTCCGGCTCCTCTTACATTAACTCCTCCCAATGAGGCTGTAGTGTTTTCAATGGCTTTCCAGTTAAAAGGACAGAGAGAGGGGCCCCCAAACACTATAAACATTTACAAAGCCAAAAGTCAATGTTAACTATGGCTCCCAGTTGAGCAAACAAGAGAGCTCCCCGTATCTACTGCCCCCAGTCCCACTCTCCAGTTCCTTCTCATCTAATTAAGCCTTTATTTTTCCTTACTGATGCTGTCTACAAAGTTTTTTCATCTATTTATGAAATCTACCCTACCAGAGCATAGTTAATGTAATATGCAGCATTCCAAGGTTTTGCCAGGAATTTCTGTTTTCCTATCTTAAAACAGCTCGAGCTCTTGCAATGCTTTCTGGCAGTCAGGCTTACCCTGTCACCTGATTTTCATTCTTCACGTCGTTTTCTCCCCTTTCATTCCCCAGTTTGTCACTATTGTTAACTATTTTGTCTCAATGGCTTTTCCCCCAGCGATATCCCCAATACAGTCCCTCTTTCGCCACTGGGCCTCTTCTGCATATGTGTCACTTTCTCCCCTTTGCATCTCAGCCCTCCGTTTCGTTTCCCCCTTCATAGAGAGCCCTAAACGATGACTTTGAGCTTCAGACCTTTCTTGTTACCCTCATTCTTGCCCTTACTCCTTTCCCAAATGACCATGACATTGTCATCCAATCTGGCTTTGAGGATAAAACAAAGGTTTCCTAGGCGCTTCCCTCTCCTTTGTTCCCCGGTGCACTCCGGGGGCCCACGCTGCTGCTTCCTTCTCTGTTTCCACTCCATGCAATCTCCAATGGAGCAATGAGCTCTCTCCTTGGTATTTGGTTTTTGATTATCTGTCGGCCTCTGTCAATGACACTGGCCATACGCGCTGTACTTGATGATCCTGTGCTATGAGATGCAGCCAGTCATGGTTTGGGCCCACCACTGGCATGGCAGGTGCTGGGTTTGTATTTCTAGTAGCAATGACAGATTAACCCTGTTTCTATTTCTCCTGCACCTTGCTTCTCTTGTGACTCTTGGATTACATCTGCCAGATGGCCTGCTGAGGTAAGGGGCAGGGAAGGTGCTATGTCTCTGGCCACAGGAGAGAACTGACTGGCTCACCTGGGGCGTAAGCCTTTGACCTCGTCTTCATCAGTGCTGTGCACCAAACAGCCAAAGCCACAATGTGGCAATGGCCCCCACTGAATACAAGAACCGTTCCTCGATTCAGAAGGTATATATATATAAGCCGAAACACACAACCAACCATGTCAGGACAGACAGATGAGTTGGCACACCAAGAAGAAAACAAAGTTGACATCCATCTCCCTTGCTAATTTCCACAACATCTCTTAGGGGGAAGGGTAACCCTCACCCTGCTCCTCAGTCCTTCCATGTTAGCACTTAGAGCAGAGAACACCCGAGACTTCCGGAATGTAAAAGCAGCCATGAGCAGAAAACAAACATGGGTCCGAGTTCTACAAAAATCCAGGGCACGGACACCACTTTTCTTTCCTCTCCGAATACCACAAAACAAACTCCCCTTACAGGTGGACATACCTAAATACATCATGGAGAAATAGATAAAAATGAACAGTATTTACCTTCTTCTGTTTCATGCCACACGATCCCTTCCAAATTCACGCTGGTCCCAGGCTCACAGGGCCCCAGACACTCGGGCTCGGTCACTACTCCAACTTCACAGGTATTGACACCCACCGAGCGAGTCCGAACCAAAAGCTGCTCAACCGGTGCTGCGATACTGGACGAAGATGGGGGGAAGTAGGAGGGCAGAGGCTGAGACGTGAGACTGCTGGCAATCGGCGGTGGTGGGGCCGGCACTGTAAACAGGGGGTCAACCTGCAAGACAGACAGACTTACTGCAGTGGTGCAGCATTCCTGGACTTCTTTCTACTGTGGCCTGTATACCCTCCCTTGGAGAACACATCACCCTTCCCAGTTCCCTTTGCAATTATAATATGCTTTGAGTATTTTAATGGTGCCAAAATACAAAGCAGAAGAGAAACGAGCATTCTATTTTTTTCATGCCAAGCAAGGCAAACATCGGAGCTCTGCAGGCAGGCCTTCAGCGTCCTCCTAAACTCACCAACGAATTCAGCCTCAGAAGATGCGAGTGAAATAGACGTTCACCGACCGTGAGCCTTGGCAGACATGAATGTGTTTTGCACAGTTAAGACTATTTCCCACTTGCAGGGAAATCTTAGTTTCAAAATTGTAACATTTTCCAAAGGAGAAACTCCAATAAACACCATATATGCATCACTGGACATTTAAGCACAAGAGATGAACTAAAATTGTTTTCAAAGTACTTTATAAACCATAATGAATTAAATCACCATTAAAAAATATTAACTTACTCTGTTGAATATATAAAACACACACTTGATTATACACACTGAAACACATAAATGGATATTATTAGCAACTATTAAGCATCAACTGTGTATTATGTGTTCTACTGCCAAGTTTAGCAGAATATGTATAAAATGGGGAAATAAATGTGTACACCCAATACCGACAGCATTTGATTTTCTCTGATGCCCAATTCCTTTGTGGTTCAACTTGTAAAGATCCCTGATGAATGTGACTGAGGCTCAGCATTCCTCTCTCTAAATCCAGGACAGAAATGACAGACAGTACAAGATCTCATGATGCAATGGCATCTCTCTGCACCCCTGTCCTAAGGAGAACAGTAAAGGAGCTCTTCACCCCAAAAAGTTTAGGACTCTGGCCATGATGAAACCAAAGGTTATACATGCACTAAACAAGTAACTCACCAACCCACCCATTCATTCGGCCAGCCCATTTTCACAACTGTTAGGACTGCTACAGAACTGCATTGACCTGGCTGACAGGTCATCAAACATGGAAAAAGCCTAGTGCAAAGCACATCTCACCAAGACTCCAGATCACCTTTGTCCTCACGTTGTGCTTGGACATCACCTACATAGAAGGGATGGTACCTTGCATATTTCTTTGGTTTGTGCTAGCAAATCACATGTGTGAAAAGGACACATAGAAGGTTGTTCTGGTTAAAATGCCATTTTAGTCTGTTATTCACATATTCCCAATTAACCTTTGTCAGAAATCAACACTTGGTTACAGCTGTAATGTTATAGTCTTTGTTGTTTAAAAAAAAAAAAACCCCACACACAAAGAATGTTTTTCAAGATAAGTCATCTGAGGAAGTACGCTCCTAGTTAAACAGCTGAAGCAGTCATCTGTGTGGGCTCCTTGTTCATATGACTGTAGGAACTATTTCGACAGTTTGCATTTTGCTGAAATGATAAACTGACGTTCATTTGCCTGAGTGATCCAAGATGCACTAGAACAGCCCTTCATCCAACTGCATGTTTAAAAAAACTTAATTTCCTGCTCTCAAAGCTGCCATAAAACTTTTGCTCCATGCTTTTTATTGTTCTGCATTCTTGATCACAGAGCCCAAGAAAGAAAAGCATTTAACAGCTCCCAACCCCAGATTTGGTGATTTATGCTTTCGTGTAAATGCAGCTTAATGTGGATCAAAGTTCACACTGATAGTTCCTATTTTAAAACTGAGCTGACAAATGAAGAAGAAAGTTCTGACGGAGGAAATTTAAGGGTGTAGGGAGGGTGGGGGAATCCAATGCTACCTTTTATTCTTTACTACAACTAAAAGACTGTGTGAGAACAGAACTGCTCTCCAGAATTTAAAAAAAAAAAAAAAAGGGCAGTTTTTACTCTTTTTGTATGTTTCCTGGAAACTTCTTTATTTGTAGTTTGTCAGAAATTGACTGTAATTTGATGCTACATACATAAACTGAAAAGACAAAATGGAACAATATTCGCAAAATACTCTTATCACTTGATCGACAGCCTACTTTAATTCCATGAGGAAAAAAATATAGCTTCAACTTGGATACACAAGAAAATGGAATGAAATAAAAGGGGTGGAGTCTGAGAGCATCCACGCTCTGATTCTGGCGATCTGAACACCATGAGGCAATGCCTGCAACAGAAGTAGTAAGGACAGGGCGCGTGGACACCAGGATTTGGCCCCAACTGTAATTCTAATTAGCTTGGGACTCTGTAGAGTCATTTAACCTTGCTGAGGCCCCATTTTTCTCAACTGGAAAGTGTATTTTCCTACCTTGAAATATTGATGACAAATACATTCAGGCAGAGATACCAGACTAAATCCCTATTTCAATGTAACTCTACCTATGAATATGTTTGCAAATATAAATACACACTTATATACTCTTTGGGATAGTTATATAATTCCAAAGATCAAATTCCTAAAGAAACTAGGTAGCTTGAGGGGAGCGGCCATGGTATCCTGCACCTAACTGCAAGTGAACGGTGTTCACTTCCATTGATACAATCCAAGGGTGACGAAGAAAGTTTAGTTTGTGACATTCATAGAAGGGACTTTGGAGCCTTATCCCCATGTTATAAATGAGAAAGCTAAGGTTCAGAGAATTTTACTATAAGTAATGAACCTAATCATACAAGGACCCCAATGTGATAAAAGTCTAAAACCCTTAAACATGATAGGAAAACTCAGTAGGTAGTAATACTGTAGAGGCTGGACTCTGACTTAGGCAAGTGACTTTCTCTCTTTTCCCACTATCCTGGCTCCACGTGGTAGCTCACAACTGCAGTTCCTACAGCACCAGATCACCACCACCAGACAGGAGATCAGGACACTTGTGTTCCTTGGATTTCAGGATTTGGATAAAGAACAAAGACCACCATGTGGTCTCCTGAAGGCCTACTTCCCGGGCGTCAGCAACCTCAGAGGAGGGCAAGCAGTCACAGCCACTCTCAGAGGTATTTTATTGGGCTGGTGCACTACTTTTTAAAACATTCCAACTTAAAAAATTAGGGAGAAGTCTGAATTTCCACTCTCAAGTAATCATTGGGTAAGATGCTATATGGGGCCCACATCCCTCATGCCATCAAGTGACAAGGGCAGGCTAGCAGCAAGCTGCCCAGACACAGGCAGCTGAGTCTGTGCTCCCAGCTTTGCCCTGTGACAATCGCAGGAAGTTTTCAGTACAAGGTCACCTAGTCCAACCTACTCATTCAGAGGAGATTGTAGCCCACAAGTGTGCAAAGGCAATAAGCTGTCTCTAGTGGTAGTCTAGGTGAGTGTCCTATAAGTGGGAACTTTACAACAGGAGCTCAAACACATACACCAGGAGACAAGAGGGTGGAAGGGAGATAATTTATTATCTTTCTGCCAACTAATGCCCGCAGGGAGAGATGTTCCCCCCCAAAAGGTTTCAGTTCTCTTGTGTATCACATGGTGTGGAACAAAGCTCATGTACCATATGTAGCACAGGATTTTAAAGGATTTTCACTAGTATTTTTGCCTCACACAAAAGATCTACTCTACTGTACCCAGATTTCTCAGGTTACTGATCCACACCCTAAACTGTAATTTCTCCAACCAATGTGGCCCATTAAGACAGAGGGCTTTCCACCAGGACTCCCTCCTGAGGATGCAGCACGCATGCGGACTTAGTGGTGGACCTCGGGTTGCACTAATGTCAGTCCTGAACTGATCGGTCCTTGCTGTGTGGGACCCTGAGCAAGGTACCTGGCTACTCTAAGGTTCAGGGTCCAGATCTAAGAAATGGCGCTAAGATACCAGTGACCCCATAGGCTGGCAGTGAAGACCCAGAGAGGTAATTCATACAAAGTGAAGGCTTAGCATGGTGCTTAGCTCAGAGTACATGCTGGCTTTGAAAAAGGGGGAAACAACAACAAAAACAAGAAAAACAGCCCCTGCTCTGACATTACAGCTCCTTTACCCTGCGTGCGACTTTACAAAGCGCCTTTTATATCCTGCTATTTTTAACATAAATCTATAATCTCCTCCAATGGCATGGCTAAGTGTGGTTAAACTGTGTTAACAGTGTAAGAAAAAGGGCTTATCCCTGAGCAGCTGAGCCCAGGGAAACACTGCTCTTTACATAAGGAGGCAGCGGATGGCAGCAGCTGGCTCAGTGCCCCCGCTTCAGAGCAGCTCCTGGTGAATCCTATGCCTCTACAAAATCTTCTTCCATTCATCTCTAGTCACGCCTCTTTTTCTCACACTGCTCCCCACCAAAGTCTCCTCTCCTTGCCTAAATTTCATCACATATCCACCTAATAAATAATTACCACACCCTTGCTGTGTGCCAGGAACTGTGCAGCCAGGAGGCTGTCCGTGGCAGCCTGAGCACAAAAAAATAGCCTGCAGGGCAAGACCATGTACCACAGGGATCAGTTGGTCTGTGGGCTTAGAATCCCAGCTCTGCTTAGCTACGTAACCACAGGTACCTCACCTCATCTCTCTGGGACTCAGTGGCTTCACCTGTAAAATGGAAATAACACCAGGCTAATGTGACCACGACATGAGATCACACACTCAACCTCAGCTCTGGGCCTGTACAGAGCTGCACTCAATAAATGAGAGCTATTGCCACTGTAAATATTATTATCATTATTACAAATAAACCTAAGTCTGGAACAAAAAAGAAATCAATATGCAGTTTGGCCCTGTGAGGCCAAATGCCCAAAGGCAATTTGAGAGAGGCAGTCATGAATGCCTTTTGGGGGTGTGTGTATGTGGGGGAGGTACCCTAAAATTGTACTAAGCAGATATTCCATTTAAAAATCAGTGGGGTACTATTAGTCTAATACTACTAACAACTGGAATAAAAAAATAAAAAAAACAGAATCAAGAACTGGCCAGTTTTAGCAATGGCTGCTTTGCCAGAGCTCTTTTCTGTCATGCTGATGGGACACTGATGTAACCTAGTAAGGCCCAGAAGAGGAGAGCAGGAAAGCAGCCATCTCCATGGGAGAAAAAAAAAAAAAAAGCCCCATAAGTCTAACAGCTGGTGGTGGCAGCCTGTCAAACTGAGGAAAGTTAATGTCAAGAACAGACGCGCGGCAGGCTCTCACTGTTATTTCTGCATGATTATTCCCAGGTGTTGGTGCACGCCGAGCAGTAGCCTGGCTATTTATCACTCGAGAGCGCCTAAGAGCATGGGAGTCGGGGAGCAGGGCAGAGGGAGGTGGGGAAGAAAAGCTTATTTACACAGATAGCGGCACTTAGTGTGTGTAATCAGAGGGCTGGGGGGAAAGTCTGCACAGAGCTTCTGGCAATATTGTCTCAGTCCACCTTACTTCAAGGGCTTCTTTAGTGCTGACGGGCTAGGAAGGCTCCAAAGCTGGAGTGCTGGTGGCAGGAGCTTTGTTTCACTCAAGCCCTGACTCTGTCGGCCAGTAATGGGTTCCAGTACCTGGAAACTGACAGCAAATGAGGGAAGGTTGCTGGGACAAGACTGGGGATGCTACGACGGACACTCCTGCTCTGCTCAGGCCCAAAAGAGACAGGCAGGTGTCCCTGCTGAGGGACAGCGGGTGCTACCAGGTAAAGAGAGAAGGAGAAGCCCAGGACTGGACAGGCAAGCCTTGATGAAGGACCTCCTCCATGCCCCGGGGCAGGCTGAACTTCCCCTGCCTGGGTTTCTTCCATCTTTTGCCACAAATCTCCATGCTCATCTTGCTATGAACCCCTCAATCCTAGGATCCTCAGATTGCCAACACCAGTGTAGGAATGGTGTTTGGTTTTGCTCAGAGTCAATATTTTTACATTCTGTGAGCACGCTGGGGCACTGTTACTTAATGCTCATGTTTTCTCCACATTCTGGCATTTGGCTGTTTTATGAGATTGCCCACAGTCACCTCTTTAATTTAAAAAGCATTAGACAGGGACTGCACTTCATGTAGGGGAAATCACAGCTCTTTAAAGGTGACCACTGCTGCTGTCTCTCATTTTGCACTGCAGCCACCCTTTCTGCCTGACATCCTGGCTTCATTAGCAAAGCGAGACATGCTTTAAAGACTGTTTCCTTAAGCACTCATGTTTCCTCCAAAATGAATCGTCAAGGTTGAATTTCCATCTCCCTGGTGGCCAAAGCTGAATTTTGCTACTTTTGCATTTTGCTCATTCCTAATTCTGTCTTTCCTAAGTGGCGGAGACTTGGTTTTGGAACCATAATCAAAGCTGCTTTACAGCTTGCTGAGAAAACAACACGGGCAAAGTCTTACTAATGTCTGCTGCGTCCCAGGCACCAGAAAGTCTCAACATCCCCATTTTATGGAGGCAGAAACTGAAGATCTCAGAGGATAGGCCATCATCCAAGCAGCGGAAATTCAAGGCCAAACCTCCCTGGCTTCAAAGTCCACGACTTTCTTGTACAAAGAGTGGCAACGAGGGCGGCTGCTGTCTACCTCATATAATACAGGAGGGATCAGAGTATGCATTCTCTCTCTCAATCTTCACAAGATTGTGAAGGAAGGTACTTTCCAGAGAAAGAAAAAGAAACCTGGGAAAAGTAACTTTAAAAGGTCACTCAGGGTCAGTGGCCAAGTCAGAACTTGAACCCAAAGTGGTCTAACAGCAAAAGCAAACTCTTCTGAACGGGAAACAGAACGAAAGATGAAAAGAAACCTTCTTTCCCCCAGGCAGCTTCAGACCCTTCTCTGTATGTTGGGAGCCATGTACACGTGCATCGCCTCCTAGTGCCCGGTTCTGAATGGTGCTGTGGGGGGCATCAGGCAAACGCTGCAAAAACCTCACACAAACCAAAGCTTGTCTGTGCTTCTCTGGGTGTTACTGTTCTAACTCATACCCTCTAATGCCTACACTGTGTACAAAGACTAGGAATTATGCCAGTACTTTTACTTTTTCATTCCCAGGTGCAAAGATTAGATACTCTCTTAAATAAAAAGCCAAAGGCTTGGCCATGGACCTGGAAGGGCCCAGCCTGGGCAGGGAACTCTGGCAGTTCAATGCCAATGGCGCCGATACAGATACATCCTTTTCCAGCCAGGACTCCAGCCACACCAAAACCACAGTGCCAATCTAGCCTAGGATGATGTTTCTAGGCTTGAGACGAGGGCATGGGGGGGAGGCATCACTGCAGAAGTGGCCCTGTGTGCAGACCACAAAGCAGAGGCACAGGGGCCAGCCACACGTGTAACTTAGACTTCAAACAACGGTGACTATTTTTAACTTCATTCTCTAGACAGGACAGTTTCCAAAATAAAACAGAAGGTAAGGAGCGTGCAGAACATAATCACACTACTTGACTCACAGTCTTACTTTTTCTTCCTTGGGAAGCCAAACCGAATCTGTCCCCCAGAAGGCCCTCCACTGTGCAGAGCTCTGTAAGTGACAATGGCAGAGGGGGGGGCCCACAGGAAGTCCAGCCTAGAGGACTCGCTCCACCAGACCATATCAGTTGTCACATGCCTCATTTGTGGTCTCTTAAAAAAAAAAACTGTCCTACTGCTGAGCCACAGATTCTCCATCCATTTTAAAAGTGATGCTGACATCTTCTGCCACTCAGAGAGAGCTGGGCCCTATTCAACAGGAGCAGGAAATGACCAGTGTTTTCACATCTTGTTTGCAGGGGTTCTCTGAGCTCTTCGCATCCCACCTATTTCCAAAGTCCCTTAAATCACAAAAATCAACCACAGAGAAAGGAAACCATCGTAAAGGTACTAAAAGAAAGTCTGTCTTCTTGGGTTAATCCTTTTCATGAGTCCCTTTACTTTATACAAAGCTGAATTCCTGCAAAGTTCCACACAAATCCTCTTTCTTTCACTTAGATCTGGTTCCTGAGCTCTTGAGTGTAAAAAAAGCTTAGTGAATAAACCCTTGGATTTTGCCTAACATGGGTACACCTGTATGTCAGCCAACAAATCAATTTCAAAATGCCTTAGTAGATACTGGCCATCAATACACTGCCCGTCTTTGCATGACCCGAATTTCTCCTTGAAATAGGGTTGAATTTAGGTAAAGAAGAGGTCTCTCACCAAACCCTTCTGGATACAGACATAATTTTAAGAAAGGAGAGAGGAGTGGGGAGAAAAGGAAGGAAAAGCCTGTTTGGGAAAAATCATCTTATCCCTACCTCTCAACAACCAAGAGTAGTTCTTTCCTTCACCTTGTATTAGGGAATATCACCTAAAAGAACTATTTTCGATTAAAATCTTAGACATTTGAATTAGGAACACAATGCATCCTGGTAATGACAAATTTAAGTGCCTGTATCACCCTGTATGGGAACTAAGGTGCCTCAGATGGTCCAACCTTGCCTCTCCAAAGGAAAACAACTGTGGCTCCCTGCTGCCCAGGATGCTAGCTTGGGGCCGTTCCCTCCCCTCCCCGCAAAATCTGAACAAGGCTCCATGGATTCCTCGCATGTCTGAGAGGCTCAGCAGGACAGTCCTGCCCCTGTCCCTCCATGCCTCCCGAATGCCCATCCAAAATACTGCTCAATTTCAGTAACTGAACACAGCTTAGAAATTTTACTTTTACCTCGAATCCAAATAAACGAGTCAGTAAAGCTCTCCAGGGTGTATCAGAGAGGTTTAGAGACCTCCTATGGTCCTCCACACACGTTCAGGGGCATCCTAGAGATACCCATGTTCATTCTGATTACAGCTCTATGCAAAGGCAAGTGTGATCTTCTTATCTGATTGTGTAAACTGAGGAAACTGACGACTTGAGAGGCGAGTTACATCTCAGGGTCAAGAGCAAAACAAGGGGCCATAAGGTAGCCCGGTGAGGGCTATCATGCCCTCTACCAAGTTCTACACCACAACTTAAACTTCTCCAAGTTTCTTCGCACAGAGACCCAGAGAAAGAGAGCCGCTCACAGGTGCAGAATTCTGTCTTCCCTCCTGGGAACAAAGATCTTAGAAGCCAACAGGTCCCTCCTCAGGAAGACCCTCTCAGAGGAAGAGTTTCTTGTGTAGTCTTTCAGAAATTCTACCCATATAAAAACATGCAGGGGGGAGTGGGGGTAATTGCTTTTCATTCTGTGCTGCGTGAATTTTAACACAAACATGTTCTATTTTCATAATTTTTTTAAATTGATTTTTTAATGAAAAGATACTAAACCATTCCACCTCAGAACTAAAAGCAAGCAGACGCTAACACAGACGAGAGAGGGTACATGGTTAAGACTATTATTTCAAGTCCTCTTGCAGGGGTCCTGCACCCAGCAAGCCAAGGGTGGCCTAAGACCTCCTCTTGTGTGACAGGAGACCAGGTGATGGCCCGGTGCCCTCCCCTCTATAAAGGCTGCTGCTTAAAGCCACCTCACTGGCAGGGAAGTCACTCTCTCATCCAACAAATTTTGGCCAGTTGCCACTAAGTGCTGGAGGCAGAGGCCCTTGAGGAGCAGGTCCTGAGGCGGTGGGGGCAGTGAGGATGCAACACAGATCTCCAGGTGGCGGGGAGGAGCCTGGGGAGGGGCCATTCTGCACTTTGGTCAGCTGGGGGGCTTCAAAGCTCGGCGGGGGTCAGAGAGATGGGGTGGACCTGGGTTTGGAGAAGCATGCAGCTCACAAGGAGCCTGGTTCAGGCTAAGAACTGGGGGTTACTTGCCACGTTAGAAGAGGACCGTGAGGATTAGGGCAGTGGCATGGGAGGAGGGGATGGATCATCTGGTGAAAAGTAACAGGCCGCTGCGGTGACACTGACGGAAGGGGGTCGGTTAGGAAGCCACTGTCACAGGCCCAGGAAGGGATGTGGCTGCGGAGGGGAAACTGGCAGCCCCCCCACTCCCCAGGGTTCTGCTTCAGCTGGCCAGGGTGTCCTTCCCTGTGATGGGGCAGACGGAGAAAACCGTGTAGCACTCACCTAGACTGGAGGGGCAGCATGGCATATGGTGGTGGGCCAGCCAGCTGGATGCAACAGCTCAGGGGAGGCAGCAGCGCCCTGCAGGCCCAACACCAGTGGGGCAGAAAGACAGGAAGAAGTGGCCGCTGAGGACACAGCGAAGCAGGAGAAAGTTAAGGGACCGAAACCAAAGGAGACGGGCTCCAAGCACAGAGTGGTTTGAGAGGTCTGGTGGCCGAAACACACAGAGAAGTCAGTGCCCACCCTGTGGTGCTGGCGCAGACCCTCCCCAGCATCACCCCGCCAGAAGAGCAGGACTGTTGGCTTCTTAGAAGCCAGTGATTCTCAATGTAGCCCTTAACCTCACCCTAACAGCTGCTGGCAGTGCCAGACTATGGCCTCTACACCTCCCTGGAACATTCTGTTTCAATCCAGGAGAAGAAATGGTGAGACAACACCGTGGCTGCAGCCACCTCTTCTCCATCGGATGCCTCTCGGGGTCAGGGAACCCAGACTCCACCCTCAGTGCCACCTCCCTCTTGTCTCCTCCCATCACTGGCAGCCAAGATAACGAGGGCTTCAGTCCAGGAGGCTGTATCACAAATCCAATGGGTATCCTGACTGTGCTCTTTCAAACTGCCCCAGCTGGATCCTGCCGCTCACCGAGCGATGCCCCGGAGTGTCCAAGGTGCCACCCCTGGAGAATGACTGCAGGGCCCTGGACAGAGACAAGCTCTCTCCTCCTCTTCTTTTTCCTACTCTTAGAGTAGCTCTTAAAACTTACTCTTAAAACTCAGCTCCCTCGTTCCCTGTGTTGCTGCTCCCAACCTACACATCCCATTTCCCGCTAAGTGAACACCGTCTCTTTCCCGTCCTAGAGCAACGAGCCTTCACAAAGGAAAAATATCAAGGGCAGTTCACTCACTTGGGACTCTCTCAGTCCACAGCTCAGCTCAAAGGTCAGCAAACAAAGGTCTGTGACCACATCGGGCCCACTGCTAAATTTCTGTATAACCCATGTGCTGAGAATATTTTTTACAAATGAATTTTTACCATCAGTTCAACTATAGCAACCACTGACTTTGAACCCGTATGAAGTGAAATGGTATCCCCACCACCCTTCTATCCAACGAGAATTCCAATTCTTCTCATCAGTAGGTCTGTATTACAAACAAATTGTACTCAGTTATTACCATTAGATTTTAATTTTCAACAAGTCAAAAAAAATACTTTTTTTGAAATTAATTCAAAATTGAAAAAATTCAAAAAGAGAGTAGTAATTATTTACTCTCCCTCATCATGTATGTACAGATATAACATCCTTGACTTTGCATGTGGGCCCACAAAGCTTAATACCATGAGCTCTCCACAGAAAGTTCGCTGACCTGGGTCTAGTTAATGGGAAATGCCTTTACTTTCAATAGTTCAACTTAGGTTCAACCCTGGACTCTAATGTAGGTCGGGGGATGGAGGATGGGTATTGGTAGAGCAACAAAGAGAAAAGGAAGTGGGAAGTGGGGAGAAGTACAGGGAATAAGCAAGCAAACATAGAAAGATAAAAAAAAGTAACTATTACTTCTTAGCTCCCCCAATAAAACTCAGGAGTCATAACCCAGAAAAGAGACACAGCGAGGTATATTTCGATTCTAACTTAGGCAGTCATAACTTAAAACATTCCACAAATATTTTTTGAACATCAATTTATTATGCTTACCACTGTGCTTGACACTAATACAAAAATAAGATGGACAAGATCCTGCCTGCACAGAGCATACACACAAGTGAATTAAAAAAAAGTAAGGAACAAACAAAAAAAAACTACTGTCAATCAACTACATCTCTAGTCTCATAAGAATAAAGGAAACAATGTGTTTTTGGTAATATTTTAAATCTTGGAAAACCAGGATATTTTTGCCTTAATTCCCTCAGAAGTGAGTGAATTAAATGAAATGATTATTGTTCTCAAACACAAGTTGTTGGAGATTAGAAATGAATCAAACAATCCCAGAAACATGGAGATCTTTCATCTGGAAGTCTACTCATGAGCGGGACAGCTAAGATCATCAGCCTCAGAAGCTACTGCTTGCTTCTTACAGCAAATAAGGACAAACAGATCAATGCCCCATGCCAAGGGTACCAGTCGCACTTCTGAACTGAGTAACACAGTAAGAGTGCAGCCTCTGGACTGACTCTCAGGTTACATGCTTACTAACTGTACAGTCTTAAAATTTTACTGAACTGTTTAAGCCTTGGTTTCCTTAGCTAAAGCGGGGATCATAGCCACTTACATTTAATGGAATAGACACACGGAATAAGGTAATCCATATAAAGCCCTCAACATCCCCATCACATAACACGAGCTCAGCAAAAGCAACTGAGTCATCCCTGGACGCACTATCTCCACCAATCTCAGCGGCACCCACAGGCCTTGCTTAGAATGTCACGCGGCCAAACCATTAAAGACATGCTACTGTGGTAACCGAAAACTAAAAGCTGGCTTCCAGATGAAATGGGAAATGAAAAACTTCAAGATACCTGAGGATGGACCTATAATTGAACATTTACAGTTATTCAGAACCAGGGACATAAGAGGATTTTATTTGGGGGTAACAATAGTCTTTCCTCTTCCAGAAGCTGGCGTTCTGGGAGGAATCTTGGCCTAAGAATGAGATCACGATCTTGCAGTGTGAGCATCTGAAAAATGGTGTTAAGCACGCTTGCCTTAGTTATTTCTTAGGGGACTTCAGGGACCAAAATAACCTCTGTGAAAATCTCAAAATGTGCAAATGTAAATAAAAATGAGTATAATTATCTATTTATACTAGCACAGTCACAAACCCATTTTGATTCTTTACTCTTTAGAGTCCAAAAGAAATGAGGGGCAAGTTGGGGAACGGGGAGATAGGCTCACACTCTCTTAACATCTGTATTTCCAGCATATTTCACTTTACCATATGTCTCATTTCCAAACAGACTTAAGACAGCTATAACAAATCACTAAGGCTAGTTTTAGTAACAATTCACCCAAGCTCACACCTATCAAATAATACCTGCTCTAAATGTTGGTCACAGAGAACCATTAAGATATCAGCTCCAAAACAAACTGCTGGTCAGGACTTTGAAAGTGGATATTATAATCTGTCCAGGATTTTATAATCAATGAATAAGAAATGTTGTATGATGTAGCCACACCCAACACCAAAAAAAAAAAAAATGATGGAGGATAACTATACACCACCCCCCAGCTGGTGATAGAGCTTCCCACATTTACATCAAAATGTATATTTGTATTATGCTCTCCCTTAATAGTATAGTAATTTAAAGTTAGTCCATAAACACCTGCAAACAGTGGTAGTATTAGACTAAGCTAAATTTAAAACAACTTAATTTGAATCATGATTTAAATCATCAGCCAAGAAGAACTGGTATATTTTTAAAGAATGCCTACTTATTTTTGCCATAATGGTAATACACTTCATAAAACTCAGACTTTTTTTAAAGAAAACATTAAAGACAGCAAAAAGTCTTTTAAAAATCCTAATTATTTTTATTTTTAATATTACCATCCAGTCTTACATAACTACATTTTATATAATCAAAACCATACTCAATCTTCTGATGTTTTTTCATATTTCACAGCTACATTAAAAACTCAAATACAGTTACTTTCTGTATAAAAACTAAAGGAAGAATCCATTTACATCACTGAAAGACTATCTTCTCTAACCAAATTACGAATATTTTTCCACAGTGCATTAAAATCTAATAACTATAACCAAAAGAACTTACATTTAAATTGTTTTAATTTTTACAAAAGCTATTTCCTTCCACCACAAATCATTTCAAGATAAGCAGCTTAGGTAAGTACTTTTGTTCTGCAAGGCTGATCAATAAACATGTATTTCTTGACTATAGGGCTTATTTTAATTACAACCCTAAAATTTACCAAGGGAAAAGAGGTGCTCATATTAAAGCTACTCTTAGGCATTAAGGAATAAATTTGGCACCTAGATGTGAATACACAAGAACTGGAGAAAATCAGTTTATGTATGGTAAATACCAAATATTATATAAAGGCACATCTACAAGCATTTGCCTTAACTAACAATTTTTAAGTATCTTTCATAATAACAGAAGCTCTCTGAGACCTTACATAACTTCTGGTTTGTTTTGTTTTCTCTGGGTGGGTTGGAGGGTGGGGGGAACATTTGTTTCAGGTAGTTCTGGTATGAAACTCATTCTGCTGCATTCCTGTATTCTAGCGCCATTCTAGTAACGGTTCTTTAGAGAACAGCAGTTCATTAACCAAACCCCTACTCCCAATTTTGGCCATCCACTTTTACTCTGAATGAAAGTTATACACTTCAATAAAATATTAAACACTTTTAAACGATATAAACATCTCTTAAAAACAATGTGGTGTTCTTAAAGCCAATAAAAGCATCCCGTTTTTAAAATCACAAAGAATTATGATAACAGGCACTTTCTCTGAAATCTAATATTTGATCTCAGAAAAATAAGTGAAGATTAGTCTTTAGCAAAAAAAAAAAAAAAAAGCTTTGAGGGGCTCTGGAATAACATAGCCCACAGACATGCAAACAAGTGCAGAAAAGCATCAAGATGGTCTTGGAAATGATTTAGTCTTTTTTTTTTCAGTCATATAGATAAGCAAAGTTAGCTCAAGGACACAGACCTTTACAGAACAAAGGTCCCACACTCATCAGAGGTTCCAGTCAAAACTCACAGCGTGTATGCAAGCCGTAAGGTACAACCTGGTTTCACCTCTGCAGTGCCCGGGAGTTGTAGGCAGAGGGGGCGACTCTGAGTGTGGCTGTTCCCTCTTCCTCCTGTAAAACTTCCTTGCTTTCTCGTTGCCCCCTCTATAAAGCAGAGTCGTACTTTGACACATGGGTTGTTGAAGAATTAGTCCAATCTCACAGGTGTCGGGGGCCTACCCAGCAATGTCACAACTGGGGTACAACCCCATGTTCTGAGAACTTCCTCCCTGGTGGCCAATTCTCCTCCTTTTTCATAGTGGCCCTGCCCCACAGCACCACCTCTGCGTGGGCAACAGGGCACAACGGCAACCTGCCACCCCACCCTGTTCCCCTCCCCAGAGGGCAGGTAACCTTCCTGCACCTAGGGTTCTCCAAGTGCCTTGTTAGAGGAACAAAAAAATTTTCCTCCACACGTGTTAGAAAGTCTAATATGTGGTCAAACAGAAATGAAAAATAAACCTAATCTAAGCTGTCACAGGATCATGAAACACCTCTGGCAGTTCTATCAAAGTATGTAGACATGTACGGACTCTTTGAAGAAATGAAACTGCAGTTTATCAAGTGTGATTTATAAGCAACACTGATGTAGCTGGTAGATAACACTGCTGTCTAATCATTAGTAGTCAGACAACAGCCATGTGAACACATCAATTATGGGCTACTGCCAAAAGCCCTTGAGATCTTGGAGATTAACAGCCAATCCTCTGTTTTACAAGCTCACATCAAAAAGAATATTAATAAGAGGAGGGGCACTGTGAAAGCCTGTCAGAGTAACTCAGCCACTTAGCACAAGGCATTTTCTCCCCTCTCCTCTCTGCTGAATTTGGCCCCAGGAAAAAGCCAGCATCAGCTACAAGGTGCACTGCTGCCAATTTCTTGGAAAATGTTTTTCACTAACATATGGGCATTTGTAAGGGTCTGCAAATTGCTATTTGGTGAAGACAGACAGGCAAGGCTTCTCCATGTCCCTTTTTAAATGCCGAAATTAAACAAATTAAAGGCATCATTATATTATGTTTACATCAGTATACACAGTACAGACATCCACTGGCTTTTCCTCTACCCTCAAAAACTGCACGTTTGTAAAACTTCACCTATTTCTTTCACTTCTACCATCTTTAATTAGCTAAAAGAAACTACATCAGTACTAACCTGCACACTGGGTTTCTTCAGATCAATGTATTCTTTCTGATATCAAACAAAAATCAAACCTATGGTCTCCAGTTAAATACTTAAACTCTGTATTTCCAACTATCCCAGGAAGATAGAAATCCCACTGATATTTCTGCAATTAGAATTAAACCAGCTCCCACAACCCATATATAGGAAGCATTTGCAAAAAATACATATGCCACAGGCACAGCATTTACTTCAGTTATATCCGTATTTAACATATGCATCAGTGAGGATTGCTGTATTTTTGTAAATGATCAGATTAAACCAAACAGCTGGCAACTAATGGTTCAGTGGGGTTCCAGCAGCCTCTCTAATACATGAACATAAGCCACACTACAAAATGCATGGCCTGGGTTTCCCCTGCCACTGAGAGATTTGTTTGCATTTTCATTTGTAGAACACTATATTTACAGAGTGTCTTCCTAATATTTCATTTGTTCTTCATCATTTTGAAATCAGCATGGGGTCACGGGGAAAATTAGGGTAGGAGAGGGAAGCATGGGGTTCCTGTTGCTTCTCAGTAGTCAAGTTGTTTGGCCCCTCAGTAAGTCACTTAATTCAAGGGCTTACTGACAAGCAACTGTTAAATCAAAGACTCTTTATACCTAGGGTTCAAAGACTTTGTGGAGTCTGAAAAGCCCTATAATTATAGAAGCAAACGTTTGTGGCTGTACACTGGTGCACTGTCTGCCTTTTTTTTCTTTTTCCCAGAGGGAGAGTCCATAGCTGCTCAATAAAATCCTAACCTAAAATAGACTTAACAAGAACACTGACCTGGTGCCAAAGTCAAGGACATGAGACATACTTCTTTTTCATTGTAGTGAATATTCTGTACACATTGGCTCAAGTAAAGGAGCTGCTTTAGTTCTAAACCTGGGTGTCTTCACCTGGGAAGCCGGAGCAATAACATGGTCTCTAATATCCTTCTAAAGGCCATCAGAAAACCCAACAGGATATGGCTTCAGAAGTACTTAAACAAAACTTAAGGTGTTCCTGAATCCAACAAACATTCCTTGGGCAGCTAGATATAAGGGGTTGTACAAAAAAGAACAATTACTGATTGAATGGTTGATATTAGAAAGGAAACAGCCTTCCGAGTAAATAATTTGTCTGGGAAACTTACCTGGGGGGCAAGGGGGTCCTCAGGAAGAAACTATTCCCAGGCTTTTTTGACTCTATTGTAGACACTGCTCTCTCCAAAGACATTTAGAGTTCTCATTAACAGGCATTATCTTTTATAATACATCTGACTGCACAATTTCTTTTCTCTACCATTATTCCAGCCAACGTTCGCTTAATGTCAGAAAATCACCCAGCTTGGCATACTCTGGAGGAACCACAATTGCGCCCTGGTCCTGACACAGCAGCATCAGAACTCGTTTGGAGGAGACAGATTTCCACAATAAACATGTATGGGTTCAATCTATTAAATGTTATGTTGGCAAGTGGTTTTTTTTTTTTAACAAAATGTATTTTAATAACATGTTGAGTTTAATGGGCAACTTCAAGGTAAAAATCAAACCACTGTTCTATTTAACAGTTGTGACTGTTAACGACACATGACTGAAATCAATTATACCACAGCTGTCAGAATGGGTTGTGTTCCAACTTCTCACACAAATTTTACCAAAGATAAAGACAAACCAAATTCATCCCCAAGATCTTAAGATCTATTACACTCCAAACTCCTGGACTGGTGGGTCTTTTTTTTTTTTCTTCCTATTTTGCAAATTAGATCAACTTGGTTTAAACAGTTTTTCCCAAATTCACACCTAAGCTTTAAGTTAGAGCAGCATTTCTCTCTTACTTTATTGAACAAGGACCTTTTTTTAAAACAGCAGCCTTCCATTTTTGCCCTCAGGGTTCTGGGGGTTGACAAAGAAATCATCAGACAAAAATCTGCTAGCAAAGGAGATGCTTTTGTAATCTGTTACTGTGACACAGCATAACCCTTCTGGGTACAGCATCTCTAGCTTTATTCTTTAGAACTTAGCAGGCACGATCTACCAGACATAGGAAAACTGGTATGACAGAACCGACTACACAGATGATGGTGCTTTAAAGAATTAAAAGTGCCACCTAAATGCAAGATGTAAGGAGATTCAGATAATTCCCAGTAACGCCTCTGGGTCTCTACGTGGAAGAAAGCCAAAAGATGGGGATCCCGCGGACGCAGCCTTGAGGCCCTCCTGTCTCTGCAACGCTACTGAAGGAGAACCCAGTTCAGGATCCCAGCGCTGGTGCCGGGAGACATAAATAAGCAAGACGGCATCCATCCACGCCCTCGAAGATCTCAGGCCGGCAGATCGGTGCGTTCACAACCGAGTAACGAAATGCGAGAAGTGCCAAAGACCCAGAGCAATAACTAGGCACTGGGGAATGTCAACTCCTCTTCAAACTGGAAGGACACTTAGGAAATAGTCCAAGAAGAACTTAAGGCCCGGAGACAATGGCTTTCGCAGAGTCATGAAAGAAGTCCCGGCCGAAGCATCAATGGGACCCAGACTTCCAGTTCCCAACTCCAGAGCTTCTCCCCCAGAACCATGACCCAGGGCGAAATCCCAGCGGAAGGGCCTGCTACAGAGAGCAATCCGCCTGGAGCCTACATGCGGGCAATTTCAGCACGATTTACTTGACTATGCTCTGCTCAGAGGCAGGTTAGCAAACTGGCAGTTTTCGGAAGCCCAGTTGTCCAGAAGAGATGACCTCTGCAGATCGAACTTATAGCAGTAACACAACTGCATGCTTTATACACTCCCCAAGCGTTTCCTCTTGCCTCCGCAGCAGTTACCTACATGCTACCAAACCAAAACGGCTGCCCAAGCAAAGCCACGGCTCATCTTTCCTACTTAAGCAGGTCAGTCTGCAGTCATGTCTCTGCGGTAGGACTCCAGGAAACACCAGTAAGGCTATTTACCTGGCTGGAAATATCCTACGGCTGGAGCCACAAATCATTAATCCTTCCGGCTCTACCACCCCCACCCCATTTGATCAAGTACACTAATTGGCCACCTGTAAAACACTTAATGCAGTCCCATTTAAAGCAACAGTGTACTGATTTTTCTACAAAGAACCTTTCAAAAAAAAAAAAAAGCGAGCAGGGTTCTAAAGCCATTCCTAACATCTGCCTTTGAGAGAGAAAAGAAGACATCTTCAAATGAGCTATCTGCCACCTTTGCTACTAATTGCTTACAAAGGAGTTCCCTATAAAGTTGGAGAACCTGCAGAAGGAAAGACGGCATGGAACTGTGTTTGGGGTAAGGGGAAAAAAACGAGGCACTGTTCAGGTGATTCAGACGCACAGCCCTAGTTAAACAGTATTTTAAATTAAGGGTTCAAGGATTCTGTGTATTGAATCAAAAATTATTTGTAGATAAGTATGACCCCAAAAGCCAGTAAAATGAAAACCATACCCACGTCCAGTTGAAGGCTATACAGATAGTCAACTACCATGACAGCAGTACAAGAAAAAAAATTTTTTTTAGTAATCTTGGAGAAAAAAAGGTCTTCCTACACCAGTACAAAACCCAAAAGCCATGAAAGGAAATGAATTATAAACCTGACTAAGCAATTTAAGATAGTTACACAGGAGAAAAAGTTAGCATAAAAAGAAAAGACAAATGAAGAGATGGGAAAAAAATTGCGAGCCCATGAGAAAATATGTGCAAAACATAAAGAAAAACTATTTAATTAATGGACACTAAAATACTTTAAAATCAGTAAAAAATGACTAACAACTCACTAGAAAATGAGAGGTTATAAATTGTCCATATGTAGGAAACTAAAAGAGATACAATGGCTTGCAAACGCAAAAGGGCAAATTAAAATAACAGATTACTATCAGACTACTACACAGATTGAAGCCAAAACACTGTAACTCACAATATTAATTAAACTGTAGAAATATAAGCATTCATGTTCCACTGCTTGTGGAAACGCACCTGATCGAATCAAATGGAGAGGGCAATTAAACTTTGAAACGCATGGGTGCAAAAGATGGTCGGTAGAGCATTCTGTAACTGAAAAAGACTGAGAACACCTAAACAATATTAGTAGAGGATTATTATTATTCAGTTAAACAAATTATGGAATCAAAGGCAGAAAGGGATATCTGAGAAATGCAGTTATGTGAAAAGAGCAAAATGCATATCTGTTTCCTTAATATGCTCTGATCTGTAGAAGACAAGAAATGTAAATATATATGCCTGACCATATGGAGACTATTTCAGGAAAGACACAAAACTGCACAAAGTAGTCGGCTCTGGGGAGCAGGTCCCAGGGAAAAGTAAAACCTACTTTCGATTATACAACATTTTAGTACAGCTGAAACTTTTATAGACTCAGGTACTGTTTGAACTGAAAAAAAAATGCTGATTATTGAGAGTTTTTTTACATGCAACTAGTTTCTCAGGGCTCTAGAACAGTCTCCAGTGTAGAAGGCATGTGAAACCCCCAGGGACTACACAAGTGGTCCAATCGCATCCAAGAAGAAAAGATTCGAATTTCTATCTATACCATTACCTCATCATTTAAAATTTCTGTGCTGATTTCAATAGTATCAACTATATTAATACCATAGGACATGAATGTGTGTATGTGTGTGTGTGTGTATGTGTTCACACAACCAGAGACACCTGAAAACATTTGCTCTTGAGGAAAGTAATCATCTCTCTATAATGCCTTCTGAGAAAGGTACCATTTTGTTCACCCTTTGGGGAAAAAAAATGGCATTTATGATCTTGCACCTGAAATCAGTTGATATAACACATGCAATATAATCGGTCTCCCTTAACCACTTAGAAACTAAACTGAAATCGAAAGACCTGAGGAAGGGTGCTAGAAGTTAGGCTTGGGGAAGGCTCCCAAGCATGGAGGCCCTCCTATAATCCAGGTCACGGCCAGGCACCCACCCCTGCTCTCACACCCTGGCCCTCCACGGCTCCCCGGAGCCTGGCCTCATGCTCCCTTCTCCCTCACTCAGCTCCAGCCACCCCACAGTCTCCTCCAGGCACCAAACACCCTCCCTCAGGGGCTTACGCATGGGCTGTTCCTGCGGCCTAGAAAGTTCTATCCACAGGGCGTCTCCTCCTCCGCTGTCTATCGGTCCCACTCAACCATCAATAAAGACAAACTCTCCTTTCCTACCGTTCTCTCCCCCTGGCCCAGCTTGAGTTTCCCTGGAGTCCTCAACACCTACTGAAATGTATTTGTTTGTCCAGAATAAACTAGAATATAAGTTCGATGAATGCTGAACCTTGGTTCACCGTTGTATATCCAGGACCCAGTCTGCGCTTGTCACATCAGCGGCATCTGAGAACTGTCTGCTGCGTGAAGGAAGAATAAAGGAACAAATGGGAGAATAAACTGAGACCTGCACTGACACCTCTCCCCCTTCTAATATTTCTACTGTCAGGACACAAAATAGTCAAAGCCGTCTGAACGACAGGAGGAGGCAGAGAAGAAGTTAATATTTAATTGTTATCCACAATACCTGCATTAAAAAGGTCCCTTTAACACAGCGACAATATCCTGCAGCGATGATAAAAATGAAAACTTTCTCTAGTTTTCCAAGCACAAAACCTGCCAGCCCTCTGCATCCGTACTTTTCCTGACCTTCCTCCTTTACAAAGGGGGACCTGTCCCAGCTCCAGAGGCTCGAGGATGTGCCAGCTCACCCCCACCCCCAGCCCCATGCCCACGCCAGGGCACCCTTCCCCCTTCTCTCTGGTAGGATCAGCTTTTTGCCTCTTCTGTACCATCAGCATACAAACAGGCTGCTTTATTGGGGCGCCCTACTTTCCAAAATGATAGGTATAAATATTCCCTAACCTCACGTTGTTCCTGAAAGTGTGCTACACTCGCCTCCCATGCAAAACCCAAGCCCTCCGTAAGACCTGTGCCCTTCCCTTCCCCCCTTCCCACCCCTCACGCCAGGACCACCGCCAGCAGTCACTCTTCCGAAGTCAGCAGGCCTCACCTTAACCTGGCTTCTTGGCAGCCGCTTGGCACAGCGGATTACACCCTTCTTGCCACAATTTCTTCACTTGCTTTCCAGAAATAAAGGCTGGCAGGGCTCTCTTCCTCCTCAGTGGCTCAGGGCTAGCTACCCTCTAACACACCACGGCAGGGCCCTTCCAGCCCCGTGACTTTACAGCCCTGTGTACGCACATCCCACGGCCTACACCTCCAGCATCGGCTAGCCAACTGAACGGTGTCACTTGACAGCACGGGGTACATCAAAAGTACGTCCTCACTCCTGACACCACCTACCCTGCAAAAGCTAGATGTTCTCCTCAGTTCTCATCCTCTCACAACTTCACGCCAGTCCTGTCCTCATTACCCCAGACAGTGTGGGTACTTTCACTGTCCCAGACCCCCCAAAGAAGGCTACCCTCCCTCCCTGCCACCACAGACATGGTCTGGTCTCTCATTTTCCCATTTCTCTTCCTGCCTTTCTATAGCCAGTTCTCCACACAGCAGTCAAGAAAGAGCAAGATTTTAGAAACAAACCAAGTTATGTCATTCCCTTGCTCTAAATCCTGTAAAGGCTTCTTGTAATACTCAAACTAAAATCCGAACTTTTTACCACAGCCTTCAAGGCGCTGCAGGATCTGGCCTGCACCCAAACCCCAATCCAATCTGGGCGTGGTCTCTCCAGAACACATTCCACGTGTATTATCAGGGTGGATTCAACAGCCAACAGAGTTCAGGAAACGTGTCCAGAAAAAAATGCGCCGACATCCAGTTACTGGGGAGAACAGACCTGGGTGCCCCTCAAGTCAGCGTCAGTTGCCAATTCTGCTTTCTCTCCCATCTCAAGTTTGCATCTGACAAAGCTCTCTACCCTGTAATTGGGCTTCAAAACCACAGCTACATCAGACCTTACTACCTCAACCTCATCTCTTACACTCAGTTCAAAGCATCGAAGTTCTTAACTGTCTTAAGAGGTTCTCGGCAAGCAGGCAAATTTACTCCATTTTTCCAGTGAATCTCTTCTCCACTGTGTCCCCAAGATGTGCCAGGATTTACAGCAGAAAGAATACACAACCGTGTGCTCTGGAAGTCCTAAAACCCTCAAGGCTTCAGAGGAAATGAAAGGTATCATTGCTTGCAAAGACCGTGGGGAAACTCTAGCCTGCACTGAACTGAGAGGAGCTAAGAGGTACCTGGTGAGTTTATCACTCAGTATCTTTCTGATTCATGTCCTTAGAATGCTGGCAGCCTTGATCTTGTACAGCTGCCCTCACAGATCTTCTTCAGTTACATACATTATATCTATTCCTCAAATCAAACTTATCAGATATATTAGAAACATGCAGCCAGAGAAAACACAAAGTTATATAAAATATACACACATAAAAATATATTAACATAGAAACTAGAAATATGTATCATTACATAGTCTCAAATCTGGCCCACCCCATAATAGAGCGGCAGTATCAATCCTCAGAATCTCATTTAACTATCTGGTCCCTATCGGAACCTCACTCCCTACCTTAGTTACAAAAGTCCCTTACAACATCCACTGTGAAATTGGGGGGGTGGGGGGGGTGGGGGGGGAACCACGTCAGACGCTGTTTCAACCTCATCCCTTACACCTTGCTGCCAGCTCCAAGTATCTTAGGCAACATCTACAGAAAAGGTTCTCTCCAAGACAAGCTTTGGGGGCAGAAGAGATGACTGCCCACCAGCTGCGACTAGGGCACCAGGAGAGCTCGCCTACCTCCCCTCCCAGGCAGCCCCTACATCTGAGCTCCATTTCTTGGGCCTTCAGAAGTCTACCCACAATAAGGCAGTGGCATCACTTTACCGTCACCTTAAGGATCATTCCATTGATGGTGAGCAAAGGGCAAAGGTTGTGACAATGGAGAAAAATTAGGCTCTAAGCAGAGAGGGAGACATCAGAAAGTAAGAGAAAAAGTATTTTTAAAAGGAACTGAGCCAAGGCCACAGAAGCAAAGACTATACCTCTGCTTTGGGGTGGCTGGTGTTTACGTTCTCTCCCACGCCACCCAGACAGTCGTCTCAAAAGGTCTGCCCTTACCTCTCCTCAGGAAGAGCCTTCCCTGGGCCCAAATTATACACGTTCCCCGCACAAAGCTGGTCACTGCTTCCCTTCCCTGCTGCGGAAGGCAACCTCAAGCTCACTCCTTGTGCCGTTTTAAAGGGCTGAGAGCTCATCATCAAATATTAAAGCAATGGATATCTGGCAAATACCACACATACACATGTAACTCATTTCCCTACATTTCCTAAATATTATGAAATGTATTTATATCTAAATATTTGGGCATATTTCCATTCCTGTGAAACACATCTGTCCATTTGCTTGCCTTGGACATCACTATACTGTACACCTCAGCTGTTCTACTGGAGCAAAGAGATCTTTTCGACAGCCCCATGGTCTAACCTCTTGTCTGTGGTATGTTACTCTTCCCTCCCTCTCTCCTTGTAAGTGCAGGTAATACAAATAAAGTTCAAGTTCCCTACAGAGCCCTATTAGCTGACCATCTTCAAACCTAATTATTGGCCCACGATTTAGGTCAGCGGTGTCCAACTACCACAGGGAGGAGGGGGCCACTTTCCACCCTTTAAGCTCTGATCTGCCTAAGAAGCAACCAGAAGAAGGTCTTAAGTAGCTTTAAAAAAAGCATCAGCTCAGATTGTTACACTCATTCCAGCACAGCCGTCAAACACATGAGGTGGGAAGAATAAACGGATGCTGAAAAAGGAGGAAAAGGATGCTGGCCCTTGCCCAGTAGTAATCACGACCAAGCACGCCCTCCGAGCCTCACAGCTGCAGTTTGGGAAGAGTGGGCCCTGTGCAGACCTCAGAGAGCACCCCAGCCAGGGTGCTGGGCCAGAGTGGGGCCACTTCCCTAAGGCTTGATGAGGTTAACGGCCAATACTCTTTAACCAAAAAGAGTGGCTGACAGGAAAGTGGTATCTCTTTCCAACTTGAGAGGAAACCTATTTTGTGCCCAGGAAAGGCCAAACCCACACACATATGTAGGAAACACTTTAAAAAGAACACACTCATTAAACATCAAAAACCCCTTCTCTGGGTCCTATCCATACTGACCGGTATAATAAATTAAAGTTTTCCTTGAATATATACATGCATACATATATGTCTATGTGTGTGTTTGGATATGTCTGTGTGTTTATAAATATGTTATATTACAAATATGCCATATTTAGTGACTTAGAGTTACTTTTCATTCTTTTTTGTTGTTTAGTTGTTGTTCCCCCGCACACCCGCAAGGGGTACTTTGAAATCTTCCCAGTTTGTACAATTAAACCTAACCATCTGGACTACAATCTTCGCATTTACTAAAATTAGTCACAGATTTTGTTGGTAAGCTGAGAAAATAAATGCTGTGCTCAGGACTAGGATTTAAGCCACATCCACCACAGCAAAACACTCACTCTCCAAAAACCTCTCTGATTCTGCTCCGGTAACATGGGGGCCCTCCCACCTCAGTGCCCAGGAAGTTTGTACGGTTACTATTACTCTTTAGATCCCAAAGGGAGTTAACAACTGGCCCAAAATGAAATTTGTCAATAACCTCTCAGAATTTATTTTGCAGACAAAAGATAAGATAGTACCTATTCTCCCATCCTCCTTCAACGTCCTCCTAGTGAGTGCTGACAAGCTGCTCACCAAATTCAGAGGTGTTTTGAGGAGATCTTTATCTATGGATGGAACACCAGTAAAAATGTGGTATGAATACACTGGGCATCTTTTAGATTTTTCAAGCATGAAACTCTCAGCACCTCTTCATATTTCACTAGAAGGGCAGGAAAGAGAAACCAATGCGTTTAAGATGCAATATACTCCAAGCGCTAAAATCCCACAAGGGCAAGGGACTCCATGTTGTCATCTCATCACCAGTAAACAGCTGTACATATTACAGAACCTCTGTCAATCAACTACTGGACAGACTTATCTGCTGGAAGTAACTGCAGCTGTGCCAACTCCAAGTAAGTGGAAAACACCGGTTTTTACAAGGAAATAATGTATGTGAATTTACAGTAGGCTTATGGATTCATATGCTACCCTTTCAAAGGAGACCTTAAGCCTTTAATATGAGCTAAGAGAGGAAGTACTAGAGTTTGGTGTAAGCAGGTTTATAAAAATCCTTTTCAGTGCATCTTAAAAAAGTTAGCATTTTTCCTTTCACATTTTATAGAAGCAACAAAAAGCATCCACTTAAATTGTATTCAGAACAGGGTAGAGAGGAGGAACCTGGGTCAAGGGGAACCCTTGTTAATATGCAGGAAGCTCAGACCCCATTCTCTGTTCTCTTCGTACAAGCGAACACAGACTAACCTCATTGAAATACATATGTGCAGGTGGTTTCTAAAACCTTCAGAAGCATTTGCATTGTGGAGGTACTAACAATTTGGTTTAAAAAAAAACTTTATTTCTTGGAAGGATTAAAACTGTGAGGAGATTTCAAGTTTGCAAAGCCTTTAGGCTGTCAAGAATAATAACGAGTTATGTTTTTTTATCTTTGCGTTTTTGTTTTGCTTTGCTAAGTAAACCTAGGTTGAGCACATATTAATAGTCAAACACTGCCTAAAGAACTCGTATTTAGGCGAGCATTGGCAGCATCTGCTTCTTTGGTAAAACATGATTTTTCTTTCTTTTTCTTTTTACATGATTTAAAAAAAATAATATTTGCTCAAATTTAGTCTGCTTGGTGACCTATGATAGTGCTGAATATTATGAGATATGAAGGTTTGAAGTTTAAAGATTATGTTGGATGCTCAAGAAGTAAAATCCTCTTTCTTCAGTAATACAGAAGACATTAATAGAAAAGCACCTGGAACAAACAACAGCACAATAAAAAGCCACTAGTTGGACAAGGCTGAAACCATTTAGACCTAAATTTTTACACACGCTCTTAGCTCCCCCAATCTTATGATCCTCCTGTTACCCTCTGCCTCCCAAGAGAAAAAGATCTGCAAAATGAAGGTCTTAGCCCATGACTTAGACTTGAAAATCAAGACTTTCCTAAAGCATTATACCAAAATAACAGTACCAGAACTTAGTAAGGAGAAACATTAAACCAAATAAGATCATGGTAGCCAGTTAAAAGCTCAAATGATCAAACATGCACCAAGTAGCAAATCATTTGAATATTACAGGAGGAATGAGATTCTCGTGGCCAAACAGAATACAAAGACATCATGTAGAAACAATACTTGTAAGTATCCTGAGTTATCATTAGGGTGACAGCTTATACACAACAGAGCACTTTGAGATACAGGGTTTCACTCCCAAGAAGATTAATGTGAAAATAAAAATGGTGAATCCGGGAGTGTTCAAAATGATACTTCTAGAAAACAACACTTCAGCAGTGATTTCCTTAAGCCTGTTAATCATAGAAGGATCAGAAGGACAAACTACAAGTACAGTCAGAACAAAAGCCATGATTTCTGGTCTTTACTGTTAAATGTAATTTAGTCCTTAAAAGCAAAACAAAACAAAAAGACATCCCTGAAATTCTGGCTGCCAGGCAACAGCTCGTCCCCCCACTAAATTCCTATACCACTTCACTGGGGTTGCCGTAGAGTTCCTCTCTATTCAGTACCATGGCCACTAACTAATAAAATAGTGGGGAATTTCTGTAACGGTCCCAATTACTCAAGAGAATGCACTGTCTCGGCCATATTAACAAAGGCTTTTGAATAACTACCCCCTTTCCCACACACCTTTCTTTCTACTTTTGACTCCCTACCTCTGTCACCACCACCATTCCCTCTCATCTGAACAGACAAGAATATTCAGCAGCAACCATTGTCTCTCTGTTAGAAAAAGCTTAAGTTTTCAGCTTCTGGGCCAGACAGCAAAGAAATGACAACCTGCCTCGACCTTCCTCCTTTCTCTCCTTACAGCTTAAGAGTGCACTTTGTCCAGGCACTTCTCACCACTAACCAATTCATTCTTTTGCGGAAAACGTAGATAAAAATAGCCGAGCATCATCATAAAACAGATTATTGGGCATTCACCTCCTATACCTTACACCTCCTGGTCCATAGGATTTGGTGACCTAATAAATCTTAATCTGTACACAAATGGTTTGCTCTACAATTAAAGCATTCATTTTTTTAACTGTTTAGTGGCTACCCAACCCAGAGACTTCTAGGCTTTTCCATTATTTAGTGCTCCCAATGGTTAAAAGGCAGTAAGCTCATTTGGAGTTTATAAAACTATATACCTTCAACAAAGGCATGTAATGCTTCCAAGATGCACAGTGGCTTCTACTTGCACAAAGGGGAGCTGTGTGTAGTCTCCCCAAAACAAAAATGCCCAGCCCTAATTAAGCACCCTGGGGGCCTTCAAAGCAGTTATGCTAAGTTGCAAATACAGCAAGATCCACTTGAACTCCAACTGTCTCGTGTGCTTTTCCTCCCAAGGTAGGGAAAAGGCTGGCCGACTGACCTCATTAAAGGGTAATTAGCGAACCCCGGGACTTGAGGGGCTAGCACAATCATGCCTATTGTGAGCATTTCACTATGGGGCCAACTAGTTTCCTTTTTTTTAACTCAGGAGGTCTCTACAAAAGGAAAGGCCCACACTTAAAATTTTTAAGAATTTCAATCTATTTTTTCTACCACCAGTCAGAGCGTTAAGAAGAAAAGAAACACCACAAAGAATGCTTCTACTTTTGTGGAAGTCTGGCATAGCTAAAAGGTTTTAAAGAGAATATTTAACCTATATTCTGTTTATAAATAAACAACTTAAAAAGTTTTGTTTTAAATGAGGTGAGGTAAACGCTCCATCTCCTGGCTACAGAATTGAAAATAGCACTTAAAAAGAGGGCATTATAAATCAATCCATACAGGCTTTTATTATTCTATGTGACAATAATTTTGGGGCAAAAAAACAATTGATCTATTTACATGTGAAGGTGTTCTTTAGAAACTAATACAAAGTAATGTGATCAACATAACCACTTTACCATCAATAAAATTCTTCACACCTCTTTAAAGCCCATTATTCCTGTGGATATCAATCTGCCAAGATGCTGAGGACTATAAAATGCGCCAGTAGATTTGCCTGTTCTCATTCTTTAACTTAGGAGTACCACGTTTCTGCAAATATGAAGCCAGAGCCCCACTGCCTGGTTACTAAAATTGTCTAGTGCATGAAAAAGTAGTTTTTCAAGGCAAGTAATATAGCTAAATTTGACCTTTTTCAGCAACCAAGATTTAAACAGTCCTAATACATGCCTATAATCAGGGAGATCAATAACTTTGCTTTAAAAAAAAATCACTAAGAGGGAACAGAGTTAGGGTAAATCTACCTGCAAGGAGAACCGCCCCCAAAACTCAGAACCCAGCACGTTCTCCTAACAGTGGATTATTTGGAGGGAAAGGGGGCACAAACGTCACAGGAAGCCTTCGAATACGTCTACCGCAGCACAGAAGTTCCAGCAGCTCCCGGAGGGTGTGCGCGAGATGTAGTCACAAACGTGGAGGATAAACTTAATGCCCACAAGTGACATCTTTAATGCTGCACTTGTATTTATTAAACCAATTAAGCACCCAATTCGGGTGATTTATTTGGGTTTATAACTTTTGAATATCAAATGAAAGAGAACTTAAGTCTTTGGGGTTTGGGCCAGATATACTTAAGCTATATTTAGAAGTAAATTTGTGTGTATCTGCGTTCTATTAAAACACTGCATGGGACCCTTCCATTAAACTCGGGCAAACATCCTTGTTTTGTTTATTCTAGAAATACTGCAAAATTTATTTGCGTAACCTGAACACATGTAATACATTTTGAGAAATCTTGAAAAGGCTTGTTAAGAGATGGGCGGTGGGGGGAAGGGGCCACACCACAGTTGCTGTGCTTTTGTTCTTTCAAATATACCCAGTATATGGGGCTTTGAGGGAAAAAAAATGCAAATCCTGGAAGTCCTTCCAGAGAGTTGGAAACTCTTCCTCTTAAAGTAAATCCAAAGGCTCAAACAATAAATATTCAAGAGCATTAATTTGTTTCTAGATGTGTGCGTGCAAGTAAAACAGCAGTCATAATGTGGAAATTTCAGTCACATTTTGCAACTAATTGGAAGCAGATTAGAATTCCGCCTCAGGGGAACGTTGTCAAACTAGAAGCTGGAGCAAATGAAGAAAGAGGTGAGGGCGTAGGGAAGAGCTGACAGATTTACAGCGCCCAGGGCTGAAAGCGGGTCCCGGGCGGGGAGGAGGGCGCGCCCCTGGCCCGTGCGCGCCCCCGTCGCCCCCCCGCTCGCAGCGCGCGGCCAAGCCCCCGGGGGCCGGGAGGCCCTCCCCCCGGCACCGCCCCCAGGATAAACCCGCCGGGCGCAGAACTCAGGGGTCCTGATAAGGCAGAAGACCTGCGGGCAGATAAACTGGAGCAGGCGCAAGTCCGGCGGGAAGTGGGTCTCTATTTGTAGGTGGGGGTGGGGAGAGAAAGAGAAAGCAGCTTGTGGAGGATAATACAGCAATGGAGAAATGGAAACAGCTGCTCGCTTTGTACTTCAGGGTCTGGCATCTGCTGCGGCATCATGGGAAAGGCTGGTAAAGGATTTGGGCAAGGAATGTAAATGTAGACAACTGGCCAAATGGGGTTTGATTCAGAAAGGCTTCAATGCAGTAAACTGTTTTAAAATCGTGTTGCCCCCTTGGAGGGGAAGAAGCAAACAATATTACTTAACTCAGATTCCACCTTCAAAGCTGTTCAAAGGTTTAGGAATGTGAGTCGCTTTCCCATCCGTTACTTAGGATGTGCAACTCCATGAGGTTTGGAGGCAGCCTCCATTTGTCAGTGCTCGACTCATCTTCCACAGATACTCATGGAAAAGTCAAACTTAAGTATTTATATATGTCACTTTGGGAAAGAAACTCCCTGTTTACTTCTGAGGTGGCTTCAAAGGACAGTTTCTATTCGTGTGCTAGTTTTCCCCTTGGCTCCAAAGATTCCGTTCTAAGTTCATTTCCATCACAAAAGGATTGGCGAAGAAAACGCAGAGAAACATGTTAACTAAAGTGCTGCCGAGCTAGTCGTAAGCCTATATAACAAAGCACAGATTTGATAGCATTATCCATGTACTGTGGTGAACCATGCACAAATAAGCAGTTCTCCATGAAGAATGAAAACCCGAGGCTTCAACCCTTCCAATTCAAACATTACTGTTGCTTTTAACATAAGCCATCCATAAAATCAGCCAAGGAGGTGACAGGAAATCCAAAAGTAATCTGGTCTGGTTATGCACACTTTGCAAAAAAAAAGTTAGAGATGCTTTCCAACTCATCCGCATGATGGTCTAAGTGAAGAATGGGTAAAACTGTGAAATCTAGGCACAGAAAGAAATGGTACTCTGTACCAAGTGAATTCAAACACCTGCTGGGTATAGTCACCAAAAAAAAAAAAAAAAAAAAAAACATAGCCCCCTCCAGTAAGGGAAAAGCTTGCTAACCTAAGAACAACTTAGACACGACCTTTGAACCTTCAGCGACTCACGCCAAAGACTGGAAAGGGGTACCTAAAGCCGCCAGACGGCCAGATGTGCTTTCCAAAGAAACCAAACCAGTTCTCTCTCATCAAAAGGGCGCACAGTGACTTCTAGGAGTTTATGAAAGTGTGACCAATTGGAATTTTGTTGTCTGTTGCTAACTGAAGCATGTAAAAGAGTCCATTTCTTAAAACATACTACAAACACTTTTTTTTTTTAAATTCAGTGCCACATGACAAAAACCAGAATCGAGTTGAGGAGATCAGTGCAACCAAAGACCACGCTATTATTTCAAACTGTCAGGGGAAAGCAGTAAAATTGCTACCAGGTCTCCTTAAGTTACCCTTCAATAAAAAGAAGCCATCAGGGAAATAAGAGGAAAAGAAAACACATCAAACCCTTAAAAGTCCCTTTAAGTAAAATTATACGTCTGTGGCACCATGCCAGCTGCTCTCTGGTTAACATAATAAGCCAATTCAACAACCTAAATATCTGCTTTCTAAAATCATTATGCACAACACAAAATATAATCAATATATTTTTTAAACTGTAAAAGCCGCATTCACATGATGTTATTGGAATACGCCTAAATGTCTCTGTAGGCACATTTTTCTTAGGACGCTAGCTGACAGTGAGGATTCCCAGGAAGCAAAGAAGCTCAGTGGCTGAGCTAGAATAATCACAGTGAATAATAATCAAAGTGGGGAGGTGGGTGAAGAGAGAGGCCACTTTGAAAAATCAGCAGTAGTATTTATTCATCACTGTAAACCCATTTGTTCTAACAGAAACACCCTTCCCTTTGCGTTCTCTTTTACAACTATGATATATATTTTTACATTTTCACTTAGCATCACTGGGTGTGGGGGTGAAGGGACACTTCCGAATACCAGATGAGAGCTACATTACTTTCAAGGCCCACTGACCTACCAGAATATAAAAAGTATTTGCTTTGTGATCATTGCACTTCTTCAAGCAAAGCCCATAATCTCTTTTTAATACCTTCCCAAAGGTATTTCTAACCAAAATTTAGCAGATATGCAGAACTCAGTTTTAGGAGCCCTGTGCCAATCTTACCGCTTTAAATAGCCTTTGAGCTCTGAAAATAACATTACGAACAGCCCGACTGCTGGCCAATCAACTATGAATAGTTTAACAACCTTTCATTCAGTTGCAAAGGCTTTATTCCAATTGCAAAACCTTTATCTTAAATTAAAAAGAACTTGCAACAGAGAGCAAGTAGTCACTAGTGAAACTTGGGCTGGGAGAGAGAATTGGACACTGAGGGGCTCATTTACTCGGCAGCAGAGCGGAATGTAATGTCAACAGATAACTGTTTTTTTTTTTTGAGTTAAAAAGCCCATACTAATACTCCCAACCCAACATCTATATAGGCTATTATAATATACTGTTACAAGAGACACCAGACCCAAAATGGAGTCACTTATGCTACGCCCAACATTAGCAGACCAAGATTTAATACCTTATCTAATTGCAGTTTCAGCCTCTCTCAGGAATGTAACCTTTAACCAGCTGATCTGAATTAACTGGTCAACACTAGTGAGAAAATCCACCCAAAAGACCCCCTCAATCCCCTTTAGGAAGGCAACCCTGCCAGAAACAATACATTCTTTGCAAGTAAACTTCCTTTTCCCACCCCTTCAGCCTTTAAAAAACCTTCCTTTTCTACAGCTCTTCAGAGTGCCTTTTTATTTGGGATATGTAATGCTACCCAATACATGAATCGTTGAGGAAAACCAATTCAATCTTTAAATTTGCAGAGTCGAATTGTGTTAACAGAGTTGAAGTCAGCGGGGACCCAAAGAGACTTCCAACTGCTTTGGGGTCAAGATACACAGGCATGGTACCTAAGAACCCTTTTGAGTTTTATTTCTTGCCATTCCTGAGGGCCTGGCTAAGTTCCTCTCAGTGTTGAGCTCCGCTATCTTTGCGCCATGTCCCCAGTCTAATTTGATTCCCACAGTTCCCCCAGTGAATTGGAATCTCTCCCCAAATCTGTCACCAGAGTCCACACTGGGAAATGCTGGCAGTTACCAGACTGGGTCCAGAGTTGACTGTGTCCAACTGC
This sequence comes from Manis javanica, assembly GCF_040802235.1. NCBI lineage: Eukaryota > Metazoa > Chordata > Mammalia > Pholidota > Manidae > Manis > Manis javanica. The sequence goes on along the minus strand of NC_133169.1, from coordinate 59,865,632 downwards.
AAGAGAAGACTGGATGGTCTGATTTAAGCTGGACTGGGTTCAGTGCAAGGCTTCAGATGAATGAAATTTTGTTTAAATAAAGGCCTTTGCTAATGGGAATCTCAGAACCCAAAAAAGAAAGAAAAGCCACAAAATTGGTGGGCACGGGTCAGGTACATAAAAAGCTCTTAAGAGTCCCTACTACCTAACTCAAAGATCCCTGTGTTTTCAGTAAGTTTGTCAGAGGACAAATCAGACTGGCACTAGGTTACCCAACTTCAAGAAAATTCCCATGCGACAAGATCCACAGTACATCACCACACAGTCCCGACCTGACAGCCCACCCCTCTTAGGTATCAGTTTGCCTGCAAAAGACCCAAAGGCGTGGTAGAAAAAAACCGAGATCCTTTAAAAACCAGAGTTAAGCGTGCCACCTTCTAACACACATGCGTATTTTATGTCTAAGAAACGGTCCCCAAAGCATTTACAAAAAAAGGCAAAATCTTACTAAGTTTGTTTTGTGTCCTGAGAACCTAGCTTGGTAACTATCGGGTTGGGGGCTCCAAAATGTGGCTGGACAGAGAAGTGAGTAGCACATCATTTGCAGCTCGATGTGGCTGGACAGAAATGTAGATTAAATTCATTTATGGCTAGGTTCCTACCAAACTGCTGCCAGCCCTCAGAGGAACTACAATGGCAGTTATGAGGAATGTTCCAATGAGATAAGATCATTTAAAATGTGCACTTAAAAGGGCTCCCAAATCAAACAAATAGACCGGGATACCTAGTTTTACCAGCATGCAGAAGCCTCCAAAGGGCTTCAAAATTCCAAAAGAGCTCCATCGAAACATCTGCCGCAAATGGCTAATGAAAAACTAAAAATATAATAGTACCTAAGAATGTAAAACTGACATAACTCCTACTTCTCCCCTCTGTCCTCTTTCTAGTAATCCTAGTAATCTAGTAATCCTTTTCACCCTACAAATATGATTAAACAGTCACCTTTCACTATAAGGCCACCCTCTCGGAGCTAGGAGCACTCCTCTTCAGGTGCCTTTCACCGCTTGCTCAAAGGCCGAACTGAGGGCCATAATCTAAAAATGTTCTGAACCGAGGAAGGCTCCTCAAAAGTTTTTGCAAACGGATTACCTCTTGAATTGATAAAAAGGCAGAAAATAGGATGAGAAGCCAGTTTAACTAAACCTAAGACCAAAACTGAGCACTCTGAGAAGACTTTGGAATGACAACAGAAATAACATTTGACGTATCAGTGGCCTTCCAGACAGTTCCACATGGAACCTCACAGAACCTCCATGCAGACCCTTCCAGAGTTAAGGGGACTTGGGGATCTTCTGGTGGGCTGCTATGTTACTCCTTTAAATAGCCAAATAAAATTAAAATTGATGAAAAACCTTGCCAAATTCTAGTAGATACCGGAGCTACATTGCTTTAAACCCTACTCAGAGCCTACATATGGGACCCTGGGAAAATTAACAAAAAGGCGACTACGGGTGAGAACTCTTATCTGAGTCACAAGGGAGTTGGAATATTTACTGGTATTTACTGTTTATCACAGCTGAAAAGTGACAAGGTATTTAAAAACTTTTTTTTAGTAGTTGGCCAAATCAGAAGATGATCTCAGAGCCTGATAGGAATTTTTCTTTTTTTAGGCTTTCTCCCCTAAGCTTAAAAAAAAAGGAAAAAAAAGCCTTCTAAAGTCTTTGTGGAAGGATTCCTTAAGCTCTTAAAAGAACTAACCCAAATTTTTTCTTTTCATGTTCTCATGAACTTGGATAATCAGTGAATAAGTGGTACTTTAAGTTCATTGGCTTAATTAAAATAGACATGTCTGCAGTTATCATGAGACTGAATACACGACAGACATACAATTTTTATTATACCTGGTTTAGTCATCAAGTAAGTTCATACTGTCTGTTACAAAATTTTTCAGCCAGAAAATTAACTTGGGAGGATGACTGACTTTGTCTAATAAAAGTTTCATGTATTCTAAACATAATTAAGAACAAATGATTTATATAGACATAAATGAGCCAAGAGTTTCTATGTGAACTTCTTACCCAATACTTTATAAAATTTTTTGGTTATTTGAAACCTTAAAGTTTTGCTAAAGTAAAGTTAAATGATGAATTTAAGTCAAATTCATTCAATATGTAGATCATCTCCAAATAAAATACTGAACCATTACTGAAAGTAGATTAATCCATTTTTGGCTTCCTTTACAGAGGAACTGAAGATATTTAGTTCTGTTAGTAAACATGTTTTATGCCGCACTGAAAAATTTACCATGAGAAAGCTTATGTTTCTAGAAATTATAAAACAAACTTGTCAAGCCACAAGACATATGCACCCATTATGTTTTTCGCAGCACTGTTTACAATAGCCAAGAAATGGAAGCAACCTAAGTGTCCATCAGTAGATGAATGGATAAAGAAGATGTGGTACATATACACAATGGAGTATTATTCAGCCATAAGAAGAAAACAAATCCTACCACTTGCAATAACATGGATGGAGCTAGAGGGTATTGTGCTCAGTGAAATAAGCCAGGTGGAGAAAGACAAGTACCAAATGATTTCACTCTTCTGTGGAGTAATAACAACAAAGCAAAAACTGAAGGAACAAAATAGCAGCAGACTCACAGAACCCATGGATGGACTAACGGTTACCAAAGGGAAAGGGACTGAGGAGGATGGGTGGGGAGGGAGCGACAAGGGGATTAAGGGGCATTTATGATTAGCACACATAATGTAGTTGGGGGCACCGGGAAGGCAGTATAGCACAGAGAAGACAAGTAGTGACTCTATAGCATCTTACTATGCTGATTGCCAGTGACTATAATGGGGTTTGTGGTGGGGACTTGATAAGGGGGAAAATCTAGTAACCACAATGTTGCTCATGTGAAACCTGAGCATAAGATTGTATATCAATGATACCCTAATAAAAAATAAAAAATAAAAAGAAACTTGTCAAGCCACAGAGTGCTAATGTAAGAGTCCACAACTGTTTACTTCCTGTTACTAGAAATTAAGGTTTCTGAAGGTCAAAGATTCTAATATATGTAATTAAAGCAATCAGAAATAAGGGAAACATTTCTGTATGAAGGAAAATAGGATATGCTTTCAGTAAGAAAAGGCAGGAGGAATGGAGATGCATTTTGTTGAGGGGAAAGTAATTATGCCCCAAAGTGAGGCTGGTTGTTTCAGACTGGGAAAGAAGAAACACAAGACAACATCTGAATGGAAACAAGAAAGTTACAGAAAATGTGTGAAATTAAAAAATCTTAGGGAAAAAACTTCATATATAGTCAAGCTGGATGAGAGTGAATGAATCTGTCAGGATTTCAGAACTAAGCCTTAATATCTATAGTGCACTTACGGAGAACTAAAGACTTAATTTTCCCTCATCTGCTTAAAGGACAAGTTTTCTTGGATTACTGGTCTGCTCTTAAGAAGAAATTGTTTAACTGTTTGCATTTGTTTGTTAAGTCTTTGTCAGCATTGTTAAATACATGTTTAACCATATTTCTTCACAGTAACCTATGACCGTTTGACCAACTGTTTTTAAAACCCTTGATATCTTCGACAAACTTCCTAAAATCAAATCCTAAATGAAGTCTTTGACTTAGAACTAACTCTGAGATGTTCCAGAGGGCCCTGGAATATCTAAAGATTTGTTTTCTTGCCTTACAACAAGGGAGATGCTAAACTAATTAAGCTTATTTGATGTTAAATTACATGAGAAACACAGTAAAAAATACTAAGCATGCTTGACATTTATTGGTATAAGTGTTCCACAAATTGTATAAAATTCCGAAAGTCTGATATGTCCCAGTATGTTATCATTGTAATATTTCTACCATTTTAAAATGTTGTGCATCACAGAAATAACCAAATTTCCTTGCCAATTACATTATAATGAATGCTCATCAGATCTTAAATAATGGACATTTTTTTAAGTCTTCTGTCATTTACAGACAACTGTTCTTGCAATAGTGCATCATCTTGAAGGAGATTCATGGAAAAGAGTCTGGCAAACAGGTTTCTGATAACTTTAGGATCATAAAATTGAACTGGGTAGAATTTCTACAACTAATGGGAAAAACTGGATTCAAACAGAACAAAAATTGGTAACATGGGGTTGAATGCACTGAGAAGGAAAATTATAATTTTTATGACTTCTTGTCTGAAACACTGGTGATTCTTAAATGTTTTACTTTTTCATATTTGAGGAAACTTTTTCTTGTAAGCTATTTATGACTTAATAACAAATTGTTAAAGGGTAGCTTTGTAAACAAAGCTGAAACATTTATTTTTTTCTCCCCACCTAATCCCTCCAGAAGTCAGAAACTCTTACATATTCTTTTTATGGCAGAATTGTTAGTTATTCACATAAGTTTAATGGGAATCTATTCGCCTTGAAACAGTACACAGTTGGAAACATTGGTTGCATTACACCAAGACTTTTACTGGAATGTCATATTTGAGAGAGATGTTCAGAGACTCAGATATGAATAGACAATTTTAAAAACCAAGGTTGACTTTATGGAGTAAATTGTAAAACTGGCCTGGTATCTTGCTTACAAGTTTCCAGCCAAAAAAAAAAAGTCTTAGAAAGAGCTTGTGTGGTCAATCACCATTTTTGCTGCCCTTATGTAAATAATCAAGTCAAGTGTAAGGTAAACAAATTAGTTTTACTGTGATTATCTTTGGTAAAAAAAATTGGGAGTATAGTAGAGAGAAAAATTATGGGCCATACCTTTGTCTATATTAAAGTCCAATCCTGTTGCCCTTACGGTTTTGTTACATACCTATAAATGGACTGGGTCCTGATTCTTCTAATATCCTCAAGTATCTGGTTATAATTCTCCAAACCAATGTCTCCAACCTTCACTAAGAACGAAGACTGCCCTTGAATCTCCCTGGACAGGACAAGCAGATCTTCCTCACTACCCAGATGGCAGTCCAACCCCAGGGACTTAAACCTTGGTTATGCATCTCACAGTTGAAGGAGGCTCCACCTGACATCCGGTCCTGTCCACCAGCTACAGACCTCAAAATCAACCTGACCAGGAAGAGAAGCAGCCAGCATTGAGGTAGACAGCTTCCTCCCAAGATGCCAGATCAAGACTTTATAGTTTCACCCCGAACATGAAACACTTTCTTCTTGTCTTTCTCTCCTTTACTCTGGCATTGGCCTGAAGATACAACGCCATCATCTGTACCTCCCAGGCCATTGCTAAGGGTGGTAATCCAAATGACTGACTTGCCATGATGCTCCTGCCTTAGTTTCTCCCAACAAACTCAGCCCCCTCTCTACTGTGTCAGACTCCCTAACCCTGCACCCAGGCAGATCTTGGAGAGAATCTTGCATCCAGGCTATGTGCAGAGACTCACAGGCAATATAACCAGAATAAAACCGCTTGTGTGGTTTTCAGACCCTTAAATTTTACTGGCCTTCAAGGCTGTACCAGGAGGCCCTCATGATTCAAAATGAGCTCCCTCTGGCAGGTCCTAATTTCCCTAGTTAGAAATAAATGTAAGTGAGGGTATGATCAGGTACCTCTCCTTCATTCTTGAAAATATTACAGAATCTGCTGCTAAAGCAATAGGTGTCCAACAAAGATCCTTAAGACCCTCTGGCCAAGACTGCTCATGATGGTAGTACAGCAGTTGATTATCTTTTAGCTGAACAAGGGGGTGTCTGCACTGTAGCCAACACCACCTGCTGCATCAGGATTAACACTTCTGGGGAAATTGAGACTCAGTTACATAAGATAACTGGGCATGCCACTTAACTTTTAAAAAGGTGATTCCTTTACACACCCTTTCTTTGACTTACTGGATTTTGACTAGTCTGGGTCTTGGGTGTCATGGCTTTTGATAGTACACTCCAGTCACTGGGAATTATTCTGCTTATAATAGTCACAGTAACCTCCCTGGAATGCTGTATTCTCTCAAACACTTTGAATGCATGTTTGCAGTCACTAACCACCATGCAAATGATCTCCCTAAGACTGGAACTCCAGAACAAGCATGAACAAAATGACCAAAACACTGTGAGCCTGAAGTCATGACCAGTGAGTCAGTACCAAAGATTCTGCAAAAAAAGAAGAATGTAACCAGTGAATACCACACAAAGGATCAAAAACCCTGTGAGAAACTTCAGAGCAGTAGCTGGGAATGGAACCGGTGGCTTTAATTTTTATCTCATCTCTCAGTTTAGCTGAGAGTCTGATTGTTTAAAAAAAAGAGCCAACAGGCCCAAAATGGAGTTACTAATGCTAAGCCCCACATCAGCAAACCAAGACTTGATACCTAATCTAAGTGCAGTTTCAGCCTCTCTCAGGAATGCGACCTTTAACCAGTTGATCTAGAATTACCTGGTCAGCGCCAGTGAGAAAATCCACCCAGCATACCCTTTCCATCTACCTTAAGAAGGCGACCTTTCCTGAAACAATGCTGTCTGCTAATAAACTTCCTTTTCCCACTCCCTTTCTGCCTTTAAAAACCTTTCCTTTCCAACAGCTCTTCAGAGCTCCTTTCTATTTGCTAGTTGAGATGCTGCCTGATTCATGAATCACTGAATAGACCAATTAGACCTTTAAATTTACTCAGCTGAATTTTGTTGTTTAACAATATACACATGCCCAAGAAATACCAGAGTCACACAGCAGGCAGGATCTCTATATTAGTTATACTAATGACCTATGTCATTCCCCAGGTGGAGATTTTACCCCTTCTCTTTCCCTATCTATAACCTTAAGTGCACAAATTAAGAGGATATTATTCATTGACAACAATCCCAATGAAGAAGGGTTATTTCCACTATGATGTTGCTAAGAAGGAGAACCCAGTACACTTCCTTATTTCTGGCTTCCATGTTCTATAAGAATACTATTACAAGTAATTTAGGAATAAATTGTAATTTAGTATTCAAGCAAAACCCTGTATGTTCAGATCACTGGCAAATTCAGAGTGCTGGCAATCGAAACTATGTTGTGCTGCAGTAATTGCTATGAAAAACTTCCAGAGCTTAGTGTTAAAGAATACAATAACATGATCCTTCCACCTCTTCTACACCTCTAGAGTGTGTTCAACAAGGCAATTACCCTCCATTCCTGCAGCAGAGGGTTTAAACTGCATCCAAACTCAATTATACCCATGATTTTTTAAACATATACTTCAAAAGGCAGGTCTCATCACATTCAAATCACTGAGCACAATCTTTTCCCCCAACTTATAAAAAAAATAGATTTTTATCCCTCTCCCAGGAGACATATCCTCAAGTAGAAACACATTTTTAGCTTTCAGACCCACCTTTTTGCTTTATTAAAACAGAGGGACAAGAGAGCAAATGAGGAAAGACAAAGAGGGACCCCACCTGATGAAGTCCACTCTCCCAAAGGTCATTGCGCCCCCCAGCCCAGGAACTGCAACCATTTGAAAAAACCAGATCGCACACTTGTTAAGAGAAAAAAAAAACACATTATTTTGCTACTTTTAAGAATGCAAAGGAACTAGGAGTAGTAGATTTATGATTTAAGTGCTTGCGGCTAAAATAGCTTTCCAATTATCAAGGGCCTCTTAGGAAGAGCAAGAATGCATTATGTGTTAATGACCACGACTAGGGGTCCCTGCTTCCCTCTTTTGTCAGAACCTAAGCAGATCCTCCCCGCAGCTTCATCATTAACATGTCTGTTTCCTGTCAGCCCACTCAGAGATAATGTCATTTATCTCGGGAAGGCACAAGCCCAGTCATTAGCTTTTATAAAAGACCTCAAAGGCCGGATGATGTTTTTACCCAGGACTCCTTACTAAAACCAGAACCGAGAAGCTGAGCCTCTCAAAGTCAAGGACTCAAAAGTTATCGTTAAAAGAATATTTCCCTCTTTTATCAACAAGCTTAGACTACAGCTCTGAAGGAGAGTAAAGTCTACGCACAGAAAACACCAGTCCACGCTGCCTTCACATACAATTAGATTAACTGATCAAACGCTGACCAGAGTGAGCCTGTGAGAGCCTTTGGCCCCCTCTGCCTCCAGGGGAAAAATTGACAGAATAATTCAGGTACTGACTAAATAGTTAGATCTTTGAAGAACTGACCCCTCATTGTGATTGCCTGCAGGAACTGAATAACCATTATAAAGTGTTCAATGGCTGGGATTCTGGAAATCTTTTAAATAAAAGTGGAACTGGTTAAAATAAATGTAGGAACATGTGTTTTCACAGTGTTGCTCATATTACTGCAATTTCAAGTTTCTATGAAGTACCAGGTGAACTTTTTAAATTAAAAAAACACACACACAGACACAGTCAAAATTGGAGCAAATCTCAGCCATTCAATCCTTGTTTTTTCATGCTGAAAACGAGGAACAGATGGTACTTTCCACGTTGTTTGAATCTGGTTATTGAACACCTCTGTGGTTAGGAAGATTTCTGCTTAGCGCTTTCGGCATACATTTCATTTACTAACTATAAAATGCTGCTTAGGAAAAATAAGTCTTTATAACACTCTAATTAAAACCATCTTGCTGCCAAGCAATTTCACTTGAAGAGCATTCTTAACCTCGTGACATTTGGACAATCAATCCCACCACACCCCCAGTCTTTTTTCCCCCAGACTATTTTCAAAGTTATTAAAAGTTGCTAAACATTATGTATCTCCTTTAGCACAGTTTTGATCAGTTGTGTGTTATTTTTTAAATATTTCTCCAGCTAGCCCAACAGATTTCAATCACTATGCCCAGAACTCCGTAACGGGCCTGGTCACACAAATACTCCAAACTCCTCTGGTTCTCACAGAAAGCTTCTTTGGGGAAAGGGCAGCCCCTCTAGAGCCACCTCAAAAAGCCTGTCACCCTCTGAGGAATCCTATAGAAAAGTAAGGAGCTGGATCAATACTGATTGGGAGCCACCCTTAGTTACCAACGTTTTTAACAGCTAAATCCCTTATGTAGCTTTCAAAACAGTTTGCTGTCTGACAACAATGGACTTTGTTCTTTAATTATAGCAAGTGACCTTTTTGCCCTTTTATTTCACAGTAGATAAACTGCACTCTCTAAGCAGAATTTGCAGGAAGCATTATATGGGGGTTGGGGGGTGGAGGGGAGGCGGCATATCATCCACAAAACTCATTAATCAAAATCTGTTCTTAAACTGCTCACACTCACTTAGAAAATGTGCCAGAATTCCCTAGTGAAGTGTAAAAGGCTCTACAAGAGAATAAAATAATACAATGAATGACATCCTTTATAAATAGGTCCATTTTAGGACCTTAAGGACCAGCTTAATGAAAGCAGTATGATAAGGGAGAAATCTCTTCTCTGAATATGTATTGAGTCCAAACTCCAGGACAGAACTATAAGATCTCCTGTGCCTTGTATGTCTATGTAAGTATCAGGTGTTCTTAAGAATTCTTTTATGTATTTTTTAATTTTCCCATGATCAAATAAACCCACATACTCTATTTAAGCTACTTAGCCAAGCAGGATGGCTGTGTCTGTAAGGTCAAACTGCAGACAGCTAAGGAGGGTACCTGCAGAAGAGCCTACATACAGGCTATTATGCTTCAAAAGAAAGGAGGGGGAAGGTGGAGAAGCAGGTTTTCACAACCCAAAGCCAACCCGTCAAACCTACTTATTCAGACATGTCACTGGTGGCTTAACCACAAAATGGGCCATAGAAATACAGCTCAAACATCTTAGAATTATGGCATGTTTTGATTTTGTTTCACGTATTAAGGGAGTGGCAACTTTTACAACATACTTGTGGTTTCCACATAAAGGAGTCGAACACTCACCAATTTAATTAGGTTTCATAAGGCCCAATTTATCATGTTTTACATGACTCTGTGTAGTGAAGAAACAGAATAAACAGACCAAAAATAGACATTTAAGCATGCTGTGAAAATTAACCAGTGACAGCAAGGCTTATGAATCTCCTGAGAACTTTCCAACCAGGATTTTTTTTTAAAGCACACACACGTGCACACACACACACATACAACATGTTTGGTTTTCTCATCTGGCCCCTTAAGCCACATCTGATTCTGAAAATCATCTTCACTCTTGAGGCACTTAGTCTTCACAAGCCCAGCTCATCAAGAAGGCAGAAATCACAACACTGCAGAAAGCATAAAAAAAATAAATAAAAAAAAAAACCTTTCTCAAAGATGGCTCTGGGTTGAGCTATTCTGTCAGGCAAAGCTTGTCCTGCTCCATCCTGACCTCCGATAGGGCTACCCTATCATCAGGAAGTATTTTCTTAATGTATACAACCACGAGTTAGTGGGATTAGATAGAGTTACCTCCCTGGGTGGCATCTGTGTAAGGGAGTGCCATCTCTGCCTGCCAAGGAAGACAGCATTCTTAGAAGAAGTTGTTCTGGGGTGGGGTGGGGTGGAGCGGAAAGCCTGAAGGTACAGTGTTCGTGAGCCAACGCCCCCACTTAGCAGAATGGCCAGCACTGCAGGTCTCGAGCCCCTCTGGGCCACCCCTGAAGGACCCCTGTGCCACTGCCAGGGCCATGCCGCTGGCGGAGCCGCTCTAAATGCACTGCGCCGTCTCCCCTCCTCCCATCACGACTTGTTTGCGCTTCATTTCTGCAATTCACACGAGCACACCAATACTGCTCTGACGGAAGATGGGTCGCATGTATATGAATCATTTCATTATTCCATTCTTCATCGACTTTCCTCTGTGACTGGAAAGTAAAAAGAACACAAACACTGGAGGGCCGACACCACACTCTAATCTCAGTTGCCATGACAGCAGCCTTTGAGATACTGAAATGTTCCGATTGCCAGCTAAACAAAATTGTTGAATGTGAACATTTGGCTGGAAGATTAAAAGGCTAAGGGGAATGCAAAAGGGCAGTACCTCCCACATTCCAGGCTGCAGCGAATCCAATCAAATGGCTCTGACTCCTTAACCACAGCCATTGTGAGCACTGGATTAGGGCAATTCATCTAGATAGTTAGAGCATATTAGAGCTGCAATTTGAAGACGATTGGCAACAAAAGTAAATGCCCTACTGTACTAAGTAATAAGATTTCAGTATACCTTTTAGCAGAAATTATGTGAAACTACACATTTAAATGTAAGAACTGAAATCTGGGACTTTTAAAACTTCATTTACATCTGTCAAGGTAAAATGCTGTCTGACCAGAGGCATATGAATAAAAGAAGTGTTCAGAGGCTTTCGACAATCGGGGTCTTATCTACACCTTAATGTACCTTCATCAACTTCTAAAATCATAAATTCACAACTTTATTCCTAAACTCCAACTTAAATTTTGCCCAAAAGAACACAAAAGTACAAAGGTTTAAATAGAAAGCAGTGAATAATTTGTACACAGAAATAATGGCTCAAAGACATCATACAATTCTGATCAAGTTAGAAACAGCAAAAACCAAATCATTTAATAAGCGTAATCCCAAACAACCATGCCACAAACCACAGGGAACGAATTTTGTTTCTGCCAGGAACAACCTGTAGAATGGATCTGAAAAGTAATTTTATAAAAACATCATTCAACCCCCAACTCGCTTCCAACCTGCCTGTCTGGACAGAGCACATTCAGTCCACAGCTCAATGCACAGCAATCCCCAGACCAGAAAGTCACAGGCTTCTAGCACAACACAACACAACCCAGGGAACGGTTTTTCAGAAAAGACAGTGTCTACCTAGACTTAAGACAGTGCCAAGGATGAGAGGTCGCATCCAAACCGCCTTGAGACTCATTGACCCCCAGCGGTCAAATGCAACGCATAATTCTAGAATCCTTTGGCTATATTTACACGTTTCAGGAACACCAGTCCTCGGAGTCGCACTTTTTCTTACCAACCTCTCAGAGCTCCCTAGCCAATCCAGAAATCCAAGTGATAACACTCTTCAATCTCCAGCTAAGAACCAGGAGAGGGAACAAGGGTACAGTCCCAGCAGCCACCCGAACCATCCCAGTCTTGGTACAGTCATGAAACCAATGACCCACGGTTGGCGTTTAATTCAGGACCAGTAAGAGGATGTCATCCAAAGGATGATATCCTTTGACAGAACTGTTTTGGCCAGAGTAACGAAAAAGTAAATAGGTGGAGGGTGGTGCATAAATTGGAATCCCAGACATACCTCTCCGGGAGGAATCCTGAACCCTGCACCTAAGGACACATTACTAGGATGTGTAAATTAAAACAGGAGACGGTTCTCCTTAGGGGAGAAACCAGGACAGGCGTCAAGCCGGGTACATGAGAGGGTTTTCAATTAAAAGCACACCGCCACTGGCATGCTGGCCAGGAGCCCCTGTGCAGGGCAAAAGATGCTTAGAGCACACCCAGGCCCTGGCAAGGACCTAGCACCGCAAAGAGCACCACCAGCAAGAGCCAAACACTGCACCCAAGTGAGCGCCCCCATTCCAAACTCTCCCGGACAGGATGCATATGGTGGAAATCGCACAGAACCAGAGGGCACGAATAAGAAGTGGAAGGCACACAGAGGCACACCCCCACCCCCACCCCCGCCCCCGACAAATGCACACAAAGAGGAAAGTGGGAGATCTAGGAAGGCGCTGTATCCTACCTTCTCAGTTTTCAGTTTCTTGATTCGCCTGTGGCTCTCCTCCTCCTCTTCCTTCTTTACCAACATAGAGTTTCCCATGAGCCCTGAATCCGGGGCACTTTTGCTAACTTCCCCTGCAGCTGCGACGCTGCCACTCCCAGCGCCCCCGCAGTGGAAGGGGCTCGCGCCACCTCCATTGCTCTTGGCCCCAAAGCCATAGAGGTGCCCCCCGGAAGGAGCCTGGCTGCCACTGCCATTCTGGTGGCCCTGAAGCAGGTCGTGCTTGTCCTTCCTGGATTTCCCCGCATCCTTATCCCGCTTGGCGCCTCGGCTGCTCTGGCTTTTACCTGGCTTCTCCTCTTTGCTCTTCCCACAGGAGGCCGCCCCCGCGGAGGCAGCGGCGGTGCCGGCGCCGGGGCTGCCGCTGTTTGGGTTGCCGCCGCCGCCGCCGCCGCTCACACTGGGACCCAGCGCTGAATTCATGCCAGCTGCCTCTCCAGGGCGCCCTTGGACTTCCTGCCTCTTGCCCGTGCCGCTGATCTCGGGAATCCCATACAAGGCAGCAGAAGGCAGAGATTTATTAGCATCCTTAGAAGTTTTACTCCTTTTCACTTTTGATTTGCTGGTCTCTTTGTGTGAATTCCCCTGGGGAGCGGAGGGCTGAACAGCAGCAAATTTTAGGCCATCCGCTAAGGCGGCGGTAGCGCCGGCCCCACTGGAGGCCAGACCTCCGCAATCCTTAGAGCTGCTGCTGGTGTTCGTGGAGTTACTCATCTCAAATTTCTGTCTGTCCTTCTCCAAATCAGCGTCCAAATCAATTATTAGATTTCCAACCCCGATTTCCCAATCATCGCCACTGTCATAAGTATCAACTGTATTTGGATCCACACCTTTTCCTGCAGTAGAAATGTTCACTGACATCCTGAAGATGAGCTCTCTAGAATAAAAATCCGATGAACTTTCCTTTGGAGATGAGGGGACATTCGTTTAGCTCCGCTGGGCTTTCTCTTACCGAAAAAAAAAAAAATCTTCTAGTCTTCCTCTTCGTTTTCCTGCCCCAGGAATGTGTCCAGGGATTTTAACACCCTTCAGTCCAGGTCCACTTTTCCTGTGAAGGGGGGAAAAGTCGAATATTTCTTGTCTGGGTGTTACCAGAATAAAAAAACGACTAATATTGGGGACTCAGTAAGGGGTACAAGGAAGAAAGGAGAGTAAGGTGGCTCATGTATTGTCTCCACAGTCCAATTTCAGGTTTAAAGGAAAATAACCAACCCCGAAAAACTTACCCATAACAGTAAGCATCTTACAGTAGCTAAAAACAAAATCCCTTTATCAACAACACAAGGATAACCACTTTTCTAAAGGCTTTAAAATATCTTAAGGATCTCTGAGTCAAGTCCAGAAAGATTTAAAAAAAAAAAGAGTTTAGGATCTTTTTACCAGCACATACATGTGATATCCCGAGCCCAGAAACACAGCCTGAACACTCAGACAAGAGGCAGGAACACGCTTCAAACATCCTTAGATATGTCCTAGATCTTGCAGTTTAAAAGACCAGACCCTGAAAGTTCTCTGAGGCTAGTTTCAGAGAGATGTGGCTAAATTTTCCTTATTTCTAATGTTACTCTTTTCACAAATTGTCTGGACAATCTGTTTTTTGTTCCCAGGAAGGAACAGAAAAAAAAAAGCAGTAAAGCTCCCCCCACTAATATACACATACCCCCCTCCTATTCTGTCTCCCCCAACAGTTCATACAATTTTATTTTTGAAAATACACGTCTTTAAGAGCATTTCTCTATAGGAAAGACAGTGTTAAATAAAAAGCTAAACATCTGCCTTTTGAGGGAAAAAAAAATGACATCTGAACAATTCTACCGTATTCCTAGGTCACAGACTTGCTAAATCTGTTAAATATGGTGCTACTGACTGCACCGGGAAACTGATTAAGACATGCACTTTAAGTGATCTGCGCCAAGGTGGCCTCAATGACCGCAAATGAGTGTGTGTTTGACAAAGATCAGTTAAAACGGTTTTTAAAGGGATCAACCTCTTTTTAACAGTTGTCAAGAAAAAAAATAAATACACTCACACATACACACACACACACACACACACACACACAGAGAGACATTGCTTACCTTTAATCCTTTATCATTTTTTTAATTAGGCCAGCAAATCAAAATGCCTTTCCCACGCCACTCGGCAAACAAGCCTGTGCCTCATTTTACTTAAACACCAAATGATCAAGAAGGAAGAAACCAAATAACACATCTCGGCCCGAATAATCACTCGGTAACATTATTCCACCTCCCCACCCCCATTTTGGCAAGCGGAGCAGGAGTCCTTTTCTCCTTAAAAAAAAAAAGTGTCACTGTACAGCTGGAAGATGTTTCACATTCACAACAGAAGCACCAAAGGGTTTTTTTTTCCCCCTCTAAACAAGCATCGAGAGTAATAGTTTTTCTTAAAAAAAGAGAGAGAGAGAGACAGAGCTTAGAGAAAAAAGTTTTCCCAACTTCTCATTCCGCCTTCTGTTCCAGACTTCAGAGTCAGCGTGATCAGTAAGTAAGGATCCCAGGTAGCAAGCCTACAGGGCGTCCGCTAGTAACAGGACAGAGTGTGCGAACATCGGGGTAAATTAGTGAAAGGGAAGGGAGAAGAAGAAGAAACGACTGAAAATCTGGGCTGGATTCCGCCTGTGCGTCGGGAAGTGGCATTTTTCCGCCCGTCCTAACAGATTTGATTTCTTGAACTAACTTAAGAGGGAAGGAGGGGTGAGAAGGAGGAGGAAGACAGGGTGGGATGAGAAGCCGGGCGGGAGGGGCAACGGGAAGGTGCGGAGGGGGAGGGGAGCTGAGGATTCGGCGACCGATCAGCCGGTCGCAACGGCCGCCGCTTGGGGCGGGGGGCGTTGTGGTTGGGGGTGGGGGTGGGGGAAATAACGGCGTTTACATTTGGTCCCGTCTTCGAAACCTAAAGGATGTGATGTTTTCCTGTTTCATGTTGTTTTAAGAAAAAGGAACCGAGTTCTTAGTATAGTCCCCGAGTGGGGAGGGGGGAGGGAAGGGATCCGCTGTCGCTCAAGCCAATCAGTCATGTGGTAATTCGATAATTAGAGTCAGAAAAAGATTTTTTTTTAAGGCGACCTTTTTCGGGGCAGTTTTCCCCATTGATAGTCGCAGCAAACGGTGCGTCGCCCTTTTATTTATTTTTCTCTCCTCCTCCGCTCTCGCTCACCCCTGTGTTTAGTCAGATGGCCCCGGAGTTTGGCTTAGTATTTTTAATTAGCTGGCATTTGGAAGCTAAAAGCAGTAATGAATTGTTGGTGGATTGGAAGTGGAGAGTCGCTTTGCTGGAAACGTCGGGGCTGGGAGAGGGGGATGGGCGAGTTAGCAACAGCCCATCTAAAAGGAGCGATTTTGTTACAGTGCAAGCCTTTCACATCACGTGAGGATCAAGGGCTCAATTGGCTGTCGTGAGAACAAAAATGGTGACAAGCGTATCAAGAAAATACTGATCTGGTCTTTAAAAAAAAAAGCTGAGGGTCTCTCCCCTCCCCCCGCACACTCTCCCCCCCACCCACCCGCCGCCGCCTCCTTCCCCCCGCAAGTGGGCGCAGCTACAAGTTATGAATGTGAAACATTTCTCGCAGATCTAGGCTCTCGGAAGTTCGGAAAGAGTGAAATGTAATGAGCCCAAGAGCAAAGCAGATGTTTTAAAGAAACACCTTATAAACCTTTCCTCAACTTATCTCCAATTTGTCGGCTCTCTCAAGGGGGCAGGGATGGGGACGCCTAGGCGAGGGAGGAGGGCACCTCCAAGCTACTTGGGTTTTAGGGAGCCCCTCATGTCTTAAACAAAGAAAAACATTTTGCTAGCTCCCAAGCCAGGTCCTGTAATAAACACACCATTGTTACTATTTGTGAGCTGGTTTGGGTGGGGTGGGGCTTTTTTTTTTCCTCTCTCTTAATGGTGTTTTTAATGGTCGCTTTTTTAAGGCGGTGGAAAATGGTAATTATAACCATTACATGTAATGGGAGACTATTCCCTTGTTTAATATTAAATTATTGGGCACTAGGAGGTGACAGGAGACAGAAATCGGCTTGTTCTACCCTTGCCCCCATTTTCCTGGCTCGGTTTGGAAGAGGGTCTTGCCCAGCTAGGATAAGAGGGCGTGAGGTGAGCTAGAGAATGGACACTATAGATCAGTATATGTAACTGTGTCACTTCTATTCTCCTTGGGTTAGAGCCCAAAAGGTATTTCACTCTAAGTTACCCCGAGTGCCCCGTCAAGCTTAATTTGTGTGAAGTTACAAATGCTTCACCCTCCGCTGAATAAAATTCACCCTTCTCGGGTTGTTGTTCTCAATGCAAAAGCCAAACCCTGTAAACTAGTTCCTCATTTCAATGCATAAAACTCGCACATTCCCCTGCATGAAGTCCCCCCTAAGTGCTATATAGAGACACACCACGCAACCGTACTTACGGTCTGTATTGGATCGAGTTGACCTTTTCCTTCTAACTGCATTGAATGTGTTTGGTTGCAGCCGCTTTATTTTGGAAATTATAATCTCTTCAACAAATTTATTATTAAAGAAGATGGACCATCAAATGTCACAGACCGTCCTGTGTTTTTTTTTAATAAAAGCAAAGATTAAAATAAAAAAAAGAAAACAAAAATCTCCCTGGTGCACACACACAGCTTGTTCTGCAACACTGAAATCAGGACTGAAGCCCAACACACACATACACACACACACACACAGGGGGAGTGGAGCAAAAGGAGCTCTCAGCTTCTATACCTGAAAGGGACTTTTCTTTGTTCCCATTGCCCTTTCGCATTGGACCAATCAGAGAGCAGCTTTTATGAAACTGGGCTCTTTCATTGGTTAACTGCTTTCTCTTGGCTACTGTAGGGGGTTGAGATACACACACGTATAAAGCACACACTGAGAGCGGGTGGGGGTGCGGTGGGGGGTGGTTGTGGAGACAAAGCGTTTTATTTTCCAACCAGATTGGGGTTGAGGAACCTCCTGCAGTAAGAAGGAGGAAAAAAAGATGGTGCGCCCGTTTCAATTACTACATCATTCACATAAAACACTTATTTATTAAAACAAATCTCAAACAGGCTGCGAGGAGAGGATGTCGGTAAATACAAGTTTGACTGTGTTATCTTGGGGGAAATAATGTATGTGATCGCTCGGTGGCAGAGGGAAGCCAAATGAGCCACTAGCGCGTAGTGAGGAGAAAAGGGAGGCTGGCGGGGTGGAAATGACTGCGAGCGTTTTGCTGGCTTCCCTTCCTTGTTGCGAGGACTCGGCAGCGCCAACTCCCAAGACTGATTTTCTGTATTGCAGCTTCTGGCTTTCAGCCCTCCCCCACCACTTTGCCCTTTTTCCAAAAATAATTTTTTCCCTTCCCCGTGTCTCTCTTTTTACTTGCTGATTAAATAAGAAAAATCGATCTGGGGGTAAATGCGGTGGTGGGGAAACAAAATAACCCTTTTGTTTCCAGTCTTCTGGTCTACAAGCACTGAAGTGTGAACGCTGGCAACCATGTAACCAACACGACATGAACGGTTCTTCCCGGGAATGAGTAACAAATCTTTTCCACCTGGTCCTACGCGGCTCCAGAAAGATAAAAAACAAAATAAGGTCCCAGCCAACCATATTAACACCTAGAGTCAACCTCATATTTTTTAATCCATTTGTGGAGATTAAAATACACCAGGAAGATTAATCCGTTTAACAGTCCCAGTCAGCAGTTTTAAACCGAGAAATTGTCAAGAGTTACCCCTTCTACAAAATCTTTACCATGATCTTGGGGAGAGCAGGGTGTCAAAGTCTTCTGACAGTTCGGCCGCACAATCCCCCAAGAATACAGAAGTATTTCAGACTTTATTGTAGGACAAATGCCAAACACCAAGTTAATGGGACTCTGAGGTCGCAGGCTATGAGAGCTTAATATGAAACAAGTTCAGTATTGTACTGTAACTGCTAATATACTTAGGTTAATATATTTCTACATATTAAATCTTTAGAGCATTTTTTTTTTCATTGTTATTTTCCATTATTTTTAGGAGCGATTATATGGAAATTTTTAAGTCAAAGGGGGCTCTGCATTTAATTGAAAGCATCATGATCCCAACTTTTAAAGATCCAGCAGTAGTGGGATTGTAATTTGCACATGGCAATTGCAATTTAAGAATGTGTCTTAATTGAGTCAAATGGACATATAAAATGAATTAGTGCTAGCAGAAGATTGTTTATGATGTCAATATTCAGTGATGACTTTGTAGATCAATAAAAATATCTGTCATAAGTTTTAAGTCATGTCTATTGACTCATGTTTGAGCTTTCAATATATTCAGTTCATAAAAAAAATTGCCAATTAGTTGTTTCACTACCCAAGATGAAGTAGATTTGATGCTGCAAATAGTAATAAGCAGCCATTTCCACCCTTTCCTGGGTATATAAACTAGAGAATGCAATCTATCATAGTCCTTAGATCTCCCTAAATAGATCTGCATTCAAGGCAAAGCTCTATATTAACAAACAAAACAGGGGAAATAAGGTATCTGGTATTCACTTATCCTCCATTTTAGCTTTGATATTTGTGCTTTTTGAATACACAGATTTTACAATTTTTATGGTGTCTCCCACAGAAAATAACACAGTACCATATGATGATTTTTAACTTTTCCTCTTTTAGAAGAGTGGTTCTTCAATGGTCCAGATCACTCTAGAGTACTTTCTGTGTCACTGGAGCATCACTTACATTTCAGCCTTTGGACGCCCAAAGCTGCCCCATATTTTGTGTCAGTTTGGAAAAATCAACGGTTAGCTCTTAAAATGACTAGACCTCAAAAAGCATACAAAACAAGACCTGTAAGTTGGAAGAGGATAGAAGCACTCCTCCAACACATTGCCTTGGTTAAAAACAAATCACAAGGTCTGTAGAATAGATGTAGATTAACCAAAACCAAAGTTTAGGCTTCGTAATACTCAGATCATCTGAACACTAACTTCAGGACCTAACTCTAAATCTCAGGCCTTTTTGATAACCCCCACTGGTTAAAGACAAAGGTTTATGCCAAACTCCATCACAAATTTACCCCAAATCATTTCCATGTATGAAAGCATTTTCCCTCCATTTCCACAGCTCCATACTCCATGTACATCCTACCTCCACCCCCTCCTCACCCATCCCATCCCTAGACCCCAACCCCACCCCCATCTGCCCTCCTACTTCTTCCAGGAGGCAAAATAACCCAGAGTTGTTAGGCTGGCTTTTCATTTGTTGTTTTGTTTTGTTTGACAAAGGACCCAATCAAGAGACATCAGAGGGCTATCAGCTAATTGATGACTGAAACTAAGATAATTAACTACCAGCTTCGAAAGTCAGGGCTACAAAATTAAGAAGTTCTGTTATTTTAGAGAAGAAATTTTATCTTTCTCTCTTATCAAGGGAACAGGGAAAACGCGAAGCTCCCTCCTAATATCCACATGCGTATATTTGACAATACTAATACTATTGTGTAATATGAGCACTTTGTAATTTTACATCCCAGGGCTTATCTACTCAGAGATGTGGTAGAGGGCAAAAGAGGGGAAAGGTCTGGAAATAAGTTTAGGGAAAATAGAGAGGTGGGAGGAGCATTAGGATGGTGTAAAAGGAATCAGTGAAGCCGTGTCCTCCCATCTCCAACCACTATCCCAACCAGCTCTGGCCCTGCACAGACTGTCTTGATTACAAGGAGATCGGAAGGTCCTGGCATGAGGCTTTTCCTCCTTTCTAAAAGGAGCAGAAGAGCTCAATGCTGCAGGTTTCAGGAGGTAACACAGGGTTGGTATTTCTTTGGTGCCTATTTCCTCTGATTTGTGGACTATTATTAAGGATCAGAAATAATGTGAGTTTCTGTTTATTCGGAAGGGCCTCTATAACTGGGCTTAGCTTTTCTAAATCTATGCTAACATAGACACTCAACATTTACTCAAGACTAAGGGTTAAAGTGGAAAGCAAAGTTATAAAAAATAAAAACCTACCTGGAAATAGGCGTAATTTATGGGAAAAGGAACTTCAGTTAGACATAATGAGAAACTTTCTGGCTGCCCAAGAAGATTGTTGAAAAAAGATGTTTATCTGTCTGGGGTTGTTTATGAACAGCCCTACCTCGAGGCAGTGGGCAGGTGACCTGGTTTTGAGGGAATGTAGAGTTGGTGATTTACTAAACACTCACACAAACACTAGAAGATCTTCACTCTTCTTACCTATGGGTAACATCCTAACTTCTTATCTATGAAAGGTCTTTTAGAGCAAACTCTGCCTTTTCACACACACTTACTAAAGCCAATTCAAATTTCTGTGGAGTATTTTTAACAATATCCATTTCCAGACAACTGTTAGCAAAATGGTCTTGGTCAAACATCTGACATTTGTACAGTATCCTGAACTACCACTGGACCAAAATAAAATGCCAAGAAGTGGGTGTCCACTGGAGAGAGAGGCCTCTGCACTTGGACATGTTTCAGGTCCTCCTTGGGGAGTTTCAGGAAGGACAGACACTGATGGTGTTGCCCCTGCCATAGGAGATTTTTGTACACCTGATACACATTTTGTGAATGTGGACATTTACACACAGTTTATAACACAGCTGGGTTAACTTTCCAGGTGATTTCTATGCCCTATTAGCTCACCTTCCATTATGACAAAGGGAACCTATAATCGAGGGAAGGAGAATAATGATGTCTTCATCAATCTTTATAATTCAGTTTTGCTTAAACAAGTTTCAATGATATAAAGCACATTTCCCATGCTTCGATTTAAGACTACAATGAATTGCTTAATGGTAGAGAAATATAAAGGAGGTTTCTCCCCCTTTGTGTGTATGTACTTCCCAATTCCTTGTCCTGACACTCCACCTTAAAATCATCAAAAAGAAAATACATCAATTCATGTTCTTTTTATGCTCTCTCTGCTGCTCTAGAGAACCTAGCAAAACCTAGCAAAACCCTTGCAAAACAGCACATTCTTCTAAAGGAAAACTATTTGTATACTGCTCACATTGAGAGAACTGCAATGTAGGTCAGTGTTAAGTGTCTGAAATTTTACCTCCACTTGGCCCAGGCCCCTGTGGTGTGGTGAGCTGCTGCTATATCTGAAAGAGTGCCCAAGCGAGGTCTATGGATCGGTTAGCAAAGTCAGGCAATTTACATCATATGTAATGAAACCATTTCTGCAAAATTTTCTTTTATGCCAATGGAGACCGGGTGCATAAAGAAGATCAAAACACAAGCTACATTTTTTTACAAGTACTTATTGGAGATTGCTGTTGCTGGTTTTATTACAATATGTATTTTACAGATTTAGGTAATAGCCCTGATTTTTCAAATCGACCTCTGTTTAGACACGTTTCACTTTGGGCTGTTTCTTGTCTGCAAAATTACAGTCATTTGCACGTTATTACAGTGAGTAGGAGACAGATTGTATTTAGCATTGGGTGGGGGAAGGGTTATTATGGGAAGTGATCTGCTACGGTCAGCACATAATTTCAGCCTGAAGAAAATTGCTTCTGAATGGCTGGTCTGTTAGCTAGCCAAGGAATGGTCACTGGGAGAGACTGAAAAATACTTCTGCTTAATCTGCGCTATGGAATTAGTCTTATTTCCAGAAAGATGGTCCGTGAAAAGAATGGCTGTAAAACTAAATTTCAAAACTTGCAGGTGAAACGTTGGCACTGCTCTCTTTGAATTGAAGACAACTACAACAAAATATACTACTACAGAGCTGCAGAGGGCCAAAGGCAGCAGGATACAGCCCCTATTATGCTCTATTCCATCTTTCTTCCTTGCCCGCCTTTCTCTGCCCTCCCTTTGTTATTTTGAAAAAAATCTCCATGACTTCATGGCAATGGGGTTTCATATATGCGTAAAAATGTATGAGAGTAATACCAGCTGCATCGGTAAATGTATCTCTAGCCTTCATACACATATGACTGTAAGAAAAAAATTTCCTAATATAGCTTCTTTTGGGAGAGTGGCAGAATCCCCTTAATTGTGGAAGTATTTAATATATTTTTGTTGCTAGGATTTAAGGATTTTTCCTCATTGCAAACAACATTCTATTTGTGCATATTTCAGAGAGCTGACAGATTAATGAAGAAAAGATGCTTATCACAAAGGGTAACCCCTAATTTGTAATTTAAATCCTTATAAATCTCCTAAGAAGTCTTAACATATTTGGTCAGGAAAAAAATCAGGAGACGAAAGTTTATTTTAAAGAAAAATAAAAGAGTACCATTATACTCAGCTCCTTTGGCTGCTGAATATCACTTTTGTTGTGAACAACTGTGCCTCTTTTGTTTTCAAAACAAGCTTTCCTAAAGGATGAATCACTACAATCATTTGGAGAATATGCAATAAACAACAGAAAGCCACAAAGTTGTTTTGCTATTTTCTCAAAAGAGCATTTCCTCCCTATCCATGGCTCTGCTCAGCTGAGCCTCCAACCCACCAGCCAATCATCATTATGGAAATGTGGTTCTCAGCCTCCTGATTGGCTGACTCCTGGGCCACTATGTTAAGGTTTCTAAAGCTCAATGTACAGGGCTCTTTAGCCTGCTCTGTGGACCTCTTCCTCCAAAAATACTTTAATCACCTCTTCTTTTCTTTTTCTCTACTTTCCTTCTGCTTTTCTTTCCTTCTATCTTTTTTTCTTTTTTTTTTTATATTTTGGAAAGACTCTTAAAATCATACAGGGAAGCACATTGTATTTTTTTTAATACCTTTAGAACATAATGATCACATAGGGGGATCTGCTAAGAATAAAATTTAAGGTAGGAGGACAGTTCTTCCAAACATATTGTAATGTTTCCTGTTTTTTTGGGTTCTCATGGTATTCCTTGCATTTTGGAAGAATCCCACCAAAGTTAAATGAACAAATTGTTCTAGCATAGGCTTCAATTTTTATATTCTAAACATTATCTGCCCTCACTAGATTTTTTTTCCTCTGAGATTTTTAAAATGTAAAACATTAAATGAAAACACTCTTTAAAATTTAATACTGAAAAGTACTCATGTCAGACCACTTCTAAGAGCAAAGGAAACTATATGTTTTTCTTCATAATTACGATGTTACATCATATCTATAACTTAAGTGTTTTAATAATTTCCATTGTTATCCCCAAAGACCCACAAATGTCTTAAGGATACACAATTCTTTCAAACTTAAAAGACATTTATAATTCAAGAACATCAGTAATAATGGGAAATACATGTGTGATTTACCACGTTCCAAAAACTTCTTAATTCTTCATATGTATTAATTCATTTAATCTTCGTAGCAGCCCCATGAGACCAGTACTTTTATCATTAGATGAGAAACTGAGACACAGACAAAAAAAGTAACCTTTTCAAGTAACACAGCCAAATCTTGGTAGAGCCAAGAGTTCATGTAGGAAGCTCAGCCTGAGCCTGGAGGCTTAAACATTGTACTAAACGGCCACCAAACATGGCTCCAAACAGTTCCACCCATTTCATTGAGTATCAAAATAATAGCAGGTGACTGATGACTTTAACTGAAAGAATAATGAATTTGACTGCTTTTCAGTCAAAGAAAACCCATGGTCATTTTTCCACCAGAGATCACTACTCTGCCAAGCAGATGATATGGCATTAGGACTCAGAGTTTTAAAAAAAAAGTTTCTTTTTATTATTCAATTGAAAATTTCAACCATTAAAAAAATATTGCCATAAGAGGTGGCAGAATGAGGTTTAAAATGACATCAGACTGGTTATTATTGAGACTGGAGGTACACATTGGGACAATATTATTCTTTATGCAACACACACATACATATATTTGGAAATTTCTATATTAAAAATTGAAAGAAAAAAAGCTACTATGTTTTAGAGAGGGAATAATCTATTCAGAAACACAATTTATCCGTAGGCTTTGGAACATTTTTGGCATTAATCCAATAGCGTAAAATTGTCTTAAATGACATTGCTATGTATACAAACAAGCAACAGATTTTCCTTGCTTCCTATCTACTGTTTGTTTACTCAGTCTTTTGTTTATTTGTTTTAGGTCTAAGTCACTTGTGAGGCCATATATGGTGAAAATCTGTAATTTCTATTTCTATTTTCAACGTGCACTTAGAAGGGTCAATTAAACACTTTATAGCTTTCTTATATAAACTGTCTTTCAATCAAGGAGGAAAAAAATCAATCCTGTACAGAAATATATTCAATAGAAATTAAGGAATGCAGATACAGTATTTCATTGCAGGTATATTATACATTGGAAGAAAGAAAGATTATTTGGTAATTGAGATTTCTTCAGTGCATGTTCTCTGTGTTTTAATTTTTCTTTCTTCAGTGCATGTTCTCTGTGTTATTCAAGAAATAGTTGTAGAAATTTAACCAATATTCAGACACAGAATTCAATTCTTTAAACAAAATAGCAACACACAGTGAAAGATACTATATAGGCAACAGTGAACAGAATTAGACTGAATGAAGAGAAAAATGTCTAATCTTTTCACAAAGAAGGCTATGGCATTGAGACTAAAAAGAGCATTAAAGAAGATGAAATCATGGTTAACAGTTACTATTCTTAACAAATAGGATATAATTTTGTGAAATAATGAGATTATAACACAAGGAGTCACTGATAAAACTGTTAAAGCAGAAAAAGATAAATCATTAAATATAATGAGATTTAACTATTACTGTGAAAAAAATGATATGTAATTAGAAAAAAGAGTAGAATATAAAAAGAAAGCAATGCTTCTATCCCTGGCTCCATGTTACTCAAAGTCTAGTGATAGAAGAGCAAAGTATTTCTGAGTCAATTAATAAATTATGGGCACAATTATCATTAATTATAACAGGAGTCCTCTCAGATCCAAACTCATGTCCTAACAACTTTTCATTTCATTTAACAAACACCTGTATGGCCCTTACTCTGTGAAAGGCACTATGCTAAGCATTTTACAAACATTAACTCCTGTGATTAAGCTTGACATATTCATTCAACAAACCTCTATGGTGTTATACTCATTCTCAGAAGATAGGAAAAGGAATAAGACATCATCTCTGCTCTAGAGATGCTTCATATTTCATAGTTGGGATAAGATACTTGCCAAACTCCAAAAGGATTTGATTTATGATAATAAGCACAAAAAGTATTACTTTGGAGGAGAAGAAAAGCTAACTTTACCTAATGGTTCAGGGAAGTAGGTTAAATTGTTGTACCCTATTAGGATGGAGATGGAGAGGGCAAAGCCATGCCCAGCAGAGGAAACACAATGAACACAGGTGTACAGGCAAAAAATAGGACAGCAGTGTTGGTCCAGTTTGAGCAGGACATAGGGACCCTGAAAGCAGGAATGGTGCACAGGCTGTAACTTGAAGTCTTACTGTAGGTAGGGCCATTAGGAACCTGCCCAAAGGTGTTTTGGTGCGAACGATGGAAGCTGACATCCAGCTCACGCTCTGCTCACAAGCTGTGTGCCCTGGCTCTGTGCTGTGTCAGCCTAAGAAAGGGCGGCCTTTTATACTGTGTAAAAGGTACTCTCAGCCAGACTGGATAGGAGGACTGCCTTTATCCCCTATGAAGAGGAGTTTGAGTTTATCACAAGGCAATGAATGGCAATGGCCTAGCTCTAGCACAACTACAGAAAACTCTCGAATGTCTTTTAAGTTAATTTACAATCTTTTATTCACACACACACACACACACACACACACACACACACATATATATATATATATATATATATACCTATTTATATATATATATATATATATAAAATCAGAAGAGGTCCAGGAGGTAGTAAATGAATTATATCATCCATGCTTGGCTGCATTCTTAGAAATCACAATGTTCAAAAATATTTGTTAAATTAATGAACTTCTCTATTCAAGAAAAGTGGAACAGGTTCCCCCAAAATGTAGGGGGCAGTCATGACTAATGAACAGCTCAAGGTATATTGAAATAATATTCAAGCCAACAATATATTCAGTGAACAAAATGGTAACAATAACAGGTAATGAGCCAACTCTGAACTTAGAAATCCTCCATTTTGAAAAAACAAATTCTACAAGAATTTTTAGAAAGCCAAATTAAATAAACTAACTAGAGCAGGGAGAGGTCTTTAAGAATAAAAACCTGTTGAAAGATAGGTCTTTATGAATGAAAACATGTTGATTGAAACAAAAGTTAATGTCAACAAACAGAACATAGGCTTCAAAATGGGATCCCTGAGGAACGCCAACAGTTAAGTTTGGAGCAGAAAATATAACTGCTTGAAAGATGAATGAGCGAGCAGACAGATAAAGCAGAACAGAACAAAACAAACAACCCACTGGGTAAGGGATACCTCTGAGAAGGAGAGAGTGATCAACAATTCCAAATGCATCGGGGAAGTCAAGAAAGTTTAAGACTGAAAAGCCTCCCTTGTCTTTTATTTGGAGGAAGGACTTAATGATCTTAGAAGGAGCGTTGGGAGTAATATGGCAGCAAAAAGCAAAGGGTTTGGGACTGAAATAAAGCAGAGCAAATGAAGAGCTCAACTGAAGCCTACTCTTGTTACAAACTTGCTGAAATGGGATAGAGTCTGGCAGTAGACTTTTGTTGTTGTTTTGTATTTTTCTAATACGAAACAGCCTTTAACATACTTTTCGATAGAAAAGAGTCAGTAGAAAGAGTCGCTGAAGTTTTAGAGGTTAGCTGATAAACAGAGGTCCTAGCTGAGAAAGCAGGGAAGGACAAGGAGACCAGTCAGCAGCAGCCCTTCAGTGAGACCATTCAGTCAGGAACAAGCATCTCCAGCCACCAAGAAGAATCTGCAGCACGAGAAATCTAGGATGGAGGGACAAGTGGAGCCCCAGGGCGATGCTCCAACAGGGTGCCACCCTTCATGCTGCAGTTGCCCAAGGTCATTGGTGGAACCCTGAACAGTCTCATGGGCAATAGAAGTGAAATAGCTAATATGAATAGAGACTGAGATAATTAGAATTTTGTTTGGATACCTAAAGCCCTTAATAATTCAATATATCCAGTAACTTTCTGGGAAGCTGATGAGTTAAGGGGAAAGCAAGTTAACTTGGGATATTAGAACAGATTTATCTAGTCAAAGTATAAAAAATTTAGTGAGTGTGTTGTTCTAAATTAGTGCCTCCGTTTCTTTATGGGGTTTAGACAATAGAAACAAGAAGGAACTTTAGTGCTTTTTCCATACATTCTAACTTTACGTCCCCCTGGGTCCTATTTGTCTAAGGTAAAGACCTCTGTATTTACCTATATATATTTAAACCAAAGTGAATATCATTGATCTACATTTGAGGTACTTGTGTCAATGCAAAGAATAGCTGCTTACATTCAAATCTCACTAGTTTATTTTATATCATTATTTTGTTTGTTCATTTAAATATCATTTATTAAACACCAACTAAATTCCAGATGCTGTGCTAGACTTCCTACACAAAAAAGAACCTTACTGGCTGGTTCTTAAAAAGGATCCATCTTAAAACATTCTATTTTCAAATATGTTTTCTAAAGTTGGATGGTCACTTAGGGATGAACATAATTGTACTAAGTCATTAACCTTTGCACTCCAGAAACAAGAAACTTAAGTGCTGGATTTCCTGCCTCCCTTAGCTGAGGCATAGATCAGTGTCAGACAATAAGGCCCAGGATGTCCGGTTCCATGACCCAGGTTGTCCAAACCTCAGGTAACCTCAGATTACAAACAAAACTTCCAAGATGAGACTGTTTCAAGAAGAAAACAAAAATAATCTTCAACCTCAGCATCCATCTCAAAAATTTATTTCAATTCAGTAGAATAAATTGTAAGAAAGGGCAAAGTTCCTAGGCTGATAAATATCATTCTGCTGCAAATAGAATCAAATTATCTACTAAAGATGATCACATAAATATTTTTAAAATCTTTCCCAAAACATTCAAAGATATTCTAATGGAAAAAATAATTGGCAGTGCTATATTATTCTCAAGAGGAATCAGAAAAGATTTATGGAAGTCATGAAATATTGGAGCGCTGGAAAAAATATTCAAAGAAAAAAATGTAATATCTGATAAATAGTATTAAAACTATTAAATGAATTAGCAGTGGAAGAACAGGTTACCTAGCATTTTTCAGATCTTTAAATACATTTTCTCCATTTGAAAAGTTTGCCATATAATTAGTGTCTGATTTAGAAAGAAAACTCAATTGCAGTATAATTTATTTACCTTAAGATATATTCACTTTAAATATATAATTCAATGAATTTTAGTATACTTATATAGAATTTTGCAACTATCATCACATCTAATTTTAGAATATTCCTCTTACCCTGAAAAGAAACCCTGTGCCTATTTACAGTCACTAAGGGAGCTCTTCATAATAATTTCAGAAAAACATGTAATGCTTTGGTACTCTACAAAATGGTATTCACATAAGTTATGGTTGGAAAAAATGAGTTTAATATTTAAATGTATGACCATTACCATCTAAAATATTCTCCTTTTGAAAACATCTGGGTAATCCTTTACAGATCTTGACATCAGAACTTTCAAGATATTGTAAAGTGAAATTCTGATGTATAGTTCATGATAATTATGAGTTGTCTTTTTTTTTAGCCACTCAGTTCTGAATTCATCCTTTTTACCTGCTTAATAAAAGTGGATCTGAGCCCTTTAAATACTTTTTGTTGTCAGCCTGCACTATGTTAAACATTGTTAGTATAGGGCCCTATACTATATACTATAGTATAGAGAGACATGGCAGAAAGAAAGGGTTTTGCACCCTGGTCTAGGACATCCACTTGGCAGGCTTCTGCAGTATAACACTCTCCTGTACTGCACAGTGACAGCAGATTCCCTTGGTCTGTATGGTAGCTAAATGCCTCTTTTGAGACACCTCCCTGTGCATAGCTTTCTCCAACACCATAGGGGGTGGATTTCCTACAACTCCTGAGGGGGGATTTCCTACAAGTTTGGCAGGAATGGCCTCACAATGAGTTCTTTGCCATCCAGTGAGTTAAGCCCTTGTGGACTCCAAAAGGTCTGGATCTCAGCTCTGGGTGTAAGGGAGAGAACTCTTCTTTGGGTGATTTATCTCAGTAATCACTGTATTGTTTGATATTATATATCTGTTATTCTTATATTCCTTTTAGTCCTCTTAATATCTTACTAGCCAGTCCCTCATGACTAACAATCCCGTTACACTTAAGAATTATTTCTATTAAACTGTCCTTGTTCAAATTCCTATTTAGTTTCACTCCCTGATTAGATGCAGACTGATATAAAAGTATACTGTGAACCCAGAAAAATCTGTTTATTAACAATTCCCTTATTAAATGTTTACTTTAACATTCACTAACTGTAGACCAACAAATGTATCTAATATCTAGAAAGCTATGGCTCAATTTAGGAAGAGAATCTACACTAATTTTGAAAGGAAACAGAAAGAAACAAAACAAAACAAAACAAAACAAATCACAACACTGAGATACAGCAGACTGACCATGGAGCCAGAACTGAAGTGACCTGACCATCTTGGTAATTTCAGCCCCTGTCCTAATCATCTACAGTTAATCCAACATGGAACCCTCAAACTTAGAAGCTTAAAATAGCAACCTATTTTATGTATTTCATGATTTTGAGGGTCAGTAATAAGGGCAGGTGCTGCTGGTGCACCCATCTATCCCATGCAGTGCTAAAACAGAGGCCACTTGGTGGTACTTAGCTGAAGCCTGGGCTAGTCTAGCAGGCCCACCATAACTTCACGTACATTTCTTGCACCTTCAAGAAGTGTCTTCAGGGCCAAGTTCCTCTGAGACTGTCAACTGCAATACCTACACATGGCCGTTCGAGCCTGGTAGCCTAGGGATAGTTGGACTGCCCTACAAGGCACTTCAGAGCTGCAGGAGTGAGTGTTCAGGAAACATGACAGCTGCCGTGCCTCTTGTGGTCCATCCTTGGGAGGCACAGAGATAACTTCTCTGACTGTCCTGGCATGTCTGGGTCTGAGGAGTTTCCTAAGAGACCACCATACTGACAGCAGGACAGTCCTGGGAAATCCAGAACGTCTGGTCAACCTAGTACCATGGTATATCTGTCACAGCCATCAGAGGCCCACCCAGATCCAAGGGGAGGGAACATAGGTGCCACCCCAGTGGGGTCTATGGGAGAGTGTCAAAGGATTTGAAACTATGTTTGTCAAAACACCCAGCCAGTTAATCTGAGACTCTATTCCCTATTTTAAAGAAATAAAAGATTTGTAGAAAGCAGCTTCTAAACTTTGATTTTATCAACAGAACACAGAAAAGGCATCGAGAATTGTAGTTGGGCCGCAATGAACTGTCTTTAGGTCACAAACAGATGATTGTATTCAAAGTAAACCCTCACATCACTTTCTTTCTGATTTACTAAATTTTACCATGTGTGTAGTTGTGGGTCTTTTTTAAATGAATCTTCCTCAGTAAACCTGAAAGTCTTAATTAGCAGACTCTCATTTGTCTTCAGTTAGGGGAATTTTTTCTTGATTATAGTCTTACTTTGATGATCTCTGTTCTACCTCTCTGCAAGTTTTATTGAATAAATGTTAAATCTTCTGGGTTTATTTTCTGTGTTTCTTAACTACGTTCTCATACTTCTTCCCATGATTTTGTCTGTATTAGTTTTCTAGGGCTGCCATAAGTAAATACCATAGCCTGTGTGGCTTAAACAACAGAAATTTATTTTCTCACAATTCCGTAGACCTCAAGTCCAAGATCAAGGCCCTCTTCCTTGGCTGGCAGAAGTCTGCCTTCTTCCTGTGTCCCCACGTGGCCTTTCTTGTGCGGGCACGCATCCCTGGTATGTCTCTTTGTGTGTCCAAATTTGCCCTTGTTTCAAGGACACCAGTCAGATTTCACTAGGGCTCTTACAAATGACCTAATTTAACCTTAATTACCTCTTTAAATCCCCTCTCTCCAAATATAGTCACAGTCCAAGGTCTTGGGGGTTGAGGCTTTGACATATGAATTTAGGGAGATACAATTCTGCCCATCATATTGTCTTCTTGCCCTGTATTCTGGCAGGAACACTGGCCTCAATTTTCCTGCTCATTTATTGTACTACAGCATATGCATTCTGCTAGTTTCCCTGCCGAAGATTTTTACTTCAATAATCATAATTTTTACTTCCAAAAATTCTAATGTTTCTTTTTCATATCAGCATAATCTTTCCTGTATATAAAATATTCTCCTGAATCTTTCACAATAATAATAATTTTTTCTAGTTTAAATTTATGATTCTGTTTTCTGATACTCTTCCCTCAGGACTTCGTTCTTCTGCTTCTGAGCTTTCAGCCTCTTTTTCAAAGTGTTTTTCTTCCCAAATGTTTGGCGATCACTTGCCAACCAGGGAGAATGTACTGCTGGCTTATCTTCTGTCTTGGGGGCTCCTTCTGGTGTTTGTTGAGTTCCCTGGCTGCTGCCCCAGTGCACACCTGTGAGGCCTGCCACTTCAGAGACCCCTAGTCAAGGTTTTATCCTAGTAGCAAATGCCATAGCCAAAGAAAGGAGGGCAATGGGATCCAGCATATATTTTCTGCCATCTGTAGACCTTGTGTTATATAGGGTCTCTCTCCCACTGGACCTCATATACTGCAGGCCTTCGCTATCAGTTGTTTATTTTGTTTCAAAAAGAATTCATAGAAAGCCTTTGTTTCCTGCTGTTCAATTGATGTGGCACAAGGAGCTGGACCCTACTAGTGTGGTTTTTTCAAGGGTGGTTCTTCAGATGCCCAGGGGATTATTACACTGGGACCTTTAGCGGACTTTACACACACACGTCACCTCATTCTTAGGTCACTGATAAAACCTTTGTCCTAGCTTTCTTCTATCCATGTTCTTCTTCACTGGTTTCTAACTTCCAGCAATTTCTCAAAATACAGGATCCTCTTGTGGTAACCCATGTTGCTTGGCAGTTTGAAGGTGATCTTCTGGCATTTCAATGGAATAAGGGGAGCTATAGGGGTATCTTTAGGTTCCTATCTTGGTATAATCCTTATTGAGTTTTAAATTAAATAAAAATAATCATGCCCATCTCAAAAATGTTTTTAAAAAAGGGTTAAAATACAAGTTACATAAAGCCAAAAGGCATGAGGTTCCTTTCCGCCTCCTCCTTCTCCCCAAACTCTCTTTTGAGACAGATTTTCTCCCAGTAGCTTACTATGTACTTTTCCATAACTTCTTCCATGCATTTACCAGCATATAAATGATATGCAGAGGTTTTCTGACTTAAAACAGGACTTGTACTATGACAACTTCTCAGCAATTATTTTTCACCTAAAAATAAATGATAAACATCTTCCCAGGTCAGTATGTACAAGTGAGCTCATTCTTTTTGATGGCTGCATAATATCTTTAGGATGGAAATACTATCATTTATTACATCAATTCTCCAACTGATGGATGCCATGGACTGAATGTTTATGTCCCCACTTAAATTCATATGTTGAAATCCTAATGGTGAATGTGATGGTATTTGGAGATGGTATCTTGGGAGGTACTTAGGTCATGAAGGTGGAGTTTTCACAAATGGGATTAGTGACCTTATACAAGAGAAATCCCAGAGAGCTAGCCTGCCCCCTCCACCCTTAGAGCGAGAAGATAGCCAGCAGTGCCAAAGACAGCTCTCACCAGATACCCCAACTGGCGGTGCCTTGATCTTGAACTTCAACCCTTCATGAACTATAAGACATGAATGTCTCTTGTTTATAAGCCACACACCTGATGGTATTTCATTACAGCAGCCTTCCAGACTAACAATGGATACCGTGTTTTCAAAAAGCATATGGTCTGAATTAAATACTTCAGAGTTCTTAAGGTACTATATGAATCAAACAACATTTTCTATCACTATAGGAAATACTCTCAAACCACTATTAAATGTGGAAAGTGAAGACCGTTCCAGGAAAAGACATTCAGTTGTCTCTGTTATGCTTGAGATTAAAATTATTAGGCAGAAAAAACTAAGTACCAGTGGCCATGGCTGAGCATGAAAGCAAACATCTCATCAAATATTTGCTTTACACGGATCATTTGAAGTTCTATCAGCTCTGAACACATTGCCTTCAACTGTTGAAAATCCAAAACCCGTTGTACTATGGCACTCCTTATTGCTCCTTTTTCATCTCCGTATCAGTTTATTTCTGTGAGATGTTTTGTCTAATGTTCATTCAAGCCCTTCCTGCGTGTCAGGCATTGTACTAATCCTTTAGCCAGCATACTGCATTTAACCTCTAACCAACCTCGGAAAGCGTTAGCCCTCTTTTTAAATTAGCCACATTTTGTTCAAATCCCAGTTTTATTCTTTGCTAGCTTTGGGGCCTTGAGCAGGTAATATGATTTCTTTGAACCTCAGTTTCTTTGTCAGTAACATAAGGACTGTGCTCCAGTATCAAATGACTTAACATCTGTTCATTGAGCTCTCACCAGGAGCAAGGCATAGTCTTAGGCACTAGGTAACAAGGCTGTTTAGAGGATTAAGTGAAATAATGCATGTACCGTAATGTGTGGCACATACCCTCAGAACAGGCATTCAGACGAGGACCCCTGTTACGGTAGCTAGAAAGACACCAAGCTTAAATTTGAACCCAGGTCTGCACATGAGCCCAAACCACCTCCTCCCCCTTTGTTTATGACTCCGTGCTATTTTCCTAAAACCTAAAACCAGATTATTGTATCCATATAAATCACCATTCCTTTCACTAGTTTCTATGACCCAAATCATAAAATTCTTCTAAGGTAAAAAAGTAAACCCACACCCACCATGGTTTCTAGGCCAAATAATTTATTATTTCTCTGCCCTGTGTACTACATGATCTAGTTTTCCATAGTTTGTCATCTGTATTTTTTCTCTCGTGTCTTCTTAAATGTGCCATGCTGTGTGTGACTCAGAGTGGACAGGTGGTACTTTCTACTTCTTTTATGTATCCTTTATGGGCCTGAAGCTTAAGTGACTAGGCACGTGGTAGATTGAGCAATACACAGATAAAATTCATTTGATAAAATTTGCCAATCAAATGAAATGAAGGGACAGCCACGACAATACATGGATTCATGGGTGTGAAAGGGGTGAGTGATGGAAGATGGAAATAGGGGCAAAATTTTAAAACATCTAGGCTCTTAGAAGTTGAAAGAGATTAATAACAATGCCCTTGATGTTATGGCAACAAAAGAGGGAAGGTAAGTGTAAGTCAGCACGAGGACCCCTCTGAGCTAACAGTTCATTCAGGATTGTAACAGAAAGGAGCTCACAGGTCAAATGGGAAGTGTGTTTCACAGCTTGCCGTGAGGAGCAATGCTACCCATTTTTCACTAGAATGCTACAGTTTGCCTGTTATTTTTAGTTGATTATTAGATTGTCACACCAAGATCCATAACAGAGGAAGCAACAGGGCAATAAAGCCAAATATAGCTAGAATATGTATTATCTTTCTCTCTATACACTACCCTATTTTTCTATAATAATTTCTTGACTTCTCTGCCTAAACAAAGCAATGTGGTTAGTGGACAGGAAAGACATCTTACAGCAGGAGAGGACTTTGGGATGTGCACGTGGTGGAGTGAGCACTCTGGCTGAGAATGGGAGCAGGCAAAATGGAAAGAGCCCTGGATTCAGAGTTAGAATCCTGAGTTCCTGGCCTAGATGTCACCGATCAACTGTGGTGCCTGGGGCAAGCTGCCCAAGTTTTCTGCTGTGCCCTAGTTTTTCTTGTTTTAAATTGGGACAGTAAGACTTGCTCTACTTACCTCATTACTTTGTGGCAAGGGTCATAGGAGTTAATGTGTTTGAATGGACTTTTGAAACATAAAGCTATCTGTAAACACCACGGATTTTCATTTTGTGTGTTAAGTAGTGAAACTATCAAATGAGCCTGCAATTGGATCGTACTCCGTCCATACTGTTGTGGATCATACAAACAGGTGTAATACATCTGGTAATGTTATACACTGAAACTGTATTTCCAGGGTGGACTGACAGAGTTGTCAGAGCAGTTCTATACATATGAGCCTAAGCGTATCTTAGAAACTGATATGTTAGAAACCAATAGCTAGAGGAGATGTGGCGATAAAGACACATTAGCAAATGTGCAACCGAGATCAGTTAGCGTAACCTTTGATGAAATAATCATAAAATTGAAGGTTTTGCTATAGTAGAAATTCTTTTCAAATTTAACCTGAACAGATAAGGAAGTAAAGAAAATACTACAGAGTTAGAATGAAATATTCTTAGCTGGAAAAGAGTTTAGAGACTATTCTATTCTAATCTAACTCCCTTAAACCACACATCTGAGGTAGTGGCAAGATTTTTCTAACATTCTGATTACTCAGAGCTATCTTTGACGTTATTTTTCAAGCCCAAAGTGAGAGGCTGATTCAAGATGGTGGCTGGGTTCAGAATCTGGGATTCTAGAGATGGGCAAGATGGATAATACTGTTGTGGCTGGACTAGGAGATGAAATGAAGCTCATGGTCAGCCATGAGTAAAGGCACATTTGTTGAATGATCCATTCCAGTAAAAGAACAGAAGTGTGTCAGACAAATTCTAAGGGAAAGAAGAGGTCGTCTGAAGGGAAACTGATCTGGAGACAATGCAGACACAAGTAGTAGATCCTAGAAGTTAAAACTGGCTAAATGAAATGGGTTTGGGAATAATAGTGATAAAGAATAATGATACTACAACTCCTACTATTACTAGTACTTACAGCTAATTTTCCTGAGTGTGATGTGCCAGGCAAGGTGCTATTTTACATAATTCTCCTTTTAAAATCTCACATATACACAAAACTGAAATAGGAGCTATTA
Organism: Manis javanica; assembly: GCF_040802235.1. Classification (NCBI taxonomy): domain Eukaryota; kingdom Metazoa; phylum Chordata; class Mammalia; order Pholidota; family Manidae; genus Manis; species Manis javanica. The sequence goes on along the minus strand of NC_133169.1, from coordinate 59,829,217 downwards.
TCCCATTTTGGGGAGGAAGAATAAAATGACAGATGTTCGATTTAGCAACAGCAGTCCCTGACTCATAGACTAGTTGGTTGGGGTGCAATGTACGACTTCTACTAACTCTCAAGGAATTTGAATGCAGTCAACTACCCAGAACTTCCATCTAAGCTTTGTTTCAAAATTATAACTTCCCATTGGCATCTTGCCCTGATTCTGTGTCATTCATATACATACGATTTTTCATTTTAGTGTAGCTATGATAAAGAGGGTATAGAGAGCCAATGGACACTGGCTTGCAATTAACTCTAGTGGATCGATGTGTATCCCAAACAACAATCAAAATAAAAGAATGAGATCATTTCTATACCAGTTAAGCATTTAGAGAATTACAGAATTAGAAATCTATCAACTGTTGATATATCTGTTTAGAAGCACCTATGATGTCTGGACATTCAACCTATTGCCAATATTCATTCAATAATTCTTTCAGTAAATATTTACTGAGCATTCACTGTGTTCCAAGCTCTGTGATAGGCAATATCTTATGTGCACCAAAGTCCCTGCTGTCCAAGAGGTGATATTCTAGGGAAGTCAAGTGAAAAATAAGTTGACAGGTAAACAAACAATTTCAATAGTCAGAAATGCTATAAAGAGAATGACATGAGGGAACATGATGGGTGCAGGAGGGATTTCAACTCTTTAAACACCCCTGCTCCTTCATTAAAAATCAGTATCTTCTTACCTAAATGTAGACTATTCCTCTGAGTTGGGTTCAAAATAAGCATCAGAAATATGCTTGTATTAAAGAGAATATTAACTGAGCACTGCCCATGTGAAATAGGGTCAGTCCCAGGAAAGTACGTCTTGGTTCTGCGTGACCAAGGGACTCAGAGCAGTGGGGTCACTAGGAATTTTCCACTCCCCCATCGGCCATCTACTGCCGCCTCTGTTGGGATTCCAATCGGCTGTCAAAGACTGACGAAACAGGCAGTGGTGGTCTGGTTCTTTCACAAGCTAAGGCATAGGACATAAATGTCCTTTGTTTTATCACATCCATCAACAAAATTAGGCTAACCTGATACTACAAACTGGCATTCTGAAGTTATCAAGAGACTTCCAATATTGGCTGTATCATTTTCATAAGCAAAGAGCCTCCAGCTGGGAAATGGCGCCGGTCATACCATGTTATGGAAATGCAAACCATCGCTGAAGTTCAGAAGCATGACACTGTGGAGATGTGGTGATTTCATTTTTACAAAGTCATGGCCTCTGCTGTGTGTATGAGGTTAATATGGAAAGAATGAAAGCAAGCTCTATGACCATGAGATAAGGTGCAATAAAAATTTGGCTCACCATGTTGTTTTTGTGGGGAAAAAAAAACCAACCCAACAATCTTTAAAAATTCAATTTGAGGAAATAAGATTGAGATAGGGAAAGAGATTGTGAGGTGGGAATAAGGGAGAAATCTGAAGAGGATGAAAAAGTCAGCAAAAAGGAAACCTTTTAGGAGGCAAGGCTGATTTTCCAAAGTGGGGCACCGACCTCGTATACAGACATTTCTCACAATAAGGACGGTCAGCGTCAGCATTCCACAATTCTGGCATTACAGATCGGATTTCTCCAATGGAAGCAGCTCCTCCTACTCACAAAAACACGACCAGAAGGACAGTCCATTTTGAAAGATTATTTGGTTTGGGCCCACATCACATAGGCTGTTAGGAGAGCTGTCCCCGGGGCTTTTTCTCAGAACCAGCCCAAGGAATGTATTTTCCTTCATTCCGTCCCGAGTCCCCCTGGGATACAGGCAGCATCAAATGCAGATTGCCATCTATTTGTCTACAACTAGGAAAGGCAGTTTCCTTCTGAATTATTTAACATGGCAACATTTTGCACATATAAATCATGTCCGGCTTTATTAGATTAGGCCAATTGAAGAAATATATACACCTGCCTGTCATGTAAAAGCCCTTCCTCTTAGGGAGTAGACTCCCCAGGGGGACATCCCAGGAGGTAAATTGATTACTGAGTGGTTTATCTTGTGATAGGGCCTGTGTCAGAAATTGAAACTCCTGAATGGACATCGAATTTCACATCAAAAATGGGAAAGGACCCAGTTCATCTCTCTTGGTTACCAGGGTACTAATCACTCTAGAAACTTAAATTTCCATGACTATGCCCGTTGCGGGCCCTTTATGTCAGAGCTGGGCCCTGTCAAAGTCATAATGTGCATCAAGCCCTTTGAGATCTTCAGATGAAAGGCATTCAACAAACACAAACTACCACTTGGCGTCCATCAGCCAAGTAGCCTGATATTATTTCTCTCCATCTTTGGGTTTGCCAGGATGGCACAGGAGATAGCAAATGGCATACAGGAGATGAAAGGGTAGAGATTGATAGGCGACTGCTTATTCAGATAAGGCATGATCATGCACAGTTGGTAGCCCTGATTCCTATTATGGGGAAAAAAAATACACCCAGGATTGTTCTCATTGGACTCCAAATCTCAGAGGAAAATCTCTTTCATAAAACTGGCTGCATCTCAAATGCTCTTCCTAATTTAAGTCCAGAGGGGGGAAAAAAATCACTTTGTACCCCATAGGGGGACAGCTCCATGAAAATGGGGCCATGTGCCTTCTCCCCTTCAAGCTCCCTCCTTGTTTTAAACCTTGTTAAAAGGGAGAAACTACACATCTGAAAAGAAAAACGCAAGAACAAGACCCAGTGCCATTACTTTGGCGAGCTGAGAGACGGAGAATGAAAAAGCCATCCGTCTCAGTTTTACTGCCACAATGGCCTTTTATGAGGGGGATTAGATACGCCAAGAACCGGTACAGCATTCACTGGTGCCCCGACGACAATCTGGAAAAAGGACGATAAAAATCAGTTTGTCGTAAGGTCAAATCACCAAAGACTTCCTAGATTGGCTTTTCAGATAGTTTCTCCTTTGGAAAGCAGATGAAAAACGAAAGAAAGATGGGCGGAAAGCTGATTTTCTTTCTCTTGCCCTTTTTCCTCTCCTCAGTGCAAGATGTAGCCCTGAGAAAACACGTTGAGCGAGTTGAGGCATTAAAAAGATCAGTCTTTGGCTGTTGAATGCGAGGCTGTCGTGCGTGTGACTCACATACTAAATGGAAACCTGCCTTCAAAGCCTATTTTACTGCCTAATTATATATACACAAAATGTAGCTGTCTGTTTCAATCAGATCATAGGAAAAGGAATAAAACTCCTCTAAAGATGCAATTTTCATGGTTTGTCATAACCTGAGAAACACTGCTAGGAGGAAGTACAGCTGCAAGGTCCAGATAAGGTTCCAGTAATTGTTTTTCTTTTAATTATTACCTTATAAAGACATTATACCTCCTACTCTGAAGGAGGAAAACTAGTGCCATTGGTCTCTTCTCTTTTTTTCCCCCCTCCCTTCCCACTTTCACACCAAGCTTGTTGATATGCATTTCAGCTGTGGCTAGAAGCCAGTGTAACTATGGAAATAATATTTAAGTAACCACCATAACTACAGGTTTTCAGTGGGTGCCAGGGAGGCAGCATCTTCCAAATTTATGTTCTGAATGGGGTAGAGCTTTCCAAAGCACAAAACAGAGTGCCAGGGATCACGATAAAGTGCTTAGACCTGAGCAGCTGTTTGCACGTGGCTTTTGTGGAAATAGGTTCTATTCATAACAGTGAATGAATTGATTTTTTAAAAGTGTTCATTGCATGATTGTTTTCAGTGTTGTCGCCCTCACTGAAGAGTGAAGTGATAAAATACACAAAAGCCTTTTTCTCCCTAACATTTTATATGTACAGATCTTTTTTGTACAATAACCCCAAACTGTAAAGTTTAATAAGCCATTACTAATTTACATATTTTCATAGATTCAAATCATTAAAATGCAATGATGTTTTAATGGTTTAATATATATCTAATTGCAGATTAAAACTTCCTAACCCTGGAGATGGCACTGCATGGACCGCCAAGGGATTCCAAGTACCTAATCCAGAAAGCACTGGGAGCTACTCCCATTTCTGAGGGAAACACATAGTTCACCGCTAATGAGTACATTGATTATCTTGTAATGTGCAGGTTTTTAAAAAGTGATCATTTCAACTACACCTACCACTCTTCTCCTTAATCTCTTCCTGCTCACCCCCAGTTCTGTCTCCAACCCTGAAAGGTTTGGAAGCTGCTGTATTAATCCATAGAACAAACAGCTTAATGGAGAATTCTATGATGATTAAGCAGATATGAACATCAAACTACTCTCCATGACCCTCAGAAATCCTGGGACATGACAGATATGCAGAGAATTCGAAACTGGCAAGAACTAAATAAAGCGTATGTTCTAGAAATCACTGCCTACATCCCAAATTCCAAAACAGGACTGTGACCTGTTAAAAACAAGCGGGTGTGATGTTCACAGCAGCAGTGTCCACAATGGCCAAAAAATGGAAACAACCTAAGTGTCCATCAACAAATGAATGGATAAACAAACTGAGATATATAGAGATATAGACACAGACAGTGGAATATTATCCAGCTATAATAAAGAAGGACTGGTACATGTTACAATGTGGATGAACCTCAAAAACATGCTAAGCGAAAGGAGTCAGACTCAAATGGTCACATGGATAACCCCATGTATGTGAAATATCCAGAATAGGTAAATCCACAGACACAGAAAGAAAATTGGTGGCTGCCAGGGTCAGAAGGGAAGACAAACTGGGATATAACTCTTTAATGGGCACAGGGTTTTATTTTGGAGTAATGAAAATATTTTGGAACTAGATAGAGATGGTGGTTGAACAACACTGTGAATGTACCAAATGTCCCTGACTTACTCACTTTAAAATTGTTCATTTTCAATGTTGTGCATTTCACCTCAATGAAAAAACATTCACTCAGTATTCGTGAGTTGGAGAAGCACGTATTTACCACCTATTATGTGTCAGGGGATGCAGTGTTGAATCGGCTAGGCAGGCCTCACAAAGCTTGCATTCTAGTTGGGGGACAAAGGAAACAAAGCACACACTCAGTGACCACAAACAGGATTATCTGACAAAGAAGGACTGAGTGAGTGACGTGGGGAGCTGGAGCTGGAGCGCTGATGAGGGCCTCTCTAAGGAGATGAGCTGTGAGTTGTCTTGACCAATAAGTCTTACATGGAAAGAAAATTACTGAGAGAGAGAATAACATACGAAGGCATGAATGTGTCATGCTATAGGCACAGAAAAGAGCCCATACTACTCTCAGAAATGAGAATATGAGACCAAAGTGAGTTGGGGGAAAATGTACAGGTGCAGTCAGACAGGTAAGCAGGAGCCAGGCCATGTAAGACCTTGTAGGTCACGTTCGGAAGTTCGGATTTTACTCTAGCTGGGATGGGAAGGTACTGAAGAGCTTAAGCAGAGAAGTGACGTGCAATTTTGAAAAGCTCGTTGTCGTTGACAAATCAAGAATCAACTAGATGGGCCAGTGTAGAAACAGACTTTTTTTGTTGATAGTAGTCTAGATACAAAGTGATGATGGCTTCGACTAAGGTATTGGCAGAAAAAATGGAGAGAAGTGGACAGATTCAAGATCTGTTCTGGATCAGAACTAACAGCTTCTGTTGCTGGATCAGGTAGGTAGAAGGCAGATAAAAGGGAAAGATCAGATGACACCTAATTTTTGTCTTGGGTAACTGGGTAGATGTTGCTGCCACTTTTGGAGATAAAAACTGTATTAATTTTCTATTGCTATTATAACAAATTATCACAAATTTAGCAGCTTAAAACAACACACATTCATTCTCTTATAGTTCTATCGGTCAGAAGACTGGCATGAGTCTCAAAGGCTAAAATCTGAACATCAGTTGCACTGTGTTCCTTTCTAGAGGCTCTAGGGAAAGATGTTTTACCACCTACTCTGCTGAAGGCAGAGGAAATGTGCTTTTCACATTTGCATTTGGTACAAAACTGAGAAGGCAAGCAAACATATCTGATAACATAATGGTGATTCAGAAAAATCTTGACAAATTAGAATGATGAACCAGAAATTGAAGATAAAACTGAAATAGGACAGAACTTATATTTATAGAATTTTAAATGTTAATTTCAATGACACTTCTGACATGGGATAAAATTAAGATTTGGATTAATAGTAGTTTGTAGGAGAAAATCCTAGGGATTTTAGTTACCTACAAGTTTCATATTTCATATAAGACAAGAAATTCAGTCTTAGCTTGAATTAATGAAAGTGGAGTAACCAGTCAAGAGATATTTCTATCCTTCTTTCACTACCATTCAATATACCAGGGGGATTGCATCTGGTGCCAGAGGACATCGTGCACCTAGACACAGGTGATTGCAAAGTCTACAAGTCTCATATTATTGGAGGAATTTTGAAGTGGCTTGGACTACATTTAATCATGTAGCAAGTATTTCTTGAGCCACACAACGCTCTATGTGTTGGGGACAGGGTAGAAAACTGGGTAAAGTCCTTTTTCTGTCTCATGTTACTTACAATCTAGTGGATAGGTAGAAACAGATTTTAAACAATGACCGTAAACAGAAAATAAATAAATGAAGCAGATCATTTTGAACAGTGATCATTCCCTAAACAAATTCAGATCATGTCATTCAACTTGTATATGATGTGCCAGTAAGTCCCCATTAATGATGAGATAAATACCAGCCAAGGCTTCAACTGAGCAGGCAGAACCTTCCACAATGAGATTTGAATTTACCTTATCCCACACTCTTTCCATTTCTGTGAGCTAGTGATTTAATTAACAAAGAGGAGGAAATAAGTTTAATTTTCACAATGTTATATTCCATACATTATCATTCCCATTTCATAAGGAAAGAAGGGAGTCTGTCGGCAAGGTGGCTGCTATAATTCCTCTTTCCATTCTCACATTCTCAGGCTTTTTTGCAATGTGACTTTGCCTTTCCTCTCATCAAGAGGTAGACTTTACTTCTCCACCCTTTGAACCTGGGCTTGGCCATGAGACTTGCTTTGGCCAGCGGGACATTACAAATGTGAGCAGGGGTTTGAAATGCTTGTGCATGTATTTACTTTTTTTTCTTTTTTGGCTGTGGTTGCAACCCTGAAACCATGTGTGAACAAACCCGAGCTAGTTGCTGGAATGGTGATGGGGAGGAGAAAGGAGGTGCCCCAGACAGGCATGGGGGTGAGACCATCTTAGACCAGGAAGCCGCATAAGAGCCACTGTTTGGCTTTATCTGCATGGTGACCCCAGGAGAGACCAGAAGTGCCCAGCGAACCCCAGTCCAAATTGCTAACCCACACAATAGTGATAATAATAAAAAAAAGGGTTATTGTTTCAAACGTACTAAGTTTACTGCTACTTTGTTACACAGTGACAAAGAAGTAATTGCTAGAGGTATGTTCCAAGAACTGTTCATAACCCATCGGAAGTGAAGTGTTGCAGCTAGAGCTCTAACACAGGTCTGCTAACTGGGCTGTCTGTTCACTTGCCAGGACATATACTAATTCCCCCAAAGTGTCCCACAAGAGCCATGGACAAGGTTAAATGATATGAGAGATCAGAATGTGTGGTTGCACATTCCGCGATAATCCAAATTTAGGGACACCGTTGTCTCAGAAGAACTGGATTTGCAGCAAGGCAGTTTGTTCATTAAATTGAACAATATCCTAAAAGGTGCTTAACCAGAAAGTAGGTATGCCCTAGATTTGGAACAAACCTCTGACCCACTTTTTTACACCTATAGAAAACAACTTAGCCAGAAGCCTTTTTCTATCCTTTTTTGTAGCCTCCAGACAGTCTCATAGGATTTGAGCTCTGCAGGCTGCTGGGCAAGGTTCCTCTGGGGCAGCTAGAAAGGTAGCACAGAGGTGCAGGAAGAACCATGAGCTCTATAATGATAGGCATCTTGAAAAATCACAGTTTATTTTGCACTTATTTATTTTTAATAGGGATGAGAAGGAACCCGAAGGGGTTGTAGAAGGCAGAAGCAGGAGACGCAAACTCCATCTTGTCCTGAAAATTTCTACTGGCCCTAAGTTGTAAAAGAACAGTCATGGACATTCATCAGCACTCAAGTCTGTGGGAGCCTAAATCCTTTCTAATTCAAAGATACCATGAATTCAGTCCAGTGTATGGAAGGGTTAGTATGTGCAAAGCATGGCAGGTGTTCAGACAAAGGGCAATCTGTGTTAAGGGTGGGTTGGGTGTGTGGTGAGCACTGGCTTGGACACAGAAAGTCTAAGTTCGCAAAGGATGCTTTCAGGGGGTTTCTAGAGTGCAGCCCAGTACCAAAGATTTCAGTAAACCCAGCTAGCATGAACTAGTTTTTTATATCAGTGTGAATAAAACATAATTAGAAGGATAAATGTATTATCCTGGAAATTTCAAAGCTGTTCAGCAACTACAGATAGGCTTATGGTTAGACCATTCTCTGATCTGGAACATTATAACATGGAAAAATGGGAAAAGCGTAGACTCTAAGTCAGAGACCTGGGATCATATCCTAGTCACAATACCACATGATCTTGTGACTCTGGGTCTTTAAAAGTAACATAACTGTTAAGATTGTGAGTAACTAAATAATGTAAAGTCTTCAAAAGGCTTAGTATATCACCTGGTCCCTTGCAGGTCCTAAATATGTGGCAGTTATTGAGTATGTTCCAATTTTTTAAAAAAATTAACCCAATATTTCATGTTACTTTTTGAGTATCAGATATTAAATGCTCACAGGGGAAAAGGGGGAAGAATACATTTAAAAATAAATACGCTACAACATGGATGAAACTTGAAAATATGCCAAGTAAAATAAGATACAGAAAGACAAATGTGTGATTCCACTTAAGTGAGGTACCTAGAGTAGGCAATTTCACAGACACAGAAAGCAGAACAGAGGCCACCAGGGGCTCTGGGAGGAAGGGAGTTCTTGACTAGCAGGCAGAGTTTCTGTTTGGGGTGATGAAAACATTTTGGACCTGGACAGCAGCACTGAAGGTTGTACAACACTGAGAATGTACTTAATGCCACTAAATGTTACACTTAAAAATGTTTAAAATGGGGAACTGTATGTATGTTTTACCCCAATAAAAAACTAAAAAAACCAAAAGTGTTAAGCGAATCTTTCTTAAGCATTGCATAGTTACTAAGTACTTTCCTATGTGTCACCAAGGATATAAAAAACAAAAAGCCTCCAAAGCTAGGACGATAGTGTCAAGTCATCTGGGAGGCTAGTTCTGAATGTCAAACACCTCTTTTTAATTTCCATCCTCTTTGTCATCATCTCCACATCATGAGAATTGATGAGGTGGAAAGACATTGGCTCCACCTCTGTGCTTAGAGGTCAAGCTCTCAGAGAGGTTGAACTTATCCATCCTCTCCCTGAATCCACTGGGATTCCTCTTGCTCTAAGCCACATGGCTCCTCTGGAAGAACATAACAGACCCCTGAATAGGCACCCAAGTTACATCCAGGGAAGTGCTGTTGACCAAGTCAGGATTCTTGCAACTGTGACAAGAAATCCCACTCAATCTGGCTTAAGCAACAAAAAGGAATTTGTGGGCTTATGCAACTGAGTTAGTTCGGGGTTTGTAGGAGGCTTGATGCGCTACTCTAATGATGCCACAAAGGACTGGGTGCCCCCTGCCCCTTGCAGGCCTATCTATTGCTGCTGCCCTCCTCTTCAGGCTCCCAGCGGTGGGACTCCACAACTCTGGGCTCAGTGCTCCCAGGGGTGAAACGAAGCAGTTTCTGACCTCCCAACCTCACATCACATCATCCCAAAGAAAAAGGGCTCCTTCTGATGGCTCTCAGGAAGAGTGAGGTAACTGGTTTTCCTTTGAATTTCCAGCAAACATCTCCGCATCTCCTCGGCTCTGCATGGGTCACGTGCCCATCTCTGAGCTAATTACAGCCAGTCCAGGGAGATGGAGCTGCCGATCAGCTGGGGTTGGGGTCACTCCAGGGCTGCCCTGGGGCCTCCGTGTGAACGACTCCCTCGGGAGTCTTACAGAGCTCAGTCTGTGCGGCCAATCACAATAGCAACCTGTGAGCTTATCGCATCTTTTTGCCAAGAGTATTAATTCCTTGACTACAAGGATAGTGTCATCATCTTAGATCCACCTGTAGAGCCTGACACGTTACACCTGCTCAGTAAACTCTCACTGCAGGGATTACTGAATGGGCGAACTGAAAACAAGCTGGAATGCAAAAATGTCCCCAAAATGGTATTTCTGAGTTGTACATTCAGTACCGATTTTTATAATAACTTCTTGCTGACTGGATGGTAACCAATTCTTACATTTTCAATATTAATAAGGTGAGGCCAAGCACAGGTGAGTACAATTTCAACCTGCTGCCTAAGAGAGGGGTGACGTTTCTGAATCTTACATTTGTTATATCTATGTTGTTAAGTTAGGAAAGTTTAATCCTTGAAATGCGAAGTTCCATGAGCAAAAATTAAGCTTACCTGGCTGGACCTTCTCTTCATAGTCAACACAGGAAAAGCAGCCACCAACTCTGAGGGTTTTTGAGGAGTTAAACGATAAACACTAACTTTGTGTGTATTTTTACAATTTAATTTATCCTTTTTATGGGAATATAAAACATATTTTAAAAAATAAATAAATATTGAATGGAAGTATACGATGATGACATGGGAAGGATATAAATCTGTCACACACAATACAAGAACATATTTAAATATGCATAGTATGAACACTGAAAGCTGTGATGTTTCAAAACAATGTCAGCCCCTTACAGGAAACATTGCTCTCTAAGAGCCCACCAGCATCTTAAATACAGATTGTATTTTATATATACAAGCAACCCGTGGTAAAATATTTTTACTCTAATATTAATATTTAATTTTTTTCTCTTTTATAAATTATTGTTCTATGTGCCAAGTTTACTTTTCATTTAGAGAAAAACATAAAAATTCCTCAAGCCTCTAATTTTTTTTTTCTCTCTGTGAAAACTGTCACACGAATGAGAAATAGTTTTTCTCCCAGGAACTCTTCTCTATCTACTCTTTCCTTCTCTTTCTACCTTCTCCCTTGGACATTCTCATCTTCCCCTGTGACTTAAACAGCCAAATATAAGTGAATGACCCTCAACTTGATCTATCCAGTCCTACTGTCCCACCTCAGTGCCATGGTATTATGTCCGACATCCCAGGAGAGATCACCCTTTTAAAGGGCCCCATGACCTCAGACACCTTGGTTAGTGGCATTATAATCTGTGTTTTCCGCCCACAGAAATCCCTTGGCTTCACTGTAGATGCTTTTTCCCCATCTTTAACCCTCTGGCTCCCTTCAGCGACTCAGTTGTCTATCGCTGTCCCATCTGGTTCCATCATACAGGCCTCCCTCCATTCTAGGGCCAGACTTAAACTATTGCCACTTCTCGGGCTGACTGTATTCTCCTCCTCTCTGAGGACAGCGAGTCTAGTTTCCCACCCACTCACCTGGCATCCAAATTGCCCTGACCCCAGACCTTCAGTTTCTAATGTAATCTGATAGTTCACATTTTCCCACTTAAAATTCCTCAGAGACTTTTCGCGGCTTCTAGAATACAGTATGTGTTCAGAGACGTTTGCAATTGGGCTCCAGCTTCCTGTCCAGTCCCATCATCTGCTTCTCCCTCCAGCTCTTCAGGAGAGCCTCCTGCACCGGCCGCATCAAATCACCGCTCAGTCTGAGAACACTCTCTCCATCTGTGTCATTCCCTCTGCCTCGACTGCTTTTCTCACCTCTCCCCCCTGTAAAGTTAACTTCGCTCAAGTCTTTTCTGACTTCCCATCACAATTAATTAATCATTCCCTCCTCTGTATTCCCACAAATCTCTGCTCAGATTGTACATCTCTGGCCCCAGTCTTCCTGAGTGGATCACATGCCCCTTGGAGGTGGTGGGAGAGAGAGGGTTGCATCTCACTCACCGTTGCAGAGGCAGCTCCTACCTGGTGCCTGGGGTCTAGAAAGTACTAACCATCACTGAAAAAACCTTTAGCAAATAAGCCTTCATTTGGAATGCTCAGAAAACCTTCAATTTGACCTATAAACTCCCAGAAATAGGAGAAAAGAAAGCCTATGGATGCACAATGGTCACACTGACCACATGGAGTAAAAGCAGCAAGTTGTGAAGAGAAGCTGTGGCAGACTAAGCCCATTCTGCTCAGCCCTTTCTGTCTTTAAAGAAATGTCTAATTTGAGATCCCTTTCACGTGCTCCCTTTCCCAGGTTTAATGTATGTGATTAATCTTGACTTGCCTAATACTGCTCGGAATGTGACAATGACCTCAGCTGAACACTGGCAAAGTGATTAATGTTACATGAACTGGACGAGTTTTTTTTTAACTCTAGATCCTGAATAAACATATTCATGCAAGATTCTGTTGCCGACCTTTGCTCAATAGAAAACGTACCATGATTTCAAAGAGTAATGTTTCAGATGCAATAAACAATGTTAAAGGAAACATGGCTCTTGTTAAAGAAAATGCTGTTTCAGACTAAAGTCCCAGTGATCATAGAAGATGTATGATGCAATAAACAAAATGAACCACGGGCAGACAGGTCCATTCGATGACTAGCCACTGATTGAATTTTCCAACACTCCTGGACTTTCTGAGAGATAAACTATTCACAAAAGGTTCCTGTTAAGGATAAGGCTGTCATTTCTTTTTTATGTGTCTAGAGAGGTCCAAGAGTAGTACAGGATTCCCACCCCCCAACCCCACTTTTTCTTTTTTCCCCTATTGGTTGTTTGTGTTTTTGAATTTTTTATGATGTGGGAAGACTGGCAAACAGTTGCTATGATTGTCAAATGCCTTAAATCAAGAAGAGAAAATGTAATAAAACACAGTTTCCATGGTAACACATTGTAACCTAGTACCTCTGGATTATGAGCCAGCTCCCATCTATGATCATTACTTGTTGACAGGCATAAATTGAGCCTAAAAGCATTAATTTTAGAGAGAAAACTGGAATGTGGAGTTAGGTTATAATAATGTTTAAATATTTCCAAGGTAGTGGCAGAAATCAACACTGGTTGTGACACTGTTTAAATAATGTTAATAAATTAAACATAAACACTTTAAAAATTTACAAGCTTTTCTTAAAAGATGGTATAGCAAATTTGTATATAATCTTAAGGTTGCAAGTGGTAGCTGACATGTTCTTGGTGGGGTTAAAAGAAATTCAATGTCAGCAATTAAATGGAATGACAGACATTTTAATGAAGTTCCAATATGGTTCCAATAAGGAAATGATTCTTAAAAGTCTGGGTAGCAGAGAAGCTCCTAAAATTATCGAGGACATAAATGTATTTCTGGGTGTTTCTCAGTAGACATAATTTCCTTTTTCTATTACAAGAGATTGAGATAAAATATGAATTATCCCAATAGAATGTTTTCATACATGCCTTTTTACTCATTCACTCTCATGTTCTCATTAGAAGTACTTACACTTCTGTCCAACATTTCAAGGTTTAAAAATAAAACAACTGTCCCATGCATGTGACTGCTTTCAGCTGGCTTCAGCAGCTACCCATTAACCAATATAATCAACAAGCATAAGACAATTTTTTTCAAGGCTGTTTGTAACACTTCTAAATGTATCTTTGTGACAGTCAAGATAATATGATATGAGAGGATTCAACATGATAGGATAATAAGGAATTGGTCTATTTTCTCAACATCTAGACATTTTATAAAAATACACTTTACTTCTCTGGTGACTTCTGAGTTCAACCTCTCTTCTAACACTTTTTTAGTGAGAGTAGTAGAAGCAAGGAAAACACAGATAGGTCTCTGTGGGAAAAATGGAAGTTCCTATGGCCAGATCCTCACCTGACCCTAAGCTATTTGATGATATAATTGGCCTACTGCTAGGCTATTGCTCCAACACCCATTAGCAATGAGCTATTATTGATTGAGTCACTTTATAAAGAGTTCTTTTCAGTGCTCTGGGCAGAGGCAGAGATGGAGGAGGATTACAGACCTGCAGAATCTGGATGTAGATGTGATTCTAGTGTTTGACATACTGGGAGAATAAAGCTGGGTAGAGACCCTTTTATCCCAAGAACATTCTGTTGCCATTTGTTGACCTTATTGAATCCATAGTGAAGTTGCCCAGGGCTGAAACCCTCAAGCAAGACAATTGGAATAGTTGGCAGGATACATTGTAAACTGAAGAACAGAACAGGCTGCCCTTGTGGGAGGGGTAACTTCAGTGGGCTGCCCCTATGAATGGGGAGACATTTGAGTGTCCCCAGTGGGCATGTGGTCTGAAGTGGCTTATCTCCTAGAGGACTGGGCCCCTCCCCAGGACTCGGGGGAGGTGGGGGTGATTCCTGAGGCAGTAGAGTTGGCTCTTGGGATAATAAGGAAGTCCTTTGAGAAACAGAGTGCCTGTGAGGTGGCAGGAATCATGGACTGGCTGTTTCTCACAGTATCAAAAAAGGCTGCAGATGAGAAGAACATGCTCCTGCAAGAGACACAAGAAATGGCAGCATGAGAATGTGAGCTGTGAAGTGCTGTGGATTTGTTGAATAGTGAAATGGTGTTGATATGAGAGAAGGCGGTACTATAACATGAGCTATGAGATGCTATGGAGGAAGTAAAAGACATATTGAAAAATGAAATGATGCTGCTGTGAGGTACTGTGGAAGAGGTAAAGGCTATGAAGCCTGCGAGAAGCACAAGAAGAGGCAGAATGAGAACTCAAGCTGTGAGATTCTGTGGAGGAGGTAAAAGATTCTTTGCAGAATGAGACAGCAGTGCTGCAAGGTGCTCTGAAGGAGGCAAAGGCCATGCAGGAGAAGGACATGCTTCTGCAAGAAGCAAAGGAAGAGGCAGTATGAGGACGCCAGCTGCAAGGTATTGAGGTGAAGGTAAGAGAGCTGTTGAAGACTGAGCTACCATTGCTGTGAGGCACTGTAGAAAAGGTAAAGGGAGTAGCAGAGGAGACACTCAGGGGAGTGGAGAGAAAGGTGTTGTAAGCCCTGGAAATGGATGAAGTGCCAGGGAAGGACAAAGGGTGCTGGAGGCACTGATCTCTCTTCTTTTGGACGCACACCTGTTTGTAGTAAAAAAAAATAAAGGTGCAGCAACTGTGGGTTCCTCTGGGAGAGATGCAGCCCCCTCCCCAGGTCGTGGAGCACTCTATGCTCTTCCCCTATACTCAGGCTGAGCTGGTGGATTTGGGCTCCCAGTTTCAGCAGAGGCCCTCAGAGTAGATATCAGCTTGGCTCCTGAATCTTTGGGATGTAGCGGGGGATGGAATTATTCTGTCTGAATCAGAGGTGGGAGAGCTGGCTCCCCTGACAGTTCATCCTGCCTTGAGGCAGTGATTACAAAATGCACATCAAATCACAGAAAATCACTCCCTCCTCGATTGGCTTATGGCTGTGCTTTGCACAGGATGGCCCAGTCAGGGTGATATACCACCCTCCCCTGCTAGAGGGCAGATGTATGCTGAGTTCAACAGGTGTTACAGAGTTAGGTATGAAAAATGTCATCTATAGTCCAGAAAATTATGGCCTAGATGAGGAGCCTTTTACTGCAGGGATGAGAAATATGGTGCTTCAGATGGCTCCCACATCCCTCTCTGGGCCCCATTTGTGCCCCTCACTTAGGGCAGCCCATAAGTGAGGTTACCTGTGTGATAACAGACCTGGGAGATGCTGAAGCAATGAGAGCATGGAAGGAAATACAGTCTACTACTTAGAGAAAGAGTTTAAAGGGCCCCATGAAGATAACGAGGGCCCAGTTGTGGGTTGATTTAATAGGGGCAGGAGCAGACAAGAGAGAAATTGGATGAGCAGTCAAATAGAATCTTACTGGAGCTGTGGCAACAATTGAAACTGGAGACACAGTTCTGACTGCTGAGGACCAAGAAGCAGAGGCTGGAGACAGTGCCACAAGTCTGGCCTGTGTATTTCCAAGACTTCCTCTGGAGAGTGAGCTGACCTCACTTGAACCCACACAGGAAGATGATAAGGGGATATGGTTTGACTAGAGGGAAGGTTGAGGTAGGATCACTGGGAAGGATTGCAATGAACTTTCATTGTCCTTCCACAGGGATACCTCCACAGCCCCACCATCTGTCATGGACTTGTAGCCCAGGACTTGAGAGTATAGGAGAAACCACCAACAGTGCGACTGTACCATTATATTGATGATGTCATGCTTATGTCTGATTCTCTTTCAGATCTGGATGGTGCAGCACCTAGACTGCTGCAACATCTACAGAAGAAAGGCTGGGCTGTGAACAGCACCAAGGTTCAGGGACCTGATTTGTCAGTCAAATTCTTCTGGTCATCTGGTCAGGTAAGACTTAGGTTATTCCTGAAGCAGTCATAGAGAAGGTCCAGGATTTCCCTATCCATATCACTGTGGTATTGTTACAGGAGTTTTTGGGTCTTCTAGGTTACTGGAGATTGTTTATCCCATACTTGGCACAAATTCTGCAGTCCTTACACCACTTGGTACAAAAGGTCACCAGGTAGGACTGGGATGAGACACGTGCATCTGCTTTTGCTATAGCGAAATGGGCAGTCAAGGCCATGTAGGCCTTGAGTGTGACAGACCCATTAAGGCACATGAGCTAGATGTTCATATAATCGAAGACTGTTATGTCTTGTAGCTTGTAGCTTGAACAAACTCACCAACCTATTGGATTCTGGTCACAACTTTGGGAAGGAGCAGAGGTACACACACCTTAGTAGAGAAACAATTGGCTGCCATGTACCACACCTTGCTGGCTATAGAGCCTGTCACTGGAATGGCCCTGATAAAGATAATAACCACCTACCTCATCATGAGGTGGGTATGAGATGGGGCCCAAAAGCTTCAGAGTAGCATGGCACAGACACCTACATTGGCTACGTAGGGGTGCTTGCCTACAGCAGTATAGTGACCTCTCTACTGGCCCCTTGAGTGAAGAGTTCCAGTGCTCATTGGAGCCAGTGACATATTTTTAGTGAAAGGCAGGAAGAATTTACTTCAGAACCATTAGTAGTAGAGAGTCCCTATTAGGAGGGAAGAGCCCCTATACCCAAAGATGCACAGTATACAGATGGCTCCAGCCATGGGCAGCCCCCAAAATGGAGGGCTGTAGCTTTCTATCCTAAGACTAAGAAAATATGGATGGAAGATGGTGAGGGGAAGAGCAGTCAATGGGCAGAGTTGTGGGCAGTGTGGCTTGTGATCATCCAGGAGACCTCCCCAATACTGACAGCTGGGCTGCCTATTGGGGCTTGACCCTGTGGGTACTGACATGGTACCATGCCAGTTGGATAGTTGGTCACTGTCCCCTTTAAGGGCAAGAGCTGTGGCAAGACTTATGGGCCTCTGGTCAGACTAAAACAGTTACAGTGTATAATGTGACAGGCCATTTGCTACTGGAATCCCCAGGAAATGATGAAACAGATGAATTCACCCAGGTATGTTGGCTAGAAGGAAAGCCTGCCTTTGGTGTGGCCCAATGGTTACATCAGTGTTTGCTGCACATGGGGCAAAAGACAACATGGGCTGTAGCCTGTTTGTGGGGCTTGCCTTTGACCTTTGAAGAAGTCAGCAGGGCCTGACAGGAGTGCATTGTGTGCTCTAAAAGGGACTTAGACCAAGTCCCACAGCAATGTGGGACAGTAGGTAAGGGGCCAACATCCCTCTTTAGGTGGCAGATGGACTATATTGGGCCTCTGCCTGTGTCAGCAGAGTGTCCTCTGTTGCTGTTGTGGAACCTGGTTACAATGCTCCACTTTTCTTGCACAGGGACTATAGTGGAAGATTGAAGACATGTAGATTGTGAGGCAAGAATCCTGGTGGGGTGGAGTGAGGGGAAAATGGAAGTTCCTATGGCCAGGATCCTCACCTGCCCCTAAGATAGTTGATGATGTAATTGGTCTATTGGAAGGCTAATGCTTCCACATGCATTAGCAATGGGCTATTACTGACTGAGTCACTATCTATATAATGAGCTCCACCCAGTGCTCTGGGTGGAGCAAAGACAGAGGTGGATTGCGGACCTGCAGACTGATGGATGTAGATGTGATTCTAGTGCTCAACCTACTGCCATGAGAATAAAGCCGGGTATAAACCCTTTTACCCAAAAATGTTCCATTGTCATGTCTTGGTCTCACTGAACTTGCCTGGGGCTAAAATCCTCAGGCAAGACAACCATTCTCAAGAGTTGAGTTTACTGCCTTGAGTCTCAGGGGCGCAACAAGAGTGACCAGCATGCCTCAGTTTCCACTTCTGTACTATGAGGATTAGACATACTCATAAGGTTCTTATAAACACTTACTGAGTGGACACGTGTAAGGAGCTTAAAATAGTACTTGGTGCAGAGTAAGCCCTCCATGAAGGTTAGCCCCTACCGTCATCATTACAGTGTCCCCCAAAGCCTAACACTGTGTGTCACACAGAGGGGTGCCTAGTAAATGTTTGTTAAATTGAATAACCCAACTTGTTCAACTGGATATACAAGAGTTTATTGTAACTATCTTGCTAGAATATGTAATGATTTCAGGAAATTTGCGTAGATTGCTTTTATTCATTTGCACCGTGCCTCTCAGAGATGTGCCAAACACCTGTTAAGCAAAACACTGGTTAAGAGAGCTCCTGGAGTTATGTAAGAGTCTCTCTTTCAGGGTTGCTGATTTGGAGGATTAAACCCCTGGGAGCACTGCCGGGTATCTGAGCCAGTGTAACACAGACGTATGTTTAACCTATTGACCTCGGAAGGACACAGATTTAAGAATCCTCCATACTTTCAAGCAGTAGCTCAGATTTTCTGTTCTTTTTTTCAGCCTAGCTTTTAAAGAGTATAACCATTTAAAGAATGGAGAAAGCAATTTTCTTCCATTCTAATTGCTACAGACCCTGGATTATGTCAACATGGCACTTAGTTTGTCTAAGAAAAAAAGCAAGCCATCAACCTATGCATTTCCAGGTCTCAATACTATTTGGCATTCCTTTTGTTCATCCCTAATCATTTTCCTTTTGCTTTCCCCAGTGCATACCCCCAAATGTATCCATCTTTATAATCTGTATTTTAAAAATCTTATCCACTGTCCTTGTCCTGTAGACACAGAGAAGAAAATAAAGGCTGCCATATGAGAATCTATTCTCTTTTTACCACAACCTAATGTGAGAAAGTGCTGAAGCATCATGCGAGGTGCATGCAGTCTTTAATAGATGTTAGTTCCCTAGTTTAGAATAAGGTGTTTCTTAGCTTAGAGGAAGACAATGTACAAACTTTGTTATGTAATGAAAAAGGTGTAATAATTCACAGCGAGGAAAGACTCTTTTGCTTTGACTTACCCAGGAAACTTTTTAAAGGTAGCTTGGATGCATGAAACACTTGATTGTCTACCTTCCTGGGAAAAGCTTAGCATCTTTTCATCTATTGCCTGCTGACCCTTGGGTCAAGAATTCCCTGGGATGAAGGAGGGCTCTAGAATGAGCAACCATCTGCCGAATTTGAAGTCATTCTGTTCTAGTCATTTTTCTAAGGCTGACCCTTCAATTTATATGCTGAATCCATTCCTTACCATCTCTTTGGGGTCCTGGTTTTATCAGATATTCCCATTTATCTAGTTTCAGAATGTTTCTCTTTTCTGATTCTTCCCTTTCATGGTCTTTCTCCTCCAAACTTTGTCTTTTCCCAGAGTTCTTATCTCCATAAAAGCATGGCTATTCCATTCAGAAATTCAGGGATCATCCTTGATACAGCCATTCCATCCCTGCCCCCTCCTACCCATAACCAATCCATCTTGTTGGCTGTTCTCCATCCCCTTCTCTCCCTTCTGCATTCTAATTTTTTGGATTATTGCTAGTAGACTCTCACCTTTGGACAAGCAGCCCTGGAAGAATTTTCCCTGTTGTAGGAACTACATTTCCTGTGTAATGATTATTTAGTGGACACCAGTGTTCCACTAAAGAAACACTATTTTCTCATGAGTACTGTGACTATTTCGTAGTTCCTTTTGCTCTCTGTGGGTGACAAGGTCCAAGGGGTCATTATTCAGCCTGGTGGATTTCAAGACCAAACAAGGCTTAGCTACCAAGGGCTGGCATAGGGGAAGCAAGAGGGTATTAGTGGCCAATTCAGAGTTATGGTGTCTCTGAGTGACCAGAGCAGAATGACTTCAAATTTGGCAGGTGGTTGCTTACTCTAGAGCCCTCCTTCATTCCAGGGAATACTTGACCCAAGGGGCAGCAGGCAGTAGATGAAAAGATGCTAAGCTTTTCCAGGCAGGTAGACAACTGAGTACTTCATGCATCCAAGCTACCTTTAAAAAGTTTCCTAGGTCAGTCAAAGCAAAAGAATCTTTCCTCACTGTGAATCATTACACCTTTTTCATTACATAAGAACGCTTGTGCTTGGTCTCTATTTACCTCTATCAATGAAATGTCAGTCATTGTGCTGCTGTTTTCCCACATTTTCCCTCAAAGAACACAGTTTTCCTGTTCTGGAGATTTTTGGCAGCTTCTAGTAAAGGAAAATGAGGTTCCAGTTAATCGTCTAGGGGAGCTCTCTGTCCTGCTTCCTAGCTCTGGTGTCCCCTGATGGCTTCCTGCCCTTGACTTGCCTTAGGGAATATTGAATTGCTGTCCATTGGGTATTTCTGGGTAAGTCCATACATTACCGAGGGACCACACAGGATGTCACCTTTACTCCTTGAGTTTAGCCTCTATTTCTATCTATGTACTCTGATGGCTCTGCTACCAATAATGTCAGTCATTAATTTAAACATGTCTTTAAACCCCAGATCTCTTTCTAGTCAGAATTCTTTTTAAAGGACAGTCCTCTGTGTTGTTATTTCCATAGTCCCTGCACAACAGCTGATGGTCACGGAGTGCTGGCTGAATTACATTGCCCTCAATTTTTTAACTGACAAGCACATACAAACAGCCAGAACAGAACAGCCAGTCAGCACCATGACATCATGTTCCTCCTTTGAATGGCACTTTAAAAAAAGAATCTGCTGAACTCAATCTGCTATGTCCTAACCTAGCTTTGGAAAATGGCCTTACCATAACCATGAGGGAAAAAAAGTTGAGATGGTTGAGATTCAGGTTGAGATTCAGATCTATCCAGATTAGGTGAGAAAAGGACGGTGGCTTTGCTTGCTCGCCCTTGTGCTGTCTCCTTTCATCATCAGCAATTCTATCCCTCTCTTATCTGATTGTGCAAGGGACACATTATCTCACTGGCACATGAATACACTGTGGACAAAACCCCCAAATGCAAATGAACAGGAAGGACCGGTTGATCCTGAAATTAAAGGATCTCTGTTTCCCCCTCCCGTGGCCCACGGATGGAGAAGTTACGGATATTCTGAATCAATGCCGTCTCTACTTATTCAAACTTTGTCAAGACAAACCTTTTATCTCATTGTTCTAACCTACACTGAGGAGATAATTTACATGACAGAGATTATATTGCTATATTTAGTAGCGTGCTCTCTGCCCATTTCTGCTAACTTGCCTTTTATATAAAACATTGAATGGGCTTTTCACAACTTGGAAGGTATGTGTGTGATACTATTTAAAACATGACAGCTAGAAAGCAGGGCAATTTGGGTCGATTTTGTACACTTCATAGCTTTAGGGGAAGATCAAAAGAGACCTAATAGTTCTACAGTTCCTTTTTAAACAATGTGTACTATTAGAAGGAAGCTTCTTTAAGTTTTATTGGCATTCTCTTCTCCCTACAAACAAATGATTATTTTCCTTTTTTATATACTGTGTTGAGCTACCAGAAGCTTTAAAAAAAAAAAATCTGACATTGATTTACTTTTCTTCATCCGTTAAGTTAAAACAATGAAAAGAAAAGAAATTATTCAGTGGGACTCAACAGTTCATTTGAAGCTTTGACTTCAGAGGAACTCACGCAGAATTCTTTGATTTGTTTCCTAGCGTTAGCTGGCTTAACCCTTTTGGACTTGTCCCAACACAGCCAGCTCACTGCCAATAAGGGAGTATGCTGCCCAGCTGCACGACGTCACATAGAAAAACCTTCTTTCCTTGCCCAGTGTCCATAGTTCCCGAAGGATTTAGTCAAGATAATACTGGCTGCGGTTTTGAGCTGACCTGTTTGAATGTGAGAGTTAGCGAATTTCTTCAAATTGTATTTCAAGAGTGACCCCAGATTATTATCTTGGAAAGCTATAAAGCCTTATGAAATAGAAGGTCTAATAAACCCTGACCCTACACCGTCTTTCCACCCTCTGAGTTATCAACCTCTAGTGATTCTCACAGCCCCCAGGAACCACCATGAGGTTCTTCACATGCCATGATTTCTTTTTCATGCTTCATTTTAGTTGCTGAGCTCAGCCTGAATCGGCATTTTCACCAAGTTCCCCTTCAGAATTGTAAATAACCCTATCTCCTTTAGTCTAGGACATACACAATATTGTGTTTTTTTCTCAAAATAAATTAAGATGGAAAAGACTTCAACTTAGGCTTTCAATTGATCTGTTTTCTTCATGTTTCAACTTTTGCGTAGGAAGGAAAGTGTGGAAGAGGGGACAAAACCCAAAGTATAAAATTGCATGAACAGTGTGTATGAGAGCATCTCATCTACTGTGATGGAGTTAGACTCTCTGATCAATTAATTTAAAAAAAATGATCATGTTAGGTTTCCAGTGGAGGTGAGAAATTTACAAAGCATCAGAGCTTTTGAAATAAAGCTTCTTTTTACTCCTGTTCTTTAGGGGCATGAGTTTGGAATGGTGTTTGTTTATTAACAAAGTAGCTCTATCAAGAGGCATCCTAGGCATGCTTCTGTACCAGTTGATCCCTCTCTTACTTCCTATTTCCATTCTTCCTTCATTTTATTCTTTAATTCCCATTTCCCCCTTTTGATTTCCCTGGGTCTTCACTGTGCACATTGGTTCTTAGCCATTGGTGAACTAAACTCCTAACAGTTTTATGACCCTCAAAGCACATCAAGAAAAGTCACCAAAGGCTCCTAAAAGGATCAGGAAGGGAAATGGGCACCTACAGATACTGCACACAGCTGAATTTCCCAGTCTTCTCCACTCATACCTTCAACCTCAAAAGCAATTGAAGAGGTCCTTTAATTGTTCACAGCATTCATTAGAATCCTCTATGCAGGTGGGTATTGGAGTTGTCCAGGTAATCCCTTTTCATACCCAGGCCTCCACTGAGATCTTTCCCCAGATATCCACTGAAGACTCAGAATTCACAGAGAAATGCCATATACCATATGAATTTTGCTATTTCCATTGCTGGGGGGTGCGGGGAAAGTAAGCTTTAGTGGGAAACTACTCACACAGCTCAACTGTCCTGTTAATCCGATTCTAGCCTTTTTTTGTCTTTGAGCTATTTTACAACTTAGTATGTCACAGGTAACTGACAGACATGCAAATGCTTCCATGCCTAGGATGCCTCTTGATAGAGCTACTTTGTTGACTTCGCTCAGCTCTCCCTGGAAAAAAAAACCAGTTTTGTGTCATTTGCATACTCATTTCAATATTCCTGATCTTTAAATGTATCTCTTCAGATTCTCTTGAATTGGTAAGAACATCTGTTGGTTCCTTCTTTGATTAATGAGTAGACTCAAATTCTCAACATGTATTCATTTTGATATCTGTATGAGGGCCATGATTTTACCCTTCTTTGAAAAGTATCTTAACAGCTGTGGATAAAATGAGAGTTCCTGTGGCCAGGATTCTCACCTGGCCCTGGTTGACTAGCTCACTGCACACCTGTGGGCAATACATGGCTGTTGATTCTATATAAAGAGCTCCACCCAGTGCTCTGTGCACAACACGGTGGCAGGGCTGCAAGGCTGCAGGAGAGCAGAGCACATCACATCACAGCACAGCAGAGGCTGGAGTGGTGTCAGTGCCAAGAACAGAGGCCCAGAGGATGGCTGTGAGGGACCACTGTGCAGAGAGGCCTAGTGGACGGCTATGCAGACAGAGGGGCACAGAGGCAGAGACCAGCTTGCTGCATGCAGACTTGCTCTGATTGAAAGGGATTCTAGTGACTGACCTGCCACCTGGAAATAAAGTTGGGTATAACCCTTTCACTCCAAAGAATGTTCTGCTGTCAATTTCTTTGGTCACATTGAATGAATAGCAAACTTGCCTGGGGCTGAAACCCATTGGCAAGACACAGCGTTCTCCCTAACCTTTACTCACCGTTCTATTCCAATTTCTGACAGTTCTTTTTATCTACAGGTAGGAGGTTACGATTCCTGGCTTTATTACTTGATAGGTGTAAGTATGTTTATAGGCACAATGGGCTGCAGTATGTTGGGCTGGGATGTCCCAGAAAATCTGGAATGCATGGTTGCTTAATAGTTCTCATAGAACTACTGTCTCCAGGTGGAAAAGGTCTTAGGTTTATGTAGTCTCCTCCATTACAGGTCAACCAATGCCCAGAAAAATGGAGATTATTATTTTTTAAGTTTTTGCACAGATTTTGAGTTAGTAACAGAATTGAGTTTGAACCCAAATTTGGCTGATTCCAGACTCCAAAGCATTTACTATTACTGGAAATCTACTCTTCTAAAGTGAGGATAACAGGGTCTGAACCTGAAAATTATAGTAACACTTAAATGAAAGTCAGAATCCTAACCCAATGCTTCACTCAGCAGGTCCTCAATGCCTGCCCTCAATGAACAAAAATCGGACCACAAAGCAAACGGCACCATTTTGGGTCTGACTGGCCCCCGAGTCTAAGTAATTCATAGACACATACTCTCCCGCAATGCTTAAGCACATAATAAACGCTCAATGAAACTGTGTTGAATAGAACTGATTGGAGCAGAACTGGCAGAGACACAAATGAACTCCAGCTGATTTTAAACAAAGCCCCCTTTAACTGCAGAGCTTGAAGGAGGGAACGCAGTTTCATTGTGAATCGTACCGTCACCCTTCTGGGAACCTTAAATCCAAAAATGAACCCAACCAGGCTTGTAGTGAATAATTAATAACCTAGAACGACTGTTGTAACTAAATATCCCAAAACTATCTTTTTCCTAGAAAATCACTTTCCATTCCTATTTACATAGGAGTATTATCATAACCCTTTCGGAGTACGTGGCCTACTTCGGGAAATCAGCAGGTGCACTTACATGGGTCAGCGCTCCCCTCCTCAGCTGACTTCCCAGGTGGGTCTCCAGGGCAGGTGGGCGATGCGGGACGGGCGCAGCAAAGGCGCTCTGCAGCACAAGGGCCCGAGAGCTCTTTAGACTGTGTGCTAACAATATTTCCATGTACTCTGTGCCCCCGGCTCCCCCAGCTGTTTCCTTTGCTGCCTGAGCTGTTTGGCCAGGTCTGAGCTGCTGCTGCTGAAGCCTTTTCTGGCAGGTTGCCCGGGGAGCAGCTCACGGTAGATTCCTCCTCTCTCCCAGCCGCCTGCCTTCAGTATAATGGGCAACACTGAGAGCTGTAAGGCGCTCCGTCGACAAGGTCAGAGTGCCTTTCATTCCTGCAATAATCAACCAGTGTAGAGACCTGGGGAGAGAGAAGATAGAGGTCAAAAGAGCAATTACATTTCACATTGACTCCAGAAAAGGCTCGAATCACAAGACTGAAAAGAAAAACGGATTCTAGCCGCATTCTTATCCATTCCCTTTCTGGTCATCTTTGTTATGAACACTGGCCTGAAACGGTAACAAGTTTTTTGCTGTATGACGTGAAAAAAACGCATCTTCCGCCCACAGATGAGATCTTTTCTTCTTCGACATTTTAGCACTGTCAGCATATTGCCATAGAATGCAAATGAACTGCTGGATCCAGAGACAGTAAGCAAAGGCCATTAATTATGTTTTTTAAAAATGTTAACCCTAGCAGACTGTGTAACAAGCAATTGTGCTAATTTCAATCTGTAATCAGGCCCTACATTAGCATAACTTTATTTATTTAGCATTAAGGCAACAATTTAGAGAATATAATTTAGTTGGAAATGTCAGTAATTTTGAAGTGGCAGATTGTTGTTACAGAGCTACCTCCATTTGACCTTACAGCTGCCAGGACTAATTACTTTAATTGCATTAATTGCATTGACCATTCTGGTGGTTAGTGTAGTTGCTGTTACTCTTTAACCACTGAGCAAATCAACCTGGCTGAATTCTCAGTAAAGCGGGCCAGAATTTCCTTCTAAATCTCCTTTGATTCTCTTCTATGTTTTGAGAGCCCAGATAACAGCATTTCTCCCTGCTCTCCTTGAAATCAAGAATTTTAAGGAAAACACTTGAAGGACGAAAGCAAATCTGTGTTTCTTAACTGACCCTTATTTCCCATTGTGGATTCGATTAAAAGGCAATTTGGCTTACTAATGACCGAGAAGTGCCTAAAAAATGGCTGTGACAGTTTGACAGCCAAAGTTCCTCACTTGCCATCTTGGAGTGAAGGCCTATTAAAAATTCTACGTTCTTTGTCTCCACCTCAGAGACTGAACAACGTAGGGTTTCCTGGGATTCAACTCAACGCAAAATGAAATACACAGCTACGTCCTAGCTTAAGACCTATGAATCTGAAAAATATTTTCTCCTGATAAAGAAAGATCCACAGGACACTTAATAAATAACTTGCTACCAGAACTACATCTCTTAGTTGAAACAAAGTACTCTTGGAAAACCCAGTTCTTTTACAGGAAATGGTGGGATTTGAAGCCAGAAAGACTAGATGTTATCCAGTTCATCTCCCCACTGCAGGCAGGTATCTGTTCCTCCTGGTTTCTTCCAGCGACCATTTGGTCTCTGATTAAAGGCTTCAGGTTATTTTTCTAGATAACTCACATTACTGTGTTCAACTTGAATTGCTAGAACATTCCATTACATAAGGATATACACCTGTCTGTTTTAACTTTAATTCACTAGGTAATGAGAATAGCCAACATGTATTGCATGACTGCCATGGTCCAGGCACTGTTTTAGACACTTGACAGGTATTTTTTTTAAATTTAATCCTCCCAACAGTGCTATGCAATCTGTATTATTATTGTTCTCCTTGCTATCCATATGAGGTAATGTAATTCATGGCAGAGCCAGGATTCAAATCCAGTTACGGGGTTTGGACTCTGAGCTTGACCTCAGTGATAGATTGCCTCAGAATTAGATCAAATTCTTCTTCTGAGGCTGCATGGAGTTCATAAAACAGCTTTCTTGCTATGTCGGTGACTCCTGGCTAGCTGTCCCATATGTTCCTCATGTGACAGAGCTTCAGTTTGACATTTCTCTGGGAAGTGGAGCAGTCAGATTTGAATACAGCCTCTCCACGCCCAGAGAGTGCAATGCTTCACGCTGAGTTCTGCTCATCCGCAAGCTCTCAGCCCATAAATCAGGTCCTTAGGAAGCCTTCTCTGATCCCAAGTCTACCTCAGGAAGCTCTGGTGGGACCACAATGCTGTCTTTATCAGCATCGACACCCGCAACTCAGCAGTTAAGTACCCAGCCCCCTGGCCTTTAACAGGGAAGGGAGAACTGGTACTGCCCACTTTCAACAACTTTGCCATTCGCTAGTCAACTCCACACAAAGCACAGAGAAATTCACAAAGCTTGACTCCTTCAGGCTGAGCTGTACATTCCGATCACGTGGCATCCACAGGAGGAGGTACATGTGTGACTTTACTACTTTTTTCCAATTCACCTCTGGCTCCTCATCAGGTGTGGAGCCCTCATTCTGGCCTTTCTGATAAGTAGTAAACCCTTTGGACCTGGACTTCTATTCTTTCTTCTGTGGTTCCTTTATAGCCCGTATGTCCCTGAACATCACCTTTGATGCCGGTAAGCCTGGATCCTCACTGCTTCTTAAACATATCCCAACCTTCTGCTGCCATTACTAGGCTCGAGGCTGCTTTTTGCTCACGTTTTCCACTACCCCCATCTTGCTTTCACCATCTCCCAGGAATCTGTGAAATGTTTTCCTTCTCTGTGCTCACCAGTGTTTTCTAGTCTTTGCTTGGGTTAGTCTGTGCATTCTATCTTCTCACCCTCTCTCCTACCTCCTTTCTCTGTCCCCTCTGCATGGCCTCGCTTCAGTCCATTGTCAACTTCTGCGTGGACACAGCAGGAGCCGCCTGGCTTCTGGATGATGCCCCCCTTGGAGATCCTTCCCACGGCTGCTTCCCCCAGGGAAAATCATGCTTGGCGTTCAGTGTATTGTTTTCAGTCCTTAGGCACATCTGCCAGGCACCTTTACTTTTACAATGGGAAGGTCATTCTTCTGGTGGAGAAGAGACAGCAAAACAGGGGCTGAGAAATTCTGGTTTCTCTTTGTCTGGTTAACATTACATCATAATCTCTCAGAAATGGGACTAATAGCTCCTTGTTCTTCTTGCTCCTTACACACTGGTAGAAGTCATTTTTCGTTATCCTTTTTTCCCCCGCAGCAAAATCGAGCTTATGTTTCACTTTTTTCTTCAGGACACATTCTTCTAGGTTGGTAGCTATTGCATTACTCTTGTTCTTGGCTGCAAGTTCTTTGATCTTCCAAACATGCTTTTTAAAATCTGAGCTCAAAGGAGAGTTCTCCGAGCAGCCATATTGATTTCTTTAGTTTTTCTTTCATATTCAGCTAATTTTTACTGTATAGTTAGAATCTCATTTTCCACTCCTTCTGGGCCTTTCTATATACCCTTTTAGAAAACCCTCTGGCCATAAGACCAAACAAGTATTTTCTTTGAACTTTTTGAAATTTGCTTGTCTGCAGTCTAGGACACAGGTCAGATACTGATTAACATTCCTGTCTTTTGCTCATTTGAATTCTAAGCAGCTCTCATTTTTTTATAAGGTTCTCAGCATTTTGTTCTAAACCTGCCCTTTCTGGAATCAAGTTTAGAGTAACTTCCTCCGGGTGCATGCTGACAGTCTATTCCGCTGGACTACCTCTGTCCCCAGGGGCGAGAGTACCCGCTAACCCCACATTGCCTAACGATGGGGGGTGGGAGCAGGGGCGGCTTCAGGGGGATGCCAGCATCTTCACTGCAGGGAAGGCCACTAGGTCAGTCTCATATCCCAAGTCATTGAATACCATCATCCTTTACCCTGATGTGTTCCTCTGAAGGTGTAGAGTGGAGATGGTAAAGCGGATGAAGTTGGAAGAGATAAGGGAACTAACATGAGAGAAATGGAAAGCAAAGCAGCACAGGGTCGGGAGGTGGGGGCAACTATCTACTGGACTCTGTCATGTGCCAGGCATCACGCTAGGCACTCACACACACCCATCACCTATTCCTCCCAATACCTTTTTAACACATGTGGCAGCTGAGCATTATGTAAGTTCATTGGCTACTCTAAGTCACAGAATCAGGGAACACAGAAGCCAGGAATTAAACCTTGATTTGAAGATGAGAAGATAGCAAAACAAAACAGATCATTATAATTCATTGCAATACAAGCTTCGCGGTTACATGCATTACAAAAGTAACAACCTTATAAAGGAGATGTAGGTACAAATCAATGTCTGTTACAACAAACATCAAGAGGATAGCTCTTTGGCTGCACATTACTAATAATTCTGCTGTATGTCACTAGAATTTTGTCACAGCTACTTCCTTGAAAATGTAACCCTTATTTCAGTATTTTTGCTTGGCAGAGTTTCTCGTTGGCTTGTTTTGTTTTGTCTTAGTTTTAAATTCTCTTGGTGAAATCTCTTGGCAAAAAAAGAAGAGAAAATGAAATAACACCGTAGTGATAGTCATATAATTTGTGATCCTTAAAGGAACTAGTCTTCTTGGTGCATTACTGTCAGCTAAACATATAAATGTTCTTTGAAATATCTGCTTCTAGATGTTAATAGAAGTATTGATTTTCACCTCTGTCTTTTTTTTTTTTCATAACATCTATTTACCATGCCACCTCCTCATCTCTATTCTGAGCTCTGCTCTCTTAAGTGTCAGTGTCAGAGGCATGTGCCAAAACCAGGGTGACTAAGCGGGTGTCAAGCCAGTTGCAGAAACAGAGAGGGGACTTAACTAATGGCATAGGTCTTCCAAGTCAATGGACCCTGTCTCTCCTAATTTCATTATCAATTCACCCCAGGAACCTGACAGAGTCAGTATGTTAAGTCCAATTTAAAAGCTCAAATACAGAAAGGAAAAAAAAAATCCAATTTTAGAGTCAGGTAAAAACATCATAATTCAGAGAAAAATCTTTATTATTGATTTATAGCGGCAGACTCTTGTCCAAAGGTTTCCTCTTTAAATTAAGAATACTAATGATTTCCCATTCTGAAATTAATCCAAACACTGCACAGATTCAAAAAAGGCACTAATTGTTGGCCTTGGACCAGCAAGTGCCAAGGAGTAGAGCCTAACCACATCTTTTCAGCAACTGTGTCAGATGACAAGCCATGCGATCTTGAGAATTCGCACTCTTCCTTGGGAGGCACTCTTGTGCGGGCCAAGTGGTCACAAATTTGAGATGGAATATCCTGTTTGTTGAAGCTTCTATACATGCAACCCAATTGCTTTCCGATAAACAGATGTGTTTGGAACAAGAGTTCCTGCCTAAGTAGTTTGTAGACTTCGTTGTGCTTGTGTTGTGGAAGAGGCGTCCCACACCCCACGTGGGACAAGTCAGGCAGTCTGGAGCCTGTGTGAGGCACTGAAACAGTTCCAAAGGAAACCCTAGCACTCCCGGACATCAACAGTGACTTCAGACAGAATGGAAACCAGGAAAAGGAAGCAGTTATTTGTGGGGAACAGGAAGTAGACAGCAAGAGGCAATTGACATAGATAGAGTAATTTTGCTACTGGATATTTTTATTTACCCTGTGCTATATTGTATGTATTTTTGTAAGCTATGTTAAATTATTTAAAAAATAATGTAGGGTATGAATGAATGAATAAAGGAAGTCTCTTTAGAACATTTTAAGCTACTTTATTAGGGGAAAAAAAAGAGATAAAGAAGCCTTTTCAATGTTCCTTAAAATTAAAGAGACAAAGAGCAGTTTATGTTCTTAGTCAATTATCCCTCTATTTTTAGTAAGTTGATTGTCTCAAAATGTTGGAGTCCTTTGCAACAACACAGAATCTGTCTTTGGGGCAAGTCTACCATTTTGATTGGTGTGTACATTAAAGAGATTTAAATCTGACAATGCAGGCTGCCACAGCCTTCTGTTCTTATATCTAGGATGGCCCCTTTCTGTGTGTATTGCAACACACTCAGACCGAGTTCCTGGCGGGATCACAATGTCCCCAGCTCCTGCAAGGATCCCTAGAACAGAAAAGACACACAATAGACGCTACCTGGGATTAATATTAAATAATACATGTAGCTAATCTGCAGGATGGTAACAAGGATTCAATGAGCTTAAAGGTAAAAACCCAAATCTGAATCACAATAGAAACTCAACTAAGTTCCCTGCTCTCTTCTTTGAACTAAAGAAAAATCCTTTCATTTTTAAAGCAGTAAAGGATACTAAATATCAAATTTCCCTTAATAAATAATATGCACTCTGTAGAACTTGGTTTGCTCTTAAGAATAATCACAGTTGGTATACTTAGGAATGTAAGCCCCAAGCAGATGGATGGGAAGAGATACACTGGGAAACAGAAAATTTGGCTTCTTTCTCATCAACGATTCATAGGGAAAGTGGGTTTAGGAAAAGGTTGGTTTCCCTTCATCTACTTCTCTTATCAGTTCCTGGATCTCTGTATTTTCTGTCCTTCTTGGATGAACCTCCAGGTGCTGGGCACTAGCTAAGTAAGGGGTGGACACTTTAAAGGAGCTGCAGGAAATTTGGTGCCAACGGCTTAGATCAATGTTACCTCAGACTGAGTCACTCTTTACACTGCATAGATGTCATGACTGAGACATCTTCTGAGCTCTTCTAACGAGAATTGCCTGGCATTTGTATCTTGCAAACAGCCAAGCTCCTCTAAATTCAGGCCGCTGAGGAATAGTCTACACAGGTATTATAAGATTAAGGCGCCCTCATGAAAGAAAGCATATAGGGGCAATATAGAGAGGGGGGCTCTGTGTCGCCCTCATGGAAGAAAGCATATAGGGGCGATATAGAGAGGGGGGCTCTGTGCACCAAAAAGGCTCGAGGTTGCTTGTTAATGATAAGCACTGTTAATGACTTTGGCCTTATAGGAGGAACAATTCCCTGCATGTGGATACCTAAAGATTTTTTGGGAAATTTATATGCTGGTTAAAAAATATCTGGTGTGAAATGCCAAGGGAAGAGAGTAATTGCTTCCATAAGCGGTCTGGTCTATTCTTGTGAAAATGACCATTAGGCAACAGTGGACTCCTGTGTGGTTGATTTCCAAAACTAGTTCCAAAACAGTGAACACAGGATGTTCCTTTCTGAAAAAAAATATCTACCATTTTAATAATTGCTAAGCATGTCTTTCTCCATCCACCTCTGATCTCTTTAAGTTACTAGTGAGAAGGGCTTCAGGCCATCCAGTTAGTGACTTTGGCTTCTTAGGGCTGTCGTTCAAAGAGGAGCAGTGCCTCCATCATTGAGAAGAGCCTTTGGAAAGAGCACCGACAAAGAGATCTTAAACTAAACAAGCTGGGCTTACTCTGGTCTCCTCCCTCTGTTATTAAGACTTGTGTCAGAGGACGAGCAGAACAGCAGAGTTGACTGTACTCACAAGCAAGTCCTTTGCTTGCACTTTCAAAAGGGGGCTGAACAGTTTCTGCAAAAATTCTCCTTTTCTGTGTCAGTCACCCAAACTCCTTGGTTATCTCCATCTCTCCATTTCCAGAAATGGGGCCTGTTTGGGACTCTGAGGACTTACGCAGAAACCAGAAAAGAAATGAGTCCAAGAGTCTGAGTCAGGCATTAGCCTGACCCCCTTCTTGGCCTCAGGGTTTTCATTAATGAGGCAATATGCTCCAATAGGACTCTGAGAAAATGTGTCAAGCACCTTTGGCCTCCCAAGTACCTAATCCTAAACTTAATATTTGACTGTATGGATGAATAGTTCTCATCCCTGGCTGCACCTCAGAAACACTGGGGGCCTGAGTAAAGAAAACAGAAGGAGGGAAGGGAAGGGAAGGGAATAATGTACACATGGTAAAAAAAAAAAAAAATCCAAGCCAAATGAAAAAGTATACAGGGAAATAAAGCTCTCTTGTCCCAACCTTGAGTTTCCAGTCTCCAACTCCCTCAGCAGGGATTAAAAAGCATGTAGGTGTCCAGTCCCTGTCTCACACCTACTGGGTCAGTGTCCTGGCAGGTGGCCCCAGGTGATCTATTGCTGAGTCAGGTTAACAGCCCCTGGCCCTGATGTCACAAACGCCCAGGAGCGCCCGAATGGTATCTGCACCGCCATGCACAGGCTTGGGAGGGGAGCTGGAATTGGAACTCCGGAAAGGTACGCCTGACAGGGAGAGGAGGCCTGTGCTGCTTGCTGAAGAGGCAGGGCGCCTGAAACGGTGCAGCGCTAAGGCAAACTCACCGCCTGGGAATTGAGACAAATATCCCTCTCCGACTTTGGCAGCAATTCCTGTGCGATGCTGCCCCCACGTATGAAAAGCAGGCCCTTGGAAATGTGTAAATTTTACCCGTCTAACCTTCAGTAGCATCAAAGATTGGTGGCCTACCCTGGACCCATTCGTACCTTCTTCTTCCCGATACAGTAGTCGGTCCAGGTATATGGGCCACCTGACAGAGCCCCAGTTCCTCAAGGGAAGCTGACCCCACACAGCCCAGGGTAGACCGGCTGGTCAAGGGGTAAGTCCTTCTCGCGTTGTAAACAGGTATGTGACCCAGTCCGGTTAATGTAAAGGGAAGGCAGAGCGATGGGAGATTTCTGCACCATGAAAAGCCTGTTCCTTTCTCCCTCTAAGTGAGAACAGGGACTCATGTGTAGCTCGTAGCCCCAGCAGCTGCTGCAGGTGTCCTGGGATTAATGTGGAATGAGGCCTAGAGCTGAGCTGGTGGTGCTCAGGCTGCAGAGCGCAGGTACTAAAAGAACCCAGAACCACATCCATATATTGAACTACAGGATCCAGCAATGGTGAAGGCCTCACCATATGTGGACTTCCTGACATCTGAGCCCAGAACTTTATTGTTTAAGCAACTGTGAGCTGAGCTTTCTGCTACCTGAAGCTGAAATCTTCTTAAGGAATTCATCTTTCAATCGAAATCCCTCACTCAAGGCCTTAATTCAGTCCCTGCTTACAGGTATCTTTCATTCACTGCTTGGCCACTTACCTTGTCTTACTTTACATCTTTTTCTGCCTTATGACCCCAGATAACTGAGTGACTATTAATTTGCCATTTTTATAATTTCTTCTCTACTTGACCCATCAAAATTAGCACGTAGGAGCATCCAAGTGTACATATAACATATGTGGCCTAGCTCTTGTCCACAGGGAAGGGGTACTTTACCAGCAACAAGTGGAGAGGGAGCCGACACCCTGCTGGTCACCAGTTTTAGAAATCTAGAGATGTCCTTGAGAGATATTACCAATATTCCCTTCTAGCTTTTACTAAGAAAGAGACCATTTGAATCTTGATGCTAAATGAACAAGATACAGATTATTTCATATCAAATGCGAAGTTTTTTCGCCTCTATCTTGGGACAGTGATTGTATAGGAATTCAAGAAAAAGGGGAAGGAAGAAAGGAAGGAATCCATTTTTTTTCTAATCTAATGTCCCAGGATGCTTTCTTATATAACTTCAGTTAATTTTTACAACAAGCCAGCAAGGTAGGCTATTTTTATCCTCACTTTACATTTGGGTCAATTGACACTGAAAGAAGTAATTTTCCCAAGGCCACTCAAGTGCATGCCAGAACCAGATCACACCAAGGACTGCATGAGTGCAAACCCATATATTTGCTATACCTTAAGCATTTTTAAGCTTTTACCTATTTCACTCCGGAAAGGTTTTTTCATAACTCCATCGAACCGGCTCTTTGCTGAGCTAGTGGTTGGCACCACCTGGGCAGCCTTCTGGCATCCGGCTGTCTGAGCGTCCTTCACTGGGTATTTTCATGCTTCTCTGCAGGCCCTCGGAAACCAGCGGGATGCCTGGCTGCTCCTCTCCTAGGTGACGGCCATAAACTCAAGGTCACTGAAAAAGCGGCTGATAATGACACTATGTTCCTTTCCCATATTTTTCCCTGGTTTCATCTCTCTACTATACTTTGGTGGTCCTGTGGCCACCACATGGGAAATTACAGCCCTGACTGCAGCCACCAATCTGGTTTTGTGGATCCCTGAGATTTATCCAGTTGTTCACAAATACCTACTACCTGGTTTCAATGCTGCCTATTTTCTCTCAAGCAACCTGTCCCCGCTCCTGGTGAAACCTGCCCCAGTGCCCAGGGACATATGTTTTAGTATTCTCTGACAAGCCAAGTTTACAGTGTGACAAACTGTCCCGGGCACACTGGCTCTGCCCCCTTTGCAGAGCTGCCCCCGACTATGACGATGAGGCAGTGTGAGAGTATGGAGAGAGAGTGGATGGGAAGACATGTCAGCAAGAAGGGAAGAAAGGAGGGAGGGTGGGAGGGAGGAAGACCTGAACTGGCTGGACTGACCAAATGGCTGACAGCGTTTTTGCTGATTCTGTCTGCACAGAGATAATTGTGGCTTAGTGACGTCAGCCTTACCACTTCAGAAAACCGTATTTAGAGGATAGCATCTTAACAGGATCCAGAACGCAAACCAAAGACACTCCCAGAATTCTTTGGAGTCACCGTGTGCAGGTGGTCATTTTTCTAACTGAAGTAACTGTATCCTGATTGTCTTGTTTCTCTCCCCACCAGCCCCCCACCTCTAGTAGTTTGAGGGAAAAGGAGGATGAAGAGCACAGATTCCCACATTTCATGATGTTTCTTATATGCCAGGGATTTTTGTGTTTGTAACTTCATTTGTTCATCACAAAAACTCTTCAGTGAAGGTAGGTGGAAATTATTACCCCCATTTTTTTATAGTTAAGGTAACTGAGGCTCAGCCGGTTTAAACAATGTTCCCCTACCATCCCTACTAGTGGAGGTAAGTAGAGATGTGAACCTGGTCTTGTCCCAAGCCTGTCGTACGTATTAGCTCATTTGGTCTACCTAATGCTCCTATGAGGTATGCACTATCCTCTCACAGTTCTGGAGGCTAGAAGTCCAAAATCAAGGTGTCAGCAGGGTCCTGCACCCTTCAAGGGCTCTAGCAGGGGGATCCTTCCCAGCCTTTTCCCACTTGGCACTTCTGGCCTTACTTGGCTCATGGCTTCAATCTGTGCCTCTGTCTTCACGTGGTCGTCTTCTCTGTGTGTGTGTATGTCCTTTACTGTCCTAGAAGGAGACTCATTAGATTTCAGGCCCACCTTAATCCACTAGGATCTCATCTTCATCCTCACCTTATCTACATCTGCAAAAACCCTTTTTCCAAATAAAATCACATTATTTGCAGATTCTGGGTAGAAAAGGATTTTTGAGGGACACCACTCGACCCCCTAGAGCAGGACAGGAAATAGTAGCTTACAATCACACAGTTATGGAGGGTAGACATCTGAATACAAGCTCTGTGTATTTTGAACTAATCTTATTTATAAGAACTTCAGGGGCAACCCTCGGGAGCTCCCAGAGTAAAGTGGTGGGCTTGACATGAGGCTCTTAGGCTTATATGAGCAGATAGAAAGGAAAGCTAGAAAAACACTTTATGACAATGTATGAGGCTCTGTTTGTAGTGCAGACATGCCCAAAAGCCACATGAATAGATTTGGTGGAACAATTGGGGCAGAAGAACCAGGCCTGAAGGGGCTTGGGGAAAGCGGTTAATGTATTAAGAGTGTGTCATGTGGGACAATAAAAGGTACGAAGCATGAGAACGTGGAATGACAAAGATGCTAATGACAAGATACTGTGATGACAGAGCTGAATGTCAGGACAGTGAAGACAGAGGCCCCCAAGAGTTTGCAGGCTTGGAAGATAAACACCAGAGTTGGAGATTGTGAGTTCATGCACGCTGCATCCTTGGATGTTCTTCTGTGTTTGAGGGTTACCAACAGAGATGAGGAATGACTCTTCTGGCTCTGCTTTAGTTGAGATACATCTGCGAAACTGGTTTTGGTTTTGTTCTGGATTTATAAACACTACACCCAGATTCTATATAGAGATTACTGAAAAATTCTGGCCATTCCTATCTTCTTTACAACTACTACTACAACTATTCTTGGGAAGAATAATCATGGTTCACATATTGGAAGACAAGGGGATCAAGGCAAGATCAGAAGCGGGGGAGGGGATGGCACCCAATCAATCTATCTGATGAAAAGCAAGGACAGGAAATCTGGTCACATGGGGATCAAGAGGTACAATGGTGAGTTAAGACTGAAATTCAAAAGCAGTCTTTAGACTCTATCTCTTTGACATCCTTATAAACTTCCTTCTGGCAATGAGCTTCAGGATTTTCCCTACAGGATGGCTGGCTAAGGGCTGCATTTGGGGAGTCCAATGCTAAGCAAGTCATCGAAATCGAACAAAATGAAAATGTGGGTAGTGTTGCTGCAATTAAGAATAGGAAGGACTTCCTGGTCAGATGTTTGTAGCCAATCAAATTAGGTTAACTAACTCCCTTAGGGTAACTAAGGAAATCCCAGACTGTATTTATGAAGTCATAAAAACACTTTATCAAAAAGTCCTCCAGACACATCAGAAAGACTCGTCTTTCATTAACATGCTTATTTCAAAAGTGGAGCATGAGGGCTTTATGTGTGTGTCTACGTGTAAGGGAAGAGGGAAAATGTGTTTTTCCTTAAGACTGTCATTTAAACAGTGGAGAGAATAGAACAGCAACTAAAAATCTGACTTCATCGAAGCCACGTTGTGTACAAGAATTTATTCTGTCCCTTTGGCATTTGTGCTACAGCCCTGCTTTTGCCCAGCAATCTGCCAGGGACTTCTGAGCGTCTTGAAACGTTCTTCGTGTTTTGAGAGTGGTGCTGAATTGTTTCCCTTGCAACAGATTGAACAAGTGAAAAATGGAAGGCTTTTTTTTCTCATTTTCAGACATAATCTTGGCAGAATGTTTAAAAGAGAGATAAACAAAATGTCAGGAACACTTAGGAAAGAATACTGAAACAGAGAAGCAAGGGCCGGCAGGGAGCCGAGTGAATGGGTACTGTCGTACAGACGGCAGTCGCGGCCAGTGCCGGGGTCCTGAGGTTTCTCTTGTGTGATGTGAACACTGAACTCATTTCAGAGAGCCCTGACTAGGCAGAAGTACAAAGGAAGCGCCCCTCCTTCTCTTCTGTGCCCCACGCGCTAAGTCGTAAAGTCCTTCTCGGTACCACAGAGTCATCTGTTTGCCAAGAGGTTGAGAGTGTAAGTGGGAGAATAAATGCTTAGCTTCCCAAATTACCTTGTTCCCTGGGAGGCTTCATCAAAACCTAGCAGAACCTGTATGGATGTTCCAAATCTGCCTGTTCTAAGTACCCGCAGATGTTTTCTCTTGGCACAGATCATAAGGATCTAGGATTAAATGTTGCCATTTAATAATTAATACCGTTCAAACTCTCCCCCGCCCCCCAACCTCCCTTCTGTTGAAAGTCCGCACAGTGGCCTCACTGCTGATGTGCTGACATCCTGGAACACCCCACACGCTGATTTCCAAGCGACTGTAACATTCTATTCAGGATAAAAGGGCTTTAATTTCTCAAGATATACTAATTGTAGTTTTCATAAACTGGCCCATATGTTGGAATCTGTTCATGTACCTGGCGTTAGTTACATTGATAGATAAAAATTGGCAAATGATTTCTTCCAAAGAAATTAAGAAGATGGATTCTCCTGAATATGTTAATTGTGAAATCCCTCTGCTTTTATCACATGTGATAGCACACTATGACAGAATTATATAAGACATGCCTGTTTCTGAACCTGGCGTTATCTTCCTTGTCCTTTGAATCACATTACACATCCATAAAATGGTAACATTTGGGGGAGCTGCATAAGAGGTATCCAGATAGACTTTGCATTATTCTCCAAACTTTTCTATAGTTAGGAACCTATGTCCATGTGCAACATTTTTTTAAAGAATCTGAGCCATATCTGAACTAGCTTGATACCTCTTTTTAAATAAGCAGAATCTTCTGTTTTATCTCCAAAAGCATTAACTGAAGTCAATCCATCCTGCTATGTACAGAAAACACTTAGATTAAAGGCTCTATCCTACTACCTATAGAATGTGAAGTAACAGATATGTTTGTTGTGTAACTAACAAGGTCACAGGCTGTTCCGGGACTGGAGCAAACTCGATTAAGACCGTGATAATATTTTGAAAGATTGTAATTTATCTCCATTTGAAGGGCATTATCCTAGTTCTTCAGCTATCATGGGGAGCAAGGTTAACAAATATTCAGCGATGAATTTTTGAAAGCTGTAGTCAGATCTTGTTCTCTTAAACCCTTCTTTTCTACAGGGCTGTCAAAAGGCAGTGAAATAAAAATCGTCAAATTTGTACACAGGCTTTGCTTAATGCCTGTTATCTGAGAAAGTGCTTTATGATTCAGAGTCACTACCTTTACTTAAGCAATTTCTCGTTTGCTTTAGATCGAAGACAATCTGTTCCCATTGGTCACGTGGGAGAGATTACTACAAAAGGCTCTTGTTTACTTGAAGTAAGAAGCTGTGAGACACAAACCCACTCAGAGGGGATCTGTACTTTGAGAATAGCCTCCTGCTTTTGCTCAGGGTCAGCCTTATTGACTGTCTTCTTACTAAACATATCTGATTTATAAGCAAACAGCTTATAAAGAGCCTTGACTATTTTAAGAGGGTTTTGAGACTAATTTTTAAGGAGGAACTAAAATGGTCAGGCATCTCCTATGGGCTAGGGCTCTACTTGGTAAACAGGTTTTTCTCCTTAAATTCTCCCTACAGTTCCGTGAGATATTTCTCATACACATCTTCCCAATGAGCACATCCAAGACTGGAAAGGTGCGGTATGCAGCAGCGATTCACACAGTGAGCCACTGGGCACTGGACGGGGAAAGATTCATCCAAAGGTTGTATCTTTCCACGACTATCCATACCTGTGACTCTCTGTCAGATGTTTTTGCGTAATTTTGGCCTGCATTTGCCCAAGTAAATGATTTTTTCCCATTACCCTGGGACCAATTTCTTTGAGGTGGAGTATTGCTATGAGGTAGACATGGAATAGGCCTGAAAAACCGCAGTAATATGCAATAAGTAAAATGGCCTCACTTATTTTCAAGGAAGGGGAAGCAGGCAGAGGGGAGGAGACCCGGTGTCTCGTACATTAAGAATGCATGGACTCACCAGCTTTCCAAATCACTTTGTGATACCCTAACTTCTTGCTGCTGTTGTATTTGGGCTGCTGAGGAGAGAAGTGGTGGACAATGAGGATAGTGCAAGAGAATCCCAAGTCATCTTCCTGCTAGAACAGGTGCGTGCATGTGCTTATGAAGATCATTTCAGTCTTCAGCTATCCACAGAACTTGGCCACATAATTTGGCCAAGTCCACTCAGCAGAGAAGAGAGACCAGGAGTACCTCGCTTTTTTTGACAGCCCTGGTACACTTAAAAGATTAAAGAATGGCCAAACAGCCTTAAAAACATTAAGTATGTTTAGAGACTTACAAGGTACCAAATTTCTAAAATTCTCCAAAGATTCACCTCGATGATTTTGGTACTTATTCTCTGGAAAATATGCCCTGCTCTTTTTACTATTTTTATACATCAGCGAAATATCTGCTCTGAGTTTTCTCTCTGTTTTCAGTGCAGACATGATGATGGGGTTGGCCTGGACCAGCTCATTCTCTAGCCATTTCTCCAGTGGGAGAAATCTGTGGAGCTGCAGAACAGGCCAGGAGTGCTCCAGCCAGCAGACCTGATTGTTTCTAAGAACTGATTGTTCGCCTTTCAGGACTTTGGTGAGCTGGTTGTTAAACACATTCTTAAAGATGACACTATATAAATTTACAATGAAATAAATTATACTAAAATAAAGGTAATACATCACAACTTACTCCTTCCTAATTACTTCCTGTTACCTATTCTTTTATAGTTATTTACACTTATCATACCTGTAGGATGGAAAGTTAACGATCTGCTCCTTCATCTCTTCCCAACCCTGTGTTCAGTGACACTGTGTTAGTGGCTCGAAACTGGTCATTGTTAGAAATCAGCAAACACTATGACTTTAGGGCTGCCTGCCAACCCCGTTCCCCAAACACCCACCTTCTCCTGCCCCCAGGACTTGTTAGGCATTTACCAGCTTTCTATTTGAAGTTAAGTGGACAAATAAAGAAAAAGGAGCCCCGTGACTGTTTGTACGTGTGCCATAGGCATCATCATTACTACACAACTATAGTCACAGAAATTTTCTACCCATCTCTTTATTCATTAACTATTTTCCTAGTGCTGATGTGTACAAAGCACTGTGCTAAGTAGTGTTGTAATAGGAGTAAACAGAGACTACACAGCTCAAAAAAGAAATGTGGAATAGTGGAAAGGACACGTGTTTTGATTCAAAAGGATCTGGAATCTGAGCCCATATATGTAAGGTGACCAATTTTCCTGGCTTTCCTGGGACTGTACTGGTTTTAGCATCCTGGGAAGCCTTCTCCCCCAAACAAAACGAAACAGTGTGGTCTTACTACAGCTATGACATTTTAGAAACTTGGCCTAGTTACTTTGTATCTCTGAATCTTAGTATTTCCATATGTGAAATGGGGGAAAGAGCCGATTTAGATTAGTGTTCTAGGTAGGACCATGCCTATATATGCAGGCTTTTAGGATGGTGCCTTACATAGGTAATAGGCTCAATAAATGAGTCTTTATTACTATTCCTAATATAATTCAGAATAAAATAGGTACAGAACTTTTTCTGGTAGGAGTTGAGACTTAAGTGTAAGTTCGAATTAAATTTTCATAATAGTGTGCTGGAAGAGGCCACATTTGATTTTGACCCATTAGCATACAAATTACCCTTACCTCTTTATCAAACTGTATCCTGCCTTTTGATGTTCTTACATAGCTTTCCAGCACTTAGCACCCTAATTTTCAGATCCTTGCCAACCTTACCCTGAAAACCAGATTAACACTTCCCACCTCTGCTCTGACCTGCTCTGGGCCTGCTCGTCTCTAATGCCTGCAGCTAGGCAGAATGAAGCAGGTATTTAAGTCCTAGTCTCTGAAAATCTTCAATAAAATGATGTATTCAGCTTAAATATTAGTGGGATAAAATACAATGGAGAAATGGAAACCAGGATATAATACCTTCATGGCGATCTTCAGTGAGGCTTAAAAGAGTATGAAAAATCCCCAAACATTAGTAGGTACTCAAGAAATGCTAGTTCATATTTCCACTTCTGCTCAGTTGCATTCCAAAGTCTGAACAGATGATAAAATACTGTGTGTTGGGTACATTATTGATATTGTGAAAATTTTAAAGCCTTTGATTTAAAAATATTACTTGGCTTGAGAAAAAAAGGTTCATAATGACTTAAAGACATTGAAAAGGAAAGTAATCATATGTTTTGTTCTAGGAGGGTGAGAAGTCCCTAAGAGGTTGATTAAAATACTCACAGTGGCCATTTCAAACCATAAATGGAATAAAAGCACTAAACCAAAACCAAGCATCCCTGTTGTTTGAAAACCTTTTGCATTTGCACAGATATAATTTTGAATAGATATTAAAGTCAGACACATATGCAAACATTGATCTCACTGTTGAGGAAGTAGCTTTAAAAAGAGGCTGACATTACCTTCCCCTTCCTTCAGGGAAAAATTACTCTTATTCTTCTCCTTTTGTGTTTTGATACTATAAATTTGTAATACCAGATGCTGAAAGATCACTCCTGCTTTTGGGGAAAATGAGAGGCAACTGAATAGATCCTTGGAGACTTTTGGCGACAGGACTGCAGGTGTGGTGTCTCAGCCAACCACCAGGATACCCCAGTGATCTTTACCTCCCAGTGTTGACATCCTTCTGCAGTCCCCTCCCACGCTGAAGGAGAGCTGCTCTGTGCAGCAAGGAGCGATGGTGTAGTTGATGGTGTGTGATTTCTGAACCTAGGTCTTGAAAGTTGAGATCTCAGGTAAAATAGAGTAAGCCCAGTTAACTTTGAATTACAGATAATCAATCAAAAAATTTTCCATATATGTAGGTCCCAAATATTGCATGTGCCGTATTAGCACTAAAAATTATTCGTTGCTTAACTGAAATTCAAATTTAACTGGGTTGTCTTGTATTTTTATTTGCTAAATCTGGCAACCCCATGAAGAGCATTTCAGCTTCCACCCTCTCTTGGATTGTTCACTATATTGTGAGGACCCACAAAGAGCCTTGTGGTGGGCCCATGTAAAGAGGAGCTGAGATCTTCAACCATCAGCCAGCACCAACTGGCTGCTCATGTGCAAAACCACCTTGGAACCATTTTTATGGTTCAGATAGTTGTTTATGTAACATAATTTGCCTCATACTTTTTATTTGTTTGATTATGTCCTTAATGGCTACTTTAAACTATAGCTTCCTTTAGAACAGTCATAAGTGTTTTTGCTCCCTCATTGTATCCAAGTGCCCAGTACAGTACAGTGCCAGGAACTTGACTGGTGTCAGTTTTGTTGAATGGTATAAAAAGGTACGCTGTCTCACTTTCAACATCTGTAAA
Source organism: Manis javanica (assembly GCF_040802235.1). Taxonomy (NCBI): domain Eukaryota; kingdom Metazoa; phylum Chordata; class Mammalia; order Pholidota; family Manidae; genus Manis; species Manis javanica. The sequence goes on along the minus strand of NC_133169.1, from coordinate 59,785,668 downwards.
ATGGGATAAAATGATATCCACCATATAGGTAGATAACAATTCCATTTAAAATCACAACAAAACAATAAAATACATAGGAATAAATTTAAGCAAGGAGGTGAAAGAACTGTACTTTGAACACTATAGGACACTGATGAAAGAAATTGAAGATGATGTAGGTAAATGAAAGACATACCATGTTCATGGATTAGAAGAATGAATACTGCTAAAATGGCCATACTACCCAAAGCAATCTACAGAGTCAATACAATCCCTATCAAAATACTAATGGCATTTTTCACAGAACTAGAGAAAATATCCTACAATTTGTATGGAACCACAAAAGACCCTGAATAGCCAAAGCAATCTTGAGAAAGAAAAACAAAGCTGAAGGTATCATAAGCCCAGGTTTCAAACTATACTAAAAGCTATAGTAATCAAAACAGTATGGTAATTGCACAAAAGCAAACACACAGATCAATGGAACCATATTGAGAATCCAGAAATAAATCCATGCCTATATGGTCAATTAATATATGTCAAAAGAAGCAAGATTATGCAATGCAGAAAAGATAATCTCTTAATAAATGGTGTTGGGAAAACTGAACAGATATATGAATGAAACAGGATCACATTCTTAAACCATACACAAAAATAAACTCAAAATGGATTAAAGACCTAAATGTAAAACCTGAAACCATAAAACTCCTAGAAGAAGACATAGGCAATAAACTCTTAGACATCAGTCTTAGCAATATTTTTTTGGATTTGTTTCCTTAGGCAAGGGAAACAAATGCAAAAATAAATGATTGGAACTACATTAAACTAGAAAGCTTTTACATAGTGAAGGAAACCACTGATAAAATGCAAAGGCACCCTATTGAATGGGAAAGATATATCCAATATAGGGTTAATATCCAAAATATGTAAATAACTCATACAACTCAACATTAAAAAAAAAAAAAGAAAAATATGATTAAAAAATGGGCAGAGGCTCTAAACAGACCCTTTTCCAAAGGAGATATACAGATGGCCAACAGACAAATGAAAAGACACTCAACATTACTAATCATCAGAGAAATGCAAGTCAAAACCACAGGAACCATCACCACACACTGTCAAAGTGGCTAGTATAAAAAAGATAGGGAATAACAAGTGTTAACAAGGATATGGAAAAAAATGGAAACTTTATGCACTGATGGTAGGAATGTAAAATGGTACAACACTATCAAAAATAGTATGGAGGTTTCTCAAAGAGTTAAAAATTGAAATATTCAGCAATTCTACTTCTGGTTGTTTATCTGTAGAAAATGAAAATACTAATTTGAAAACACATGTGCACCTTTATGTTCATTAGACATTATTTATAATAGCCAAGTTATAGAAGCAACCTGAGTGTTCACTGATGAATGAACAGATAAAAAAGATGTAGTACCTATATACAATGGAATATTACTCAGCCATAAAAAGAATGAAATCTTACCTTTTGTGACAATATGGACAGATATAGAGGGCACTATGCTAAGTGAAATAAGTCAGAAAGACAAATACCACATGATTTCACTTATATGTGGAACCTAAAAATAAAACAAATGAAAAAACAAAATAAACAGAAACAGACTTATAAATACAGAACAAATTAGTGTTTGCCAGAGGGGAGCAATTGGAAGGATGGGCCAAACAGGTGAAAAGGATTAAGAGGTACAAACTTCTGTTATAAAATAAATCAGTCATGTGGATATAAGTACAGCATAGGGAATATAGTTAATAATATTGTCATAACTTTCCATAGTAACAGATGGCAAGCAGACTTACTGTAATGATCATTTTGTAATATGTATAAATATCAAATCACTATGTTGTACAAAAGAAACTAAAATACTATTGGATGTCAGCTATACTTCAAGAAAGAAAAATATTTTAAAAGCCCTGATATCCATCATATAGGGCTGGTGTGAAGGTTTAGTATGGGTTAGACTTAGAAATGTGCCCAGCACATAGGAAGTACTGAACATATGTGGGAAGAATGTTCCTTTATCTCAATAATTAGCTTGTATTAGAATTACCTGGAGGGCTGGATAAGATTCTGATTATAGGCATATCTCATTTTATTGTGCTTCACAGATATTACATTTTTTATAATTTGAAGGTTTGTAGCACCCTGTGTTGAGCAAGCCTATTGACAACATTTTTCCAACCGCACTTGCTCACTTTGTGTCTCTGCCTCACATTCTGGTAATTCTTGCAGTATTTCAAACTTTTTCATTATTGTTATATTTGTTACAGTGATCTGTGATTAGTGACCTTTGATGTTACTATTATTTGTTTTAGGGCGCCACAAACTATACACATATAAGACAGGGACCTTAATTGATAAATGTTGTGGGTGTTCTGACTTCTCCACCAACCAGTTATTCCCCCATCTCTCTCCCTCTCTATTCTCTGAGATACAACCGTATCGGAATTAGGTGAGTTAATAACCCTACAATAGCTTCTAAATGTTCAAGTGAAAGCAAGAGTCTTATGCCTCTCATTTTAGATCAAAAGCTAGAAATGATTAAGGTTAGTGAGGGAGGCACGTTTAAACCTGAAGATAGGCCAAAGGCTAGGCCTCTTGTGCCAAACAATTAGCCAAATTGTGAATGCAAAGAAACATTTCTCAAAGGAAATTAAAAATGCTACTCCAGTGATAAGAAAGTGAAACAGCCTTATTGCTGATCTGAAGAAAGTTTTAGTGGTTTGGACAGAAGATCAAAGCAGCCACAACATTCCCTTAAACCAAAGGGGATTAAGGGAATGTTCCCTAATCCAGAGAAAGGCCCTAACTCTCTTCAATCCTATGACAGCTGAGAGGTGAGGGAGCTACAGAGGAAGAGTTTGAAGCTCACACAGGTTGGTTCATGAAGTTTAAGGAAAGAAGCCATCTCCATAATATTTAAGGGCAAGATGAGGCAGAAAGTGCTGATATAAAAGCTACCGCAAATTATCCAGAAGATCTAGCTAAGATAATTCATGAAAGCAGATACACTAAACAACAGATTTCCAACACAGATGAAACAGCCTTTTTTGGAAGAAGATGCCGTCTAGGACTTTCACAGCTAGAAGAGGAGTCAAGGCCTGGCTTCAAAGCCTCAAAGGACTGGCTGGCTCTATTGTTAGGAGCTAAGGGAGCTGGTGACATTAAATTGAAGCCAGTGTGCAGTGACTACTCCAAAAACCCCAGGGCCCTTAAAAATTGTGCTTAATCTACTCTGTCTTGTGTAAACAGATGATAGCACATCTGTTTACAACATAGTTCACTCACTATTTTAAGGCCAGTGTTGAGACCTGTCACTCAAAAAAAAAAAAGATTCTTTTCAAAAGGTAACACAACACCCATTCTGCCCAGGGATCAAGGAGTGATTTTGACTGATAAGTAGTATTATTTAATAAGTATATTCTGCAAGGCTATAGCTGCCATCGAAAGTGATTCCTCTGATGGATTGCAACAAAGTAAATTGAAAAACTTCTGAAAAAGATTCACCATTTTCGATGCCATTATAAACATTCGTGATTCCTGGGAAGAGGTCAAAATATCAACATAACAGTGTTTAGGAAGAAATTGATTCCAAACCTCATGGATGACTTGGAGGAGTTCAAGACTTCAATGGAGAAAGTAATGAAGATGTGGTGGAAACAGCAAGAGAACTAGAATTAGGACAGCCTGAGATGTGACTGAATTGCCATCATCTCATGATAAAACTTGAATGGATGAGGAGCTGCTCCTTATGGATGAGCCGAGAAGGAGGCTTCTTGAATGGAATCTCTTCCTGGTGAAGATGCTGTCAAGATGGCTGAAATGACAACAAAGGATTCAGAATATTACATAAACTTAAGGGATCCTGCAGTGGCAGGGTTTAAGAGGACTGACTCCAATTTGAAAGAAGTTGTACTGTGGGTAGAATGCTATCCATTAGCATCACATACTATGGAGAAATCATTCATGAAAGGAAGTCAATCAATGGGACAACTTTATTGTTGTCTTCTTTTAAGAACTTGCAACAGCCACCCTAACCTTTAGCAGCTACCACCCTGATTGGTCAGCAGCCATCAACATTGAGGCAATACCCTCCACGAGTAAAGAAGATTGTGACTCACTGAAATCTCAGATGATGATTAGCAGTTTTTAGCAATAAATTGTTTTTTAATTAAGGTATTAACTTTTTTTACATAATGCTATTACACACTTAGTAGACTACAGTATAGTATAAACATAACTTTCATATGCACTGGGAAGCAAAAAAATTCACTGGTTCACTTTATTGTGATATTTGCTCTATTGCAGAGGGTTGGAATGAACCTGCAATATCTCCAAAACATGCCTGTGCTGGGCCCTCTCCACTGAGTCTCTGATTCAGGGGGTCTGGGCGTGGCGAGATGCTGTTGTCGCTCATTCAGGGACTGAGCCACTGCTTTGGCTTCATGTTTTCAGTGACTGTGGCCATGCTTGGAGGGTGTCTGCTCACTTCTGCTTATAAACGATTTGTGTTGGCTGGGCACAGACCCCCTCCAAGGCAGATCTGTGGTGAGTCTAAAGTGTGATCTCTCTTAACATAAGTAGGCACAGAAGTCTGTGATTTATTTCTGGCTATAATCAATATCTCTAGACAAAGGGAAGCTCTTAGCTAGCAGGAAGTCTATAATAGTAGAAAGACAGCAAACTCTGTTCTAAATTCAGAGAGGAGCTCTGTTCAACTGCTATCATTTTTGATGGTTCCTGGATTCTGGTCTCAGTGTGCTCAAAGTAAGTCCACACCTTTAGCTCAAGTTCCCACTGTACTCCAATGTCGGGGGAAGTGTCATAATAAATAATGCTGCAGTGGATCAGAAGCAAACATTTTTTTTTTGTTCTCTTAATAGGTACAGGTTTAAAGCATTAAAAAACAGTCCTTAAAAGTGTTAACCTGCTTTCTAAGACACAGAATCATCCCAAAAAGTAGGGTAGGGAAGGAACTACATTTTCCCTCTACTTTCTTAGATTTGTTTTGTGGGACCAGCAAATTAAGATGATAAAGACAGGTTAAGAGGAGAAAAGACATATAAATTTTAATAACATTGGTATATTCGTAGGGGCTTCACAGAAAAGTAGTAAAAGCCCAGAGCTGGTTAAAGTTGGTGGCTTATATACCATTTTAACAAAGGACAATAAATCATGGAGAAATGACCAAAGGAGAAGGGTGGGAGGTGGTGATCTGGGACCCAAGGGGTATTAAACTGTGCATGGAAACTAGGACATGTGTAGTAGATAAAAGCTTGTTTTGTAAGATTTGTTATGTAGACTCTAGTTGTCTCCAGTGAGGAGAGTCAGAAAATTTTCATTTAAATACATTGTGAACTGCCACCTTTCAATTAATGTGTTAGAGTCTCTTCAGTTGTGTATGGCCAACACTTCAAAATCTTCTTAATTTTGTCACTGGTAATTTACACATCCATAATTCATTCAAACAGCATTTATGGAGCAATTTCTCTATGCCACTGCTTGTGCATATAGTGGTTGTTTAATAGTGCCTATTTTACTTGAATTACAGTATACTTTACTGAACACATTTTATGACCTCTGCCTTTAACATTTTGTGTTTCTTGAATTAAAAAATGGAAGCCTAGCTTTTAATGTAGCAAATAATGCAAATTTCACTTCATTTCCAACATTTCTCCAAGAAGAGAAGGTTAAAAATGAAAATTTTGGTCTTAGAAATTACTTATCATTTGAAGGAAAATAATTAGGATCTCATACATGGGAAACCAAACATGTGAGAGAGAAATCTAAGTTGTGATTTACTGCTTATGAAAATGACTTTATGAAATGAAGTTTAGTGATCTCTCAATGAATACAGTAATTTAAGCAAATTTTGCATTAAGAATGAATCATAGTAAGAATTTTCTATTGTGACATTGTAAGATTTTAATGGCCATTTGTTTTAAAGCAAGTCCTCTGAAAGGAATTGGTCAAGTGCCAGAAGCTGCTTGTGATGACAAATTGCTCACAATGAATTGCTTTGAAAGAAAACACTACTTGTTGTTTTTGAAACAAATTTGTGTAAGGACTGCACATATTCTAAGAGTATCTGTAAATCTCCTCTGACCATAAACTTAAAAGGCCCAATTTCATCCTTTCTTGTTTGTGCCTTTCAGATCTTCTGTGTTTTTGTGTGTGTGTGTTTGTGTGGCAGCAGAGTTGAGTAATCTTATTGGTAGTGAGACATCACTCCTCATGTCCTGATTATGCAGACACACAATGATGTGTTGATTGGTTTAAGCTTTTTGGTTCTTCAAACTGGTCATAAAGAAATGCTTTACTTCCCTGGGATCCACATTTGATTTACAAAGATAACTGCTGTTAAAATTGTAATTGCCTGTACTTCAAGTAATGTTACTTAGGATCACATAAAATCAATGAGGATACAAATTAATATTGTCCATTTTCACAAATGAGTAACATGGTTGCCAATTTCCAAACAGCAAAACATGTGTCTTCATTTGATTAAAGAGTTCCAGAGTTACATTTATGGACTCAAAAGGAAGAGACTTCCAGGAAGGAGTGATCATTTATTTTTGAGGGCCTCAATTTTGCTTCTTATCTGGCTGCCTAACTCACATTTGACCTATCACTCCAGACTATCTCCAGGGCCAGACCCAGGTTAAGTAGCATTCAAGGATGACAAAACTGTGGGGACCTTCTAAGAAAAAAAAATTAAAAATATTTTTCTTTTTTAAAATTTACAAATTAGATGCTCACATGAACTCAATATTAGGGCTCCTTACCAAGTTGTGGAAGGGGCCCATTCCCTGATGTGAGCAGAGCCTGAATACTACACTCTATAATCTTCACAGTAAATCCATTCTGGCCTTATACACTGTCAATGTGGGACCTGAAGCTGCAACCACCTGCCCATCAGAGACACACATGACTGATTTGTGTAAGGCTTATAAGATGTCAGATTTATCACTTAGCCATGTTATGTAGAAAATGTGTTGGAAAAAATCATATATCCCGATGATAGATTTGCTTAACATCTGGCAGAGCACTTCATGGGATCACCGCGCGGCCAGCTGGCTTCTACCAGGAGGGCTTCCGATACAATCTGTGGACTGCTCGGTGACTGACCTTGATCATGGTTATCAAAAAAATAAATAAATAAAAAGCAGTTAACTTTGATTTTGTTATATAAACCTAGTCTGAGATCTTCAGACTTCATAGTTGTATCACACAGTGAGCTACTTTATTTGATCACATTTATGGGCAGGTAAGTAACAATACAAGGTAGTCTATACCATGGGCACAAACGGAGCAGAGGAAAACCAGCGCTACTATAATCAGAGGAGGGAGAAATCCTCAAATGTTATGGGACCTGGAGATTTCATGGAAGTAGTGGAATTGTTTTACAGCAGGGGTAAGCATATGTTTTAGCCAGCAGAAATGAATTCAGTACAGAAGAGAACATCAATTTTGAGAATAATGAACAGAAGAGTCTTACCAAAATAGCAAGGTCCTGTGAACAGAAGTCATGGATATCCATTTGAAGAGGGATATGAAGGCCACTTTATTGTAAGAAAAGGCTTTAAAAAACTAAAAATCAGAGTTAGGCGAGCAGCTTCAGTCTCACCTTAGAACTGGTTATACATAGAAATTGTCAGGCCCAGCATCGTCCTGCTGAGTCTGAAACTCTGGGGTGGGGCTCAGCAAAGAATCGAACAAGCCCTCTAGGTGATTTTGATGTTCACTGGAAAACCAATGCTCTAAGTTACGGTCAGCCAGATTTTGGAAAGGAATGTTGTGAGTATGAAGTGGTGTTCCTGGAAGATTAAACTGGCAACTGTGGGTTACACAGATTGGATAGAGAGGGGATTGGGGGCAGGAAGTCTATTTTTTAATATAATGTCTTAATCAGCATAATATATATATAAATTATAAGGCTTGCTGCTAAATTCCAAAGCTGTTCTTTGTCAGTGTTTTAGCATCTTCATTTTATGGTACAACGTATTAAATTGTGGCAATATCCCTTAGCGAGCCTGCTTTAAATTTTTAAGCAATCAATTAAAGGCTTTCATTTTATTACAGTGAATGCTAATTTAATGACTTGTAGCCAGTAACTAGTAGGAGGAAACTCCATCTTTGCACAAAACACAGTAAAAATTCAGCAAGCTTATAAATACACATCAGCTAGATAGGAGGGCCCATCTTTAGGTAATGAATTTGGATGTTTTAAGGGAGCTTTAAAAAAGACATTCCTTCCTTAGACATAATAACTTCTAGTAAATGCATGACACTTGCAGAATTATAGGCAATTTAAGGGAGAAAGGAGTGGAGGGAGGGATGGAGAACGGTTGTTCTGAGTGGTGGATGAGAGAGGGAGGGAGTAGAAGAGACAAAAGGAGAGGAGAGAAAGAAGGGAGAAAAGTACAGCAAGAAAAGTATGAAATAATAATGTGTCTCAAAAGTCAGTGAAGTCTGTCAGCCGCTAGGTCTCCCTGAATCAGCAGAGCAGGGACTGTGAGCGCTTGGTAATGAGCCCAGGTACAAAAGAACTTAACGCTCCTGTGCCTCGGGGCCAAAAGTGACTGTCATGCTGCCGGACAGCTGCCCTTTAAGTGTTTTCTTAAGTTTGAAATCTTGGCACTTTTTATATACCCATCCAGGGAAAACCTGCTGTGTGAGAAACACGCAGAAAACGTACTTATGGAACCCCATGTGTGAAGTGATATTGTTTACATAAGGCTTACCCAATTTGAGAATAACGCAATTTGACAGAAGAGACAGGTTGATGAAATGTCTGTGGTGCCTTTTTCTTTTCCTATTTTTTTTGCATTCTAGCTGAGTGGGTAGAATATAACCATGAGAAAGCTGAGAGCTGGACCTGACTTCTGACTTCTGGCTCTGGTACTGACATCCTGTATGATTCAGGACAAGAGACATGGCTTCAACCCCACACTCATTAGAGATCAGGAGGACCTGGGGGAAGAAGGGTACAGGGTATGTATGCGGCCTCAGCATTCTCATTTTTCATCAGATTAGGTTAGCCAGTAGACAACATCTAAATCACATGTGCTAGTCTTCTCTCAGGCTGTAAAATGAGAGTTTTTCATCCAGACCAAAGCTCTCCATGGGGCAGCTGGTTGTGGAAGCAGAGAGGCCTGGGAGAGAGCGATAAGGAAGGCTTGGAAAGCAGTCAGCCTCTGGCATGAGTGCCCAAAAACACCAGGCAAGCTGCAAGGGCCTGGAGCCTTAGACCAGGTCCAGAATCAGAGCACACATATGAGTTCCATGTACAATCAAGGCAGTGAGACAAACCACAGAGACAGGCAGGGACCAGAGGCCATGGCAGGGAATAACAACGCTCGTTAACAGGTACCTAGAGCTCACCATATGACAGGTATAGATTAGGATGTCAGTGGTATTCATGCATTGAATCCCCACAAACCCTCTAGGGGGTAGGACTCTTATAATGCCCGTTTTACAGATGAAGAAACTGAGGCACACAGAGGTTGAGAGGACAACACTAAGCAGCAGCTCAAAGGCTGGACACGCAGGCAAGCTATCTGCATGCTTGAACTTCACAGGAATGGAAGAGGAAGTAAGGCAGGATTATGCACACAGGTCAGAACTCAAGTACCCAACATACAGATGAACTGTCTGCTCTAATCATATGCTTCCCGCATGCTTCCTCTGAGGGCGCTAACCAATCACAGAATGGAAAGGCTCACGGCAGAGAGCATCTGCCACCACCACAACCCCCAGGAAAGCGGCTGCTGGGTGATTTCCCACTCTTGGCCAATTCTCACGTCTCCGATGCTCTTCCAGCCCGGGGTTGCTGAGGCTGGGTGGCCTCTGTGCTAGGATGGCAGAGCGGGCTCAGTGGCATCGCAAAACCACAGCCTTAACACAAACTCTGTGTTTACTCGACAGAAAACGAAGTGGAAAGTTTGCAATTATATAGCTTATTTGAACCAAGAAGTCATCCAAACTGGGTAATTTGACCCTCAGACATGAACCAGTAACTATAAGGAAGGGTTGAGGATGCTCCGTGCACAATTTAGAGGAAAATACCTCAAGCACATACACTGATTGCATAAAATGTAAGTGGAAAAACCTCACTTGAATAATATACTTGTTGAAATTCCTTTTGTGAAATTGTTTTTTAAGAAGAGTGCATCAGTGCACAATTCTGAAAGAATAACACCATAATATCCTGCCAATTCTCACAACCCTTATGGTGATATTACAGGTGAATACATTTTTCTTTTCAGAAAATAAATAACCTGCAAGGATTATGCCTGGGGAAACTCATGTTTCTATTAACTGTTTCTTTTGAAAAACGCCAGTGGCTTTTCAAATGAATGTCTTGTTAGTTTCCTGTTTCCTACAAGTGGGAGAAGAAATTTCAGATCTTAAAAAGTAAACTAAAAAAAAAAAAAAGTTCCTTGAACTTCGGATCTGACCCTGGAGTGTCCTGATCTCTCATATAATCTTTGCTGAGTAGAGGTCCTGAATTGATGGGAGCCATTAAACCATGGAATTATAGAACAGGAATGGAGGCTTAATAATCGCATGATTAGAAGTTTTCATTTTACAGATGAGGAGACTAGCATTCAGATGGCTCTCCAAAGGTCACAAAGCTGGGAAGGCACTGAGATGAGTCTGTTCTTTCTACTGCCTTCTGCTCTTGCTCAGCCACCCACTAGGATGGTTGTACATCTTGAATTTATGCTCTCATGATAAGAAAATAGTCCATTTCTGGATGCTGCTTTAATCTGGCTGAGTGTAGTGTGAGAACCACAAACCTTGAGGAGATGGCTTGCTTTTCTATAAAAAGTGACGACACTATATAACTGTTACTAAACATTTTCAATAGGCCGGTTGTTTGCAAACATTGTGTAATCTGTGTCTAGGCTGATTTCAGGGGTCCTGGTAAATATTAGCAAGTTACCATTTTTGTGTTGGATGGGAAAATATTATGTGAGAACAAAGCCTCTCTATTTTTCTTTTCTCCATGTCACCAGAAAGATTAGTAATAATTGAAAAAAACATCTCAGTAAGCCTACTTTAAGATTCATCTTTCTAGAATATGCTAATATAGGCTTAAGCTCTACCAACTCTTTCTTCAGATGTTTAGAACTTACGACATATTTGAAAGGTGAATTTGGCATTAAACCAACATTTTACTATTGGCAGCATGAAGAGTCAATATATCATATTCCCGGAGGGGTAGACTGTGTTCCTCTTTGCCTCAAACATCATTAACAAAACGGACCACGAAGCACTAATTCTAGAACTGCTGGCGTTATTATTGACACAGAAGGCAGCAAGGACTGAACTTGACTGTCGAATGTCAAGCCAGGTTTCTGTTGCTGACAAGTAAAAATCTGCATGGCTTGACTTGTAAAGATGAGTCTAGCTGATCAGAACATGGTAGACAAGAAAAAAGTTTACAAAAAGAAAAAAAAAGCAATTAAGGCACCTTTTCAGAATCTTTTTTCCTGTCGTTAAAAAAAGAGCAAACAGAAGTTTAAATAGAAACCTGGATGCTTTAGGGACAAACAAAGAAACAAGAAAATTTTAATATAATAAGAACTCCATTTCAGTTCTCTTTCTTCTTCTGCTCAAGGAAATACACCACCTGGCGTTTGTGGCACTGCTAAAGGCAGCCTGTTCCTGAGGCTCATCTCCTCTGGGTCTGTGGGTACTTCCGAACCAACACAGATTCCAGGTCTCTGTTCCACTTCCAAAGTGAGACAAGCAGGTATCCCAACATTAGACTTACAAAGATGGTTTTGATGATTACTATTGTTGGACATCTAGAATTTCTCGATTATCTCCCTTTTCCCTTCTCAGTGCTGGGAGACAACTAATGATGCTGGTGGCTCACCCAATTTCAATTTCCCCAACTTGCCTTCCTACTAGAACTCTGATTCCATCTGGGGAAAAAAAATTGCCCAGCTAAAAACTTCCTCTTGACTGTTTCTTCCCTGTCCCCCACTTGCTCACCATCCCTGTACCCCACCTGCTCACCAACCCGCCAACGCTAACACACTTTGGAGCCAGTGCAGCCGTGGGGAAGTTTGGGTCACTGACGTGTCTGTAAATTGCATGGTACAGCTTCTAGGCGAACTCCTCAGAAAGGAGAGTGACCTAGCTGGAGGCTGCCCCTTTCCTTCCGCTTCTTGCTTGAAATAGGGAATGACGCTGGGGTGGAGTAGCCATCTCTGCCATCGCAATGAGACGAGTTCACCCCGAGGACACCCCGAGCAGAAATATAAAAGCACCTGGATCCCTGAGCTGCCTGGAGTATCAGCTCTGGACAGTCCACCTCCAGACTCCTGGTTACATTAAGAAAATAATAATAACAATAACGATAATCACGCCCCAAGTTTGTTTAAGCTTCCTCTGTTCAGCTTCCTGTTACAGGCATATTTACTTCCTAGTCACAGGAATATTTCAGAGCAGAAAATTCAGAAGCAAAATACACTAGAGCCTTTAATGAATGGTATTTCTCTAGGCTCACCTGCTTAATTATGAGGATGTTTAGTTAATATACAAATTATGAAGCTTGAAATAATTGGCTCTGATCAGCATCCTCATTATTATCATTAAAGAGATTTTTATTCAGAACTCAGCTGTATGGGGAAGGCTGCTTGGCTATTTACCTGGTGAATGGTTCTCTATATTGGAAGCCTCTTTCAGATTTGGAAATCACTGAGGAGCATCTAGAGTCTTCAGTATGCTTACAGCAGGGATACCTCTGAGTGATTTCTCAGAGGTATGATAGCCTGCCTGCTGAAGCAATTTCCGAGAAGGTTCTTACAAAAGATCTTTAGCTAAGACTCATTATTTGTGAAATTTGGTATGATTTAATATCTTTATATGTTCAATATCTTATATATATATAATATCTTTCTAAAGCAAATTCAAACTTGTCACATCATTACATGGTTTGTACTAAAGTCATTCTCATCCCAATTCCTATATGCTTTCTTGAGTGGGTTGGAAAAGGACAAGTTACAGCGATCACGCTGGGAATTTCTCCTCGCTCTGGGCATGCCCATGGGTGTTTCACACTGTGAATATCATCTGTTCTGTTTTGTGAAGCAGAAAAAAAAAGTTGAGAACTGCCTTCTACACAGAGAACAAACCCCCTAATGAGCACTTTGAGCAGCGCCCAGACAGCGGATGGGAGCTCTGTTCTGGCTACTCTCAGTGGGCATGGGTGGGACGGGGTGGGTAGGTACCCTTCAGGGATAAAGTGTATTAAGACAAGGGTAAGGGAGAAGCCTTGGAGCTGTTTATGTTGACAGAAGTGGCATGAAATAAAAAGTTGAGAAACACTGCCACAGAGCCATCATACAATGTCTGTCTCGGCTTATGTCCGGCTCAGAATTGGAAGTAGTGGCCTGAATCCTCACCGAACTGACTCGAGGCTGTGTCCAGGCCCAGGGCGGAGTGAGTACAGACTGCCTTCCTGGCCTTTGGCGGGCATGGCACCCCTTATCCCGCTGCCATCGCTTTAGCCTTCTGCTGACGGGGGTGCTGGTCTTAAAGTCTTTTCCATTAGCCTGTGAAGTCATATTCCATTAGGTGTGTGAGCAACCTTGGCCGATTCCTCTGCTCTGCCACCACAGCTTGGGCATTACATAAATCTGTATTTATTTCCAATCTCTATTAGCTGGGATTAGTTTCAGATGCAAAAAGTAGCGAGCTCTGAAATCACATGACTTAAACAATATAAAAGTTTAATTCCCTTTTAAGTGAAGCCAAGCCAGAGGTAGTGAGTCAAAGACCGGTGTGGCTCCTTCTTGTTTTCTGCTCTCCCCTTCCTTCCAAGGAGGACTCTGCATTTTCTTATTCTCTACAGCACGAAGAGGAAAGTCAGAAAAGAGAGTCTCTCCCTGCCTTGTAAGGAAAACTTTCTACACATACTGTATAACATTTGGTTTTGTATCATTGGCCAGAACTTCCTCACATGGTCACAGCCACCTTCAAGGGAGGCTGAAAAATCTGAGTTCCTGGTTGCACTGGGACCAAGCCAGGATTCTGAGTGAATAAGGGGAGAATGACTATTGGAAAGCAATAGCTGGTGCTGCTGCCATTTGCAAATAATTGTAATTGAGGGAATGGCTTTTGTAAATGCGAGGATTTCAACATATGGGCTGTAACCCTTGTCCCATTTAGCACCTGAAATGCTTTCTCCACTTCCAAGGGATTTATGGAAGCCAGATGGTGGCCGGTTACCAGCCATAGGGGTTTAAGTTTACTGCTTTTGTTTATCTTGATGCTATAGATAAAAGAGCTCTAATTTATTTGTGTTGCTCCCAGGCCCCATTGCATTTAGTGAAACTGCTTTTCAGATAGGATACACCTCTCCTTCCCCCACCATGCTGGATACTTGCTTATTTCTGAAGATTATCAGGGTACTCTTCAAGTTTAGGATGCATTCCAGGAGCTCAGTCATGACATGTGTTAAAGAGCTCTGGTTTCTATCTGGAGAAGGAGAAAATCCCATACCAGTGAAAAGTAGTAAAAAAGTTCTACAATGTCCTGGTTGGATAAAGAATGCCACCCTAGGGATTATTAGTGGCGATTACTGGGCACAGGAGATTTTTTTGTTTCAGAGAGATGGATGAGAACCTCTTGCTACTTTCCCAAAGAGTCAGAATTCTAGAACATCTTCCTATCCAGTGACGGCTGGTGGCCTGTCAGTGAGAAATCATAATAGGCTTAACAAACGGACTATTTAATTCCAGATTTCCTGACTTCTCCTAACAATAGATTTTGGTATTTAAAAATATTTATTAGCTATAGTTCTATTCCCAGAAGGGATAGGATTTCAAGAATAGATTCAGGTATGAAGGAGAGATCATTCTGAGAATAAACATAATACATACACCTATCAAGAGAATAAAGAAAATTTTCCTTTTCTCTGATTCATTTAACTGCTGGGAGAGTCGGGGTGGTGTGATTTATTTATTTCTGGACATTTTGGATAGAACAGTACATTATTCACTGGGCTGGGACTTGAGGAAATTTTGCTATCTTAAAGGATAAGTCCTTTAATTTTATTGTTAAGTCCATAAGACTGAAGGTGCCACATTGCCACAAGAGCAGAGAGATGTTTTAACAATCGCTCAACAATTCCCACCTGGCTCTCTTTAGTTCAGCTCCATTCGGTCCACTACAATAAATCAATGGAATTCAATTTAATTAAACCCTTTCAATTCTAAGACAGATGTACAAAAAGAGACCATTTTATTTAGGAGCTACACATATGTTCACACAAGAGAAAAATATAATACAGCCTATGTCTCAATACCAAGATATTTGCAACAGCATATCATTGTACCTGTATCATAGTATTTATTCTACTTGGATTTGTGGCAGGGTTCCTGAAAGATCAGGAGATGCCACCCGATAGCAGATCTAGATACATCACACTCCTTCGCCAAGGTGAGAATCCAAGCAGATAACTATTTACAGGGAAAGAAGTCAGTACACCATCCAATTTTTATTTATGCATGCAGAATATTATATACAAATTAATATGGATGGTGGTTGTTAGTGGGCTGGGGAATTTGGTGCTTTTATCTCTTATATGTTCTGTATTGGAATTATTTTCAGTGACCATGTATTATTTATCTATTATCAAACTAAATGCATGTGACATTTTTCATCTTTGTTAAAGAAAACTGGGTATTAAATTAATAAGGTCTTAGAAGTAGATCACCACCACTTAATGTTTTCTTTGCTCATGCTTTTTTCACTGTTTACCCAGTTCTCTAAAATAACTGAGAAAAGAATTTCTATTAAAATAAGCATAATGCAAGTAATACAGTTTGGGTTCCAGTATTAGCTGGGGAAGGGGCACATTCACTGCAGCTTCTGGGAAGAATGTGTATTATTACGCCATGGTCCAGTTCATTCATCAAGATCACTGAAATTGCGGGGCCTGAGACTGATTCAGTGTTAAGGATTCTAGACAATGCTGGGCATCATGAATTCTTGACAAATTTCGCAAGTTTTGAGGTTGCATTCATTTTAGTGGTAACCTCCAGCAGAGAGTGTGATTTAAGAAATCCTTCCTCTCTGTTAACAGTAAAACAATAAGAAGAAAGGTTTATCAGAGTCCAACAGCAGAAAGACTAATCTGACGCTTCTCATTGCTGATCATGAAGGTCAGTGAAGCGAAGTGACAACTTTCACTCAGAGTCAAATCACAGCTTTGCCACTTGCTAAGTGCTTCTCTCAGCCTCAGTTAATGGGTCTGTGAAACAAGGTTGGTGCTATTTGTATCTACTGCAAAGAGGTGCTGTGGAGATTAACTGAGATAATACACGCCAAGCATTTTGCACAATGTAGTCAGGGAATGTCAGCTAATAACAATGGTGGTACTAATTATTTGTACAACAATATTGAGGCCTTTTAAGGCCAAGAATCTCTCCCCCTCCCTTTCATTTATTTTTAACCCCTCCTGCTGAATCTGCTATAAACCTCTGCCTGGAGTGGATCTGAAACATATATGGTGAATTAACTGAAATGTAAGACAGGATGTTAACTAGATTGGCATTCATGTTAGCACATACTTGATCCTTGGGCATTAAATGTTGAGGAGAGGCATTCATAGGGAGTGTGGTTAATTTAGGGCAAGATGCTAGTGACCCAAGGTCTGTACCTGTCTTCTCCCACCAGTAAGGTTGTGTGCTTATTGAAACTGGTTATATTTGTTCTTGAACCTATTTATGCAAGTTGTAATTGCTATTGTAATTATAAAATTCAATTAAAATTTACATGAAACAATAAAATATGAGGTTGAAAAGAAATTTGCAATTTCAATGAAAACTAAGTGGGAAGTGTTGGAAATACTTAATAACCCAGAGTTGTTAAAGAGGACATGCAGTCGATTAGGTACGGTGGAGATAACTTTGAGTACTCGGAGGGTGGGGGGGGAGGATCCTACGACTCCAGGAGCGATTTGCATTTAGATTGCTTCATCCATGTGCTTAAGTTTCTCCTACAGAAAAGCTGGTGACAGAGTTGGGCGTAATTTAAGTTAGAAGGCCAGCGTTGAGGTCCCCTGATCTCAGCTCTCTATTAGAAAAATGACAAGTGAGTGTTAAAATGTTTGAGATAAGCATGCACATTTTTTTGTGTGTGATTTCCTCTTTCAACCGATACACAACTGACCCTAGAACATGGGTTTGTACTGTGCAGGTCCACTTACACATGCATTTTGTTTTCAATAAATCTATTGGAAAAGTTTTTGGAATGTGCAACAATTTGAAAATGTTTTCTTTCTTCTAGCATACTTGATTGTAAGAATATGGTATGCATATAACACACAAAATATGTGTTAATTGACTGTTTATGTCATCGGTATGGCTTCTGGTCAACAATAAGCTATCAGTAAATAAGTCTGTGGGGAGTTAAAGGCTCTACATGGACTTCCGACTGCCGAGGGTTGGTGCCCCAACCCCTGTGTTTTCCAAGGGTCAACTGTATACAATAATACAAGTTCAATAAACAGGGCATCCAGAGAATAATGTGTTAAGTAAAAGGATTAGAATTCATTAGTGACCTGTTTTTGTTAATTTTTTTCATAAACAATGCCATTTTAAGCTTAATAAGTGCCTGACAGGAGCAGAGGCTGTGATAGGTGCTGAGAAAGAAAACTTTGCTGATTCGTGCTAAAACAACTTTACTTCTCTCCTAATCAACTTTCTGTCACAGAATTCTGTAAAGGCAGATGCTTTTCACTTGCTCTTATTAAGGAAATGAAGCATAAACAATGATCATGAACTGTAACGAGAACATGTTTCTCAAAGCATGACTTCCCAGGTACCTTGAAGAGCAGTTAAAGCTGACTTGTTCTTTCTCAGTCCCTTCTCTTTTCTCTGGGTATCTGGGCAACTGTGCACATTTGCCTTTTTCCCTAATGGTGTTTTCATTCTTTTTTCCAAACCGTTACTTCAGTTTTCAGAGTTGGAAGGCATCTGTGGTTCAGATAAATCATAAAGCCGCACTGCAGTCAATTGCTCAGCGCACCAAGCTCTGCTTTCTGAGGATTTTCCACATGCCACTTACTTTGCTTGCCTTTTCCTCAAGGTGTCAGCCCAATTAGCTCCCTGTTTTCAAGGACTTGCACATTAGTGGGGGAAAACATAATAGGTAAACAAACCACAGACCTTTGGGGAGGGAGGAGGGACTGGAAATTGAGTTCAGTGACCAATGGCCAATGATTTAATCAACCATGCCTATGAAATGAAGCCTCCCTAAAATCCCCAAAAAGGGTTTGGAGAATTTTCAGGTTGGTGAAAACATGAATATGAGGGGAGAGTGGTGTGCTCAGAGCACATGGAGGCTCCAAGCCCCCCTTCCCAAATACCTTGCTCTCTGCATCTCTTTCATCTGGCTGTTCCTGATAATAATGAACCCACAATCCAGTAAGTGAAATGTTTCTCTGAGTTCTGTGAGCCACTCTATCAAATTAATCAAACCCAAGAAGGGGGTCAGTGGGAACTCTGGGCGGAAGCCGGGTGGTCAGAAGCACAGGTGACAACATGGACTTGTGATCATCTGAAATGGGGGTGGGGAGCAGTCCTGTAGGCTTGAGCCCTTAACCTGTGGGATCCGATGCTCTCTCCAAGTAAATAATGTCAGAATTGAGTTGAGTTGTACAGACCCCGAGTTGGCATCCTAGAATTGCTTGGTGTGGGGGAAGAAACCTATAATATACATCAGAATTGGTGACTAGAACCAATCTGGTGACAGATACCACGGAAACTTTCATTTCTGGTGATTTCTTACTTATAAGGATCAAAAAAAGATTCGTTCACAGTGCCACTTCCCATCATTGCCTCAAAATGTCCCACGTTTCTCTTATAGATGTTTTATGTGGGCTAGCTATAAAATCTGAGAAATGAAATTAAGAACCCTGCAAATACTCCTTGATTGTTGTCATATGGTGTGTACTGCTGGGTCTCTGTGTGTTGCTGAGCTCCACTAGCTATGTTTTCCTGAGGGTTGGTTCCAGCCAGCGTGTTGGTGATGTCACCCCTATCACCTCTGCTGAGATCAGTGTGGTTCCAGGAAGTGATGCGTATGGTAGCAATTTGCATCACGCTGTGCTATCCAAAACATCTCCAGTATGCATTTTTCATAGCAACTCCATTCTAATTAATGTCCAGCAGGCCCCACACTCCTTGTTTGAGACCTCTCTCACTGAAGTCTGATCACACAGAGCAAAGGGCACACTTGCTGATCGAAAATTCCTGACGGATGTTGGCACTTGCTCATTATTTGGAAAGGGGGTTTGTATATTAGAGCACCAAAATAAAAATAAAAATCACTGCTGTTCACATCTGCCTTATTCGCAAAGATACTATTGCCTGACATGATGAATATTTATCAGAATTGTAAGTAAAGGGCGATGCCAATCAGTTTCTGGCTTAGGCCTTTGTTGTTCTTAGTCCTGAAAATCTTCCAATGGCCCTTATGAAACAGTAACCTTAATGAACTTCAGGAAGATGGGTTTGCATGGCTTTCCCTTTTGAAACATACCCTAGTGTCCACATTTACAGATGGAAAGGCTAAACAAAGAGCTTGTTAAACAACATTTTAGTAATGGTATCAACTATGTGGTTTGACAAATAAATCGATAAAACTATGCTTCTAAATTACATGTGAAATCAGCCATATTACCTCACCCAGTATATGGCCGTCCCTGGTACAAGTGTGAGACACATTCAGTGGTAATTGTATTGGTGAAGATGCTGATGGGATATTGGGTAGGATTCAAGCCATTAACTGGAATTGTATGACATTTCAGAATTTTTTAAGACAAAGAAATAGTGAAATGGAGGAAGTGGAAAGATCACTGGACATATTTGTAAGAAACAGAATTTGCTGCCTTCCCGTTAACTACTTGAAGCCTGCTTGGCGTCCCTGAGATCAACATCATCCTCATCACTGTAATTACCACCGAGTTTCTCACTGCAAATGGTGGCGTGGGAGGCACTTTGGGGTCTTCTCTTGCTCTAAGTTCTAGCTTATTTGGAGCTCATTAGCAGTGTCATCTGTCACTGTCAAAAACTTGGAAAAAACCAAGTCATCTCCCTGAGCAAAACTGGTGCTTCTCAGCTTCAGACTTGGGGGTACAGGGGTAATAAGACAGAGGCGCATCCTACAGGGAAGCAGTGGGGCTGGGACCAGTCAAGGGCTCCCACAGTTCCCTTTCAGGTCTTTCTCAGCAGGGTGATTCACCCATCACTGCCCATA
Source organism: Manis javanica (assembly GCF_040802235.1). NCBI lineage: Eukaryota > Metazoa > Chordata > Mammalia > Pholidota > Manidae > Manis > Manis javanica. The sequence goes on along the minus strand of NC_133169.1, from coordinate 59,765,390 downwards.
TGGTGCCCGAGGAAAGGGTTCGGCAGTGGCGGCAACGACCTGGGAGTCGCATTCTCATTGCACTTTGTCTGCGTGGATGGAAGAGACTGCAGGTCAATAAGTTTTCTGGTCAGACTTGGCAAACACACAAATAAAAGTATGACCACAATGATCGTCTAAGTATAAGCTCTTATAATCTTCTGTCTACACGCCGTCCTTGAGGATGTCCTTCTGTTTCTGAAGTCCTGACTCACTTACAGATTTCACAGGGTTATATTCCACCTGAACCTTATTTTTCTGTAGGTGAAGCAGGCTTTACTCAAGCACTATCTGCGATAGGGAGAGAGAAGGAAAGAATGGTAAAGGGAATACAGTAAAGTGATTTAAGGATGATTGTAAAAAAGGAACTCAGGGAGGAGAAAAGGAAAATGGAAAGGTGTACACAGAAGCAGCATGAGAATGATACAGCAAAGCCTGCAGAAGGTCTTAAAATACGAAAGAAAGGAAAAGAGAGAAAAAGTACAGCTACATGCATTGCATTTTGCCCGATGGCCTAACAATTCCACTCCTAGACATATACCCGAGAACTGAACACATGTCCCCACAAACACCTGACCACAGATGTTCAAAGCAGCATTATTGATAATAGCCCAAACCTGGAAATAATGCCAATGTTCATCCAGTGATGAATGGATAAACAAAATGTGGCCTATCCATCCAATGGACTATTACTTGATGATCAAATGGAAGGAAGTACTGATACACAACCACATGGATGAATCTTGAAAACATTTTGCTAACTGAAAGAAGCTAGTCACAGATTCTAATTGCTGCATTTTGTACATATTGTATTCACATGAAATGTCCAGAACAGGCAAACCCATAGGGACAGAAGCAGACTGGTAGATTAGTGACAGAGGGAGGAGAGATTGGGGCATGATTGCTAAGGGTATAGGATTTCTTTTGGGGATGATTAAAATGTTCTAAAATTAGATGGGTGATGACTCTCCAACCCTGTGAAAATACTAAAAACCAATCAATCTTACACTTGAAAATATTGAACTCTATGGAATGTGAATTCTATCTCAATAAAACAGCTACTAAAATAAACCCATGGTATTATTTGTCTTCAATTTTCTAGGGTCTTTTATAGGAATGGGCCCTGGCAGTGTGCCTGAGGCACAGAAGGGGGTTAGGAAAAGAGCAAAAAAAGAAAGAAGGAGGCTTAGGAGGATTAAAAAAAGACATTGGAAGGAGGTGGACACAGAAGAAAAAACAGAAGAGGAGAGTGTTTCAGTCAGGCTTGTTAAGCTGCAAACAGAGACCCGCTCCAGTTAACTGAAGAAAAGGGTCCATCGGTGAAGAAACACACGGGAGGCCTTGAAATGGCAAGCCTTGGGTGCAAAGCAGCTTGGCCGTCTTCATCATGGACTGGGTGCCCTCTTCCTTACAGGATGTTCCTACTTCTCTCTGCATCTGATCCATTTTTTTTTCTCTGACTTTTTCTGCCCTCTTTCATAATTTCAGCCTGCATGTGCCTTTGACTTAGAATGTTCCTTCCAAACATGATTCTACCTCATAGCATTCTTACTACAGTCTTTGCTCTCTGCTTATGTGATTCAGTCTCTCTTTCCTGATTGTTATTCCCTAAGAGAGGAGCACAAGTACTTCAGGTCATGTGTGCAATCCCAAGCCTGGATCAGAGGATAGTGGTTAACTAGGCAGTATGGACAGACCCTTCTTGGATGCTGGGCCTATCCCTAAAAAAATGAGCATTATGTGGGAGCATAACGGTGGGAATATCTGGTTCATGAAGGGCACAGTGCGTTGGAGGGGAGATATGAAGGAAAGAGAGGGGAAGTTTGCCAAAGGAGACTGTGAATGGGCAGGGGAAACACTCCCAGTACTATGGGGAGAGAAGTGGTCCACAGGAGGTGGAGACGGAACCTCCCCAACCGACCCTCCCAAATGGTGACCATTCTTAAGAAATGTAAAGTTCTTGCTCCATTCATCACTCAGAGAAAATACTTATTAACCATGTGAGTGTTCTAGGTGGGACCTAAACACTGTATTTTTGCTGGAAGAAAATTCAAAAGGTGGATTCATTTCTTTTCCTCATTTTCTGAAATTTCAAAATCATTCTGAAAACATTCAAATAACTGAAAGACAAAAACTAAAAAAGATGTTGGAATGGAATCCAATCAACTAACAGCTAATATTTGTTATGTAAAATCTCTATTTGATTTCTTACCTAGTTTAATAGCCTGGCTAACACAATTATTGCATATAAAAGCTACACACTTTATAATTCCACTTCTAGGTACATACCCCAAAGAATTGAACATAGGGGTTCAAACAGATACTGATACACTAAAGTTCACAACAGCATTATTCATAATAGCCCAAAGGTGAAACAACCCAAATGTCCATCAACAGATGAATGGATAAACAAAATGTGGTAGATACAGATGATGGCATATTATTCACCCTTAAAAAAGGAATGGAGTTCTGATACATGCTATAATATGGTTAAATCTGGAAAATATGCTGAATGAAATCAGCCAGATACAAACAGACAAATATTGTATAATTCCACTTACATGAGGTACGTAAGGGACAAATTCATAGATAGAAAGTAGAATAGAGGTTACCAGGAGCTGGACTATCTTAATGCATTAATTCTGCCATTAACAACGTCCCGTAGACTGGGTGACTTCTAAACAACAGAAAGTCATTTCTCACAGTTCTGGAGGCTGGAGGCTCAAGATTGCAGTACTGGCAAGGTTGGTTGAGGGCTGTCTTCTCTTCTGGGTCAGAGACTTATCACTGTATCCTCACAGGGTGGAAGGGGTGAGGGGGCTCTCTGCAATCTCTTTTTTAAGGGCACTCATCCCATTTATGAGGAATCCATTCCTAATGACCTATCACTGCCCAAAGCCCCCACCTCCTAATACCATCACATTGGGCATTAAGATTCCAGTATATGAATTTTGAGGGGAACAGGCATTCAGATCGTAGCATAGAGGGAAAGGGGAGAATGGCTTGTTGTTTAATGGATACAAAATTTCTATTTAGGATGATGGGAAGGTTCTGGAGGTGAGGAGAGATGGTGGTTTCACAGCACTGTGAATGTACTCATGTCACTGGATTGTACATTTGGAAATGGTTAAAATGCTGAGCGTATATCATGTCTATTCCCCCCCCCCTCCCCCACAGATTCCAGGAAGAACAGCACCAAAACTATATACTTGGCATGAGTACTTCTTGGTGAAAATAATTTTTCATGAAATCATTAAAAGGTTGAGGTTCCCCATTAGCTCTTCTTCCAGAGGTGGCTGCAGCAGAAATAAGAAACCTGCTGCTCAGACCCCACCAGTACTGACCCTGCTGCATCATGAACATGCGGCAAAGCTGCACAGAAGCTTTTCTACACACGCGCAGTAACCTATCTCAGAATGTTCCAAAGATTGGGTCCTCCATGGAATCTTGATAATTATATTACTGAACAGTTGGCTATAGTAACATGTTTTCTTTAGGAAAAAAAAACCAAAAACCAAAAACGGCTTGTTCCATCTTTTCTTCTCTTTTTGTTTTTACATACAATAAAGTGAAATTTTTCAAGTTACATATTTTAAGTTATTAAAACAAGGAGCCATGAGTATCAGGCAGAAGGCGGGGATTTCCTGCCTTCCTGTCCCCCCGCAACGTTCTTTGCCATTCCTCTCTTCTGAAAGACAAAGTTTTCCTGTAATAACAATGAAAGGTAATTCTCTTAGACTTGCTTTTTAAATATGGTTTCCAGCTTAGAACTAAAGAGGCTGTTGATGGATGAACAGTCGTAGTAGCTTAGAAATTTTAAATGGGGGAAGGGTAGATGGCGGCTGTTGCCTGCACACGGTCTGTCTCCCCTCCCTCCCGACGTGTTGACCCACAGGCGCTTTCACAGGCAAGTGTAGGCACATGTAGCTTCTTTGAAAATTTGCATATCAGGAAGGGTCTAATGCTTCCGGGAACAGTAGAGTTGGAACACTTTAAATTTGCTTTTAACCTTAATGCTGGTTATTTTTATGACGTGTGTGTGTGTGTGTGTGTGTGTGTGTGTGTGTGTGTGTGTGTGTGTGTGTGTGTGTGTGTGTGTGTGTGTGTGTTCAGTAGTTTTATTTTTGTGGAAATCTTCGAAGTGAAGTTTCAGGGCTCCAGCACCTTTTTGTCCTTCTCTTTCTTTCTCCCTAGCTCACTTCTTTTGCTTGCTTTTCCTTCCCACCGGGCCCAAGGCCAGAGAACACTTCCCTGCTGAGGAATTTTTTAAGTCACCACACAGCTCTAGCAAATGCGGGCTGTCATGGTTTTTTGGATGAGAAAATCTATTGCAGTTCACAAAGATCTAGGAGTTGATAGTGGTTAATTGACAGCTGGAAGGACTTGGTCTCCTGGCAGAGTTGGAGGGAGTGTGAGAGCCCTGTGGGTTTCATTTGGGCAGAGATAAAACAGCTTTTTGTTCAGTACTCATGGAGAGAGCATAATTAACCTTATAGAAGTTTAAGGATGATCAAATTGTTATTCATTTTGCAAATGAGAAGAGAGAGCTTCCCTTCCTGCCAGCAAAGTGCCAGTGCAGATTTCAAGGTCACTGGATGATCTCTTTGAGGGAAAAGAAAGCAGTAAACACACACACGCACACACACAGACTGAGAAATGTCATCATGAAAACATTCAGGAATGAAAAGGAACAAATGTTCTTTTGTATCAAGCTCCACAATAAAAATCAGAGCTAATGTTTGCGCACATCCACATGGGCCTATTGGATTATAATGGAGCTACCCCTTGTCAGAAAAAACAGAATATATGACTCCCGCTAGTAATTCCTATGCTTTGGCATGTTCTGATGTTTCTTAGAGGATAGAGGAAGAGGTTTTTGAGGTCTAAGCGTGTTTTAAAGATGGCGTGCATAACATCGCTACCACATGAGAACTTTGTGGTGTGAATAATAAACTCCAGTGCTTCGCTTCAAGGATTTAGCCAAATCTATGCATGAAAGGAAGTGGCTTTCTCTAGGCATCATGCTTTAAAGATGACTATGCTTGTTATATGAATGACCTTATTTTGCAGCTATGTGCTTTGCCACATCACAAACAACACTCCATGCACTATTGCTTGGGAAAGGAACACTCTGTGGCTGTCCTTTAAAAGAAAACTGTTGCGTGATTTCAAACATACCAAAATATTGCAATAGTACAAAGAACAAATACTACTACCAAATGCATCCTTTACCCAGATTTACTAGTTTTTTTTTACATTTTTGTCTCATTTGCTTTAATATTCTCTCTCTCCATATATATGTATATAGATAGGTATCTACTCTATCTTTATATATATATAATTACTCTGCTGCATAAGAACATGGGTTAAAGCCACACATATTACATATACATGTTTATAATGATTATCTGATTGATTATTCTGAACCATTTGAGAGTAAGTTGTAGACACAATATCTCTTTACCCCTAAATAGTTCAGTGTGTATTTCCAAGAGAGGGATATTCACTCCTGTAACAATGGTACAATGCTCCAAATGAGGACATTGAACATTGATATAATATCATTATCTAATCTACAGATCTTTAGTCGAATTTTTTCAATGATCCCAATGATGTCCTTTATAGTAATTTTTCCCTGGTTCAGAATCTAATTCAGGATCTTGCATTTCACTTTGTTCTTATGACTAATATTCCCTTTTAATCTGGAATGTGTCCTTAACCTTTCTTTATCTTTCATAATATTGTTTCAAAGGCTATAGGAATATAGGTCATTTATTTTGTTGAATATCCATCAGTTTGGGTTTATGTGATGTTTCTTTACAATTATATTCAGTGTGTACATATATATATATATATACCCTCACCCACCCACCACAGGAATACAAGGTAAATGGTAAGTGGTATTGTGTCCTTTTCACAAGATGCTGTTCATCCCACTGTTGGTGATGCTAACTTGGGTAGATGGCACCCGCCACAGTTCTCCAATGCTAAGCTGCTATTTTCCCCTTTATAATTCATTAGCAAACTGTGGGGAGAGTCTCCTTTTCTTTGTTGGCTTTGCTGTAAGAACAACAAGCTGCTGGAAGCTGTTCTCACATATTTTAAGAGGAGCCCATATAAGATTTCCTAAATAATTTGGAAAACATGTTGACTAAACATATTTGGATTTCATTGTTTCTGGCTCTGTGAACAGCCCCCTGCAGAGTCCATCAGTGTCCTTCTCCCACCTTATCTGCAACTCAAAGCTTGTTTATTCACTGACAAAATAATCAAGGAACTACCCTGTCCCCCACACAATTTTTGTGAGGGAAGGTGATGGGCATGCAAAGGAAATGTTAAAAGGGAATAGGAACTCAAAAGAATAGAGAACACATAAATGCTAAGAGCACAATAATGATAGTTTACAAGGTCTTCTCACATAAATGAGATGTGCACACATCCTACTTATTCCTTGCAGCCTCTACAGATCCCAAGTCATTCACTTCTCCCCTCCTAGTTACACCTACTTCCTTGTATTGTCCATTTCAGTGGGAACCGTGGCATCTTCCTGCAGGAAACGTGCTCGGCTAAGCTGACATAAAGCTTATCATCAGCTTCCTCAAATTGTCTCAGTCATGCTCATTGATGAGAACATTCAAAAAAGTAAATATTATTATGGCAATGTTGGAGGATGGAAAATAAAGTAAAGCCAATTGTTACACATTTGCTAAAGGAGGACATGCCTGTGTATATGATTTCTACTGTCTGTAGATCGAACCCAGCATTCCAGATAAACACAACTCCTCCCGGCACTGAGACCTAAGAGAAGGTTCTCCAGCAGGTCCTCACAAAGAAGAGCTTTTGTAACCAAGTAAATAACATCCTTGACATCTTCCTTACAGGAAAGCAGCATGTGAGTCACAGGGCTGTTTCTTCTGAGGTCTCTCAGTGTGGCTGATCGCCTAGTGCCAAAGTATAGTGGATAAAAAAAAAAATCAGTCAGCTAGTGACAATGCTCTCTGAAGCCTGGCGTATTCCAAGGTTAACTTGTACAGTATCTAAAGCAGAATTTCCACACGTCCTTTTTTTATCTCCCTCAGCCACGTCCACAGATCTGTCAGATGGGAATGATAAATCTTCCTTGCTGAATGCCGCTAGGGTTAAATGAGGTGAACCTATGGGAACCACATAATACAGGGCCAGTAATGTTGCAAGAAGAAATGAACAAATGCAAGTTATTATTACTATTTCTGATTTTCAGGAAAGAAAAAGGACTGAATGGATAATCAAGACCCCATCTAGAGTGTGGCCACAGTAATTTAGCTGGAAAAATTTTAAGCAGTTTTACCACTCCATGACCCAGGCCATTAGGAATGATCTTTGTAAATTACCTAGCGAATGTCTAGTTTTGTGTAACTTATCTTTCTAGTAAACCAGGAAAAGCAGGATATAAAATATGCCATTAGGTGACTCAGTAAGTTTGCTGCATAGGGCTGTTAGCTGTGACTCAGTCACATTTCAGCTTGTGTGCTGAGAAAACTCCCTGTTCCTGTGGTTCTCCAGCTGTGGAATTCCAACTGGCAGCATCAGAGCCATTTGGGAATTTATTAGATATGCAAATTCAAAGCTGCATCCTAGAACTACTGAATCAGAAACTGGGGGTGGGACCCAGCCATCTAGTTTAACAAGCCCTGCAGATGACTGATGCTAGCTAATATTTTAGAACCACTGCTTTCGTGTTATCATCAAGTAACAGGCCACCTCTTAAGGCCTCTCCCAGGAGACGGCCAAAACCAAATACCCCATTTCCAGATGGAAGGTGCTTATTATTCCTTATGGAGAAGGAGGAGGCAGAGTATACAGTTTATAGCCCAAAGGGATATCGTATTATTAAGGTATATTACTAAGGTCAACATTAAGATGAAAGAGATTTCGACTACATCCACACCTAATTTATTCCAGGGGAAAATAGTGGGTTTGGCCAATGTTGTACCTCCTAACTCTGTCTCTAATATTGGCTTAGCCTAAAACTGGTTTCTATTCACAGAGCTAAAGGCTGAGGCGTGATCAATAAAAGCTACAAAAGAGCCTATGAAAACAGCCTTAGCATACATTAAAGCATCAGTCCTCAACAGCTTTTCTCTGTTCGAAGCGCAAAAGATGCTGAGCTATATACAGCCTGTGCTCACAGGGGCAGAAAAAAGTCAGGAATGAGTTGTGGGTACTTCCTGGCATTCGAGTTGTAACTGGGCTCCCTTCTCTTCCGAGCAACAAAACATTAAGAGACAGTAATGAGTGTGATGTATTACAGGAAAATTCTTGAATGCCAGCTCATTTATGTTTTTACTAATCGATTCCTGTGCAACCCTTTGGTACTTTACAGAGAGGGTATAGGTTTTTAGTGTCACCCACATAACCAAGGCCATCTTTTAGAATGACATGACCACATTAAATAGTATCTAAGCAAAACTGGATTCTGAGCAGTCCTGTTCAGACCCTACTCCAGGGGAATCAGGTTAGTTAATTTTTTTGTTTATAAGATGCTTAGTCTTGACCCGCATACTCAGGCTGCAAAGTCCTGGAGGTGACGCAGAATTCAGATTCCCAGGTAGGGTTAAATGGAGGACATGGACACTTTTTCTCTTGCATGGTATAAGACTTTAGAAGGAAGAGAAAGGAAAAGAAAGAAAAAGGGAGGGGGAATATTGTTGATTTTCATGACAATCATTCCATCAGCTCTCGGGGGAATGACCTGCCTCTACCACAGCTCTGAGAGCCACAGTCAGGCTGCCTGGCTCAAGAGCAAAAGCAGAGATGGCAATGACTACGGATACCTGGCCGTTCATCAGGTGCATGCTTTAAAGACAGACCTTTAATCATAATCTCAGGCAATATGGGAAAAAGTGGGGAATTGTGTAAATATAATTGCTTTTCAGCTTAGACTAAATGTTCAATAGTAAATTTTAGAAGAAAACAGCTTACCTTTCATCTTAAATTTGGCTCATTTGGTTAAATGTCATATCCATTTCAAAAAAGAAGAATGAATGAGTTGCTATCTTCAAACCTGCAGCAGGCTTTTAGGTTTTCCATTTTTAAAAACTTATTTAGTTTTTACAATATGAAAATTATAGACAGAGTGACATTTAAACCTTTGCTTTTCATAGCATTTCACACTTACACCATTTTAAAAGACAGCTATTAACATTTACAAAAATCTTTCAGAAACCAAATGTTCTAACATGTGGAATTCCAATTATACTGTGTAAGAGGGTTATCAACCATTCTTATACAAGAATACTTTGAAGTGTCTGGTATTAAACCAAGAGCTAAAATGTCAGTTGCACATAGACAATAAATTAGGGTTTATAAAATCTTGTAAGATTTATTTAATATTACAGTTCTGACCTTTAGGCTGTCCTCACTGTAGCTTATTTAAGTTTGTCTCTCTCTCCTTTCTCTCTTATCCCTGTAATCTTGCTTGAATGTTAAACAAAGGTTGTGTTGCAAGTTACGCGAAGTTATGTGACTCTTTCCTGCTCTGGATGAATGCCTTCTGAGCCTCCCCAGCTCCTCCTATTTGGGGTAATGGAGTCCTGTGAAGTATTGCCCATTTCCCTACACAGCGTACCAGCGGGGTTATCAGTGGAATGCTAACCCTGGTAGTGGAATGCTAACAGAATGCAGCCTGTTTTTGGAGCGGGAAGTCTGTCTACCTCTTTTATGATTGACTCTCAAAGACAATCCTGAAGCTATAAGGACTGCTCTCAGACTGCTCAACTATTTATCAAGAGAGATAAAAGACAATGGCACTCACATTTATTATGCTTACAGTTTGGGATAAGACCGCTGAAATTGCAGAAAAATGATCATTCCCACTGAGCTGAGGAAGAGTCAAGGAATTTCCCAGGAAGACCAGGTACCATACCTTTCTCGTCTTCTGGAAGGCTCCTACAAACTAATCATTCTCATTATTGGGCATTTTCCCCAGATACGTGGAAAATGAGGAGGAGAGAGAAGAAATATTAGAATGGAGAAGTGGTCATCACTAGTTGGCTGTATTAAGGAATATTCCTTCTCTCCCACATGTTGGAAGTAGCTAGAACCATTGTAGTTTTTAGGATTTTTTTTCCAACCACTGAAAGGCTCTTAAGAATATCAGCAAACACTTTGATTGCGTTCCTATACAGGAGACTTCATTCTGAGTGCTTCACATGCTCATGCCTCCGAAGGACTAACGGACTCTTTTACTGATGAGTAACTGAGACTCAGGGAGGTTTAGATAAGTTTCTCAGGGTCAAGCAGTAAGCTTATGGTGGGGCCATAATTTGCACTCAAGCAGTCTGGCTCCAGAGCCCTTGCTTTGTGTATGACAAGATTCTTTCCGAGAACCACCCTCTTCAGGTGGGTTAAGAAAACCACACCAGGCTATTAATGCTCTTTCATTTTTTACCCACAATCTGTGAAGTTACAAATGACCTGAAGTGAGGTCACATCTTTGAGCCTTTATAGAATTCCTTCTGTCACCTGCTTTTGAAAGCAGCTTTGTGTTGAAGCCAGGAAAAACAAGCGAAATCTAATAGTGAGAAATTGCTTAAGCAAGTGGTTCTCTTCAGCCAACTGCCAAGTCAGAAGCCTGTGAACAACTTGCAGCTGAGGCATTAGTGACACTCCTCATTTGTGGCAGATACGACTTTTTTCTATATTTTTGTTAAACAACATATTGTGACATATTGTGCGAGCACATTTCCGAATGTTAGCTTCTGAGATGTATCTATATAAAAAATAGATCAGTATTCATGAACCCATAGAAGGGTATCTTGCACTGCTAGACTGAATTTTATGATTGTTGCACACATCACATTCCATCCCAATGAAATAGCTTCAAAGATTTCTTACTTTCAGCTGATGGTCCACGTATTTTAAGCAATATTCCATGTAACGAAATTCTAATGTAACCATAGAATTGGGTCATTTCCTTGGAGTCCACTGAAAGCAATTTGGCACGCAGTCCTAAGATTGGCACTATAAACAGAATCACCCATCCATATTGATGGTGATGTACTTAGAACCCTATTAGATATGCAGTGATTTTAACCCCTTATACACTCTACTGGATATTAGATGCTCTTAGGACACCGGGTGACAAACGCTTTAGATATGAATGAACCAGCTTTGTGAAAACAACATACTTGCTTGTTTCTATTTGTTGAAAGCAGGTATCCTCTTCTTTTTGGTAACCACTGATAAATGGAAGCAACTAGGATTCTTTTTCTGCCACCCGACACGGTGTTGATTTTTCTGCAATAGGGAAAGCGCTGTTTTCAAGATGAGGCCAAAAAAATAACTGGAAAAGAGAGTGAGCTCAACAGGGAACTTTAAGGGTCCCCTGGAAAGCAGAGATTATACCAGGCCTTTGTTATATATTTGTACTTCACTTTCAACCCTGGCCTTGGCACTTGGCCAGTGACCTTTATAAGGGAAATTCTATTGTTTACTAGAAATTTCCCTCTAGTGCTGAACACCAATTTAGGATAAGCTGAGTAACAGTCATGTTCCTGCATTTGTAGCTTTGTTTCAAGAAGTCCTTTACAAAAGAAGAAATGAAGGCTGTCAAAACTTTTTTATAAAAAGATGAAACCCGAGCCTCGTACAGATATAAAAACAAAATCACAAGTTAAACATTTACTTTATCAGTGAGCAAGCTAGTGAGCTGTTTCAACCAGGTCAAGGGAGATTTTTTTCAAGTTACATTTGCAGATCAGAAATACTGAAATGAACATGCAAATAGAGGCAAAACTGGCATCTTTGACAACTGGGGAAGGAAGTTGGGGGCACCTCCACTAGGCAGAATTTATATGTCTGTAGACAAGAATTATTTTGCATTGCTATCAGTTGTCTACAAATTACATACTTGCAAAAGAGCACAAAGACAGTGAAAGGCTAGAATTGGACGAAACTGGAAGGTGTGGTCTAAACAAGGCCTTTTCCACCGAGGCCCTGTTTCCTTACCAGCCCCTGAAAATAACCAGAAAGGGGATCAGAAATGGGCCTGTTTCACTTTGCCTACCTACCATCTGAGCAGTTACAAATCTAGTTCAGTCCTGCATGACCTCATTATTCTCACCTGTGTAGGTGCACGAGCTTCCTGCCTTGTCTCTCTTCTCCAGACTCTTCTACCTCCTACATGCTGCTGACAGTTTGCTCTCCTGAGGGCACTCCTGTGATTGTCACACTCCCCTCAAAAATTGTAAATGGTTCCCTGCTGTCTGCAGATAGTCCTGGAAAGTTCTAACCTGGTCCCCTAGGAGTTGGCCCTGTATCAGTCAGGATTCCATGTGGCCAGTTACAGAAACCGACTCTGATTGATTCACACCCAGAAGGAATTTCTAAAAAAAGATGTCAGGCAGCTCACAGAATTGTAGGGAGGACTGGAGCACTGGACTCAGAAGCTTATGTTGCCAGAACTACTTTGCAAAATAGTGCCAAGGACCTGGCTGGCTGAGACCCCCAGTGGGGCTGCTAGAAGAGGCAGCTCTGACTGCTGACATTGTTGAGAGCACCTTCTGCTGCTACAGCCGTCACCCTGATACTGTCCCAGGTGCGAAATTCTGCAACTGTCACTGAGGCCATGTTGAGTTTTTCTTACATTTCATGCTCCCTATTCAAAACCTGGGGTGGGGGGGTGCATCTGACTGGTGAACTTAGGGTTCAGGCCCCAGTTGCGTGGGAGGTCGGGGAAACAGGAGGCTGTCCTCAGTGGTGGGTAGGATCTGCCTCCTTCCATGACTACAAAGTGACTAATTCCATATAGGAAACTGGGAATTCCTCAAAGGCAAAGGAGAGGAGCTCAAATGCTGGGTAGGTGATAAATACTGCGGGGTCACTCTGTCCTCCTGATTTAATGTCCAGCTACTCACACTCCTATATCCTACACTTGAACACAGCCCACAGACAAATCAGCCAATCTGTCTCACTTAGCAAACATTTAATGATACCTGAATGCTAGGCAATATGCCGGGTAATGAAAATAGAGAAAGAATGCATATACAAGATTATGGTCTAGGCTGCAGCCCATAGCAGTATGCAGGCAGTTATAGTCCTGGGCTGTGAGGCAGGTGAACGCGAGATGCTTTGGGAATGTCCGTGAGGGGTACTTACTCTAGATGGAGGAAATCAGCACCTAGTTGTAGGGGTGATTCTAGACTAAATAAGAAGTACTTCCGGTCATCCATGAAAGCATGCTATTGACTCCTGCACCCCGTAATGCTATTTAGGTCCTGCTACCAGCACACTCACTAGAATCTCAGCTTTTCCATCTGTGGTTGAGCTACCTTCAGAGGTTGCCAATGACATGCTCCTGCAGGAAGGCAGGAACTCAGCCCGACACCTTTCTTGTGACTGTGGAGGCCATCATTTTCCTACTCAGAACCCTCACCCCTGCCTCTGCCTCTGCTTTTCCCCTGCTCTGTTGCAGCTCAGCCTGTTCACAGAGATGCTGCCCACACTCATCAGCCGGATGGCCAAAGCGGCTCGGGCAGCCTGCAGAGTAGGGTTGACCTGCCCCTGGCCTCGAAAGCCCTTTGTGATGTTCTCTCTTTCTTCTTGCCCCTTGGTGCAGTTTGATATTTTACCTACCTTAGTGGATGTTTTTGGAGATCCCAGTTAAGATAGTATTCAGGCTCTCTTCACCCAGGGAGCTGCTATGATTTTAATTAATTTTTCTGGATGGGATAAAAAAGTAGGGTGTGCTATTTCAAGTTCTTGGAACATGTTTTCAGAATACCTAAGCTATACATATATATATATAGTGTCATGGGCCAGCTTGGCCACTGGCCCCCCTGGCCGGGAAATACTGGTTCCCAGCTGATAGCGATGTCTTACTGCATTTTTTTCACCACTCCTGAACTTTGCTGTCAGTGAGAGATCCAAAAAAAATGTCAATGGGATGTTTAAACTGTGTTATCTAATGTGTGCCGTATGGCCTATGATACTGCCTCTGTGTTAGCCTTTTGTGTCTCTCTCCCTTCTAGACGGTGGGTCCCGGAGGACAGAGCCTCTGCCTTAGCGTGGTAAGATTCCAAATCTCCATCGAACCGCTTTGAACTCTAGAAACAGATGTCAAATGTATGAATAATTGAATAAATGGTTCTTACTAGTAGAGAAGTTGGCAGCCTACGTTTCACAGGATGATTTGACCTACTTAATATTTTCAAACAACCTGTAGTGTCTCCACAACCTGTAATTGGTCTGACTCACATCCAAAGGCTGGAGTGGATGCTGGTTTAGGGCCCTGGCCCAGGGGTTTGCTGGCTTATAGGCGTTCTGTGTAGGTGTGGAGTGAAGTGTGCTGGTGATAAGCAGAGGGATTGGAAAGACTGCATTGTATCTTAATCTTTCTCTTCTTTAGTTTCATGAAACTAGTTGACCTCCTAGGAAACCATAAAAGGAAATGTCTTCATAGCTATTAGTCCCTGAAACTACTGTCTTTTTGTATAGATCTTTATAAAGACATTGTTTCCCTATTTGCCAACCATCTAAATATTAAATATTTAGTGTCTTCCACATATTCATATGCAATAGAGCAAGCACATTAGACATCATCAGCCCTCTGCCTGAACTATTTTGGAGATCGATATCATGTTCTGTTGGTACAGCCTTTGTCCTATTGACTTGGGCACCTGGCCCATCTTTCCCATCCCCCTGCCACCATCCCAGTGGACAATTCATTAGATCTCATCTAGACCTTCAGTATCTGTCTAGCTGTTCATCCTGCCATTTACTCATTCTACCATTTATCTAAGGCAAGAGCTTAGATGTCACTGAGTACATCTCGGGAGGCATAATCTTCTGTTTATCTGTTCATAGGCTCTGCTCAAAATTCCTTCCATAATGTCTGCAATAGGAATGGAGCCCCTTAAGAGATGAGCAGGGCCCCCTCTGCACAACTGTAATAGTAGTTGGGTGAGTCAGACCCTAAAAAGGCTCCCCAGTGGTATCCACACCTCTGCAGAGTTCCACTCATATCACAGGACACTTGGTCTGCATGACTGACAGAATATGGTGGCAGTGGTGGTTACAAAAGGCACTACAGCTACTCTGTTGGGCTTCCTCTCTCTGTCTGTCTCTCTCATTACGCACTGTGCGGAGAGCCAGCTGCCATGGAGAGGCCCCCACGGAGATGAACTGGGGCCTCTGGCTGACAGCCATGTGAGTTTACAATCGGAACCTCCAGCCGCAGACAAGCCTCAGGTGACAGTCAGCCGGGCTCACAGACACCTTGCCTAGTTTCCTGAGGGACCCTGTGCCCAAATCACCCAGCTAAGCAGCACCAAGATTCTGGCCCCACAGAAACTGTGAAATAATAATTATGTTTTGCCTAAAGCTGCTGAGTTTTGGATGTGTTCCTCAACAGAAGTCAACTAATACAACAGTCCTGATGATTGTTCTTTTATCTTTTTCCCCATCTCCCTTAGATCCTTACATGTTTTACATTCCAACCAAACTGAATTGGTCTTTCCCCACACAGGATTGGAGGACACCAATGTTTACATCCACACCTTTTCCTCAAGATGCTCTTCCATGTACACCCCCTTTCCTGCCATCTCCACCTGGCAATGTTCTCACCTTCATGAAGACCCTGCCCATGTTGCACCTCCTCTGTAAAGCCTGTCTAAGCGCATCTGCTTGGTGGAGAGCACAGCACTCTCTCCTTCCAAGAACTCATGCAATTACTTTTGTTTCCCTCCTGTCCATGAGTGCTCAGTATCTCCTATATGTCCACCTGAACATGTTTTCCTGACTGTATGAGCTCCTTTGCATAGAATAGGGAATATGTGAATATCTGTCAAATGAGCAAATTACTCTTAGAAACCTGAAAAACTTGTTTGGCCTGCTGGCTGTTGTCATGTTTACACAAGCAGCATCCTCTAGCTTGCGCTGACCATGTAAGATATCCGGGCTCCGTGACAATAGCCGGGTTGGCTTTTTCATCCATTTCAGAGACCGGTCTTCAGGAGATTCAACTTTCAAAGGCAACATTGTTTCCTGGACCAGAGTGGTGTCCACTGCTCTTTGATTCCATGGACACCCTAAATGAACAGGAGTTCTTGTAACTGCAAACGTCTGACCATTTCCAGAGACCTGCCGGGAAAACACAGGGTCTTGATGCTGAGCTTAGGATTTAGGCTTGCATTTTTCAAACTAGCTGGAAATCCAAATAAATGCCCTCATGCAGGCCCCTCTTCACTCAACTTGCATAAGAAACTTGTTAATAAGAAACTAATGTCTGAAAATGATCACACAAACAAGCAAATCAATTTGCTTTGCCACTGCACTGTATTCTATGTGAAAACAATCGCATCCCGGTCTTCATCCCCTTGGCTTTGAAATTAAGGGACATTTTTATTTTATGGATCGGCAGGGAATGGGAGACCTATTGAAGCAAATGGGAAACTGGTTCAGGAAAAGGACATCTAAAGAGAATAACAATGGACAAAAGTGAAGATTTCTTCTATGTTTATATTAGACAGCCAAGGCTCAAAAGGCCACATGTAACAGGCACGTTCTTAGGAGGAAAATGTTGTTACCAGAAGTGAGTGTAAAATGTCTACAGGCATTTTAAAGAATTAAGTGTGGGAGATCGGTGGAGAATAGGACTAGCAAGACTCTGAATAATATGCAAAGGGGAAAAATGGTATTTTATGGTAGAAATTTAAAACTTTTCCAATAGGTATGTCACTTCAGTGAACTAAGTACCTTAAACTTAAGAAATAAGGAGGCTTAAGAGAATGAGAAGACAAATCAGAGTCTAGGAGACTTACCCAATAAAGGTTATCCAAAGAATACAAAGAACTTTCCAAACTCAAAAATAAGAACATTAACAATCCAACTAAAAATGGGCAAAACTGCTGAATAGCAGATACCTCACCAAAGAAGACAGGTAACAGATGAGCATGTGAAAAGATGCTCAACATCATAGGTCATAAGGAAATAGTGGGATGAAATTAAAGCAACAGTAGGATACCATACACACCTATAAGAGTGGCAGGAATCCAAAACACTGACATCAAATGTTAGTGAGAATGTGGAATAAGAAGAACTCTCTTTTATTGCTGATGGGAAAGCCATACAGCAAGACCGCCTGGACAGACAGTCTGTTAGTCAGTTTGGGCTATGCTATAAAGTACCATAAACTAGGTGGCTTTTAAACAACAGAAATTTATTTTGTACAATTCTAGGAGCTAGAAGTTCAAGATTACAGTGCCAGCATGGTCCAGTTCGGGTGAGAATTCTCTTCCAGGTGTAGACTGCAGCTTCTCATTGTGCCTTCCCACAGCAGAAAGCAGACGGGGGAAGCAAGCTCACTCTCACAGGACCCTAATCCCATCAGTGAGAGTTCTACTCACATGGCCTCATCTAATCCTGATCACCTCCCAAAGGCCCTCCCAGTGCCGTCACATTGCAGAAGTGGGTGGATGTAGGACTTCTACATATGAGTTTCGGTGGGGGACACAAATGTTCGGTCCATAACAGTTTGGCAGTTTTCTTACAAAACTAAATATACTCTTATCACACCATCCAGGAATAGCCCTGATGGGACTGAGAACACATTACTTCAAAACGGCACCTTGGTACAGTGAATAACTCAAGCTGAAGATTTGGGAAACTGCATGTGTGGGTAGGACATTCTGACCTTCCCCTTAAGCAGGTCATGAACTTCTCATGTGAGCAGTACCCTCCCTACATGGGAGGAAAGGAACATCCTTATCTCAAAAGATGGAGGGACACAGAGAGAAACCTGAACAACCAGGCCTGGCGAACACCGCCCAGTTTACTGCCATTATCTCATACACTTTGCCCTATCGTATCTTCCCACAACTTTCCATTCTTCATCAAAACTAGCATTAAAACACTCAGGTTTAACCATTTCTTCGGTGTCTTCATTTCCTTACAAGGGCTCCTATGCTACATAAAACTTCATATTAAACATATTTGTATGCTTTTAGTTGGTTTTTTTTTTTTTGAGAGGGCATCTCTCATATTTATTGATCAAATGGTTGTTAACAACAATAAAATTCAGTATAGGGGGGTCAATGCTCAATGTACAATCATTAATCCATCTCAAGCCTAACTCTCGTCAGTCTCCAATCTTCTGAAGCATAACGAACAAGTTCTTACATGGTGAACGAATTCTTACATAGTGAATAAGTTCTTACATGGCGAACAGTACAAGGGCATTCATCACAGAAACTTTTGGTTTTGATCACGCATTATGAACTATAAACAATCAGGTCAAATATGAATATTCATTTGATTTTTGTACTTGATTTATATGTTGATCCCACATTTCTCCCTTTATTATTATTATTATTTTTATTTTTAATAAAATGCTGAAGTGGTAGGTAGATGCAAGATAAAGGTAGAAAACATAGTTTAGTGTTGTAGGAGAGCAATTGTAGATGATCAGGTGTGTGCCTGTAGACTATGTGTTAATCCAAGCTAGACAAGGGCAATAAACCATCCATGGATGCAGAAGATTTCTCTCAAAGCAGGGGGGATGAGGTTCTGAGCCTCACCTCTGTTGATCCCCAAATTCTCATCTGATGGCCCCCCTGTGACTATGCCTGTCTTAGGTTGTTCCTCCCTTGAGGAATCTTACCCGTCTCTGGCTAACCAGTCATCTTCCAGGGCCATACAGGGAAATGTAAAGTTGGTAAGTGAAAGAGAAGCCATATTGTTTGAAAAGGTTAGCTTTTTACTTCTTTGCAGATTTATGCCCTGTGGCTTCTATGCCCAGCTTAGTTGGTTTTTAACTTCTTTAATTTTTAGGCTCAGCCAGGCACACTACTTTTTCTTTCCCTATAGTGCTCCTTTGTATTTATCCAAATGAATTGAACATTTATGCCCACAAACCTATACCCAGATGTTTATAGCAGCTTTATTAAAAATTGCCAAGGCTTGGAAGCAACCAAGACGTACTGGAGTCGGTGAATGGATAAATAAACTGGTGCAACCAGATGATGGCATATTATCCAGTTCTCAAAAGAAATGAACTAAGAGACAGGGAATAAAGTGACATGCATATTCCTAAGTGAAAGAAGCTGATCTGAAAAGGTGGCACAATTCTGACCATGTGAGCTTCTGGAAAAGGCAAAAACTATGGAGAGAACAAAAAAGCTAGCGGTTGCCAGGGATTAGGGAAGAGGGAGAGATGAACAGTCAGAGTACAGAGGATTTTTAAGGCAGTGAAGCTATTCTGTTTGACATTAAAATGGTGGATACATGTCAATACAGTTCTCAAAACCCATAAGTGTACAGAACTAAGAAGGAAATGTAATATAAAGTACAGACTTTGGGTGCGAATGATGTGTCAACATAGAGTAATCACTTATAACAAATGTACCCCTCTGGTACAGATACCAACCATTGGGAATGGTGGGGGGGGTAACAGTCAGTATATGGGAACTCTGTATATTTTCGTCTCAATTTTGCTATGAACCTAAAAATGCTCCAAGAAACAGTCTGTTAAAAAAAGAGACTTATAACTCACCAGAAAATGGCATCAAGAACTGAATTTATCACTAAGTTGAAAGTTATCTGGACTTAAAAAATAAACAAACTTTACCTTTTAAATTTGTGTAAAATTCTATGATGCAGTCTTGGGCATTGGAATATATTCTTTTTTTTTGTTTCTTTTTGTTTTTTACATGGCTTATTTCTATTAGACAGTTATTTTTCAGCAAGCTGTATGACAATTGAATTTTTGTAAATACTCTCATGTTTGTAGTACATTTGTAAAACACTACATTTTCAAAGCATTTTTATTTGTATTATTAAATATCTCTTAACATCTTATGTAATACTTGAAGATAAGCCCATAAGAAAGTCAATAAGAACAGAACCCTAACTTAATAAAAGTGGTTACCCTTTCGAGGTAAAGGTGACTCCAATATATTGGTTATAGTTTCATATTGATTGAATTAAAAAAGAACCATGCATTACTTTTATAATTTGTAAAACACGAATTATAAGTATTAAAAAAATAAAAACTGCCCTAATTTGACTTGCCATTTTTAAGAGTCTTGTAGTTACTGAGTTTTCTTTGGGAAGAGAATTTTCTTTGTGGTACTTGTATTGGTTTCATTTTATTAGTTGCTTTGGTTATGACTTAATCAATATTTTGGTTGCAAGGCATCATTTTAAGTTGATCTTTTCTCCCACTTTTCCAATCTTACCCCAACCAAAGGAAGCATCTCAGTAAATGATGACTCTCTATTGGATAGGTCAGGTCAAAAAACTTCAGTCATCCTCAGCTCCTTTTTCCTCTCCCATTCAAAATCATGTTAGTCCAATCTTTAAAATCTCTCCATCAGATACATCTCAACTCTTTTTCACCATCTTTACTACTATCACCTTGATCCAAGTCGCCATTATTTTTGAACTAGATTACTGAAATAGCTGCTTAAGTGATCTCACTGTTTCTTCTCTTGCTTACCTATAAGCTATTCTCAACACAGCATATAGTACGGTTTTAAACAGAAATTATGTCCTGTGTGTTCTTTGGTCTGAGCACTCTAAATCTTTTCCCATCTCACCTAAAATAAAATACAAAGTTCTTACAATGTTCTATGTACCGCATAGAATTCAATTCAGCTCTTTAGAAAGGCCTTTACCAGCCACCCTTCATAAAATGGTGTCCTACCCATGAACTCCCCTATCACTCTCTAACTTAATGTTTTTCTTTGTAGAACTTAGCACTTGACATATTACCCCTACTTGAAGGCAAGCAGCATGAAGGCAGGGATTTTTATCTGCATAGCTCACTATTTCAAAAAAAAGCTTTCTTGATATATAATTCATATATTACATAATTCATGCATTTAAAATCCCACAATTCAACAGCTTTTCAAAAATTCATAGACTTGTGCAACTATCCCCATAATAACACTGTCATTGACCCCAAAAGAAATCTGGCTCCTCCTACCCATCAGTCCTGTTCTCCTTGCCTCCCCCAGCCCTAGGCAACCACTGACCTACTTTCTGTCTCTACATATTTGCTATTCTGGACATTTCATATAAATGGAATCATAACACATGCGACCCTCAGTGATGAGCTTCTTTCATTTAACATGGTGTTTTAAAAGTTCATCTAGGTTATAGTAGAACATTCCTTTTTGCCAAATAATATTCCATTCTATGTGTCAGCCACCCTTTGTTTATTCATCAGTGGATGAACATTTGGGTTGTTTCTACTCGTTTGGCTGCCATGAACAGTGCTATGAATATTTGTGTACACATTTTCGCACACACATCTTTAGGGATATAGCTAGGAGTGGAATTGCTGGACTGCAGAGTAACTCTAGACTTCATCGCTTGAGAAACTGCTAGATCGTTTTTTCAAAGCAACTGCACTATTTTACATTCCCAATAGCAGCATGTGATAGTTCTGATTTCTCCTCATCCTTGCCAACATATTTTTAAACTTCTTATAATCATAATGGGCATAAAATGGTATATCATGTGGTTTTGATGTGCATTTTCTTGATGTATACATTCGTCAAGCATCTTTCATGTGTGCTTACTGACCATTTGTTTATCTCTTTAGAGAAATGTCTATTCAAATTCTTTGTTCTATTTAATTGGATTATTTGTCTTTTTACTACTGAATAGTCAGAGTTCATTATATATTCTAGATATAAGTACTTTATCAGACATATGATTTGCAAATATCTTCTCCCATTCTGTGTACTGCCTTTACACTTTCTTGATGTCATTTGAAGGACATCTTTAATTTTGATGATGTCCAGATAATCTATTTTATTTTGTTACTTGTATTTTTGATCTCATATCTAAGAAAGCATTAACCAATCCAACAAGGTCATAAAAGTTTACATGTATGTTTTCTATGAAGAGTTTCTAAGTTTACTCTTTTTACTAGTTCTTTAATCTATTGAAAGTTAACTTTTGTATGCAGTGTAAAGTATGAGGTAGGGGTCCAGCTTCATTCTTTTGCATGTGGATATCCAGTTGTCCTGGCACCATTTTTTGAAAAGACTATTCTTTTCCCATTAAATTATCTTGGTACCTTGTTGAAAATCAACTGACTATAATTGTGATGGTTTGTTTCTGTATGTCAATTTTGTTCCATTGATATATATGCCTATCCTCATGTCAGTGCCACAGTGTCTTGATAACTGGAGATTTGTAGGTAGGTTTTGACATCAAGAAATGTGAGTCCTCCAGCTTTGTTCTTTTCCAAGATTGTTTTGGCTATTCTAGGTCCCTTGAGATTCCATATGAATTTTATGACCAACTTCTCAATTTCTGCAAGAAGCCAGCTGGGATTTTGATGGGATGTACACTTCACTTTTATAACCCCTATTTTTAGTGGATGCTCAATAAATACTCATTGAACGAATGACTTTTACTTTGTAGTGATGGAATAAGTGTTTTCCATCTATAATTACTCAGATTTGAGAATTTTATAATGGTTCTAGTGCCCCAGAATCTAACAGATAACCAAGATAAATTTAGATTCCTAAGAGAGCAACACTGGAATATACTATTTAACCTAAAAACATAATCCTACAGCCAAGCTCTCTGCTTAGAGAATATTGCAGAGTTGTTTTTGAAATACTATCTTGGTTTGGTTAAGATTCAACAAACGTTGGAACTCTTCAGAATACAAAGTAAAGGAAAAATGATGATTAAAATAGAAATCAGTAATAATACCAGTTTTAGCTCTCAGAGGAAAATCTGGTGAAAAGTGAATGAATCAGCACTTGTATGCACCAGGATGCAGGGGATTTTAGATTTACATTTTTATCTAGTAGGATGTGCAGAATGCAGAAACCGATGGTGTGAATGCCTTAGCTACTGTATTTTGGCTAATCCACTTCAAATTCCTTGGGACTCATTTAGCATCCTTTAAGAGAAAAGCTCCATCTTTAGCTTTTGAGAACAAGACAAGAGGCAGTGCAGTGTACAAGAGGATCCACTCTAGGCTCATATGCCCTGAGTTCAAGTCCTAACTCTGTTGCTCATTAGCTCTGTAAGTTTTGTGACCCAGTTCATCACCTTCAATATGAAGATAAGTGATAATACCAATCTCATAGAATTGTCTGCATACTAAATTTATAAAATTCCTAGAAGAATGTCTAATACTATATTTTTGTGTGAAGTGAAACAAAATAAAATTCAATGAGAACTATTAAGCCAATGCAACTCATGTCATTACAAAATCCTCATTTTGTCTAGCTTCCCTTATCTTTTGCAAGACCTCCCCTCAAACTCATTCAGCTATCGATTAATACTCATGGCTCCTCCACTCCTATACAGAGAAGGCCTAATTAGATTGTTATTGAAAAATTGCCAGATTAATGACATGCATTTATTCTGCAGAATATCCACTCTATGCAAGAAAAATCTGTAAACAACCCAGACTGAAGTGTGTTTCTTTTTGGTGCCCCTGCCTTTGAAAAAGAAAGAAAGAAAGAAAAAAAATCTCTTTGCTTTTGTTTCAATTTATAGACTCAGTGGTGGATCAGCTCATTTAATGAGCTGTAGCTGAGAGCAGATACTCAAGGAACATCAAGTGCTAAAAGTTCGGAGGATTTGATTTTTTTCAGTCCAGTAACCAAAAGCATTTGTCTTTTATTGACTGAATATGGTTGCTGTAAAAAGAAATGAAATGTCCTAAGTATTCAAGGTTGAATAACTATGAATGCTTTCTCTCTGCACTGTTCAAACACTCTTCACTTGATGCTGTGTATAATGATATATCAGCATGTTCAGGCTTTATAAAGAAAATATACTTTTTTTCCCCCTGATGGTATTAAGAGGCCTCTTGAAAATATGTATTTCAAAGGGATGGAGTTCTCTCAATGTTGTATGGTAGGCCTTTGTATTAACAATTGTTTTCCCAGATTAGTCTTCTGTTTTGCCTACGTAAAACAGGTAAAGTAAAAGTAACACATGGGGATGTTTCTTAATGGAAAGAGAACATGTATTTATCCACATCATGATTTCCTTTGATCAATGTGCTGTAATCAGATATGAGAAGCTATGCAGAGTACATTCAGGAGCAGCACACAAACCTTCCCAGAAGGCCCAGAGACAGTCCCACTGGGCTAGAATAATGATTCCATTATTCAGCAGGGTGAGCCCAAGACCCTCCCTATTAGCATAGTTTGGAGGTTACATGATAGTGTCTCCTCCTACTTATTCATTATCAAATTACTTCGTGATGTTTACTTAGACAACTGTCACCAAATCAGTCATACTAAGTTATAAAAATATGACTTTCTGAGAAGTAAGACTTCATGAAAGAAACACTCAAGAGGGAAGTTCTCTGAATAGGAATGTAGGAAATGTGTTCGTCTTCATTCAAGAAAATCAATTCCAATGTGAGTTTCCAATACCTCAAAATTACTATATTGGACATCTAGGCAGCCCTTGCATCTAAGTTACTTTAACAAAAAAAATTAATGGTTCTTAGTATCATTTGAGTATTAATGCCAAAACACAGTTAACCGAAAGTATCACTGACACTTGTAAATAATAAATTAATAATAATGGAAAAACACATTTCATTGCCAGTGTCTGTAAGCAAAACATGTATTTTGCATATGGCAGTTTAGAAATATATATATATATATATATATAAAAGTAAACCAAGGTGTGTTTGTCAAGTTTTAGTGGGTAAGGATGAGTTGGTCTCATTTAAGTTTATATGGGAAACAATATTCATTTAATTTCTAAAAAGTCTTTGTGAATCATT
This sequence comes from Manis javanica, assembly GCF_040802235.1. Classification (NCBI taxonomy): domain Eukaryota; kingdom Metazoa; phylum Chordata; class Mammalia; order Pholidota; family Manidae; genus Manis; species Manis javanica. The sequence continues at coordinate 59,740,615 of NC_133169.1, read as the reverse complement.
CAGAGGAGGAAGGATGTTCTTTGGGGTAAGTTTTCATGTTTAGAACAGAGAATTTGCTTTTCACCTTTAGTCCCTGAACAAGTGGTCAACTTGGTTAATCTTCTTTGAGGAAAATGTCCACTGATTAGGTCACTTGGAAGCATGCTTATATTTCTTAGCTAAGAGGGTAGAGCTGCCAGGTCAATTTACATGTCAAGTCTGGGAAGTGGAAACTGCTAATCCCAGAGATGGGTCCACCCTAAGGTCGTTGGTATAGAGCCCTCCTTCCTTAGCACCCCCATCATTGTTTCCCTAAGAGAAGCACTGATTAGGGATGAGTGTGCGAGAGAGAGCCCTCCTCCCCAGGACACACAGCAAGTGAGCTGTGACAGCATTCTTTAATAATGAAGTGAGCATCTAGGCAAACCCAGATTCTGAGCAAATTCTGTTTGAAAGACAAGCAGCTGTGTAATCATTTATCTAGTCTTGGTAGGAAATGGCTTATTTGACATGATTTTTTCAAGAGCAGATTTGAAGTTCTGGCTGTAATGTGGCACCTTCCCTATCCTCAAAGTGGAGTGAGGAAAGGAACATTTAATACAGGAGTCAGCTTTCCCCTGCCCCCTCACTAACAGTGAGCTGAAAGTTTAGAAGAGCTAAAGGTACCTTTTTTGGGCCATTTTCATTTTGCAGTTGGATTGCATGAAGTCCGACGACCTTAACGAAGATAAAACCTTGTGCTAAATGTTCTGCAACCATTAGTGCTGCCAAATGTTCACAGTGAAATAGACCCTTGATGTTTACAGCCTTCCAACCACCTTCTCCAATGATAAATTTTAAGACAATTCCAAAACAGGAAGGAGTACAGTCAATCCATGAATTTAGGAACAGGATCATTTTTTATATGCTTTGCATTTCTAATTTTCCTGAAGGAAGCTCTTGCACATTTGAAAATATTTTGGGAGTTACGTAATGTATGCAATGCATCTCTGATTTATCTTTGGTATCTTTGCCATTCCTTTAGAAACGGCACACACAGCACTTGTATCACATTACAAATACATTGTGCTTCTGTTTAACATGCAGTTGAGGGGAGGTACATGTTTGATACAGTTACACTTTCATAACCTCCAGTTTAGAGTTGAGCACTGTGCCTTTTTAGTGCTGACTAGGAAATCAGATTGGATGAAGCAGGGAACACCGCTTCACAATGTGCATAATCCTGGCTCTGCCACTGAGGAAAATCAATGAGGGCAAGCATTGATCTCCTTGCAGAGTGCAAATGCAGTTAGCTCAGAAACACTCTGCCTGGGATTTTGTTATTCAAGTCATTCTATGGCACATGTTTTCAAAGCAAGCTCTTATCATGCAGCAGCTCTCCAGATTCTTCTTAGCTCTAGTTACACATGCATAAAAATCATGTCTTCTGGAAGGAAACAGAACTCTGCACAGCCACACTTCAGCTTCTGTGTTTGCTCAAGGCTAAGCAAAATTGCCTTCACTTCAGTGACATTTCACTATGTCATTATGTCACTGGGTGGAGAAAATTCCTGCAGGAAGGTGAAAGTATGAATCACTTTAGGAAAATATTATCTTCAGTTAGGATGAATTTGATGTTTGACTGGGCTGCTTGGCCAATTTGTTTCCCTTTTTGTATGAAAGAAGTCAATATGACTGAGAAATTACCCAGAGGGCCTGCTATAGATATGCATGTGGATGCAGATAGGCACAAAAATAAAATCTATTACATAGCCACGTGCAGTATGTATAAAATATACATCACAATATCTCAGACTTGTTAGTGAAAATATTTTTACAACATAGGGCCTCCCAAGTGCAGGAAATAAAGCTTTTAAAAAGTGATTGCAGATGATTCATTTAGTGCTGTCATAATAGAGTGTTTTCTTTAATGAAAATTTATATCATTTTTCCTGGACTCAGTGGAATAAATTTCTTTGGGAAGATGGAAGGGACCAATATATTCAGTATTAAACACCCAATACTTGACAACAAACAGGAGCTTGGCCAAGTGAGGTAGAGACTTGACATTACTTCAATAAACCTTTTCTGATCTAAGATCTTCCACATTAGAACTCATATAAA